>NC_092226.1:3668052-4315552 GCF_036320965.1 Panulirus ornatus | reverse complement strand
GTACGACCCAACAGCACGACGGTATGAACCTTGAGCACGACGGTACGACCCTACAGCACGACGGTACGACCCTACAGCACGACGGTACGACCCTTGAACACGAAAGTACGACCCTTAAGTACTACGGGTCGACCCTTGAACGCGACAGTGCGACCCTTGAGCACGACGGTACGAACTTAAAGGGCATGACTGTACGACTCTTGGGTCTGATGGCTTGACCCTTGACCTGATCCTTTTAGGTCAAAAGGTCGTTTCATTCAGACCCTCGGGTCATACATAAATGCTAGGGTGAGTAAAGTTGTTCTCACTACATCCAGTTTGGCTCCCCGGTGCAGTGAAGCATAATGGCCGAACCATATTAATTCTTAAAAGAATAAAACTTTACTTAACAAGTTTAAGTATTTCTTCATTAATCATGTAGCTTTTAGTAGCTCTGTCGGCAAGTGTATCAAACACTTTTCTCGTGCAATATTGATGCCCGCTGTGCGGGAGGAGCGTCGGGAATGTTAAACAAAAGAGAAGCTTCTAAAGGGAGTCGACCAGTCAGCTGATTAAGATAAATAATGGAAAAGGACTCGCCGGCAACTCGGGTGAGTTGCCAGGCATAAATAAATAAGATTCAGAAAAAAATGTAAAGGAATTGTCAGGATTTTTTTTCTTTTGGAGGGAGGATGGAAAATCAACTTTTAGGAGGAAATGCACAGGGAAAACAAAGGAAAATGTCTGGGAAAATAGGAGAGGGGGAATGACAAGCCCACGAGTAGGCCAGAAGATGAAGGAGAAACGAGGGAGGCTGGAGGAAAGTTAAGGACGGAGCCTGGGAAACAGGGAGAGATACAGGTGTGTGGCAGGGAGCTGGGGAGAGGCAGGGAGATGACAGGTATAGCGAGACATAGAGACCAAGAGACGTCGAGACAGACACACACGTATAGTTGTATCTTGTGTGTGTGTGTGTGTGTGTGTGTGTGTGCTTCATGAAGGAGGTGGTGTTCGTAAGGTTTGTGTGGTGTGGTGGTGGTGGTGGTGGTGAGACGGGGGGTCGTGGCGGGGGTCAGTATCGGGTGGTGGTAATGAGGTTTGTGGTGGTTGTGGTAGAGAAGTCTGTAGGGGACAACGGTTGTGGTAGGACGATGTTGGTTGTGGTATGGAGGGCTGGGTGGTGATGGGGGTGTGACTGTGGTGGTATGGGAGGAGTGTGGCAGTGGTGGTGTGGGGGGAGTGTGGCTGTGGTGGTGTGGGGGGAGTGTAGCTGTGGTGGTGTGGGGGGAGTGTGGCTGTGGTGGTGTGGGGGGAGTGTAGCTGTGGTGGTGTGGGGGGAGTGTGGCTGTGGTGGTGTGGGGGGAGTGTGGCTGTGGTGGTGTGGGGGGGAGTGTTGCTGTGGTGAAGGTGTGGAAGTTGTGACCCGCTGTCTTCCCCCTCCCAGACCATAACATGACGCTCATACTGACCTTACTCTGCCAGATCCCCTCCCCCTGCACCAACACTCTGCCAGATCCCCTCCCCCTGCACCAACACTCTGCCAGACCCCGTGCCCCTGCACCAACACTATCAGACCCCCTCCCCTTGCACCAACACTCTGCCAGATCCCCTCCCCCTGCACCAACACTCTGCCAGACCCCGTACCCCTGCACCAACACTACCAGACCCCCTCCCCTTGCACCAACACTCTGCCAGATCCCCTCCCCCTGCACCAACACTCTGCCAGATCCCCTCCCCTTGCACCAACACTCTGCCAGACCCCGTACCCCTGCACCAACACTACCAGACCCCCTCCCCTTGTACCATCACTCTGCCAGACCCCCTCCCCCTGCACCATCACTCTGCCAGATCCCCTCCCCCTGCACCAACACTCTGCCAGATCCCCTCCCCCTGCACCAACACTCTGCCAGACCCCCTCCCCTTGCACCAACACTCTGCCAGACCCCCTCCCCTTGCACCAACACTCTGCCAGATCCCCTCCCCCTGCACCAATACTCTGCCAGACCCCCTCCCCCTGCACCAACACTCTGCCAGACTCCGTACCCCTGCACCAACACTACCAGACCCCCTCCCCTTGCACCATCACTCTGTCAGACCCCCTTCCCCTGCACCAACACTGCCAGACCCCATCTCCCTGCACCAACACTCAGCAAGAGCCCTTCCATCTGTGCCAACACTCAGCCAGACCCCTTCCCCCTGCATCAACATTCAACCAGACCCCTTCCCCTGCACCAAAACTCGACCAGACCCCACCCCCCACCCTCCCCCTGAAGCACAACTTACAAAGATAAAGTGGAACTCAAATTACAAACACATCGTCTCCCACAACACACATGCACGTAAGCAGGGAGCATGAAGAGGCAAGCAGACCGGGCAAGCAGACAAGCAGGCAGGTAGGCCTGGGAAGCAGACAAGCAGGCAGGTAGACCAGGCAAGCAGGTAGGCGACCTGTAAGCAGACAGGCACGCATGCAAGCAAGTGCACCAGGCCTCATTCTTGAGCAGGTGGGCAGGGGCCTGTGCCTGCCCCAGGGAGGGGGGGATGCTGCAGCTGCTGGCGAGGTGAGTGTCTGACCTTTTATGTCCTCCAATCATTGATTTTCGTGACCTTTTCCTCCACGGGTAACCTTTGGTGTCGGGTCCGCCTCCCGTCCCCTGCCGAGGTCACCAACCAACCGACACTTAACCGTCGTAACGGACATAACGGTCGTAACGGAAATGTACGTTTTTGACGGCCTTAACTGTCGCAACGGACAGGACTATCAAGACTTGATGGTGTCAACTGTCATAACGGCTGTAACGGTCATAACGGCTGTAACGGTCATAACTGTCGTAACTGTTGTAACGGTCATAACGGCTCCAACGGGCATAATCGTGATAACGGAATAGTCTCTAATGCCGAAAATTTCCTGAATTACGATTTTGAAATTAGAAAACGAGAGGAAGTGGAAAATACTGGAGGTTCGTGAGGCAGAGGACGTCAGTTGTGACAACGAAGTGACCTCCTGACGTTGGCTGAGGTCAAGCAAACATTCTTTCTCTCTTAAGTTCCTCTCGTCTATCTGTAAACAGAGCAAAATCTATAACAAATGAAATCCTCCAAGTAACCACTTTAGTAAAGCGTTCGCAATAACAGCTTTAAACTTGATAAACACAGAATTGTTAAAGAAGAATAGAGGAAGTCATTGTTCTGGAAGGAGGGGTGTTGATGAGCGGAATAGCTTGCCCAAGAGGAGGGCAAAGTAGGGAAACTACACAGAAAGTTTTAAGCATAGGTTGGAGGTCTACGCGAGTGAGAGCGGGAGGTCGTGGATGGCAACTACTGCCTGGCGTGAAGCCAACAGGTCTGGTGGAGTGACCCTTCCATTCTTACGTTGCTCCGTGTTACCGAGTCACTCCTCCTGCACCACCAGGATGGAAAGCGATTGACGTTACCTAATGCACCAGGGGACTGTACATCCCATCCTCACACAAAGAGACTCACGTGAAGAGCCATGGCAACAGCATTTCTCACTTATCCCCCAGATGGGATGTGCTTGAGACGCGCCTGTATTCAGGGATCTGGCTTAATGGTTCTCAAACTCCCGTCAGTGGACGGTTGGCTGGCCAGTCCAGTCCAGGGGTATGGACACGCTGGTGCCTCCAGCAGCCCACCACCCTCAGTGACCAAGAGGAAGCCATTGCCTCACTTGAAGCAAACACAGAAGCCCAGTAGGAAAAAAAGAATGACCCTACTCAACCTAATCCCAAAACTCTACCGCCCAACATAAATATGAAACTCCTTATCTTAACACGAAAGAACAAAAACTTCTGTGGCGAACAAGTTTAAGCAAGGACACTCCTCGCTTTAACAACACCGACGGTAAGAAAAAAAAAAAAATAACTTGTCACATTTAAAACGACAGAGAACAAACGTGCTTACTCAACACACACGGAAAAAAAAAATCACCTTTATTGCTTGAACCCAACAAAACCATCCTCGTCGACATCACTACACAACAAAGTCGTTTCTTTGAACAATAACAGCAACAGATATATATATATATATATATATATATATATATATATATATATATATATATATATATATATATTTTTTTTTTTTTTTTTTTTTTTACTTTGTCGCTGTGTCCCGCGTTTGCGAGGTAGCGCAAGGAAACAGACGAAAGAAATGGCCCAACCCACCCCCATACACATATATATACATACATCCACACACGCAAATATACATACCTACACAGCTTTTCCATGGTTTACCCCAGACGCTTCAAATGCCCTGATTCAATCCACTGACAGCACGTCAACCCCGGTATACCACATCGCTCCAATTCACTCTATTCCTTGCCCTCCTTTCACCCTCCTGCATGTTCAGGCCCCGATCACACAAAATCTTTTTCACTCCATCTTTCCACCTCCAATTTGGTCTCCCTCTTCTCCTCGTTCCCTCCACCTCCGACACATATATCCTCTTGGTCAATCTTTCCTCACTCATCCTCTCCATGTGCCCAAACCACTTCAAAACACCCTCTTCTGCTCTCTCAACCACGCTCTTTTTATTTCCACACATCTCTCTTACCCTTACGTTACTCACTCGATCAAACCACCTCACACCACACATTGTCCTCATACATCTCATATCCAGCACATCCATCCTCCTGCGCACAACTCTATCCATAGCCCACGCCTCGCAACCATACAACATTGTTGGAACCACTATTGCTTCAAACATACCCATTTTTGCTTTCCGAGATAATGTTCTCGACTTCCACACATTCTTCAAGGCCCCCAGAATTTTCTCCCCCTCCCCCACCCTATGAACCACTTCCGCTTCCATGGTTCCATCCGCTGCCAGATCCACTCCCAGATATCTAAAACACTTCACTTCCTCCAGTTTTTCTCCATTCAAACTCACCTCCCAATTGACTTGACCCTCAACCCTACTGTACCTAATAACCTTGCTCTTATTCACATTTACTCTTAACTTTCTTCTTCCACACACTTTACCAAACTCCGTCACCAGCTTCTGCAGTTTCTCACATGAATCAGCCACCAGCGCTGTATCATCAGCGAACAACAACTGACTCACTTCCCAAGCTCTCTCATCCCCAACAGACTTCATACTTGCCCCTCTTTCCAAAACTCTTGCATTTACCTCCCTAACAACCCCATCCATAAACAAATTAAACAACCATGGAGACATCACACACCCCTGCCGCAAACCTACATTCACTGAGAACCAATCACTTTCCTCTCTTCCTACACGTACACATGCCTTACATCCTCGATAAAAACTTTTCACTGCTTCTAACAACTTTCCTCCCACACCATATATTCTTAATACCTTCCACAGAGCATCTCTACCAACTCTATCATATGCCTTCTCCAGATCCATAAATGCTACATACAAATCCATTTGCTTTTCTAAGTATTTCTCACATACATTCTTCAAAGCAAACACCTGATCCACACATCCTCTACCACTTCTGAAACCACACTGCTCTTCCCCAATCTGATGCTCTGTACATGCCTTCACCCTCTCAATCAATACCCTCCCATATAATTTACCAGGAATACTCAACAAACTTATACCTCTGTAATTTGAGCACTCACTCTTATCCCCTTTGCCTTTGTACAATGGCACTATGCACGCATTCCGCCAATCCTCAGGCACCTCACCATGAGTCACACATACATTAGATAACCTTACCAACCAGTCAACAATACAGTCACCCCCTTTTTTAATAAATTCCACTGCAATACCATCCAAACCTTATATTAGAATACTAATTACTCGAGTAATTACACGAATTTTAAGGTTTTGACCACAGATTCTTATTCAAAAGAAGTAAAAGCATTTATGCTGAAATTTTCAGGATAATCTATTTTTTTCAAAAAATCAAGAAAAATCCAAGCCTTGGATAATATTTTGCTCAGATTTTCAACTTCTTCAGATTTTAATGAAAATCTGGGAATATGTGGTATTCTATATGGTGATTGAAGATATCGATTCAAAAAACTGCATTTCGTAAAATTAAGTACTTAATTACATACTTATTATTAATTAAAATTATATTAGAATATTAATTACTCAAGTAATTACACGAATTTTAAGGTTTTGACCTCACATTCTTATGCAAAAGACGTAAAATCATTTATGCCGAAATTTTCAGGATAATCTATTTTTTCAAAAAATCAAGAAAAATCCAAGGCTATAGCCTTGGATAATATTTTGCTCCGATTTTCAACTTCTTCAGATTTTAATGAAAATCTGGGAATATATGGTATTCTACATGGTGATTAAAGATATCGAGTCGAAAAACTGCATTTCGTAAAATTAAGCGCTTAATTACATACTTAATATTAATTATAATTATATTAGAATACTAATTACTCTAGTAATTACACGAATTTTAGGGTTTTGACCTCACATTCTTATGCAAAAGACGTAAAAGCATTTATGCTGAAATTTTCAGGATAATCTATTTTTTCAAAAAATCAATAAAAATCCAAGGCTATAGCCTTGGATAATATTTTGCTCAGATTTTCAATTTCTTCAGATTTTAATGAAAATCTGGGAATACGTGGTATTCTAGATGGTGATTAAGGATATCGAGTCAAAAGACTGCATATCGTAAAATTAAGCGCTTAATTATATACTGAATGTTAATTATAATTATATTAAAATACTAATTACTCCACTAATTACACAAATTTTAAGGTTTTGACCACAGATTCTTATTCAAAAGACGTAAAAGCATTTATGCTGAAATTTTCAGGATAATCTATTTTTTCAAAAAATCAATAAAAATCCAAGGCTATAGCCTTGGATAATATTTTGCTCCGATTTTCAACTTCTTCAGATTTTAATGAAAATCTGGAAATATATGGTATTCTACATGGTGATTAAAGATATCGAGTCGAAAAACTGCATTTCGTAAAATTAAGCGCTTAATTACATACTTAATATTAATTATGATTATATTAGAATACTAATTGCTCTAGTAATTACACGAATTTTAGGGTTTTGACCTCACATTCTTATGCAAAAGACGTAAAAGCATTTATGCTTAAATTTTCAGGATAATCTCTTTTTTCAAAAAATCAAGAAAAATCCAAGGCTATAGCCTTGGATAATATTTTGCTCCGATTTTCAACTTCTTCAGATTTTAATGAAAATCTGGGAATATGTGGTATTCTACATGGTGATTAATGATGTCGAGTCGAAACACTGCATTTTGTAAAATTAAGTGCTTAATTACATACTTAATATTAATTATAATTATATTAGAATACTAATTACTCTAGTAATTACACGAATTTTAGGGTTTTGACCTCACATTCTTATGCAAAAGACGTAAAAGCATTTATGCTGAAATTTTCAGGATAATCTATTTTTTCAAAAAATCAATAAAAATCCAAGGATAATATTTTGCTCAGATTTTCAATTTCTTCAGATTTTAATGAAAATCTGGGAATACGTGGTATTCTAGATGGTGATTAAGGATATCGAGTCAAAAGACTGCATATCGTAAAATTAAGCGCTTAATTATATACTGAATGTTAATTATAATTATATTAAAATACTAATTACTCCACTAATTACACAAATTTTAAGGTTTTGACCACAGATTCTTATTCAAAAGACGTAAAAGCATTTATGCTGAAATTTTCAGGATAATCTATTTTTTCAAAAAATCAATAAAAATCCAAGGCTATAGCCTTGGATAATATTTTGCTCCGATTTTCAACTTCTTCAGATTTTAATGAAAATCTGGAAATATATGGTATTCTACATGGTGATTAAAGATATCGAGTCGAAAAACTGCATTTCGTAAAATTAAGCGCTTAATTACATACTTAATATTAATTATGATTATATTAGAATACTAATTGCTCTAGTAATTACACGAATTTTAGGGTTTTGACCTCACATTCTTATGCAAAAGACGTAAAAGCATTTATGCTTAAATTTTCAGGATAATCTCTTTTTTCAAAAAATCAAGAAAAATCCAAGGCTATAGCCTTGGATAATATTTTGCTCCGATTTTCAACTTCTTCAGATTTTAATGAAAATCTGGGAATATGTGGTATTCTACATGGTGATTAATGATGTCGAGTCGAAACACTGCATTTTGTAAAATTAAGTGCTTAATTACATACTTAATATTAATTATAATTATATTAGAATACTAATTACTCTAGTAATTACACGAATTTTAGGGTTTTGACCTCACATTCTTATGCAAAAGACGTAAAAGCATTTATGCTGAAATTTTCAGGATAATCTATTTTTTCAAAAAATCAATAAAAATCCAAGGCTATAGCCTTGGATAATATTTTGCTCAGATTTTCAATTTCTTCAGATTTTAATGAAAATCTGGGAATACGTGGTATTCTAGATGGTGATTAAGGATATCGAGTCAAAAGACTGCATATCGTAAAATTAAGCGCTTAATTATATACTGAATGTTAATTATAATTATATTAAAATACTAATTACTCCACTAATTACACAAATTTTAAGGTTTTGACCACAGATTCTTATTCAAAAGACGTAAAAGCATTTATGCTGAAATTTTCAGGATAATCTATTTTTTCAAAAAATCAATAAAAATCCAAGGCTATAGCCTTGGATAATATTTTGCTCCGATTTTCAACTTCTTCAGATTTTAATGAAAATCTGGAAATATATGGTATTCTACATGGTGATTAAAGATATCGAGTCGAAAAACTGCATTTCGTAAAATTAAGCGCTTAATTACATACTTAATATTAATTATGATTATATTAGAATACTAATTGCTCTAGTAATTACACGAATTTTAGGGTTTTGACCTCACATTCTTATGCAAAAGACGTAAAAGCATTTATGCTTAAATTTTCAGGATAATCTATTTTTTTCAAGAAAATCAAGCTATAGCCTTGGATATATTTTGCTCAGATTTTCAACTTCTTCAGATTTTAATGAAAATCTGGGAATACGTGGTATTCTACATGGTGATTAAGGATATCGAGTCGAAAAGACTGCATTTCGTAAAATTAAGCGCTTAATTACATACTGAATATTAATTATAATTATATTAGAATACTAATTACTCCGAGTAATTACACAAATTTTAGGGTTTTGACCTCACATTCTTATGCAAAAGACGTAAAAGCATTTATGCTGAAATTTTCAGGATAATCTATTTTTTCAAAAAATCAATAAAAATCCAAGGCTATAGCCTTGGATAATATTTTGCTCAGATTTTCAATTTCTTCAGATTTTAATGAAAATCTGGGAATACGTGGTATTCTAGATGGTGATTAAGGATATCGAGTCAAAAGACTGCATATCGTAAAATTAAGCGCTTAATTATATACTGAATGTTAATTATAATTATATTAAAATACTAATTACTCCACTAATTACACAAATTTTAAGGTTTTGACCACAGATTCTTATTCAAAAGACGTAAAAGCATTTATGCTGAAATTTTCAGGATAATCTATTTTTTCAAAAAATCAATAAAAATCCAAGGCTATAGCCTTGGATAATATTTTGCTCCGATTTTCAACTTCTTCAGATTTTAATGAAAATCTGGAAATATATGGTATTCTACATGGTGATTAAAGATATCGAGTCGAAAAACTGCATTTCGTAAAATTAAGCGCTTAATTACATACTTAATATTAATTATGATTATATTAGAATACTAATTGCTCTAGTAATTACACGAATTTTAGGTTTTGACCTCACATTCTTATGCAAAAGACGTAAAAGCATTTATGCTTAAATTTTCAGGATAATCTATTTTTTCAAAAAATCAAGAAAAATCCAAGGCTATAGCCTTGGATAATATTTTGCTCCGATTTTCAACTTCTTCAGATTTTAATGAAAATCTGGGAATATGTGGTATTCTACATGGTGATTAATGATGTCGAGTCGAAACACTGCATTTCGTAAAATTAAGCGCTTAATTACATACTTAATATTAATTATAATTATATTAGAATACTAATTACTCTAGTAATTACACGAATTTTAGGGTTTTGACCTCACATTCTTATGCAAAAGACGTAAAAGCATTTATGCTGAAATTTTCAGGATAATCTATTTTTTCAAAAAATCAATAAAAATCCAAGGCTATAGCCTTGGATAATATTTTGCTCAGATTTTCAATTTCTTCAGATTTTAATGAAAATCTGGGAATACGTGGTATTCTAGATGGTGATTAAGGATATCGAGTCAAAAGACTGCATATCGTAAAATTAAGCGCTTAATTATATACTGAATGTTAATTATAATTATATTAAAATACTAATTACTCCACTAATTACACAAATTTTAAGGTTTTGACCACAGATTCTTATTCAAAAGACGTAAAAGCATTTATGCTGAAATTTTCAGGATAATCTATTTTTTCAAAAAATCAATAAAAATCCAAGGCTATAGCCTTGGATAATATTTTGCTCCGATTTTCAACTTCTTCAGATTTTAATGAAAATCTGGAAATATATGGTATTCTACATGGTGATTAAAGATATCGAGTCGAAAAACTGCATTTCGTAAAATTAAGCGCTTAATTACATACTTAATATTAATTATGATTATATTAGAATACTAATTGCTCTAGTAATTACACGAATTTTAGGGTTTTGACCTCACATTCTTATGCAAAAGACGTAAAAGCATTTATGCTTAAATTTTCAGGATAATCTCTTTTTTCAAAAAATCAAGAAAAATCCAAGGCTATAGCCTTGGATAATATTTTGCTCCGATTTTCAACTTCTTCAGATTTTAATGAAAATCTGGGAATATGTGGTATTCTACATGGTGATTAATGATGTCGAGTCGAAACACTGCATTTTGTAAAATTAAGTGCTTAATTACATACTTAATATTAATTATAATTATATTAGAATACTAATTACTCTAGTAATTACACGAATTTTAGGGTTTTGACCTCACATTCTTATGCAAAAGACGTAAAAGCATTTATGCTGAAATTTTCAGGATAATCTATTTTTTCAAAAAATCAATAAAAATCCAAGGCTATAGCCTTGGATAATATTTTGCTCAGATTTTCAATTTCTTCAGATTTTAATGAAAATCTGGGAATACGTGGTATTCTAGATGGTGATTAAGGATATCGAGTCAAAAGACTGCATATCGTAAAATTAAGCGCTTAATTATATACTGAATGTTAATTATAATTATATTAAAATACTAATTACTCCACTAATTACACAAATTTTAAGGTTTTGACCACAGATTCTTATTCAAAAGACGTAAAAGCATTTATGCTGAAATTTTCAGGATAATCTATTTTTTCAAAAAATCAATAAAAATCCAAGGCTATAGCCTTGGATAATATTTTGCTCCGATTTTCAACTTCTTCAGATTTTAATGAAAATCTGGAAATATATGGTATTCTACATGGTGATTAAAGATATCGAGTCGAAAAACTGCATTTCGTAAAATTAAGCGCTTAATTACATACTTAATATTAATTATGATTATATTAGAATACTAATTGCTCTAGTAATTACACGAATTTTAGGGTTTTGACCTCACATTCTTATGCAAAAGACGTAAAAGCATTTATGCTTAAATTTTCAGGATAATCTCTTTTTTCAAAAAATCAAGAAAAATCCAAGGCTATAGCCTTGGATAATATTTTGCTCCGATTTTCAACTTCTTCAGATTTTAATGAAAATCTGGGAATATGTGGTATTCTACATGGTGATTAATGATGTCGAGTCGAAACACTGCATTTTGTAAAATTAAGTGCTTAATTACATACTTAATATTAATTATAATTATATTAGAATACTAATTACTCGAGTAATTACACGAATTTTAGGGTTTTGACCTCACATTCTTATGCAAAAGACGTAAAAGCATTTATGCTGAAATTTTCAGGATAATCTATTTTTTCAAAAAATCAATAAAAATCCAAGGCTATAGCCTTGGATAATATTTTGCTCAGATTTTCAATTTCTTCAGATTTTAATGAAAATCTGGGAATACGTGGTATTCTAGATGGTGATTAAGGATATCGAGTCAAAAGACTGCATATCGTAAAATTAAGCGCTTAATTATATACTGAATGTTAATTATAATTATATTAAAATACTAATTACTCCACTAATTACACAAATTTTAAGGTTTTGACCACAGATTCTTATTCAAAAGACGTAAAAGCATTTATGCTGAAATTTTCAGGATAATCTATTTTTTCAAAAAATCAATAAAAATCCAAGGCTATAGCCTTGGATAATATTTTGCTCCGATTTTCAACTTCTTCAGATTTTAATGAAAATCTGGAAATATATGGTATTCTACATGGTGATTAAAGATATCGAGTCGAAAAACTGCATTTCGTAAAATTAAGCGCTTAATTACATACTTAATATTAATTATGATTATATTAGAATACTAATTGCTCTAGTAATTACACGAATTTTAGGGTTTTGACCTCACATTCTTATGCAAAAGACGTAAAAGCATTTATGCTTAAATTTTCAGGATAATCTCTTTTTTCAAAAAATCAAGAAAAATCCAAGGCTATAGCCTTGGATAATATTTTGCTCCGATTTTCAACTTCTTCAGATTTTAATGAAAATCTGGGAATATGTGGTATTCTACATGGTGATTAATGATGTCGAGTCGAAACACTGCATTTTGTAAAATTAAGTGCTTAATTACATACTTAATATTAATTATAATTATATTAGAATACTAATTACTCTAGTAATTACACGAATTTTAGGGTTTTGACCTCACATTCTTATGCAAAAGACGTAAAAGCATTTATGCTGAAATTTTCAGGATAATCTATTTTTTCAAAAAATCAATAAAAATCCAAGGCTATAGCCTTGGATAATATTTTGCTCAGATTTTCAATTTCTTCAGATTTTAATGAAAATCTGGGAATACGTGGTATTCTAGATGGTGATTAAGGATATCGAGTCAAAAGACTGCATATCGTAAAATTAAGCGCTTAATTATATACTGAATGTTAATTATAATTATATTAAAATACTAATTACTCCACTAATTACACAAATTTTAAGGTTTTGACCACAGATTCTTATTCAAAAGACGTAAAAGCATTTATGCTGAAATTTTCAGGATAATCTATTTTTTCAAAAAATCAATAAAAATCCAAGGCTATAGCCTTGGATAATATTTTGCTCCGATTTTCAACTTCTTCAGATTTTAATGAAAATCTGGAAATATATGGTATTCTACATGGTGATTAAAGATATCGAGTCGAAAAACTGCATTTCGTAAAATTAAGCGCTTAATTACATACTTAATATTAATTATGATTATATTAGAATACTAATTGCTCTAGTAATTACACGAATTTTAGGGTTTTGACCTCACATTCTTATGCAAAAGACGTAAAAGCATTTATGCTTAAATTTTCAGGATAATCTCTTTTTTCAAAAAATCAAGAAAAATCCAAGGCTATAGCCTTGGATAATATTTTGCTCCGATTTTCAACTTCTTCAGATTTTAATGAAAATCTGGGAATATGTGGTATTCTACATGGTGATTAATGATGTCGAGTCGAAACACTGCATTTTGTAAAATTAAGTGCTTAATTACATACTTAATATTAATTATAATTATATTAGAATACTAATTACTCTAGTAATTACACGAATTTTAGGGTTTTGACCTCACATTCTTATGCAAAAGACGTAGTAGCATTTATGCTTAAATTTTCAGGATAATCTATTTTTTTAAAAAATCAAGAAAAATTGGATAATATTTTGCTCAGATTTTCAACTTTTTCAGATTTTGATGAAAATCAGGGAATACGTGGTTTTCTATATGGTGATTAAGGATATCGAGTCAAAAGACTGCATATCGTAAAATTAAGCGCTGAATTACATACTTAATTATTTTTTTTTTTTTTTTTTTTTTTTTTTTTTTTTTTTTTTACTTTGTCGCTGTCTCCCGCGTTTGCGAGGTAGCGCAAGGAAACAGACGAAAGAAATGGCCCAACCCCCCCCATACACATGTATATACATGTGTATATATAATCATATTATATTGTATTATATTAAAGATATCTACATACATCTTGACATATCTTAATAAACGTATTAAGAAGGACTGTGATGCGGAGGTACAGCATGGAGGAACATCGTCAAACTTGACGTATTTCAAACACGTCCAACGATTCCCATTGTCTGCTGGGAAGTTCCCCAGCCGCCTTGCAACACACTAGTGTGATCCAGTCAACTGTTGAGTGTGGGGAAGTTCCCAGTCGTTCTGCAAAATCCTCCCGATCACCAAGTATAAATGTGCGGAAAAAAATGTAAAACGCAGGTTTATGATAAATGCTCGGGTGATCCTGTAATTTGTTTGGCATTTGAGCACGACGGTAGGATCCTTGAACACGACGGTAGGATCCTTGAACACGACGGCAGGAGGCTTGAGCACGACGGTAGGATCCTTGAACACGACGGTAGGATCCTTGAACACGACGGTAGGATCCTTGAACACGACGGTAGGATCCTTGAACACGACGGTAGGATCCTTGAACACGACGGCAGGAGGCTTGAGCACGACGACAGGAGGCTTAAGCGCGACGGCAGGGCCGTTGAATCCTACCTTCGTGCTCAGGGAGCTAAACTGATCTTATGATAAGGCAAGCCTGGCTCCCCTCGACCCTCCTCACACCACCTCCCGTGTGGAGCAGTCATGACAACAGAGGTCATCGCTTATGACAAGCAACAGAATTATATGACAGTTGACAGACCTCCTCGTGTATGACAGGCAATAGAACCTCCTACATATGACACTGAAGAAATCTGCATATATACCGTAAAACTCTACATATGTATATACGATAGAATCCCAGATGACAGAACTCGCATACGATGAGAGACAGAGACGGTTGTTGATGTTGATAACAACCTGGGTTGTGAAATATCTCAACTGGAAGATATTTCACGTGTACACTTGCATGTTGACGTAGACCAACTGATGGAATGGTCTCTGGTAAAAAATGAATTGCGTCATCGATAAGCGCAAAGTTCTACACATCGACCATAAAAAGGAAACTATAAGCTCCAGTATGTAATGTGTTAAGCAGCTACAAGTATATAAGTAATGAGGCTTGGGTGTAGTAATCTCTGGGGACCTAAAGCCACGTAAGCACACTGCGGGTAATTGATGAAGAAAAATGAGCCAGATCTTATGTTTCATCGATGGAACTTTGAAGTCTCGGGAAATTATCCTCTCCCTTTACAACTCGCTGGTGCGTCCTCACCTCGTATATTGTGTTCAGTTTTGGTCACGGTACTTGAACCAAGACATAGACAGACTGGAGAGAGTACACACTCCATCAAGTTACCAAGATGATCCCCGGACTGAGGAACAGAACATATGAGAACCGACGACACGAGTTAAACTTATTAAAATCAGACAAGAGCAGGTTAAAAGGTGATTTGTTACAGGTATTGTTACAGGCATTCACAGTCATCAGAAGCTTTGATAACCTCGTTCTAAGCAGCTGTTTGCGATTAGAGCCATCTGAGTTAACTCGTTGTAATGGATACAGTGCCATGTGTAAGCTCTTTGCTTCGAATGAGGTGAAGCTCATTTTCCTAGAGAGGATTGTTAACACATGGAATGATTTGCCAGTTAGAGTAATCGAAAGCAGTGACGTAACTGCATCCAGACACAGACGTGAGGAACACCTTAGCTTCCACGAGAGATGTGACTTGCGCCTCCACAGGTCAAGAGAGTTGGGAATCTTTTCTTCTCAAGTTTCTGTAAGTTATCTCTCTGCTTTTTTCTCCTCCCACCACACGGATCTCTCTGCTTCTGATCTCTCCCAGTGTCTCAGGACAGCCCGCGAGGAGATCCAGTGGTCTGCTGCTGTTTATGGAGGGCAGCAGAGCCCTCCACCTTGAGGTGAGTCTTCCCTCCACATGTGAGACAATAGAACCCTCAGCATATAAGACAGTAGAACTGTCTACATTTGAGTGACAGTAGGAACCTCTACATATGATAGACAATATGATCTACGTAAGACAATATGATGTACGTATGAGACAATAGAACCTTCTATATATGGGAACACTCTACATATGAGAGGCAATAGAACCCTTTACGTGTGAAAGATAATAGAATCCTTTACATATGGGAGACAATAGAGACCTCAACACATGACAGAACAAGATTCATCGATCAAGGCAAACATCACAACACAAGCAACTCAAACTCTGGACCAAAACAACAGCAACACACTGCCCCTCCTCGAGCAACATCACGTCACAGATTTCCTCGGAACAAATAAACCAGAAGAGAAAGAAGGCAAAAAAAGGAGAAATGTTTCTCGTGTTGGCCAGCAGGATAACTCTTACTAGTCAGGACGGAAATTAACATCTAGATGAGATATGAAATTTCAGGGCCCGTCGCCTGGGTCTGTTAAAGCCTATTTCGACCCGACCCACCCGACCCCCGACAGGACCCGACTGGAGCTTAGGGCTCGGGGGTCGTCTGGTTCACTCCACGACTCGCTATCTCACCCGTGGGTTCTCTGGAGATAGGAATGAGTCCCACTCTACTGGACCTCCTCCTTCACGGCCTCTGAATCACTTACCCGGTCCGAGGGGGTCCGGAAACTCTCGCTAGTCTCAAGACCTATTACCCAGATCTCCGATGGTTCGGATAAACCGGGTGTCACGGATACGGCGAGGAGTGGCCGGACGGCCGCCGGGGTCGGATAGGATGGCGGGCTGGGATTCGACGCCTCGCTCGAACTATCTCGAGCTAGTGAAGGAAACTTTGCGTTATCTCAAAACACTTTTCGAAGCTTCAGATTATCTTAGTACAGTGAATTAGTCTTTGGAATATATGGTAACGGTAAATGAAGCTTCGGATCATCTTAGTGAATTAGGCTTTTTAATTATATTAAAACAGTAAGATGAAGCCTGGGATTATCTCGAGTCCGTTCATGAAGCATTTGCTCACTTCAAGCGACTTGATAAAGCTTCAGAGTATCTCGAGACAGTAAATGAAGCTTCAGGTTTATTGTGTGGTTCAGTTTCCACATGTAGACACAGAATCTTATATATTCTGCGATGGCTTCAGAAATCTCGAATGGAACCATAAAGTTGTGGACGCCCGTGGAAGTTGAACAAAAAAGTCTTCAACTCTTCTTAAAATATTACCAGAAAATTAATTGGCCATCCTTGACCCCAGAGGCTTTTCGTAAATGGTTACCAAGTACAAAAAATTATATTCATATTACATTAAAACTGCTTGTATTTTATAATGTAATTCTCCGTATGATAAGGATCTTTAAAAAATCTGAAATGTCAATGTTTTTTTTCGGTCTTGGTAATACAAAAGGCATCAGAGATCAGCTTCGTGATTGCCTTGTTTTATTAAACCGTCGGAATTTTCGTTCAATTCATTTATCATTATGTTTTATGTGTTGGTGCTGCTGGCCGCCCACGGGTCCAAGCCACTCCTGCAGGAGGAGGAGGAGGAGGAGAGCTACTAGCCTTCACAAGGCTGGTGCAATCCTTCACAGGACGGTAGGAAATGTGTACATTTACATGATGCAGTATATGATTCCACCCTCCCCTCGCGGACCCCATTTTCTCTTCTTTTTTTTTCTTTTTTGTCCTCGTATTTCCCCAGATTTCTGTACAAGAAATAAAAACAAAAATAAGAGACCTGGGACTGACGTGGTAGAATTTCTCAACTCATTCCGCGTTTTCTGTGTAGTTTTAGTGTCCGTTTGTCCGTTTCGCTGTTGTTTTTGTTTTCAGATTCCCACACGTTTTCTCCCGGTAATTCATTTCAGGTTTTTAACATGAAGATGGACGCAATTTCATATCTGAGCTGTTACGAATAATGTTAATTGTAGACTACGCGTTCAGTACTTAACGAAATTAACTCCCAACTAATGTTTTATTAAGTTTAGACTTATTTAACTATTTAATAGCAAGTGTGGGAATAAAATGACATGGATGGTGGAATCTTTAGATTGAATGATACTCTGCTGTTGGTTCAAATTATAATCATATCTGCGCCACAAACGGATTTAAAAGTTCATAGAAAACGTGACGTGTGTGTGTGTTACTTTTGTAATCTCTTCGTTACTCGGGACCTTCATTTAGCTTTTAGAATAACTTCTTATGATCATATATAATTCTTATAAGACGAACTATCTCTCTTTTCGTCTGTTATACGTCATTCGAAAAAAAAAAAAAAAAGAAAACGACACGTTGGAGTTTTCCTCCTGCTGATCGAATCCTGGCATCAGACGAGGGAAATTTGAGGGGAATTTTCCCGGCTCAACGCGAATCAGGATGACTCACAGAGATGAGGTCATCTCCTGCAGCGTTAAACGAAAAAAAGGAAAAAATGAAAAAAAGGAAAAAAGGAAAAAAAAAGGGAAAAAAGGAAAAAAAAGGCCTTTATGACCACTACGTCAATTTATATCTCAAAAAAACTTTCGGGTTATTACTGGACTTTACGTAAGAGGTCTCACAAATCGTTTTAAAGGAAACTTAGGAAGAAAACTTACGATAGTGAATATGATCCGACCTACAGGCGCGGGGGGGGGGGGGGGGGGGGGACGTGATGCAGGGAACAAGGAAAAGAAACGTAGAGTTTGAGGGAAATTACAGTAGAAGGCGAGGGTGGGGGGGGGGTGATTATGGGGTGTGGTGAGGAGGGGTGGGGGAAACATTGAGGCAGTGATGGGGTGGGAAGGAAGGGGGAAGGATTGTGGAATGGTAGCGAAAAGATTAGAATAGTTTGGAGAGGGTTGGAATAGTACGATGGAGAAAAGGGTTGGGAATAGGGCGGGAAAATTCTGCAGTGGTGGAGAAAAGGGTTGGAATGGTGGCGATGGGATTGGGAATGGTACGAAAAGGGGCTGGAATTGTTAAGGGAAATACTGGTAATGTTTTCGAAAGGATGGATCTGTATAGAAAGGGTCGGGATGGACGAGAAATGGGAAGAGAAATGGTAGAGGAAAGGGAGAGACAATAAAGATGGGATGACATGGAATGCTGTCGGAACCGGCATGACGGTGGCTGAAGCTGTGGAGAAGAGAAAACGGGAAGTCTAGACAGCAAGACGTCCAGCTATTAGAGAGAAATGGCCGGGGAGATAAACAGAAAATGGGCCGAGAGATTGAGAGAGAGGAATGGCTGGAGAGACGCATAGAGAGAGAGAGAGAGAGAGGTTAGGGATGTTGGAGAGAAAACGTCGGAAGAGCGGTGGAAAGAAAAATGGGGCGTAGGCCGAGTTGGGAAGAAAGGTTCCCCCCCCGCCCCCCGCGCCCCTTCCCCCGGTGGTTGGGGGGCTGGGGGGGGGGAGATAAGGGCTACTGCTATCGGGATTTTTACGGGCTATTTCCTTAAAATATCTCTAAAGTTAAACTAGATATAGAAAAGTCCGCCAAAAACATAAGAACAACAGCATCGTAGCGACGCCGGTAAACACAGACCCACATACACGAAGCGAAAATTACGTACGGATAAACGAGGCGGTCCATCAGACCCACGGGTACGGATAAACGAGGCGGTCCATCAGAACCGTGGCTCCGGATAACGAGATCACACTCTGGAATCTGCTAAGCATGACGTGGTCAGATAAGGTCACAAGACGTGGACAGGTAAGGTCACAGGACGTGGACAGATAAGGTCACAAGACGTGGACAGGTAAGGTCACAGGACGTGGACAGATAAGGTCACAAGACGTGGACAGGTAAGGTCACAGGACGTGGACAGATAAGGTCACAAGACGTGGACATATTAGGTCACAGGAGGTGGACAGATGAGGTCACAGGACGTGGACAGATAAGGTCACAAGACGTGGACAGGTAAGGTCATAGGACGTGGACAGATAATGTCACAAGACGTGGACAGATAAGGTCACAGGACGTGGACAGATAAGGTCACAGGACGTGGACAGATAAGGTCCCAGGAGATGGACAGATAAGGTCACAGGACGTGGACAGATAAGGTCACAGGACGTGGACAGATAAGGTCACAGGAGGTGGACAGATAAGGCCACAGGAGGTGGACAGATGAGGTCACAGGACGTGGACAGATAAGGTCACAGGAGGTGGACAGATAAGGTCACAAGACGTGGACAGATAAGGTCACAGGACGTGGACAGATGAGGTCACAGGACGTGGACAGATAAGGTCACAGGACGTGGACAGATAAGGTAACAGGAGGTGGACAGATAAGGTCACAAGACGTGGACAGATAAGGTCACAGGACGTGGATAGATGAGGTCACAGGAGGTGGACAGATGAGGTCACAGGAGGTGGACAGATGAGGTCACAGGACGTGGACAGATTAGGTCACAGGAGGTGGACACATAAGGTCACAGGAGGTGGACACATGAGGTCACAGGAGGACCGAGACTAGTGCGGCCAGGAGAGCAACACGTCTCATACATGAATCAAACTAAGGCCACCCCACCACGCCTCCACCACCACGCCAACACCAACACTCCCACGCCTCCACCACCACGCCAACACCAACACTCCCAAGTCCACCCCTCCACGCCCACACCATCACACCTAGACCACCACGCCCACTCTATCCACACCACTACACTTATTCCACCACGCCCATGCCCCCGCACCCACAACCACCACGCCCACAACACCACAACCACAACCCTGTGGGCAGGAGAGAATCCCCCCCCCCCCCTTCCTACTGTGTTCGCCACATCTGTATACCCGGCCACGCCACAACACAACACAGAACAACTTCTTATAATTACAAATACTTTTTTTCTCAAGGAAAATACAAACTTTGTGTAAATGTCGCCGGTGTAGTTTTTTTTCCTTCTATACCCAAAGTATAGAACACTTGGTTTTATGTGTGTTGTTGTTGTTGTTGTTGTTGTTGTTGTTGTTAACGACAACTGGTTATGAGCGTGCCAGCTCCACCCTCCCCGCTCCACCCTCCCCCACTTTCCCATCCCCAACCACCCGCAGTACTGTCATGGTCTGATCTTGTCCTAGTTTTAGAGCGAGTCTTGTCCTTGTTCTGTTCTTGTCCTAGTTCTGAGCGAGTCATGGTCTGATCTTGTCCTAGTTTTAGAGCGAGTCTTGTCCTTGTTCTGTTCTTGTCCTAGTTCTGAGCGAGTCTTGTCCTTGTTCTGTTCTTGTCCTAGTTCTGAGCGAGTCATGGTCTGATCTTGTCCTAGTTTTAGAGCGAGTCTTGTCCTTGTTCTGTTCTTGTCCTAGTTCTGAGCGAGTCTTGTCCTTGTTCTGTTCTTGTCCTAGTTCTGAGCGAGTCATGGTCTGATCTTGTCCTAGTTTTGGCGCGAGTCTTGTCCTTGTTCTGTTCTTGTCCTAGTTCTGAGCGAGTCTTGTCCTTGTTCTGTTCTTGTCCTAGTTCTGAGCGAGTCTTGTTCTGTTCTTGTCCTAGTTCTGAGCGAGTCTTGTCCTTGTTCTGTTCTTGTCCTAATTCTCTGCGAGTCTTGTCCTTGTTCTCTCATGTCTTGTCTTCAGTCTGACCCATTCTTGTCCTTGTTCTGTTCTTGTCCTAGTCCTGTGCGAGTCTTGTCCTTGTTCTGTTCTTGTCCTAGTGCTGTGCGAGTCTTGTCCTTGTTCTCTCATGTCTTGTGTTCAGTCTGACCCAGTCTTGTCCTTGTTCTGTTCGTGTTTTGCCCTTGCTCCTGATGTCATGCTCTTACCGTTTCTTGTCCCTGTCTCTCCTTGCTCTCGTATCACTGTCTCCCCTTTCCTGCTCCCCGTCTTTCTCCTGTCCCGTTCGGGTATCGTTCCCGTCTCGGTCTGGTCTCGTACTCGTCTCCTACGTGTCCTGTGCTCCTGTCTTAACTGTCTCCTCCGTCTGTACTGTACGTGTGTCTAATCATCTTGTTCTTTGATATCATTTGTCTAATCCTTGTAAATTACGGTACGACCCTTAACCACAATGGTACGACCGTTGAATACGAGGGTACGACCCTTGAGCACGAGAGTAGACCCTCAAGCACTACGGCACGGCCCTCCAGCACGACGGGTACGACCCTTGAGCACGACGGGTACGATCCTTGAGCACGACGGGTAAAACCCTTGAGCACGACGGGTAAAACCCTTGAGCACGACGTGTAAGACCCTTGAACACGACGGGTACGATCCTTGAGCACGACGGGTACGATCCTTGAGCACGACGGGTACGACCCTTGAGCACGACGGGTACGACCCTTGGCTCTGATGACCTAAGCTTCGGCACTTGCCCTTCCACGACTCGCCTCGCGATTTTCCCTCGCCTCAGATGTAACATTATCAAAGTACCCCCCCTCCTCTCTCTCTCTCTCTCTCTCTCTCTCTCTCTCTCTCTCTCTCTCTCTCTCTCTCTCTCTCTCTCTCTCTCACCTGACGACCAGTGGTAACCTACCACTCGACCCCCCCCCCCCCCCCCCCCCTCCGTCTTTATACCACACAACCTTCCCTAACAACTCTCTCAATCCTGACAATGAAACTCCAATTCCTGGTTCGTGTGTGCAGATATACTGTAGCGTTTCCGCGATTACACATCCTGTCTGAGTTTACCCTTCCTCACTCACTGCTTTATGCCTTCATACGCCGCGTAACCAAATGGAAGCAATACATATATTTCCAGCTTCAAAATAGCGTATCATAAGCAGTAGTTATGGACTCACGTGGTGTAACGGTTAGCGTCCCTGACGATGATGCATTCATGGCCCGCCCAGGGTCGAGCGCAAGGGTTCGAACCCTGGTTGCGGCAGTCGGTCCTCAGTTAACCCAGCTGTTCATCATCCTCTAGGGATTGGTCGATAAAATGGGTACCTGGTTCAGACTAGGGTATATATATATATATATATATATATATATATATATATATTATTTATTTATTTTTATTATACTTTGTCGCTGTCTCCCGCGTTTGCGAGGTAGCGCAAGGAAACAGACGAAAGAAATGGCCCAACCCCCCCCCCATACACATGTATATACATACGTCCACACACGCAAATATACATACCTACACAGCTTTCCATGGTTTACCCCAGACGCTTCACATGCCTTGATTCAATCCACTGACAGCACGTCAACCCCGGTATACCACATCGCTCCAATTCACTCTATTCCTTGCCCTCCTTTCACCCTCCTGCATGTTCAGGCCCCGATCACACAAAATCTTTTTCACTCCATCTTTCCACCTCCAATTTGGTCTCCCTCTTCTCCTCGTTCCCTCCACCTCCGACACATATATCCTCTTGGTCAATCTTTCCTCACTCATTCTCTCCATGTGCCCAAACCACTTCAAAACACCCTCTTCTGCTCTCTCAACCACGCTCTTTTTATTTCCACACATCTCTCTTACCCTTACGTTACTCACTCGATCAAACCACCTCACACCACACACACACACACACATATATATATATATATATATATATATATATATATATATATATATATATATATATATATATATATATATTGCGTTAATGGGATGACCTTGATTAGGGCCACAGCTGCCCGTGTCGTCTCAGTTAACATAATAGATAAAAAATCTCAGTCCTCACTTTAGTATACGTACAGATAAGATGTAGTGATGATGACGCATCTGTCTGTGTGATCTAGTGTGCTCATTGTCATACTAATAAGGTATATCATCCTGTACACACTTAAAAATCCATATGATCTCCACGACTTTCTGTCTCCATGAGAATCTAAGTATTCCCAGTGTGTTTACTTATACTTAAGACTCTCCGATGTTACAACTTTACCATGATAATTGCTTACGTGTCTCGCTGCTCCCTGCATTACTGTAATGGTTCCCCCTCACCATCTTCATCATCATCACTACCACGAAACACCTGCCATAATTTACTGATTCTTTTATACAAGTTTGTAAACTGACACATATGCAAGATATTACTGTAGCTGCTCTGGCTTTACGTGGTGTGGAAGCCGACCGACCATCCGGAGTTCTTGAGAATTTTTGAGTTGTCCTTTTTCAAAAGAGATCCACCCCCCCCCCCCCCCTCTCCTCCACCACCTCCTTCGTCATCTCCTCCTCCCCTCCTCACCCCCATGTGCGCCTCCACCACTCTAACAGTGGCTAGTTTGGACCTCCTCCCCTCCCCCAGTCCCCTCTGTAATCATCTCTTTGTTGTTGTTGTTGTTTACCTTGGTTTGCAATCATTACAATCCTCCTGATCTTTGCATCGGTGATCTGGCTGACCTGTTCTCTAGTTCTCTTTTATAGATCCATATGTTTAACTCTGTACGTTTTCTTTATCTTCCTCTCGCTTCTCCTTTTATTCTATTTCGTCTGATGAAAATAGTACAGTCTTGTGAACGTTCATCAGGTTCCTTCCCCTGGCCTCTATACCACCCGGCTCCTCACCTCTGTACTGCATGTTAGCTTCGCTGGCTATCGTCTCCTCCTTGTGTCTCTTCCTATATTCTCGGATGTATTTACCAGATCTACGCTGCGAATTACTCTCTTCCCAGATGTTACGTCCCCAGCGTCACGTCGCTGGACTATATCATCAGGATAATTACCCTCCCTCTAAGATGAATTCTATAATGAAACACACACACACACACACACACACACACACACACTTCCACAGACGTGGAGGAAGGGCAAATATCGTGCTTATCTTTAAGAAAGACGACCGGGAAATCGCACTGAACTACAAGTCTGTTTCGTTGTTCGTTGAGGAATGTCGTTTGTAGACAAAGGAACAGATATTCCGTTGAAAAGTTAATGATAACCTGCAAAGGAGACTTTGCTGACCTGGGAGTCAACACGGCTTCAGAGAGACGTGAGGTCCTGGGTCATGACCCTGTTCATCTTCCTCCGTCAGGATGAGTTCGGTGTTAGACCCGCGAGGTGGCCGGATAGACCGTGTGTCCGTAGACTGCCAGTGAGAGCTTTTGACGCTGTACCTGATCGGAGGTTGATTATGAACTTAGAGCTGCAGGATGGAATAGAGTGTAATTTCCTACGCTGGGTCGAGGATTACCTGTGCTGTGGAGAACAGAAGACGCAGGTGAGAGATATACTCTCAAAAACAGCTGATGTGGATTGCCTCAAGGTCCTGTGACCACTGCTATCCTTCATGTATACAAATGACTCGATAAAAGGAAGAGTCTTTATCTTAACGTGTTTGCGGATGATGCCATAGTCATGAGAGGAGTCAGGAGGAGTGGAAATGATTGCATCAGCTGACAGGGGAACCTGAACCTACTTCATAGTCAGTCTGACAAGTGAATGAATCAATCTAAACAGGTGCAAGGTAAAGTGGTTGGGATGGGTCATGAGAAGGACCCAGTATGAATGCTACTTGGCGGGAAATAAACTTCAAGATATCGATGTGTGGAAGAGATCCAGGAAGTCAACCTTGTGCCTGATCCTGTCTCCAGAGCCTTACATCAGAACTGTGGAAGAAATACGCCGTCTGCTGGCAGGTTAGGAGGATCGCACTCAAAGTGCGTAGGTGAGGAAATGTTTGGTAAACTGTTCACAACATGTACCTGACCGAAGCTGGATTATGCCTCTCAGGTCTTGTCAACAACACAGCTATACAACCACGAAGACGTGATTGGTATGGTCCAGAGAAGAGCAGCCAAGATGGTACATGAATTAAGAGAAGTTAGATGCAGTGTAAGGTTGAAGGTCACACAGCTGGTCACCTCTGAGGAGGGAAGGGAGACGGGTGACCTGATATCAGCATTTGAGGTCCTGAAATAACTGAATGATGGTGATCGTCACGAGGCGCAACACCAGAGTTACCGTACCGAAGGCAGTGACCAGAAGCTGAGGAAGAGGATGGTTGAGAAGGACGTGGAGACGTGCTAGTGTAGTGTGGAGGGTGATGCATGGCTGGGATGGTCTGAACCAAGTGGACTGTCAACACCAACCTACAACTGATTTAAATATGTTCCTGATGATTGAGTGAGGACGAGACGGGCACCATGAGGGTGGAACTCGCTCTTCACAAAGTATGAATAGATGATTACACACACACACACACACACACACACACACACACACACACACACACACACAGACATACACAGAAAACACACACACACACACACATACACAGTAAACACACACCGGCCCGCAGATACCCGGCGCCTCTGTACCACATATCATTTCTTGCCGGATTTGTAGCGAGCGTCAGCGTGGAAACGTTGCTTTAACGCTAATCTTTCCTCAGTGAACACGATATCGCGTGGCTCTACTGGTGATGACACGGTATCCATTGCAGGTAACGGAGCCCAGCTTAAAGCCAACGGTCCGACTCGTTACCAAGGCCCTGGGCTAACGAGAGGGCAGACAGTGTTTACTACCAAAACCCATTTCAGGTCAGGTCTGGCTCTGGTGTCTGGACGTAAGAAACCTGTCAGGAGCAACGAGAGAAGGTGGGGCCCCTCCGGCCCTCACCACACGGCCAAAACCTCGCTACATTTCCTCTGCCAGAAATACACAATTAAAGTTTCACTGGTGCCCAGCCCGCACACCCAACTGTGGCCATAGTACAGCTCGCATTACACGACCACAAGGCCCCGGAGTTTCTACCGACCCTGAGTTCCACTTTCGGACACATTGGTCGCTGAGCGTTTCTTGCGCCAGAACAAGACGCAACACAAGAGAGGTAGGCGGGAGAGGGAGGGAGAGAGAGGAGGAGGAGACAAAAAACGTTCGCTGGTTAGTTTTCACGAGTTGGTGGTGCGCTGAGGAATGGGGGGTCGTCGCCCCTGTTATTATGATTAATGTTGTGTTCTCTTCGTTAAGGTAGCGTAGGGCGACGCGCCTCCAGCCTAAATAAGAATTTACAACGGACGACATAACCCGGAAATATCACCAGAAGTTAACGAGTTGCAACGTATATAATACAGAGGGAGTCCGCCATCTTGGTGCTCTACACTTGTTTACTTGTCTTTCTGTCTCTGTCTACTATTGCCACTACTGCTATGACTACTACCACTACTGCTATGACTACCTACTACTTCTACTACTACCACTGCTAATACTACTACTACTACTACTAGGAGAAATATGAAGCATGCATGGAATAACTACAGAAACATTTAAAAGAATACTTGATGGAATATGAGAGGAGAAATTTGAGGGAATGGATCCTAAAAGACTTCCAATTTTGGAAGAAAAAGTGGGATGAAAATATGGAACTTTTCAAAAAGACTTTGGATCAATCATCATAAAGAAACCTGAATTGCAGGAAGATGTAGAATAGACATATAATACTATCTAACCAAATGATAACTGGTATGATCATGAGAACTTTCACAATGAGATACAGAGAGCTGAATGATGACAGTAAGTTATGCATAAGAAGAAGCAATATGGAATACCGCCGTGGTGGAAATTCACCATTGAAAAAGCACATGAAGATAAAGACATTAGAGTGAACAGAGAAATACTTCACAAGAAGGATCGAGGAAACGAAACATATGAACTAGTATGAAGGTGGAATGAACTCCAACTACACAGAAGAGACCGATGGATGATGATCTATGCAGACCATCAGATTAGGGACCTTTGGAATGAGGGCTTGGAGACGCATGGATCAGGTCTACGATGAAATCTTGGAATGTACCAAAATGATATCGAGATACGATATACGAGAATGAAAAATAAAGTTGGCAATATTATTGATTTTATCACCAGATGTTAATACAAATATGTATGGAACAACTGCGAAATGATATAAATGAAAACTTGATATATGGTTGAAGTCAGTCCCAGATGAACACAAGATTAATAATTATATACCCTCTCTCTCTCTCTCTCTCTCTCTCTCTCTCTCTCTCTCTCTCTCTCTCTCTCTCTCTCTCTACATATATATATATATATATATATATATATATCCCAGGGGATAGGGGAGAAAGAATACTTCCCACGTATTCCCTGCGTGTCGTAGGTGACTAAAAGGGGAGGAAGCAGGAGGCTTGATATCCTCCCCTTCCGTTTTTAATTTTCCAAAAGGAGGAACAGAGAAGGGGGCCAAGTGAGGAGATTTCTCTAAGGCTCAGTCCTCTGTTCTTAACGCTACCGCGCTATCTCGGAAAATGGCGAATATGTATGGAAAAAAAATTATACATATATATATATATATATATATATATATATATATATATATATATATATATATATATATATATTGTGTGTGTGTGTGTGTGTGTGTGTATCATATGGCTGTTTCTCTTCCTTGCTCTATTTCCGTTGCACAGCATTGACCATCACAACCAGACACCGTCAACCAAGACAACCAGACAATTTCAGGCACTACAACCGAACATAAACTTAATGAACTTAATCAACCACATATCCTCACACAACAACCACAACTACACATCAACCAAGTCACCTATACAACCTCAGTCACCATACTCAAACATGTCAAGTCAACCAAACATCAACCAAATCAATCACATATCCTCTACCATCACAACCATACTACTACCAAGCCAAGCACACAACGTCAACCAACGTAACCAAGCATCAACCAAGTGAACCACACAAGCTCAACAACCGTAAATCAATCAAGTCAACCAAACGACCTCAACCACCACAACCAAACATCAGCCAAGTCAACCACCACAGCTAAACATCAACCAAGTCACCCACACAACCTCGACCACCACAACCAATCAACCGAATCACCCACACAACCTCAACCACCACGACCAAACATGAACCGAGTCACCCACACAACCTCAACTACCACGACCGGAGGTATCAACCAAGTCAACCACAGCCTGAACCGCCACCACCTCAACCAGACAATACCACCCAGAACAACCAGACAACACCAGGTCAACCACACAGCTCTGACCACCAGAACGCGTCCAGGGTCTTAACCAGTTGTTTACACTTGCCGAGCCAATTACCAAACAACTAATTGGCCAGTTAAACCCGACAATGGTTGCCGTCCATCAGAAGCTGTTGATGGTTGTAGCGTGAGTACAACTGTCCTGGTTGTTCCTCTTGTTCTTCTTGATTTGGTTGTATGTGTGGCACTCTGGTTGTGTGGTGTTTCTTTGTGTGGTTGTGGTGGTTCTTTGTGTGGTTGTGGTGTTTCTTTGTGTGGTTGTGGTGGTTCTTGGTGTGGTTGTGGTGATTCTTGATGTGGTTGTGGTGGTTCTTGATGTGGTTGTCGTGGTTCTTGGTGTGGTTGTGGTGGTTCTTGATGTGGTTGTGGTGGTTCTTGATGTGGTTGTGGTGGTTCTTGATGTGGTTGTGGTGGTTCTTGATGTGGTTGTGGTGGTTCTTGATGTGGTTGTGGTGGTTCTTGATGTGGTTGTGGTGGTTCTTGGTGTGGTTGTGGTGGTTCTTGATGTGGTTGTGGTGGTTCTTTGTGTGGTTGTGGTGTTTCTTTGTGTGGTTGTGGTGTTTCTTTGTGTGGTTGTGGTGTTTCTTTGTGTGGTTGTGGTGTTCTTGATGTGGTTGTGGTGATTCTTGATGTGGTTGTGGTGATTCTTGATGTGGTTGTGTGGTTCTTGATGTGGTTGTCGTGGTTCTTGGTGTGGTTGTGGTGGTTCTTGGTGTGGTTGTGGTGGTTCTTGGTGTGGTTGTGGTGATTCTTGATGTGGTTGTGTGGTTCTTGATGTGTTGTGGTGGTTCTTGATGTGGTTGTCGTGGTTCTTGGTGTGGTTGTGGTGATTCTTGATGTGGTTGTCGTGGTTCTTGGTGTGGTTGTGGTGGTTCTTGGTGTGGTTGTGGTGGTTCTTGGTGTGGTTGTGGTGATTCTTGATGTGGTTGTGGTGTTCTTGATGTGGTTGTGGTGTTTCTTTGTGTGGTTGTGGTGTTCTTGATGTGGTTGTCGTGGTTCTTGGTGTGGTTGTGGTGATTCTTGATGTGGTTGTGGTGTTTCTTTGTGTGGTTGTGGTGATTCTTGATGTGGTTGTTGGTGGTTCTTGATGTGGTTGTGGTGTTTCTTTGTGTGGTTGTGGTGATTCTTGATGTGGTTGTGGTGATTCTTGATGTGGTTGTGGTGATTCTTGATGTGGTTGTGTGGTTCTTGATGTGGTTGTGGTGGTTCTTGATGTGGTTGTGTGGTTCTTGATGTGGTTGTGGTGGTTCTTGGTGTGGTTGTGGTGATTCTTGATGTGGTTGTGGTGTTCTTGATGTGGTTGTGGTGGTTCATGATGTGGTTGTGGTGGTTCTTGGTGTGGTTGTGGTGATTCTTGATGTGGTTGTGGTGGTTCTTGATGTGGTTGTGTGGTTCTTGATGTGTTGTGGTGGTTCTTGATGTGGTTGTGTGGTTCTTGATGTGGTTGTGGTGATTCTTGATGTGGTTGTGGTGTTCTTGATGTGGTTGTTGGTGGTTCTTGATGTGGTTGTGGTGGTTCTGATGTGGTTGTGGTGTTCTTGATGTGGTTGTGGTGTTCTTGATGTGGTTGTGTGGTTCTTGATGTGGTTGTGGTGGTTCATGATGTGGTTGTGGTGTTCTTGATGTGGTTGTGGTGGTTCTTGATGTGTTGTGGTGGTTCTTGATGTGGTTGTCGTGGTTCTTGGTGTGGTTGTGGTGGTTCATGATGTGGTTGTGGTGGTTCTTTGTGTGGTTGTGGTGTTCTTGATGTGGTTGTGGTGTTCTTGATGTGGTTGTGGTGGTTCTTGATGTGGTTGTGGTGATTCTTGATGTGGTTGTGGTGGTTCATGATGTGGTTGTGGTGTTCTTGATGTGGTTGTGGTGGTTCTTGGTGTGGTTGTGGTGATTCTTGATGTGGTTGTGGTGTTCTTGATGTGGTTGTGGTGTTTCTTTGTGTGGTTGTGGTGTTCTTGATGTGGTTGTCGTGGTTCTTGGTGTGGTTGTGGTGATTCTTGATGTGGTTGTGGTGATTCTTGATGTGGTTGTGTGGTTCTTGATGTGGTTGTCGTGGTTCTTGGTGTGGTTGTGGTGATTCTTGATGTGGTTGTGGTGGTTCTTGATGTGGTTGTCGTGGTTCTTGGTGTGGTTGTGGTGATTCTTGATGTGGTTGTGGTGTTCTTGATGTGGTTGTGGTGTTCTTGATGTGGTTGTGGTGTTCTTGATGTGGTTGTGTGGTTCTTGATGTGTTGTGGTGGTTCTTGATGTGGTTGTGTGGTTCTTGATGTGTTGTGGTGGTTCTTGATGTGGTTGTGGTGTTCTTGATGTGGTTGTCGTGGTTCTTGGTGTGGTTGTGGTGATTCTTGATGTGGTTGTCGTGGTTCTTGGTGTGGTTGTGGTGATTCTTGATGTGGTTGTGGTGTTTCTTTGTGTGGTTGTGGTGTTCTTGATGTGGTTGTGGTGGTTCTTGATGTGTTGTGGTGGTTCTTTGTGTGGTTGTGGTGATTCTTGATGTGGTTGTGGTGTTCTTGATGTGGTTGTGTGGTTCTTGATGTGGTTGTGGTGATTCTTGATGTGGTTGTGGTGTTCTTGATGTGGTTGTGGTGTTCTTGATGTGGTTGTGGTGGTTCATGATGTGGTTGTGGTGTTTCTTTGTGTGGTTGTGGTGTTCTTGATGTGGTTGTGGAAGGGTTCTTGGTGTGTGTGTGGTGTGTGTGTGTGTGCATATATACCTAGGGGCAAAGACATGGTAAAGATGGGACAACACGATATACATACATACATGAATATATGCAAATTAATTTAGAGTAATGAGGATGAGACGTAATGACAAGAGGCCCTTGTATAATAATAGTCTAGGAAGTAATAAGCTGCAGGAATCTGTGTGTGAGAGAGACGTGGGTAAGACATCGTCCCTAACCTGTCACCAGAACCCCCCCACATTGGACGAATTTTCAAGGAGACGAAATATGAATATCATTTAAGTGATTAGATTAGGAAATACTCAGCCAGCTGTGCACATCCTACACAAGGCTAAAAGTAGATGACTTTCCTCAAGTTTGGTCACCGCACTGGAAGACGCACAAAGGATAGCTAGAGTAAATCATGTTTAATAAGTATCACGTCTGTGGTTGGAAAATTTATGGAGGACATCATTGGGGATGAGATCTTAAACCATTTAGAGAACCACCACCGAGTAAACGATTCTCAGACTGGAGAAAGTACAGAGGCGAGCCACCAAGATGATTCTTGGACAGAGGAACAAAGTCTATGAGAGTCGACTGTAAGACTCCAGTCTTCTTAGCTCAGATAAGAGACGGGTGACAAGTGATTTAAGTAAAGTATTCAAAACTCATTAAAGGACTTTAATTAATCAGCTAACTATGGCTTGATTCGTCTGATTACGCTGTTAGTAATGGATGAAAATCAATCGTGGCCAAACGTTTTATACTTCGAATGAGGCAAAATATTTTTTCAACAGGATCGTTAATGTATGCAATGATTTACCAACTGGAGTGCCTGAAAGTTGTGCCACAGATATGTCTCAGAATCACCTTGATACATATTTCGCTTCAAGTCCATATCTAACATTTTTTTACGCCCTCTTTGTTAGATGAAAATTTTGTAGGTTTTTTTGTCTTTGAAACAACTGTAAGCCTTTCTACCCACACAACACTCGTCTATGGGTTTCTGACATCTTCCACTGCCACAAAGACCCTCGAAAGACCGAGTGGTCTGTTGCTCTTCGAATTCCTTTGTATTCCTTTCGCAAGATGGGATCAGGATCGAGAGAGATGAGTTACAGGGAAAGGTTAGAGGCCTTAGATTCATTATTCACGGAAGAGAGAAGAGTAATATATATATATATATATATATATATATATATATATATATATATATATATATATATATATATATATATATATATATTCCTATGAGTCCACACCACGGGTGGGGTCGGATCCGAGCCCGGTGAGGGTTTACACAAACCTCAACAATTTCTATGGTCACACTGACTGGGAAATGGACTTCGGTAACCAGGAACTAACACTTTGTGGCGAAAGTTTCTGTAAAACCTACAGTGAAGGAGTGTGAACCTGAGTATGTATCTTCATCCTAATATGTTAAGAGAAGGTTAAGAAATGAGTTGCAGGCAAGGGTTAGAAACCTTAGCTTTTGCCAAAGTGAAAGAGAGAAGACTAAGGGATAACCTGATCACAACTCTAAAAGTTTTTCAACGAGACTGATGATGGAAACAGTGAATAGTTCTTCGAGAGATGTAGGGACAGAACAACTTGAGGACAGCGCGAAATTTAGCAAGAGACTCATTAGAAAGATACGTGCAGAAGTACTTTTATAGCCAACAAGTGGTGGATGAATGGAATAAAGTGGAGGAGGATGTGGTAAATGTGGACAGCATTCAAAAGTTTTAAAAGGTTAATACGATCGTAGAATATGTTTAAGAGATGAGGGGCCCCACGAGTATAAAACTCCCTCCCATTACAATACAAATAGGTGCATACAAATGGGTAATTACACACACACACACCCACACACACACCAACACACAACACACACACACAAACACACACACACACACACACACACACACACACACACACACACACACACACACCGACACCCACACACAACACACACACACACACACACACACACACACAACATAGTCCACCCAGACATTCGTACTCACATTTACGTTGATAGTTGGACCTCCGTAGATTTTATTACCTGACTGTTGCCAGGGAAGCTCCCGGTGCTGGTGCACCACAACACCACCACCACACCACCACCACACCACCCAACCAACTAGCCCCTGCATCACTAGCCACCACACCACCCAACCAACTAGCCCCTGCATCACTAGCCACCACACCACCCAACCAACTAGCCCCTGCCTCACTAGCCACCACACCACCCAACCAACTAGCCCCTGCCTCACTAGCCACCACACCACCCAACCAACTAGCCCCTGCCTCACTAGCCACCACACCACCCAACCAACTAGCCCCTGCATCACTAGCCACCACACCACCCAACCAACTAGCCCCTGCATCACTAGCCACCACACCACCCAACCAACTAGCCCCTGCATCACTAGCCACCACACCACCCAACCAACTAGCCCCTGCCTCACTAGCCACCACACTTCATCAGACCACCACACCTCACATGGCACCACTCTACACCATACTTCACCTGGCACCTCACTTAAGTTGCCATACTCACCAGTACTTCACCAGGTATAACACTCAACCAGGTATTATACTCACCAGTACTTCACTAGGCACCTTACTCACCAGTATTTCACCAGGTATCATACTCACCAATACCTCACCAGGCACTATACAAAACTATGCAAGTACATCAGACTCTACCTTCCTCCTTCTCCCCACCTCCCCCCCACCTCCACAATACTGACAAAACAACACAGGAAGCTGTCCTCCTCTCTGTCATTCCTCCAGAACCCGCCCAACCCCCAAGGCATCTTTCCAGAACTTTCCCGTCCAGCTGTCCTTCCAGAACCTTCCCGACCAGTCATGCTTCCAGAACCTTTCCTTACTGGCTCGGGAATGTTCAGTTGAAACTTTATTGATCAAGAATTTTAATGATTTAGAAGTTCAGCTGATATGAGACTCAGCTGTTCTGGAACTCTATTGATCTCGAACTGTGCTGGTCTTCAACTCTTCTGAAACAAGTAAAGTGGAACTTACTGACATGGAAGTCTGCCGATCCATAACTCTTGAACTCTTCTGTATTGGAACTCTGCTGTTCTGGAACTCTACTGATCTGGAGCTTTACTGCTCCGAAACTCTCTTAACCTGGAACTTCACTGATCTGGAACTTTGCTGTTCTGGAACTCTACTGATATGAAACTTTGTTGTTCCAGAATTCTACTGCTCTGGAACTGCTGATCTAGAGTTCGCCTAATGGAAGCTCTGCTGATCTCTACTGATCTGAAACTCTGCTGATCTGAAACTCTGCTGATCTGGAACTCTGCTGATCTAAAAATCTGTTGATATGGAACGCTGATATTCTGAAACTCTACTGATTTGGAGCTCTGCTAACTCTACTAATCTGAAACTTACTAACCTGGAACTCTACTGATCTTGAACTCCGCTGTACTGGAAATCTACTGTTCTGGAACTTCTCTTTTGGAACTGTCCTGATCTGGAACTCTGCTGATCTGGGACTTTACTGATGAAGCACTTTACATGGGACTCCAGTTGGTCTTCCCTGTGGTCTGGAACTCTTATGACGCACAAGTCTGCAGGTCTGGAATTCTATTTCAGTGAAACTCTGCAGAAACTCTGGTGGTCTGGTGCTTTACTTTCGCTTTACTACTCTGGAACTCCACAAATTAGTACTCTACTGGAATTCTACTGGTCATGTACTCTACTGGAACAGTGCTGGTTAGGTGCACTTCTATAAATCTACTGGTTAGCACTTTCTCGAACTCTACTGATCAGGTATTTTTGTAACTCTACTGATCTAGTGCTTCTTGGAACTTTACTGGTCAAGTACTCCACCGGAACTCTACTGGTCAGGAACTCTTCTGGTCTAGTACTTCCTGTAACTCTACCGGGCAGGAACTCTACTGGTCAGATACTCTGCTTGTCTAGGACGCCATTGAAACCCCCTCTTGAAGCCCCCATTCTCGTGGAAGTCAACAACTTGAAACCATCTAATCTGGAAGTCCGTTAGCCTGGAAATGTGGCGGCCTGGAAGTCCTCTAGCGCTGGCATTGTGCGAGGGGTGAAGTCTGGAACGTCTAACGAGGAACCATTAGCAGCACTTTACTGCCTGACGTCTGGAATGACAAGCTTTGCAACAGCTCCAGGGGAAAAAAATAGCCGCAACCAAACAACCGATCCTCGCCTGGAAGAGAGAGAGAGGAAGAGAGAGAGAGAGAGAGAGAGAGAGAGAGAGAGAGAGAGAGAGAGAGAGAGAGAGAGAGAGAGAGAGAGAGAGAGAGAGAGAGAGAGAGAGAGAGAGAGAGAGAGAGAGAGAGAGAGAGAGAAGGAATGCTGGAACGCTGTCTCTCAGGGAAACGTCTTAAATCATAAATGAGTTGGACCATGGGAGAGACAGAACCCCCCACATCCGACTGTCAGAGACAGATGTCGTGGACGTGACGGGTTGTGAGACGCGGCTCGTCGTGAGCTGGGCTGGAACAACAACAACATGGTTGTGGAGGGAGTGGTGGTGTTGGGGGTGGTGGTGTTGGGGTGGTGGTGGAGGTGGTCGGGGGTATATGGCGGAGGGAATATGGTAACGGTGGCAGACGCCCCAGGGGGTCTTGCAGTTAACGTTGGCCATGGCCAACTAGTTGTGCTGGTGGATCGTCTCGTCATATGATTAAAGTCTCTCTCTCTCTCTCTCTCTCTCTCTCTCTCTCTCTCTCTCTCTCTCTCTCTCTCTCTCTCTCTCTGAGAAAGTTCTTCCCCCCCCCCCCCCCCAACACACACCGTGGACAAACACAGATAAACTAGCCACCTCCAGACCACAGGAGTTCACGAAATATTCAGTAATAACATGGCCACGTACACACACACACACACACACACACACACACACACACACACACACAGCTGAGTAACAGGAGAAAGGTTAGAGGCAATAAGTTTGTCCACCTTGAAAGAGAGAAGTGTGAGGGGTGACCTGATCACAACCCTTTAAGTTATCATAAGTGATCGATGACGTGGACGGTGAACAGTTCTTCACGAGATGTAGGGACAGAACAACCAGAGAACATAACATGAACCTAAGTTGAAAACTTGTTAAAAAAGAATAGTAAAGAACTGCTTTTAAGTATAATAGTGGTGGATGATTTGAAGTGTTGCAAGGCAGGGCAGGCAAAACCATCTGTGTTGCAAGTTAGGATAGGCAACACCATCAGTGTTGCAGAGCAGGGAACACCACCAGTGTTGTAAAGCAGGGCTGAGAACACTACCAATTTTGCAAGGCATGACAAGCAATACCCCCAGTGTTGCAAGCTAGGGCAGGCAACACCACCAGTGTTACAAGAAAGACAACACCAGCTGTGTCGCAAGACATGGCAGGAAACACCACCAGCGTTGCAGGACAGAGCAGGCAACATTGTCAGTGTTGCAAGGCAGGGCAGGAAGCGCCACAAAAGTTGCGAGTCAGAATAGGCAACACCACCAGTGTTGCAGGACATGGTAGGCAACACCAACAGTGTTGCAGGACAGGGTAGGCAACACCACCAGTGTTGCAGGACAGGGTAGGCAATACTACCAGTGTTGCAGGTCAGGGTAGGCAACACCACCAGTGTTGCAGGACAGGGTAGGCAACACCACCAGTGTTGCAGGACAGGGTAGGCAACACTACCAGTGTTGCAGGTCAGGGTAGGCAACACCACCAGTGTTGCAGGACAGGGTAGGCAACATTACCATTGTTGCAGGACAGGGTAGGCAACATTACCAGTGTTGCAGGACAGGGTAGGCAACATTACCAGTGTTGCAGGTCAGGGTAGGCAACATCACCATTGTTGCAGGACAGGGTAAGCAACATTACCAGTGTTGCAAGACAGGGTAGGCAACACTCAGGGTCGGACAGAGAGCATTACGTCATATTGGCCGCTACCTGCCTCACCGCCCGGCCCTCCTCCTGCTGCTGCTGCTGCTGCTCCTGCTGCTGCCGGCCTTCCTGCTGCTACTGCTGGCCCTCCTTCTGCTGCTCCTGCTGCTGCTCCTGCTGCTGCCGGCCCTCCTGCTGCTGCTCCTGCTGCTGCCGGCCCTCCTGCTGCTGCTCCTGCTGCTGTCGGCCTTCCTGCTGCTACTCCTGCTGCTGCCGGCCCTCCTGCTGCTACTCCTGCTGCTGCCGGCCTTCCTGCTGCTGCTCCTGCTGCTGCCGGCCTTCCTGCTGCCGGCCTTCCTGCTGCTGCTGCTGGCCCTCCTTCTGCTGCTCCTGCTGCTGCCGGCCCTCCTGCTGCTGCTCCTGCTGCTGCCGGCCCTCCTGCTGCTGCTCCTCTGCTGCTCCTGCTGCTCCTGCTGCTGCCGGCCCTCCTGCTGCTGCTCCTGCTGCTGTCGGCCTTCCTGCTGCTACTCCTGCTGCTGCCGGCCTTCCTGCTGCTACTCCTGCTGCTGCTCCTGCTGCTGCCGGCCTTCCTGCTGCTCCTGGTGATGGTGCAACTCCTGCTGTTCCTGCTCCTGCTGTTTGCTCCGTAACACTGGCCGTTCTCTACTGGCCTCCTGCTCTCTGCTGACATAGCCCGCTACTCAGTCTCTGCTCCTCCTGCGCAACGCCTCCCTTGGCCCAGCCCCTTATCCTTCCTGCTGCCTGCTTCCTTGCTTGCTTTATGCCGCTTGCATATATATATATATATATATATATATATATATATATATATATATATATATATATATATATAGGACAATCGCATGTTTACCAAATGGCGTCCTAGCTTCGTCTCTTCGATGTATATCAACTGACTTATATTTCTCTCTTGTGTCTCCCCTGATGATGTGACTATTACACGAAAGTGCACTTGGGAATTTGTCGTGTTTCACTTTCCCCGTGGACTCATAGGGATATATATATATATATATATATATATATATATATATATATATATATATATATATATATATGGCTCTCTTTTGAGCATGATGGTACGACCCTTTGAGCACGACGGTAACGACCCTTAAGTACGACCTGAGCACGACCTGGCTCCCGTGTGAGGACAAGGCACGAGAGAGAGAGAGAGAGAGAGAGAGAGAGAGAGAGAGAGAGAGAGAGAGAGAGAGAGAGAGAGAGCCGTTGTAATAACGGTCCCACTCAGCATAAAAACTTCACACAACAAACAAACAAGTACATGAATCACATACACGCAAGAACACGATAGCACTACAGTGACTATACAGCGAAATACAGCGGGACTACACCATGTCCTGCGGTGTATTATTCTCGCCACAGTCGTACGTACGAGTATAAATATGCTGGGTAGAAAGTTGAGGGTTAGCGCTACCTTGCCTCCCCCACACCACCCCAACCCCACGGTCGCGAACAAGGCCCTAAGGGCTAAGGTCCCGGGCCACAGCGTGGATTTTCGTATTTAACGGACTCGCTTCCTAATCGACGCGACGCCGTATTTTTTTTCTTTTTCTTTCCTAGAATGAACACAGGAACGTCATCACATCTGCCCCGGACGAACTGTTTTATGATTATTATTTATCATTTATCAAGTTTTTACTTACCATAGACAAAGTTGCGTTATGTTGAATTTAACATTTTTGGTAGATTGTATTCAACGTGTTATTGTTAACTTGTATTTGGTTAATTAGATTTCTTATTTTTGGGTATAGAAATTAAGGGGGAGGGGGGTGTAACTTGTTCATCCTGGGAAGAAAAAAGGGAGAATACTAGTTTTGCGGGGTCTGTACCTTGTACCTTCGTCCTGTACCGTGTGGTGCTGCCAGATACAGCTGTACCCTGTACCTTTAGACAGACCGTAGCTTTCTCCTGTACCATGTGGCACTACCAGATATAGCTGTACCGCGTGAACCGACCTGTACCACACAGGTGTGTGCTACAGAGACGTACCATTTCGTGTGGTATCTACCACACGCTGCTGTACCTCAGCCAGACGTACCACACTTAGTTGCACCAGATGTTGGCTGTACCTGTCATAGCTGTACCTAAGGTTATAATTAGTCCATATACTGTGTGGTGCAGCTATGTAGCTGTGACAGCCATGTACTCTAACTTCAGCTCTGAGGCTAATGTTAGCTTCTTGGCATATGGTAATTAGCTGTTATCTTTTGATAACCTTTTATTTCCAGTTAGCTTTTTGATTAAGATTTCAGTAGCTTATCTAGATCATAATCTTTAGCTTAGTGACCTTTTGATCTATCTGTGGTATGATTGTGGTCAGTTGTTATATATATATATATATATATATATATATATATATATATATATATATATTGCCCTCCAGCTGCAAGGATTCCAACCGGTACCCTTTCGTGATAGCTGGGAACGCTAACCGCTCGTCTATGATCGCTCCTAATAGGGAAATGTCTATTCGATTGCTTCTATTAGTAAGATATCCTTCGTCTCACATCCATGAACAACGGGGTCTAGACCGGTCACATCCCAGCAGGCTCACATCAGCAGTAGTTAGCATTATACAGAACTTACTGACAAACGCATGATATTCGTGTCCATATATACCTCCGCCTTTGACAGTAAGTTCTGTTTACTACTGGTAATGTAACCCTGATGGGATTAGACCAGTCTAGTAGATCCCGTTGTTCATGTGAGACGAAGGTTTTCGATTACTTGCGATCGAAAATGCATTTCTCCATTAGGGCCTATCATAGTCGAGCGGTTAGCTCCCATGTTAGGTCCCATGTTCGAATCCATGCTGTTGGAGGCCATCATGTGTTCTATATGTTCATATGCTCTTTATGTATAGCAAAAAATACCTCAGTCAAGTGTTGCTATTGGTGAAAGAAAAAAACAAAAAGAAAAATATAGTAAAAATTTATCGTCTTCGTCCGTGTGTGTCAACCTGACTCGGAAGGAAGGTTATAGGAAGAAGGAAGACGAGAGGAGGAAGGGAATTCCACAGCTTAGCTGATCTGGGGAATTCTGAGGTGTTATAACGGTCCATCCCTGAGTAGGCTGCCTCCTCACAGAAACTATGGGAAACAGCAGCCAGGCGTGTCCCTCGGGTCAACCAAACCTTCGGGGCGTAGGACACGTGTGGATAGTTCACGAGAACACTGGCCGGAACTATACCTGTAGAACAGAGAGAACAGCACGGAAACGTAAGGTCGTAGAGAGGTGATGACAGGAGGTTTGATGAGAGGAAAGGTTTGTGATTCCACTCTGGATAACAGAGAGGTGGAGGATGAGCCACCCCAGATGTGTGAGTAGTACCCCATACTGGGGTGACTAAAACCCACACATCTGCTCACGAGAATAATAATCATAACTGCACCTGTGCAACACTGCCCAGGTTTTGTGCAGCTGACTGTGTGATGTTGATCATGTGGGGTTTGCTGGCCAGCCAGAGTGGAGGATGTGGTTATGCCCAACAGGTTGATGATGTTAATACAGGAGTGAATTGTGGTGTTTTGGAAACTAAACAGAGAAGGACACGAATGATTCTTAGAAAGACATATAGAAAGAAATTACGTTTTAGCACTGTTGGTTTTTATAAGATTACTGTTCCTCGAACCCGCAATTCTGTACAGGTCCGAACTGAGAGAGGAAGTATGATCATGTACGAGAGAGAGAGAGAGAGAGAGAGAGAGAGAGAGAGAGAGAGAGAGAGAGAGAGAGAGTACTGAAGGAAGGAGGAAGGGGAGGAAAAGTGTGTTGAAGTATGTAAAGTGGAATCATCAGCATAAGTGTGACGAGTGCTGGAAGAGATCATTTGGTTAGTTTGCTAATAAGTTCTTACTTTTTCTTACATTCTTTTGAGATTTTCATTAGTTCTTTTTTTTCTTTTAACTTCCGAACTGTTTTCAGTTAGCTTTTCATTACCGTTAGGTAAGTTATTAGGTAGATATCAGTTTAACTTTTCGTTATCTGCTGCATGTAGCTGTTATAACTCTTGAATTGGCTTTTAATTTACTTTTATCTTTCCCTTCAATTTTTGGTTGGCATTTGCGGGAGCCTCGGTAGTGGATAGTCTATGCTAGGTTCTGGAACATGGCCGTACCGTCGAAGATTCAAAACTGCAAATTCGACCTTTCCAACGACCAGCTGTAGAGAAGTGAGATAGCTTTTAATAACAGCTGATGTTAGCTTCTGTTTAGCTTGGCTCGTACACCACCACCACCACCCAGCTATGCAGCAGACTGTACCACAATGTGTTGATACATTCTCATCGGGTCCAAACACAGAAGACAGTACAGTCATTGTAATTCTCAAATTCAACATTCTTCTCCCAAATTATCTCATCTCATTTTTTCATTAATCATTATTCATTTGAAGCTATGTCTGCCATCCTCTGAGTGACTGAAACTATCATAATTATCATTATCAAGAGTAGTAATAATGTAGTCGAGGTGTTAGTATCATTATCATTATTTTCATAATTGTTAGTCTGTCGTTACCGTCATCAATGACGTCATGGGTCCTTAATTACATTTCATACGTGAACATTTCAACTACTAGCCGAAGATCACACACACACACACACACACACACACACACACACACACACACACAGAGTAATGAAGACATTTAACCCAGGAACACTGGTGGTGATCATGGTGATTATACGGGTGATGGTGGTGGTGATGCTTGAACGGAACAACAGATAATTAAAGTTATAATGTTATCTAAACCTAATTGTCTTCTGTGTTTTGGTAAGGTAGCGTCAGGAACGCTCCCGCTCTCTGGGTATAATAATAATAATAATGATAATAATAATAATAGTTTTACAAGTAGTAAATACTTCAGACCCCACTTAAAACTTACTCATGAATTACGATAGTAAGAGGCGGGTTTTTATGAAGACAGAAAGTCAAATGATTTGGAGTAAGTCACTTAGAAAATATACATCTGAGATACATTTCTACAAAGCTTAATATTAACAAGAATAAATAAATATTCTCTTCTTTAGAAAAAAGAAACATAAATTACACTGAAGAAACACAAAGGAGTAAATAAATATACGTAAGACATTCAAACAGGATTTATAAATCAAATGGAAGACAGTCGACCAAGATATAAATACAGATGGTCGAGAGATTCGGCAGCAGGAAGTGGTTGGCGACGGTGGCTAGGCTAGCCTCCCACCCACCCACTACTCACCTACCAGGCTCGCTACTCAACAAATGCTCTACATCCACGGCAAGATGATCCCAGGTTATGGCCATATTGACAACTACGTCAGGAGAAACAAGAGCGAAACGCGTTACGGCAGTGCTTTCGTGGATGAGCAACATAGTCGTATTGATTATGATATAATCCACTATTGGCACCTCATGTCGCAAGCACAAACATTATGCCTGCTTTCTCCTTCCATATAGCGCCTTGTGAGGAATCCAGGTGCAGCTCCATGGGAAAAAACGCACAACAAAACGAGAAGGAACACCAGGGTTCAGGTGGGCGAATCTAGGTTGGAGGACTTGAAGGTCAGGGAGTTATCGTACATCCTCACCCTCATGGAACCAGAACTTTCAGGCGTGCCAACCATTCCGCTCTCTAGGTCAATGTCAAGGTTAAAACCACGGCTGCCAACCGCGCCAGGCTTCCACGTAATGGTGAACTACTGAATGCTACCCTGTGGGCATAACTTTCTACAACGGTGTGGACTCCCGCCGTGACGGAATCTATATTACGACGTGACGAGCTATGGTCAGAGTGGTAGATCTGTCGTCGCCAAGCACAGGCAGCGGCGGACTCTCTTAACTTATTGACATCCCATACCTTCTCCCTGTTTGCTTTGTGGCCTACAACCTGGTTATCAGTTGGTCTGTTATCGCATCAAGATCAAACTGGTGACGGACGGACCCCCCGGCAGCTTCACGATGTGATTACATTAACATGAATGAATAAACGCTTTGTTGATTTGTAGTGGTGTTGGCCTGGTGGTAGGCAGTACGGGCGTGGGGCAGGTTGTGTATGCCTTGTGGGCGTGGCCTGGTAGGAGGCAGTATGGGCGTGGCCTGGTTGGAGGCAGTGTGGGCGTGGGGCGGTTTATGTTTGTCATGAGGGCGTGGCCTGGTGGAATACAGTGTGGGCGTGGGGCGGAATGTGTATTTCTTGTGGGCGTGGCCTTCTGGGAGGCAGTGCGGGCGGGCTATATATGTCATGTGGGGGAGGCGAGGTTCTGTGCCATCTATGACACGATAAATCTGACACATGACATGACTGTCACGGTATGTGGACCACCACTGCTCCATCCCCCACCCACATTACCTACCCTCCCAAAAGGTATTATATATATGTATATATATATATATATATATATATATATATATATATATATATATATATATATATATATAACCCTTAAAATGACAAGGTAGCCGCAGCGGTTCCATCACCATCAATAACCTCCCCTCCCCCCACACTGAAAAGCAGGGCGGGCGAAGATTAGCCTCATCCATCGGATAATCGATTAATTAGGCCATATATTGGGCGGCGAAGCAAGGGAGAGAGAGAGAGAGAGAGAGAGAGAGAGAGAGAGAGAGAGAGAGAGAGAGAGAGAGGAGCAGGAGCACCTTGTATGGATGGATCTGCAGCCGCGCACGATTTTCAGTGTCATGGCCAAGGTGATGGCGGGCGGGCGGCCGGCCTCCACCACCACCCGCCCGCCATTGATCCGTTCCCGGGATTGTCATGCCGGGGAGCATACATTGCCGCCTCTCCTCTGGCATGACCACTTAAAACAATGAGAATTTAGCCCCGCATGACGCCATGAGTGTGTCAGTATGCTTGTGGCGTAGTACACCCAGCGATTGCCTGCCGCTCCGCTGGTGCAGCCTCTCCTCTCGCATGGCTGTATGCAAAACGTTACCTCACTGTCATGAATGATTCACGCCCGTGTATCATTTTAAACTATACTATTGCTACGTATAGCTTACATGGTTATACTGACGAAACACTGCCTAATAAACTACTTTTAAAATGATCAACTAATTATGGACTAATTTATATATCATAAACTAACCATATCTCTCAAGCTTATGTAAGGTGGTACATACTACATGCATTGTGATCTTCGTGCTGGCCACATTTATGACATAATATTTCAACCTAAGTTTTCACAGTACTATATCATGATCATATCGACAACGTGATTGAAATGCATTGCTTTAACCAGAGTATCTTACTATGACCACATTTTCACCATAATGTTCAGAATATAATTAGGCAAGTATGAAAATACTTAGGTATACCGTCATATTAAGAAAATATGCCCTCTGTTGTGTTGTCCAACATACTAGGCTGGCTTCCTATCCTCGTACTCACTCCCCCGAGTGATAGCTCTTAATTCTCATGCAGGAGAGTGTATCATTGTTCCTAGAACGTCAGGGAATGCTAAATGCTCCAGCCAGCATTGATTAGACGTTAGGTCGTCTTCCAGCTAGCCTGATCGAGGTCACTTCTAGAATCCTTAAGCAAGAGGGAAGACATGAGCTGACTGCTGACGTCCTCCGTCATGTTGCCGTACTCAAACCCTTCAGAAAGATCCAATAATTTTCATGTCAGAATACGAAGAAATTAATTATTCCCGCGACCATTCACTTTGATTAACAGGAATATTTTTCTTCTTTTTATAGCCCCGCTCTCTCTACCCTTCCGCCGTCCTCCACACTCTCTCTCTCTCTCCTCTCTCTTTTGCAACCGTCGTTCAATATCTGTCCGTATTGATTCCTCTCTCCCATTTTTTTCGCTTCACGTGACTTATTCCCGTCGTTTCCTATAGATTTACGAGGCAGTTGGGGAGAGTAGCGTGACTCCTGATGGGTGAAGAACAGAAGGGGGGAGAGAGAGGAACAGTTTGTTATGTTTCTAGTTTGTTTATCGGCTGGATCACGTGGGCGGCGGCGGCGGCGGCGGCGGCGGCGGGCGGGGGGCGGACCGGGGTGACAGGGTTACAAACAGGTGTACCAACCCAACAGCTGACGGCCGGCCGGCTGCTGGCTGGTCGATGCTGCCGCCTCCAGCACACACACACACACACACACCACTTGCTCGCTCGCCCACGAACGCCTGCCTGCCTGCTTGCTTGCCTGTTTGCGGATCCCTCCTGCTTGGTCTGTCTCCCCTTGCGAGAACGCTTTCACTCCACCTCCCTCCTTAGCATACAAATCTCGCTTTAGATATATTTCTACACGTTCTTCATCACTCGTACTAGTCTGGGTAATTTTCCTGCTTCTGTAAAGATAAATTATAAAGTTTATCGCCATATCGGATCAAAATCTTGATCTAAAGTGGAAGGGAAAAGGTTGTCCGAAGCAGTTCACTTAAGGCTCGAACGTTCGTAGGAACTGTCTGGAGATGACGCGAGACTACGAAAGGCAAGTCCACGGCAGGTTAGCAGAGGGCAAAAAGAAAAAAAGAGTGCTCAAGAATGTGGCATAAAAAGTCGTATAAGCCAGAGTGAGAGGCGGAGAGGCACGCAAGTACGACCCATCTTGCTTAGCCAGGGTCAGGGCCAGGCCAGGGGTGCCAACCGCCCACCACCAACATCACCCCGCATGAAGACCCACTCTCCTCCCCCAGCACACACACTCTCTCTGGGGAATATTTCCCCGCCCGGTTAATGTATCATGGCGTAGTACATGGCGAGCCACCACAGGGGCCCCAGCACCGTCAGGTCAGCAGGTGTGCCAACCGGTGGGGGGGGGTGTGTGTGTGTGTGTGTGTGTGTGTGTGTGTATGTGTGTGTGTGTGTGTGCGACAGGTGTGCCAACCCCGGGAACAGCTGATCGATCGTATGAGTCATGGCCGAGGTTAACACCTGTTCCCCCCCCCCCACCGCCCTTAACACAGCCCCCCCCCCCTTCCCATCTATCACTGGTCCAACAGTATCTCTATTTTAGATATAATCGTGAGTACTGAAGCGATAGATCTATAACAACACTAGGCGTCACATTGATCATGATGATGAGGGAACACGAGAATATTTCTCTGAATACTTGTATTTCAGAGCATCCTTATATAACATTTAAAGTTAAGATACCGGTACAAATATTCCAATATATCTCTCTGAGTGTTACTGGGTTATTCTCTTAATTCATTTATCTTAGGATCTTTTGTGGAGCAATATAGGAGCGTTATTGAATTAGGAAAGCGTTTAGAACAGCAGTCGCTCAACGATATCCACGGAAAAACATATACGATTTTCCTCTGGCCGAACAAGTGCTCCTGTTTTAATTTCAGATTCAGAAAACGGTAAGAGAAAAACGGAATAGCAACGGAAACCTAAATCTTTTCTCTCGGTTATAAAAAAAAACAATCGAGTCGCAATTATTCGCATTAGAGTAAATAATGCTGAAGGAGATGTTTTCTGCTCTCTGGTTTTACGAAGGAGAGAGAGAGAGAGAGAGAGAGAGAGAGAGAGAGAGAGAGAGAGAGAGAGAGAGGAAAAGAGAGAGAGAGGGAGGGAGAGAGTGAGGGCCGCCAGGAATACCAACCCCAGCGACGACCGCTCTCCCTCGCTTGCTTGATGTGCTGCTTGCATGCGCTCACCCTCACCCAAGCTCTCTCTCTCTCTCTCTCTCTCTCTCTCTCTCTCTCTCTCTCTCTCTCTCTCTCTCATACGAGTAATAATAGATTTACGAAGCAGTTTAGAGTTCCTTCTAACGACACCAGTTTACCAAATACAGAAACACACACACACACACACACACACACACACACACACCTTCTCTTATGATTGTTCGTAAGTTGTTGCGCACCTTAAGGCTGAGCAGTGATGTTACTGAGCAGTTTTACTAATAAACAGTGAATCTATTGTGCACTTCAAATGCTCAATAATGCTGCTGAGCAGTGATATTACAGACCAGTCATGCTACTGAGCAGTGATGTTGCTGAGCACTGAGCACTGAGTAGTTGTATTACTGAGCAGTGACACTGCTGAAGATATAACATCACTGAGCAGCGATGCAGCTTATTACAAATTCTACTTTGCACTGGTAATACTGTGCAGAGCTTGTGTTGAGCAGTGATGTTCCTGCGCAGTGACCGTGCTGAGCAGTGACGATATACCGAGGAGTGGTGAGACCTGAGCGCTGAGCGTGTCACTGAAGGAACGCAAATATATATATCAATGGGATATTAAAGGAACGCCTTTGACGTAGACATCCGGAAAGGAAGAGAAAACGATTGAGTCAATGTATCTAGTGAGGAAATTATGGTATATCTGTATGTATGTATGTATCTATCTATCTATCTATCTATATATATATATATATATATATATATATATATATATATATATATATATATATATATATATTGGAAAGGATCACAATTTTGCGCGTGATCAAGATATTCCTATGAGTCCACGGGGAAAATGAAACGAAAAGTTCCCAAGTGCACTTTCATGTAATAATCACATCATCAGGGGAGGCACAAGAGAGGAATATAACAGTCAGTTGGTATACATCGAAGAGACGAAGCTAGGACGCCATTTGGTAAAATGGCGTCTTAGCTTCGTCTCTTCGATGTATATCAACTGACTGTTATATTCCTCTCTTGTGTCCCCCCTGATGATGTGATTATTACACGAAAGTGCACTTGGGAACTTTTCGTGTTTCATTTTCCCCGTGGACTCATAGGAATATATATATATATATATATATATATATATATATATATATATATATATATATATATATATATATATATATATATGCATATATCCCAGACAGCCACAAGACGACACCGTAGCTAGCAGGGGGGGGGGGGACACTAGAGACGTTGGGGTGGGGGTAAACAGAAGCCTGTATAGAGGAAGAGAAATTCGAAAGCGGGAAAGTGAGCCGTTGGAAAGTTGGACGACGGAGACAGGGGTTCGTGTCCCCTCCCACACACACACACACACACACACACACACACACACTTCACCGTTCGTGCACCCTCAGTCTCGTATGACCCTTCCCTACTTCACCGTTCGTGTGCCCTTAGCCTCACCGTTCGTTTGTCCTCCTTCCCACCTCATCGTTCGTGTGTCCCCCTTCCTTCATCACCGTTCGTGTGTCCTCCCTCCCTCCTTTACGGTTCGTGTACCCTTAGCCTCACCGTTCGTATGGCCTCTCACCATTCGTGTTTACCCCCTTCCCCTCCTTCACCATCTGTTTACCCTCAGCCTCACCGTTCGTGTGACCCCTCACCTCACCGTTCGTGCGACTTCCCACACGAACCACCACACAATCACCACAGCAGACAAGACACATCCCTCAGGTCATCGACGTGTACAAGGGAGAAGACCATACGATCGTCAATGACATAATTACCCAAGAACTACCACTCCCTACGTGCAACCAACCACCTTGGTAGTTATCCCCCCCGTCGACCAGAAACACAGCCAGGACTACCAGTCGGTGAAGACCCTGTGAACAATTCAGTTGAGGATAAAAAGCCTTTCCAGATATATCAATGTTGACAACATGCATCGCTAAAAACACTTCTATTGACGAATAATCCGTCTAGAAATATCACTGTCTACCATGAACCCGTCTTATCCACCACTGTCTACCATAAACCAGTCTAATACACCACTGTCTACCAGGAACATGTCTTGCATAACACTGTCTACCAGGAACATGTCTTAGATACCAATGTCTACTAGGAACCCGTCTAATACACCACTGTCTACCAGGAACCCGTTTGATACACAACTGTCTACCAGGAACCCATTTGATACACAACTGTCTACCAGGAACCCGTCTAGAAATACATCTGTCTACCAGGTACCTATCTAGTGATACATCGTCTACCAGAAAACCCGTCTGGAAATACCGGCGTCTACCAGGAATTCCTCCTGGAAACCCCAGACCGTCTATGTGGAACCCGTCCATAACCAGCGGGTCTGGAGCATTGGCGTACCACATGCAAATTTCTCTTCTTATCGCCAAACATGGGACGAGAAATTCTTGTGTCAACATGGGCGGTGTTCACGTTCTTTGGTCCAGGACAGTCTGTCCCCAGCCAACCCTCACGGAAATCAGGAAAATCTGGCCCACAAAGCCTTTTTCAGCTCGCGAATATTGAGTCAGTTCGCGAATATTGAGTCGGTTCGTGAATATTGAGTCAGTTCGTGAGTATTGAGTCAGTTCGCGAGTATTGAGTCAGTTTGTGAATATTGAGTCAGTTCGCGAATACTGAACCAGTTCGTGAATACGGTAACTATATATATATATATATATATATATATATATATATATATATATATATATATATATATATATATATATATATTGGCACCTGTCAGAATAGAATATTTCGCGAAATTATTGGCATAAATACTAAGCATTCGTCAAATGATATAAATTTCTGACAAAACTTGAGAAACTGGAAAACTTGTTAAAATCTGTAAACTATTGTGAAATGAAAATGTGCATAATGTAACTGGAGGGAAAAAGTCTTTAAAAGTATGGAAAACGTTGAAAAAATGAAATAGAATGAGAGGAAATTCACAAATATTTAGAAAATAGATTTTCTAAATGGAGCAAAAATTAGAGAAATGTTGCGACAATCAGAGAAAATTTTTGAGAAATGTAAGAATGAGTGAGTGAGCAAACTTGTCAACACAGAGTCGAAACCCACCAACATGTGAATACCCACCAACATGTCGTGGACACCCGCCAACATGTCGTGGACACCCGCCAACATGTCGTGGACACTCGCCAACATGTCGTGGATACTCGCCAACATGTCGTGGATACCCGCCAACATATCCTGGATAACGCCACTTCGAATACACATCGAAAACATCTTTTGATTTGCAAATCCCTAAACTTGGTGTTACCGGACTCCTCCTGCTTAAGGTTACAGCGCGAGTAATAAAGATCACCCTTGGTGAGGCTATATCAATTAGAGTACAGCCTCGTCCAAAGAACTTCTCACTCCTGAGGAGTCTACACTTCCCTGCTACTGGAAGCAACGCAGACTCCTGCTTAATGTGTACAGCAGGGGACGCTCCCAGTAGCCTCCTGCTTGATGTGTACAGCAGGGGACGTTCCCAGTAGCCTCCTGCTTGATGTGTACAGCAGGGGACGCTCCCAGTAGCCTCCTGCTTAATGTTGGCCGGCTGCCCCAGCAGGCAGGCAGCCAACATTAACACCACAACGTCAGGAATGAAAGAAAAAAGAAAAAAAAGATAAACCCACACAGCAATTACACCATAGAACGCCATTACCCGCTCCGCTGCTGCCAGCGCCATTGCCCGCCTTTGTTCTCTCTCTCTCTCTCTCTCTCTCTCTCTCTCTCTCTCTCTCTCTCTCTCTCTCTCTCTCTCTCTCTCTCTCTCTCCTCTGGGGAGGTAACTGAGCGTTACTCTAGGTAACGGGCAAGTCCTCACTTGGCTCCGCCAGGCTGTACAGGACGAACAGATCAACGGAGTCAGTAGGTAACAGCAGTGTTTCCCTCCTCTCCACCGTTGGCTCTGTTGTGAGGTAAACAGAAACGAAGCAAACGGTGGAAATGAGGGATATGTCAGCCTGGAGCAGGATGGGACGACCCTTGAGCTCGACGGTACGACCCTTGAGCACGACGGTACCACCCTTGAGCACTGCGGTACGACTCTTAAGCACGACGGTACAACCCTTGAGCACGATGGTACGACCCTTGAGCACGACAGTACGACCCTTGAGCACGACGGCACAACCCTTGAACAATGCGTTACGACCCTTGAGCACATCTTGCTGTGAAGGACTAAACAACAAGTGTGTGGGTGATTACTATCATTAACGTGTTACGGGGAGCGAGTTTTACACTCGTGTTGTCCCGTCACATAACCTTGTATGTATGTACCATGTCCACACACACACACACACACACCAGCCTAAGACAGGTACCCACTCCTCGACCAGCCCCGAGAAGAGGATGAACACCTGGGTTAAGTGTGAGCAGTATACGTTACCCAGGATTGAAAACCCACAGAGGTTCGTGTGTGTGTGTGTGTGTGTGTGTGTGTGTGTGTGTGTGTGTGTGTTGTAGCTGCTGATACAATGGTATAGCAGTTTCGAGAGAGAGAGAGAGAGAGAGAGAGAGAGAGAGAGAGAGAGAGATCAGGAATGTAGGGTTGACAAACGATCCAGTACGACCCTCGCAGTGTCGAAGGAACGACCCTCCTCTACAAGCAGCTCTCACGGGACCACATCCCGCGAGGCGAGTCCGTTTGACGCGTCTAACACTGACCCAGACACAGAACATTCTGAGAAAGTGTCACTCGTACATGTCTGGGGAGTGTAGTTTGAGAAGACGGTTCTTCAGTCTTCAGTCCGTCTTGTCGCAAAGTACAGACTATTCATAGTCCGGCTTACCCAGAGACGCAGGACATTCTCGTTACGACGTACCATTTAACCGACTTGGCCGTATAAAGACACCTGGTCCAACTTGCCTGACGTAGTTAAGTTACGACGTGAATGCAAGAGTTTTGGAAAGAGGGGCAAGTATGAAGTCTGTTGTGGATGAGAGAGCTTGGGAAGTGAGTCAGTTGTTGTTCGCTGATGATACAGCGCTGGTGGCTGATTCATGAGAAACTGCGGAAGCTGGTGACTGAGTTTGGTAAAGTGTGTGAAAGAAGAAAGTTAAGAGTAAATGTGAATAAGAGCAAGGTTATTAGGTACAGTAGGGTTGAGGGTCAAGTCAATTGGGAGGTAAGTTTGAATGGAGAAAAACTGGAGGAAGTAAAGTGTTTTAGATATCTGGGAGTGGATCTGGCAGCGGATGGAACCATGGAAGCGGAAGTGGATCATAGGGTGGGGGAGGGGGCGAAAATTCTGGGAGCCTTGAAGAATGTGTGGAAGTCGAGAACATTATCTCGGAAAGCAAAAATGGGTATGTTTGAAGGAATAGTGGTTCCAACAATGTTGTATGGTTGCGAGGCGTGGGCTATGGATAGAGTTGTGCGCAGGAGGATGGATGTGCTGGAAATGAGATGTTTGAGGACAATGCGTGGTGTGAGGTGGTTTGATCGAGTAAGTAACGTAAGGGTAAGAGAGATGTGTGGAAATAAAAAGAGCGTGGTTGAGAGAGCAGAAGAGGGTGTTTTGAAATGGTTTGGGCACATGGAGAGAATGAGTGAGGAAAGATTGACCAAGAGGACATATGTGTCGGAGGTGGAGGGAACGAGGAGAAGTGGGAGACCAAATTGGAGGTGGAAAGATGGAGTGAAAAAGATTTTGTGTGATCGGGGCCTGAACATGCAGGAGGGTGAAAGGAGGGCAAGGAATAGAGTGAATTGGATCGATGTGGTATACCGGGGTTGACGTGCTGTCAATGGATTGAATCAAGGCATGTGAAGCGTCTGGGGTAAACCATGGAAAGCTGTGTAGGTATGTATATTTGCGTGTGTGGACGTATGTATATACATGTGTATGGGGGGGGGGTTGGGCCATTTCTTTCGTCTGTTTCCTTGCGCTACCTCGCAAACGCGGGAGACAGCGACAAAAAAAAAGAAAGAAAATATATATATATATATATATATATATATATATATATATATATATATATATATATATATATATATATATATATATATATATATATCCTGAGAGGGGTATCCACTTATCAACCGACCCCCAAGGGAAGGATGAACAGTTGGATTAGCTTTGGGTGGCTACACTACTTTAAGGACCTGACCTTCAGTCAGAGAAGATATAGAAAGAAATACTCATATAGTGCAAGAGTGGCGGAGGATTGGAATAAACTGTGTTATGAAAGAGTGACTGTGGACAACAGACAGAAGTTTAAGAAATTATATGATAGCAGAAAATGTTCAATATATGGGTATCTCATGAGTGTACAACTCCCTCCCTGTACAGTACAAGAGATGAGGGGCCCCATGAGTGTACAACTCCCTTCCTGCGTAGTACAGACATGGAGGTGCACAGTTCACATGACCTTCTGTGTATGAAGGCATGACATTTTATTGTCCCGTAAACTATGGAAACAGACATTATAACCATTAGCACGACGGAACGACCTTTGACTATGACGTTACGACCCTTCAGCACGACAATACGACCCTTAAGCACGACAGTACGACCCTTAAGCACGAGAGTACGACCCTTGAGCACGACGGTAGGACCCTTGAATGTGATGACCTGACCTTCACCCAGACCCAGAACATAAGACCACAGCTAAAACCAGGCTGTTCACAGCCTCACGTGAGCCACACAGCAGAGCCTGCAGCTGGTCCAATGTGGAGGGGGGAAGGGGGGGGGGAGTGCTGGTGTGGCCCAGTGATTCATTTCCACAACCTTGACCGTGAGGGAGAGGCGAGGCGTCGCCATAACAACCGAGGCGGAGGAGGGAGGCAGAGGGAGGTGAGGGGGAAGATGTTTTCTCATATTGTCTTACAGAACATGACCAGATAACAGGAGACCTAATGGTCCACGTCGAGGTTATCTGATGGAGGACATGGATATTATATAGATTTCCCTGTTATTATTGGTCACAGGGACAGGATAGTAAAGCAGAAGGTTCCTCCCCACCCACCACTATAGACGGAGACAGGATAGTACAGCAGAAGGCTCCTCCCCTCCCACCACTATAGACGGAGACAGGATAGTACAGCAGAAGGCTCCTCCCCTCCCACCACTATAGACGGAGACAGGATAGTACAGCAGAAGGCTCCTCCCCTCCCACCACTATAGACGGAGACAGGATAGTACAGCAGAAGGCTCCTCCCCTCCCACCACTATAGATGGAGACAGGATAGTACAGCAGAAGGCTCCTCCCCTCCCACCACTATAGACGGAGACAGGATAGTACAGCAGAAGGCTCCTCCCCTCCCACCACTATAGATGGAGACAGGATAGTACAGCAGAAGGCTCCTCCCCTCCCACCACTATAGACGGAGACAGGATAGTACAGCAGAAGGCTCCTCCCCCACCCACCACTATAGATGGAGACAGGATAGTACAGCAGAAGGCTCCTCCCCTCCCACCACTATAGACGGAGACAGGATAGTACAGCAGAAGGCTCCTCCCCTCCCACCACTATAGATGGAGACAGGACAGTAAAGCAGAAGGCTCCTCCCCCACCCACCACTATAGATGGAGACAGGATAGTACAGCAGAAGGCTCCTCGCCTCCTCCCACTATAGATGGAGACAGGATAGTACAGCAGAAGGCTCCTCCCCACCCACCACTATAGATGGAGACAGGATAGTACAGCAGAAGGCTCCTCCCCTCCTCCCACTATAGATGGAGACAGGATAGTACAGCAGAAGGCTCCTCCCCTCCCACTACTAAAGATGGAGACAGGACAGTAAAGCAGAAGGCTCCTCCCCACCCACCACTATAGATGGAGACAGGATAGTACAGCAGAAGGCTCCTCCCCACCCACCACTATAGATGGAGACAGGATAGTACAGCAGAAGGCTCCTCCCCACCCACCACTATAGATGGAGACAGGATAGTACAGCAGAAGGCTCCTCCCCACCCACCACTATAGATGGAGACAGGATAGTACAGCAGAAGGCTCCTCCCCACCCACCACTACCTCCGGCAGCATCACCCAACAGGAAAATGCTGATCAGAAGCGTCACATAGCATGGGAGACGTACAATGTCCTCCACCTCGGAAATGCTACAGGAAAGTGTGCGCTGGAAATTACTTTTAAAGAACTGGTGCAATGGTACACGCTGAGGAGAGACTGAAAAGAGAGATGTGATTCTCTTTTAAATAAGATTTTAATGTAGGGAAATTCTTCTAAATTAGCCATTAAAAGGATTAGTGATTCCAATAACAAAGTATTTGATGAGCGATCATTTCAAGGTTAGTTTGGTCCAGTGTCCTATAACTCTGCAGCATAGGGAACTTATATCCACGTTACTATTACATCTTCTCTTTATCATACGATTATCCAAAGCGAACATATTGTCTTGTGTTATGTCGTCGAAGTTATTCAGTAATTTTGAGAACTTTTGGTAGGTCGTCACAGTATGTGTGGAGAAAACAATTTTAGCATCTTAGAATCTTTTTACCGAAGGTTTATGTCTGAGTGAAGGAATTAGTTGTGTTGCTCTTCTCTGTATTTGTGCTAGTTTTCTTCATCTGTGATAAACTTGGGTGACCAGAATTCAACAATATTTTAATAAGGTTGGACTGGGGCGTTGCGGGGCGAACAGAGCCCTTTGTATTATAAGTTGTTTCTGGCGTTGACACCTAACAATTTTGTTTTCATATTCTGGTAGGCGGATCCGAGGTCAATACTTGACCATCCCTCGCAAGACTTGTTCTTACTGCGTTTCTGATAATGTCTTGCAAAGGACTCTACATTAATTTTGCACTTGTCTACACTGAAGTCCATTTGCCATATTACCGAGCACATCAGTTTGCTTCACTCTTCTTAATTTTTCGGCAACCTTCTCGACTAGACTTTGTTTGCTAATTTTGGGTCATCAGTAAAATTTGAGATTCTGGTAGCGAGTCGTGTCACCAGGTTCTGCTGGTGGTGAGTCGTGTCACCAGGTTCTGCTGGTGGTGAGTCGTGTCACCAGGTTCTGCTGGTGGTGAGTCGTGTCACCAGGTTCTGCTGGTGGTGAGTCGTGTCACCAGGTTCTGCTGGTGGCGAGTCGTGTCACCAGGTTCTGCTGGTGGTGAGTCGTGTCACCAGGTTCTGCTGGTGGTGAGTCGTGTCACCAGGTTCTGCTGGTGGTGAGTCGTGTCACCAAGTTCTGCTGGTGGTGAGTCGTGTCACCAGGTTCTGCTGGTGGTGAGTCGTGTCACCAGGTTCTGCTGGTGGTGAGTCGTGTCACCAGGTTCTGCTGGTGGTGAGTCGTGTCACCAGGTTCTGCTGGAGGTGAGTCGTGTCACCAGGTCATTGATGTAGATAATGACAAGTATGGGTCCCAGGACTGAGCCTTGTGGCACCCCGCTCGTCACGCTGAGCCAGTCGAATGTTCCTCCGCTTAATATCTCTCTTTGCTTTCTGTCTGTGAGCCAATCCGGTATCCACCCACGAATTATGAGCCAAGGAGTTGAAAACGATAATGTGATGGTGATGAAATTACCACATTGTACAATAGGGGGAGGGAGTTCTGCACTCGTGGGGCCCCATATAACTTCTTAATCTCTTGTGCACTCCTCATGAATCAGTTCGTCTCGAGTCATCCATTACTCTCCCACTAAAACGGTCCTGCTTTACATCCTGGCTAGCAAGTATGTTGCTTGGCTTCCTGTTGTGGTGCCCTCTGGCTGCTCTGCTGCCGCTTCCCACCAGGAACGCATGACTGCGACCTCATGAAACGGATTTAGAGACTTTAAGGTTGACATGTGGTCACCTCTCTCTCTCTCTCTCTCTCTCTCTCTCTCTCTCTCTCTCTCTCTCTCTCTCTCTCTCTCTCTCTCTCTCTCTCTCTCCAGCATCTTACTATGGCCCACTTCTCTTAATTCAGGCACCATCTTCGTTGCTCTCCTCTGGATCTCCTCAGTCAAACCCTCGCTTGTGAAGACTACTTTAGTTTTGTGTTGCGAACAATTTACTGAACATCTTGTCAGTTTATTGAGCTACTCTTCTAATACATACCAGCCAACTGTTTGTCTCCCTAACAATAACTCTACTAAAGTGAGATCCAGTCGAAAACCTTGGTACAATATCGACTCCGAAGTTCCACTCACACATACAGATTCCTGCAGATCATATCCCGATGAACAGTACTCGTACAAGAGACTTTATTGACTGTCCCATACACATTACGTTACATTTGCTCGAGTGAATTCGCTAAACATTTATCAAACCAACTTGAGTGTATGTGAAGGTTCCCGTGCAAGTAGGAATCATCCTAAACGTTCTTGTTTTCCCTCATGATTGGCATCATACGTAAACATGTTCACATTTGAATCCGGTCCTTCTGGCGAGTCATTTACAGAGATCAAGAAGATTAGCGGTCCCAGCACTGGGCCCTGCGGCACGACACTGGCAGACCCCACCCACCTGGGGAAGGTTCCTCCGACGTGCGTCCTTCGTTCTAATCCACTATGGTGACTTTTTGTCCACTGAAGGAGTCTCCTCCTTATTCTTGACTGGTGATTTAGCCTCGTTACCAGCCTCCCGTGCGGTGCTGGGTCAAATGCTTTCTGGCAGTCCAGTTATAAACATTTCACGGAGACTTTCTATACAAGTGGTAGTGATGGTAATGCCTCCAGATGGAGATGATGGTGCTGTCTACAGCTGGTGATGATGATGAGTTTCTTCGTAGCGCCTTAGGTCGTGGTGGGTCAACCTTAGGTCGTGGTGGGTCAACCTTAGGTGGTGATGGGTCAACCTCAGGTCGGTGGTGGGTCAACCTTAGTAGCACCTCTTCAGTACCACACTGAGGTCGGCACCAGCTGAGGATACGCAGCCGTCAAGAGCGACCAGCTGTTGACGAGGGAAGAGTCCTGCGTCAGGAGGCGGCGGGGGGCGTCCGCTGGTCCTGCTGTGGCCAAGTAGGATACCTCACCTTGAAGGACCTCTCCCTCCCCGGGGACGAGGGAGGGAGGGGGCCCCTCTGGTCCCGGCGTACAGGCTGACCTTATGTCACAGTCTTGTGTAATGATGACCAGGCGTAGGGGCCCCACCCAGCCCCACCTACACGACCTGGTGACCTTGTGGGGTGGGTGTGGTCACTGGTGGGAAGGGGAGGGGGACGGGAGGGGCACTGCTACCACCGGCCTCCCTGACACCTTCAGGATGGATAGGATATTGCTCATGTTCTCTCTCTCTCTCTCTCTCTCTCTCTCTCTCTCTCTCTCTCTCTCTCTCTCTCTCTCTCTCTCTCTCTCTCTCTCTATTACGGTTTCATGAGCCCACTAAGTTAGAAGAGGCCTGACGACATTGACATTGATGCTGACCTTTGCTCACGTTAGCCTGACACCCACACCACCCGTGTCAGCTCTTACGTGTGAGGGGTGGGTGGCCACACCTGGTGAGAGGCCTGGCCACATCTGGAGAAAGTCCTGGCCACACCTAGTGAGGGGCTTGGCTTCACTTGGTGAGAGAGCCTGGCCACATCTAATGGGGGACCTGGCCACACCTTCAGTATTACCAGAGGACCCTCAGTATTACCAGAGGACCCTCAGTATTACCAGAGGACCCTCAGTATTACCAGAGGACCCTCAGTATTACCAGAGGATCCTCAGTATTACCAGAACTTCATCATTATCATGCCTATTTCTCTGGGACTTCCTGACGTTGGCTCACATGAGCTTCAGTTCTGCCCAGCTGGGCAAGTACCTCCTCAGCGTGAGCTGTGTGTAATCATCTATCTCTCCTGTACAGAGAGGTAGTTATACACTCGTGGGGCCCCACCTCTCGTACTGTATGGGGAGGGAGTTCTGCACTCGCGGGGCCCCTTCTCTTGTAATGTGCAGGGAGGGAGTTCCACACTCGCGGGTCCCATCTCTTATACTCTACGGCGAAGGAGTTCTACACTCATGGGGCCCATATCTTGTACTGTATGGGGAGGAAATTCAACACTCGCGGAGCACCTTCCCTTGTACTGTATGGGGAGGGAATTCTACACTCGTGGGGCCTCATCTCTTGTACTGTACGGAAGGACAGCAGTAATGAGGCGCTGTAGCTGATGAGGAAAAATGGTGTCCACGTGGGTCATAGAGCACGGATGGCGAGCGTACATGTAGACGGAGTGTGTGGCAGTGTGCAGCTTACCCCTTCTCCCTCCCTCCCTCCCACTGGTAATGAGGACACTAAGCTGCAGCTGTCGGGAGACATAAATACTACTGCGACGGCTGGAGCTAACTGGGGCGCGGCATTTGTCTCAACAGTTCAGTTCCAAATGACAATACCCCGAGCTGGATGTGCAGTAATTCCTTCCATCACGTGCGAGTTCTTGAGTTACCAGTAATCTTGCGGGTCCCTGGGCCTCTGTCTGTGGTCAGAAAATGCTCTTCGTTGCACAGTGATCATATAAGAAAGAAGACTGATCCCAGGAAGGGCGAGGGAGTATCTAACACCCACGTGTCCTTCCGTTTCCGGCTCTTATCTGATCGCACGTCCTGGAAACTAGCGTCATCATCTTGGTCGTGTTGCTATGATACGTGGGTTCCTTGTGTCCTTGGCATGAAGATCCTGTCATCAGGACCCAGACACCAACACCACGGGCAACCCTGACCACTGCACCAGCGCCACGGACACCCCCGACCACTGCACCAGCACCCCAGACACCCCTGACCACTGCACCAGCACCCCAGACACCCTTGACCACTGCACCAGCACCCCAGACACCCCTGACCACTGCACCAGCACCCCAGAGAGTCGGCACCACGAATCACATCAACAATGGACAAACGTAGAGACTTGCCATCTCATATCCTCCTGTGATAAGCCCTAAGGTTTAGCCCTGGTCTAGCTTCACCCTGAGGTTCAGCCATGGTCTAGCATTACCTTAAGGTTTAGCCCTGGTCTAGCTTTACCCTGAGGTTCAGCCCTGGTCTAGCTTTACCCTGAGGTTCAGCCCTGGTGTAGTTTTACTCTAAGGTTCAGCCCTGGACTAGTTTTACACACACACACACACACACACACACACACACACACACACACACACACAAAACTGGGGAAAATTACCGGAGCGTCATGACCATCACCAGACATGACAGACCACCACAGACTCCCCTGCTGATGAGGTGAGGGAAGAATACAACAGTGAGGATGATCGTCTGCCCGTGGTGTGAGGGCGCGGGTGGCGGTGAGGGAGGAGGGGTAGGTGGTCTCCTTGCCGAGGCAGCGGGAGGTCACCGGAGCAGCCATGATGGTATTCAGCCTCGGCCGAGCCAGACTGGTTGGGTCACCTGCCACTTCCGGCCCGTACCGAACCAGTTACGCCCCCCCCCCCTTCCCTCACCCCCTACCCCGTGCACACCCTCGCCCCGCCCCGCCCCGCCCCGCCCCGTCCCGTCCCGCTCCGTCCCGTCCCGCTCCGGTTTAGCTTTACCCTCACGCACCTCGTCGAGAGAAAGCAAAAACACATATAGGACAAAGAAAATGAGATTTTGAGAGAAGTCGAGCGAGTGTTGGTGATGATTACAGACAGAGCAGCAGCAGCAGCAGACGGAGAGGGACGGGGTGGTCCTCCTGTCGCAACCCCAAGTCCGGGGTTACTGTGGACACTCCTCCAGGGATCAAGGGTGTACTTTAAATCTTTGAGAGCTAGTACACCTCTGGGGTGTACCGTCAACCCCTCTGGGGTTGTGGTGGGTACACCCGGCGGATGTGGCCGGCGGGGAGTGAACCAGGAGGGTTCAGCAGTGAGGGACGGACGACCCTCGACTGTACGTTGGACGGGGCTGTGTCGTCCTCCACACCCAGACGACGGTGACGGAGCCAGCGACGACGACCTGTCGCTGGCTCCGGTACACGACCACACGACCATGTCCGATCATCGTACCTCCTAAGCTTACAGTAAACGTCACTCTGAAGGTTGATTAAACTCAGCTAAGCTGCTGGATCAGCAGGTCACCACGTCGGAGGACATGATGGACGTGTCAGTAGCTATAGATCCTGTTCCTCAGATCCCCTCCTGATCATCATCCTCCCATACACCGTCTAGGGACAGGTTGGGGTCCTGGTACATGTTGACGTCTCGTACCATCGTCCGTGGACAGGTGGGGTTCCCAATACATGTTGACGTCCCTTACCATCGTCCGTGGACAGGTGGGGGGTCCCAGTACATGACGTCCCTTACCATCGTCCGTGGACAGGTGGGGGTCCCAGTACATGACGTACCTTACCATCGTCCGTAGACAGGTGGGGGTCCCAGTACATGACGTACCTTACCATCGTCCGTAGACAGGTGGGGGTCCCAGTACATGACGTACCTTACCATCGTCCGTGGACAGGTGGGGTTCCCAGTACAAGTTGAGTCCCTTACCATCGTCCGTGGACAGGTGTGGTTCCCAGTACATGTTGACGTCCCTTACCATTGTCCGTGGACAGGTGGGGTTCCCAGTACAAGTTGAGTCCCTTACCATCGTCCGTGGACAGGTGGGGTTCCCAGTACATGTTGAGTCCCTTACCATTGTCCGTGGACAGGTGGGGGTCCCAGTACGTGATGACGTACCTTACCATCGTCCATGGACAGGTGGGGGGTCCCAGTACATGGTGACGTACCTTACCACTGTCCAGGGACTCGCGGGGTCCCGGGACATGCTATACCTTACCTCCCTTAGGAGACATGTTGGGCCCAAGGACATGTTAGCACCCCTCACTATAATCAGGGAACGGGTGGAGTCCCAGGACATGACGTCCCTCACCATCCTCTAGTGACAGATGAGGTCCTAGGACATGTTGACGCCCCGTGCCACCGTCCAGGGACAGATAAGGTCCCGTTCTGCACCCCGATGTGACAGTGTCACCATAGACCTCAAAACCGAGGCAGCAACTCAATGATTTTCGTTCTTTTAGACCCCCAGGGGTCCCTCTTCCAGACCCCCAGGGGTCCCTCTTCCAGGCCCCCAGTGGTCCCTCTTCCAGACCCCCAGTGGTCCCTCTTCCAGACCCCCAGGGGTTCCTCTTCCAGACCCCCAGTGGTCCCTCTTCCAGACCCCCAGGGATTCCTCTTCCAGACCCCCAGGGGTCCCTCTTCCAGACCCCCAGGGGTCCCTCTTCCAGACCCCCAAGGGTCCCTCTTTCAGACCCCCAGGGGTTCCTCTTCCAGACCCCCAGGGGTCCCTTTTCCAGACCCCCAGGGGTCCCTCTTCCAGACCCCCAGGGGTTCCTCTTCCAGACCCCCAGGGGTCCCTCTCTCAGACCCCAGGGGTCTCTCTTCCAGACCCCCAGGGGTCCCTCTCTCAGACCCCAGGGGTCTCTCTTCCAGACACCTAGGGGGCCAGGACTTGTCGCAATCCAACCCAACCTTAAAATCATCAGCCCCTCTCTATCGTACAAGATGCGGTCTCTAACAGTCTAACTGTACCTAAAAACAACACAGCAGCTTGGATATAGACCTAGCTGTGAGGTCCCAGACCCAGCTGTAAGGGTAGAAGACTTTCGAAACCATCGTAAGGTATACGTAAGGTAAACTAAGGCTCCAGTTGTAAGGGTAGAAGACTTCCGAAACCATCGTAAGGTATACGTAAGGTAAACTAAGGCTCCAGCTGTAAGGGTAGAAGACTTCCGAAACCATCGTAAAGTAAGGCAAGGTAAGGTCCCAGACCCAGCTGTAAGGGTAGAAGACTTCCGAAACCATCGTAAAGTAAGGCAAGGTAAGGTCCCAGACCCAGCTGTGGGGGTAGAAAAAAACCTCCAAAAGCCATCGTAAGATATACGTAAGGTAAGGTAAAGTTCCAGCTGTGTGGGTAGAAGACTTCCGAAACCATCGTAGGATGTAACTAAAGTAAGGCAAGGTCCCAGACCCAGCTGTGGGGGGGTTAGACAACCTGCGGAACACTCGTAGTAGGATATGTACGAGGGAGAGATAGACGAACAACTCAGATCACGGACCTAAATACCACACACCCAGTAAGAGCAGCGGAGGGAGGAAGGCCACGTCGGAGTGGACTCGAGCAGGGCGAGTGAGATGTAAAGAGGCAGCGTGACTCATTGGTCACTGAGCCAAGAATCTTCTTAAAGGTACGTGACCCAAACAACGTCTTCCTGAACAACACAACCCCATCCCCCCTACCCCCCTCCTCTAACCCCCTAGCCCGTGGCCAGCTGGCCAGCTAGGCTGGGGGGGGGGGGGGGGGCACACAAGGCCGGCCGGCGGGAGTGGGATGCGACCGAGGAAAACACCGGGTTACGTTGAACCCCAGCCTACCTGGCCAGGTGTGTGGAGAACACTATGGCAGGTGTGAAGGAAGTACTAGGGCAGGTGTGTTAGTAGTATTAGAGCAGGTGTGTGGGTAACACTAGGGCAGGTGTGGGTAGCACTAAGGCAGATATGAGGGATAGCACTAGGGCAGGTGTGTGGGTAGCACTAGAGCAGGTGTGTGAATAACACTAGGGCAGGTATGGGTAGCACTAGAGCAGATTTGAGGGTAGCACTAAGGCAGATATGAGGGATAGCACTAGGGCAGGTGTGTGGGTAGCACTAGGGAAGGTGTGTTAGTAGTATTAGAGCAGGTGTGTGGGTAACTCTAAGCCCGGTGTGTGGGTGGCACTAGGGCAGGTGTGTAGGTAGCATTAAGACATATGTGTGTGGGGGGGCGTGGGGGAACTAGAGCATGTTTTTGGGCAACACTAGTGCATGTGTTTGAGCAGACCTAAGGGAGGGATGTGGACGGCACTAATGTGGGTGTGTGGCCAGTACTAAGGCAGGTATGTGGGTGGCACTGAGGTTGGTGTGTGGGCAACACTAAGGCAGGTGTGTTTATGGCACTACAGATGGTGTGTGGGTAGCATTAAGGCAGATGTTTGGATGGCATTAATGAAAGTATGTGGATGGCGCTAAGGCAGGTGTGTAGGCATCACTAATGTAGAAGTGTGGGCAGCACAAGGCAGGTGTGTGGATGGCACTAAGGCAGGAGTGTGGGCAATACCATGGTAGTTGTGTGGGCGGCACTAAGGCAGGTGTGCAGGAGACAATCAGGCAGGTGTGTGGGTGGCACTAAGGATGGTATGAAGAAGACAGTGAGGCAGGTGTGTTGGTGGCACCAAGGGAGATGTGTAGGCGACAATAAGCCATGTGTGTGGGCGACACTAAGGCAGGTGTGTAGGTGACATTAAGGCAAGTATGTGGGTGGGACTTATGTGCGTGGCGACACTAAGGCAGGTGTGCGGGCGGCACTAAAGAGGGTGTGTGGGCCACACTAAGGCAGGTGTGTGGAAAGCATTAATATACGGGTATGGGTGGTTCTAAGCCAGGTGTGTGGGTGGCGCTAAGGTAAGTGTGTGGGCAACATTAAGGCAAGCGTCTCGGCGACAGTAAGGCAGGTGTGTGGGTAGCACTAGGGCGGATATGTGAACGGCCTAAAGGTAGGTGTGTGGGTGGTACTAAGACAGATGTGTAGGCAGTACTAAAGAAGGTATTTGGGCAACACTAAGGTAGGTGTGTGGGCAGCACTACAGCAGGTGTGTAGGCGGCATTGAGGTGGATGACTGGGTGGCACTGAGGTAGGTATGTGGGTGGCAGTAAGGCAGGTGTGTGTGTATGCAACACTAAGGCAGGTATGTAAGCGGTACTAAGGCAAGTGTATAGGCAACACTAAGGTAGATGTGTGGGCGGCACTAAGGCAGGTGTGTAGACGGCACTAAGGCAGGATGTTTGAGTAGCACTTGGGCAGGTGTTTGTGTGGCATTAAGGCGATATGAAGGCGGTACTAAGGCAGGTATTTAGGCAGCTCTAAGGCAGGCGTATGGACGGCATTAAGGCAGGTATGTGTGCAGCACGAAGGCTGGTGTGTGGGAAGCACTAAGTTAGGTGTGTGGGCGACATTACGGCATGTGTGTGGACGGCACTAAGGCATGTGTGTGGACGGCACTAAGGCAGGCTTGTGGACGGCACCATGGCAGGTATGTGGGCGGCACTATGGCAGGTATGTAGGCAGCACTATGACAAGTTTGTGGCCGGCACTAAGGCAAGTGTGTGGGCTACACTAAGGTAGGTGTATGGGTGGCACTAAGGCAGGTGTGTGTGTGGCACTAAGACATATGTGTGGGCAGCGCTAAGGCATGTGTTTAGACAGCACTTGTGGCCGTCACTAAGGCACATGTGTAGGTGACACTAGAGCATGTGTGTGGGCGGCACTAAGGCAGGTGTGTGGGCGGCACTAAGGCAGGTGTGTGGGCGGCACTAAGGCAGGTGTGACCCAGGCAGGAATGTCAACATTCCACCTGATGTTGATCGACATGTTTTCCAGTGTCTCCCACCTCCTCCACCTCCCACGTCCCCCACCTTCCACCACCTCTCCCACCTTCCCCCATCTCTCCCACCTCCCCCAACAAGCCACCTCCTCCTACCTCCCCCACATCCCACATATCAACTCCCACCTCCTGCATACCACCACCACACCTCCCACATACCACCTCTCAAATACCACTGCTCGCAACCCCCACATACCACCTTCCCCAACCCCCACATACTACCTCATACAACCCCCACATACTACCTCATACAACCCCCACATACTACCTCATACAACCCCCACATACCACCTCACAGCTCCTACATACTCCCTCCCCTATCTCACACACATCACCTCCCCACCTCCCATATACTACCTGCCCCACTTCCCACATACGACCTCCCCCACTTCCCACATACGACCTCCCCCACTTCCCACAAACTATCTCCCCCAGCTACCAAATGCTACCTCCCCTACCTCCCATATATTAACCCCCCATCTCCCACATACTACCTCCCCTACCTCCCATATATTAACCCCCCATCTCCCACATACCACCTCCCACATACTACCTCCCCTACCTCCCATATATTAACCCCCCATCTCCCACATACCACCTCCCACATATTACCTCCCCTACCTTCCATATACATCCTTCCTGCCACCCACATATCACCTCCGACCTCTCACATAATACCTCCTCCACCTCCCACACACCACCTCCACTATCTCCCACATACTACCTCCCAAAAAATGACCTCCCACCTCCCATATACAACCTCCCCCAACTCAAACATATTACCTTCCCCACTTCCCACATACAACCTCCCCACTAGGATCCTACATATTACCTCGCCCACCCCCACATACAACCTCCCACATACTATAAGGTAACGATTTGCCATGCTGAATACGATAATGGAGACAAGATTATTTTATGGATCATTTTGACCTGTAATGATTTTATTACATTATCAAAGTTTCTGTCATTGTTAGCTTTGTATCTAATGGTCGTCTGTCGGCTAACTAAGCGTTTATGAGACATTTTCTGTGATCATTTCATATACAGAAGCGTTTCATCATGTAATCATACAAGTTTAAGACAAAAAGGTTTTTGGGCTAAAAGAAATCCCCTGAACTACAATTTTTGGTATATATCGGAGGGCAATACATTTGTTTGAAATCCTCAGAGTAAGCACTAAATTCCATGCTAAATACGACTATGGTTGAATTTCTCTTTTAGGGTATTTACGACATCATTTCATTGAATTTTCGAAAGAATTTATCTTTATTTGCTTTGTATTCATTAGCCAGCTGTCGCCTAGGGAAACCATTACGATATATATTTCCATGATGATTTCATGTATAGAACTATTTCATTATGTTATGTTTCAATTTTCAAAGAAAAATGTTTTTTTTGGGTAAAAACATCTGAACTATTTAATGCAACTCTTGGTATTTTACGATGATAATAGATTATCTTATAGACCTCAGTATAAGAAGCAGTTCTCATGATCAATACGAATCTAGGGATGGAATATTGTGTAAGGGTTAGTAAAGCCAAGTAAAGAAATAATGACCCGTTAAAACGATTGGTTATTATTAAGCCAGTAAGGAAATTATTATCTTTTAAAAAGATTATGTTATACTTACCCTCGTATTTATTTGGTACGTAACGACATTGGACGCCATTATACCATATTTTCGTTGATTATATCAAGTATAGATATATTTTATTATGTCATATTACAATAATAAAAGAAAAAGTTTTTCGGGTAAAAATATCTTCGATTTTTCGTATTTTGGGAGAAAAATAGATTTGCTTGAAATCCTCAGTATGAGGGGTATGTTCCAGGCTGAGTACAAAAATATGGGTAAAATTATGTTTGCGGGTCATTTTGACCTGTAATAATTTCATTGCAGTTTATAAAGTTTGACTCATCATCAGCTTTGTATGTATTGGTCATCATCTGTCGGCAAGGTAAGCGTTTATGATATATTTTCTATGATTATTTCATGTTGAGAAGCGTTTCGTTATGTTACCTTAACCATTCTAAAAGAATAAGGTTTTTGGGCTAAGAAATCCCCTGAACTATTACCTGCAAATTTTGGTATATTTTGGAGGGTAATAGATTTGTTTCAAATCCTCAGAATAAGGACTAAATTCCATGCTGAATACGGTAATAGATTTGTTTGAAAATCTCAATATAAGGACTATTCTATATGATGAATATGTATCTGTAGTTGAAATGTAGGGGTCATTAAGGCCAGTAATGTAATAACTTTTAAAAAAAGAATTTCATTATTTGCCTCTTATTGGGAATATGTCGACTTAAAGAATCGAGATATTTCTAGTTACCATTTCAAGTATAGAAGCGTTTCATGAATATATTACAGTATTAAAAGAAAAAGTCTTTTTGGGCTAAAGAGTTCCCTGAACTCTTACGTGATTTTTTTGGTATTTGATCAACATCAACCCATAACCCGATGAACTTACATAATACACATCTCGATGAATTGTGGGGAAAAATGCACTTCTTTGCAAAGGTAAAGATTCTAGTGTGTGATGTTTTCTATATAAGTCAATTTCACACATCCGGTGGAAGCGTTATATCATAAGTTATCTGATGGACCACAAGAACACACAGTTAAGGATTAGAATGCAATATATAAAGTTAATTTCATATTCATTTATTGAATAATACGTCGAAAATTGTGTTGGGGATAGTTTATAGATCCTCAGCAGGTTGCAGAATACAGCTATCGTCGTATGATACCAAATCCTTGGTAAACAACAGAGAATGATTATGTGGTATCTTCAATGACCCAAACACTGACCTGATGACAGGCGATCGTGAGGGAATCAGATCCATTGATTCAATGCAAGACTGCTTTCTAGATGAAGTGATCCAAGACCAAACAAGGAGCGGTGATATGTTAGACCAAGCGAGGTCGTTGGAAAGCGAGGAAATAGCAATTAAGGTATTTTCTGATTCACTGTAAACTGCCGAGTTCAACCTCAAAGAAAACATGATGACACCCAATTTTAGATAAGCGGACTTCGACTGATTGTGCCACGAGTTAGGTAACATAAATTGGATTAGGTTCTTAGATTCAGCAGACACAGGTGGAAAGATAAGGAACGAGTTGAGAAATACCATGCTTTCCCCTTGAGAGAATCAACATCCCTAAAAAGGCTGAAAGGAGTTATGAAAGGCAGAAGCCACAGTTTAGATGACGTAAATGTATTTTCTTTTTTTATTAAGTGTTCATCCTCCCCTGGGAGTTCGTCGATGAAATTTGTATCTTGTTCAGGCTATGGTGTATATATATATATATATATATATATATATATATATATATATATATATATATATAGTATTAATGAGATAGCCTTGATTAGGGCTTGACTTGCCCAAGGCATCTCAGGTAACATAAGAAGCAAAAAGGACTGCGCGATATGTGAAGTCAAGCGGCATCAAACACGACAATGAAGTGTACATATGACTACATAGAGTGAGCATGAAGATAATCAGAACAGCAAGAAAAACTATGAAAAAAACACTTTACCACAACACGAGAAAAAAACTCTTAAAGAATTCTTTCAATATACCAGTGACCCATTAGTCAATGAAAATGGTACCTTCACTAACGACAATAAAGAGATGGCTTCCTTTCTCAACAAATATTTCGACTCAGTCTTAACCATCGAAAATTTGTGTAATATACCACGGGCGCAAAACGTATGTCTGTCTACCGAAAATGAAAAATTGGACACAGGAAATACTGTCTGTTACGAAGCACTTAAATACATAGAGAAATATATGCAAGCCCATCCGGACGATCGCTCGCTAATAGTACGGAAAGAAGCCAGCCAGTAAACAAGTTTTCCGATCACCGATATATTCATTGCAAGACGGGAAGTGCCATATGATCCTAAGCCAGCCAATGTAATTCCAGTAATCAAATTAAGAAGCTAGAAAATTTATTCTGATCTACAGTACTATCAGCCAAGATTCTCTTCTTGGAAAAGTGTTTGAAAAAATAGGCAAAATCATTCATTACTGATAATTGATCATCAGAGTACGTCTTGGAATAAAAGTTCATATAAATTCATATATATTAACCTTCGGATTCCACATTACTCTCTAACGTTATATTCTTGGACTATTGTAAAGTCTTCGACATACTACCATACAAAAGAATGCTAAGTGAAGATAAATCTCACGGCATATGAGACTGAATCAGCCCGTGGAGAGTAGACTAGGTCTCAACAAGGAAACAAAGTGTGATGTTAAATGGGAAAAATCCGACGAACTTCAATTTACAAGCTGGGTTCCACAAGGCTCATTCCTCGGACCCATACTTTTCCTAATCTGCATTAACGACCTGGAAACAAGGGCTCATCAGGAGAAATACAGCCCAGTCAAAAGAAGACAGGTGCCTGATGATTCAAAGGGAATCAAACACAAACTGACGGAGTTGTTGGAGATATGACAAATGAATTTCGGCTCAGACAACTACAAAATAATGCACTTTGGCACACACACAAGAAAATATTATGAAAGCAACTTGCCTGGTAAACCACTGCTATAATCATTAAAGAAGAAAGAGACAATGACGTGATTGCGAATAATGATAATGACTGCGAAAACCAATGCGTAGCTGCATAAGTGAAGTCAAAGTGTACTAGGTGTCACAGACAGAAATATAAACTGCAAATCAGACGATAATCGCCCTTTACTAAGACCTGGTCAGGCCTCACTTGCAATACGCCGTTTGATTCTTTTCATATCAAACTGATCAATGGGAAGAAAAATCTAGAACGAATCCGAGGCAGGAGGTGTCCGCGGGGTTAGCCTGGCTCGCTGGCCGGGCACCGACCGGTTGTGGCCGAGGTAGAGTGGCAGGCGGGACTCAGTATTCCCACGCTCAAACATTCCTCCCGCATTCCTATACCGTGCAAACTATATGTCGCGGTTTCAACATTGTAATTCGCTAACCAGAATGAAAAAGAGTTGTACGAGCAACAGGTTCCGGGGACAGCGTCAATATTATTACGGGTGTGGGATCCATTATATCACATGAGCTTCCGACGGAGCTTTCAATTGCAATGTGATCAACCAATCTCCAGCCTTAACCTACGTCTCACACCAACAGATATCAACAGATGAGCAGTGCACTTGACAAACATACTCCAGTAACTTACATATATCTTTTCCCGAAATAGTAAGTTGGATCTTGCCCCTTATTGAGTCAACTGGAGGAAAAGTCATCTAGAAATTCCTGGATTTCAGAAGATACTGGAAAAGACCATTCTTAGCGAGGTCCACTGGAACTCTGGTACTACTGATGAGGCCTGGGTGGAGGAAGATCAGTATATCGTCAGTAAACGTGTCTGATATCTTGATCACAGTCGCCGTAAACTTAAGTGATCAGTCTGTCCCGCTGAGCAACAAATGAGAGAGAATATTGAAGTCACCTAAACAAAATGTCCCACCAAGATGGGTTGGCAGTCGATGGCACACTCTCATGGGCGTACCAGGTCTCCTGCACTGTGTGGCAGACTTCCATATCTTCAACGCTTTCCTGACGAGTCTCTACTTTTGTGACCTAGCTTTACCAGCCCTCACCGCAGGCGAGCACCTCCCTTTGGAAGACTTCGGCTCAACAGTATGTTTAAACCTAAAGATTTCCCTCAGATAACCTAAGCGTCACGCTCACTCTCACCAAAAACAGACGGTGACCCGTGTATTGCATATTGTGTATGCGTTGCGTGCCGGGAGGACCAACAGTGGCGCCCGCTGGTCATTAAGTACGGGAAACGTTAGCTGGTGTCCTAGCCCTACCCCACGCCCGGCCCTGACGTATTCTATGTCGGCCGATGTATTGTACCCAGGGGTCACTTCGGCTCCTCTACTGTGGGACTCGATATGATATTACCTATAAACCTCAGCTGTCATGCCCGAGGGAGGATGTGTTGTGGTGTGAAACAAGACAGCCAGCGAATCAGCACAGGTCGGCTGGCGCCTTCCAGCCAGACCGAGCCACACAGTCGACGGTTGTTTGATAATTGTGGTTAATGTCTGTGCATTACGGAGATGATTTTACAGCCGTGTTATCCCGTCTCTTAACCTTATAGTATGTTTACCATGTCTTCCCTCTCTTATGTGTATACACGCACAGACGGTGCTGAACCTGTCCACCCTCTCTGACCAACACTGTGTTGGCAGCTCACACGGCAGTGTGGGAATAAATTGCTTGACACCTACCCGTCACAGAGGCTCCTCCCCCATTCCACCTCCCGCCGACCCTCCACCACACACCGCCGTTCGTCAACACGATCTGCTTGAACAGACTGATACACAAGGATAATCCTGTACTTACCATGGTGAACGTTATAAACATTCTATGAACAAGTGCAACAGTTAGGCAAGTGAACAGAGCAGTTTTCTATTGGGTCATGCGTTACGATATCTGCTGTATTACTGTAACTATTCACCACTTGATGTTCAGCTAAGTGCATAATGAATAATCCATATCATCAACTCTGTACCCATCCCTGTAGATCTGCCATCCTGTACCTCACCCACGTGCCTATCCGAGGTGTGGAAATACCCACCTCACCTTAATGTTAACCTATTGTTTGATTAGTTCATTATCATGACCTCCCACTTCTGTAACATCTGTAATACCTGTGTATTTTGAAACGATTGGCTGCCTAAGTCCAATAAACCGTTATTCATTTGTTTATTCATTTAACGACATACTCCAGTTTGAGCCAGGTAACCATTTATCGACCAGCCCCGCGGGCAGGGTGAACAGCTTGGATTGGCTATGGGCCTACTACTGCGCCCAGGATTCGAACTCACGCGGGCCCGTGTTGATTCATGGTCAGTAATGCTAACCGGTACACCAGGGGGGGGGGGGAGGGTCCATCCGTTACAGGGAGGGGGTTATGGGTTCCCACTTCCCCTTGATCATGGTTCCCTCACACGACGGAGCTGGAATTTCAGTGAGTAGCTAACGCAACAAAACCGAGCTTAATTTTTAGCCTTGAAATACCTGCAAGAGAAAGGGTATGGCCACACGGCAAGCCGAGGTGTGTCATGTATATAGTGAACTGCCAGCCCATTTGTTCACCTTCTGTGTACCTTTACCATACATGTGTGTGTGTGTGTGTGTGTAATTACCTGTTTGTACTGTACGAGGAGGGAGTTTTACACGCGTAGGTCCTCATCTCTTGAACATTTTCTGCTATCATACATCATTGATCACAGTGTCTTTTACATTCGTCCAACGCTAATAAAAGTAACTCTGCGTTAATTTTCCTTGCTTTAAGTCATATTTTGCCCTCTGATTGTTCTATCCCTACACCTTCATCATCACTCCGATTAAAAAGGATTAAAAAAAAACTCTTGTGTTGTGATAAGGTCACCCATCACTCTTCTCTCTTCCACTGTGGCAAAGTTTAAGGCTTCTAACCTTCCCCAGCGACTCTGCCTTCTTCATTCATGTAACCTTCTTTGTAGACATTCTCTGTGCATTCTCTATGTATTCTTTGTGTTTCTTCAGTGGCCAAACTTGAGGAGCATATTCTATTTTTGGCTTTATGTAGAATGTGAACAGCTTGCCGAATACTTCCTTACCCATGTACTTGAATGCTGTTCTAATATTTGCCGACAGACAGTTTGTCGCCTTTACTATTCTCCTAATGTGGGTCTCTGGCCCTGTCAACAACAGGGTCGCCATCTTGTTAACGTCTGAAGCAAACATGACGTCATTAGTGTGTTCCAGCGTTCGTGTCGATTTGTTATCATAAATCATTTATCACGCACCCGTCCTGACCCTCCGAGAAATGTGAAGTACTTGGTATGGGGCTCTCGGCCGTTGTTAGCTCGGGTGTTTCGTTTATTTGTTTGTATAATATTTCTCTGATTATGCAGTTCTATTCATCATTCTAAGCCGACGGCAAGCCAGAAGTAGTAGTCACGTGAGGAAATGGATGACTAGCGTAGATAATGCAGTTGTTGTGCTCGCGGTAGCCTAGGCCATGATTCTCACGGGTCTGTGAACACCTGCTCTTGCTGGACATGGCACGGGCAAAACCTGCCCCAGTCATGACCCTCTCGGGCGAAAAAAGAATCCAGAAATTAGAGCTTCCTGTGTGTTTGTAGACTTGAGTTAGAATGTTAAAAGGTAGCAAGAGGTAAGGACGAATGGAAAATTAGTCATCTATACCGTCTCTGTCTACAAAAAGAAGGTATCTTAAAAGGTGATCTGTAATCGTCTGAGAGTTGTGGGTTCGATCCTCTTTTACATACTAATCATTTTCAAAAAGTTTTAAAGTGATATTCAGGTTTATTGAATACATTTCTTACCTACCCTCTCATGTCTTTCCCGGTAATTGTGACCTGGCATATTTTAAAAACACTTTTTTACTTTCTGCAGCATTAGCAAACACTTTCCCTATCTCCTTTTTTTTTTTTTACTTTCATTAACCTTTCTAGATCTCATTTAAGGCCTGGCTTTAATATGGACTTTTGATCGTGACTGGAGCGTCCAACGTTAAAATATTTAAACTATTGAGTACGTACCCTCTACGACATGTCAGTGTGCGTATGGTTAGATAATAACATCTCTAACGTATTAAGTTTAATTAGGTTTGGCTTGGTTAAGTTACGTACGTGTCCTTCCCGACACTTTATGTTTATTTTGGATATATTAAAGCTAAATGCATTGACCTCTCCGACACGTTCATATATTTGGGTAGTTTAGTTATGCTTAGGGTTAAACCAGATGCGTGACCTGTCCATTACGTTAGGTTCTGTTGTGATGTACGTGTTATATTTGGTTGTTTTGATATGCTAGATTTGGTTAAGTTGGATACGTGTCAACACGGACGTTGAGGATAGGCTTGGTTAAGTTGGATATGTGTCCTCACCACATTATCCTAGGTTTGGTTACGTTGGATATGTGTCCTCATCGACACTTAGAAATGCGTTTGGTTAGATCAGGTTTGGGCAAGACCATGCCCTATATCACAACACATTTTAACTCCAGCCTCAAGAAAAATAAATCATATTAGTATCCGGATTTTCCTTTAGCAAAAGTACATTAATCATGAGCACTGAAAAAAAGAAGTATTGGAAAATTCTTATATAGTAAACACTTGTGATATATCCCCTGCCAATAAATAAGGTAGTAGATAACCCCTCCACCCAAATCCTGCTGGCGGACATGGGAAAGGGAGGAGCGGAAATTGACTGGGAGTCATAATGCCTAAATAACTCTCTTTCGATGTAATGTATAGTTCCAGTGTCAGTCGTAACCTACGGTAATATGAGATAAGACTCATTACAACGTTGATGATTCTCGTGAAGAAATAAAGTAGCGAATGTAATTACGGCAAATGATTACACGAACCGAATTTGTGGCCACCCTGACATATTAAGTAGGTCTGTTATTACATTCCTGGTCACATAACCCCCAATTTAGGTTCCATATTTGCACAGTGTGTTACGCATACTGGCTTAATGACCTCCCGTAGTGGGTCAACACCCATAAATCCCTCAACATATACGACGGCCTGGCTGGTGGGTGTCGGCCTTCAGTCCCCTACATGACCTTGAATGTTATTAACAGTCCTAAGTAATGTAGTTATGTATTTCAATGTGAGAGAATATATATATATCTATATATATATATATATATATATATATATATATATATATATATATATATATATATATATAGTGTCATTCGAAACAGGAGCAAAAGCTGAGTTAATCTCTTGGAAATGTTACTACCAGAGTACAATGTTGAACTTAGCCCTAATTTCCCTCCTCCCCAAACAAGTGATTTATGGTGTATCCCAGTAGTAGTTCTCCCTTTGACGTCATATTGTGGCTCCTAGGCTGAATACCATCACTAGAGTAGTTAGGTGACATCCATGTACTTAATAATGGTAATGCAAAATATAACATTGTCAATGCCAACTAGGTTTGGAGACGAGCATTAACCGACTTGCCTGAAGGTACTAAGGAACGAGATGTTTTGAATCGTAGGGTCATGTGTGTAGGCCCGCCCCGCCCGGAGTCCGCCCCTTCTAAAAATGAATGTTACAATAATGTAAATGATTTTAGCAGCCCTTTACAACCTGATGTATGAGGGACACAGAATATTACCTGATAACCAGCGATAACTACAGTTCTCCGAGAATGACTTGGTTGGTTAGTTGGTGGGTTGGTTTGGTTGACCTGCCAGGGTCATGCAAGGTAGTCAACGTCAATCTATAATGTATACCTAAACGGAAAATCTCTAAAACTCTTCATGCGTTAAACATTATGCCAAAGCCACAAACACTCGCAATACACCCATCAGTCAGACATTTTTTACGGAGTAGCTTCATCTTTCGAATCAGTTTATTAGATAAATACTTGTAATGAACCTATGGTTTTCCTTCTTTTCCTCCACCAAAATATCAAGATATCAATTCATATTGTTTGAGGAAGGGAACTTGAAATGAGCGAGTTGCAGTAACAGCGCTTATATCAATCTGGTTTGAGCTTTGTTTAATACATGGATATGGCACGACGGCTAGGCAGGGTAGGACATGACAAGGACTGGGTAGATTAGTCACTAGAACCAGGATTAGACAAACTGGGATGATATATCTGAGGCACGGTAGGTCAGAAGTTGAATTAAGGTTAGGCAGGCTAGAACGATGCGACAAAGAAAAGGAAGGTTGGGTTTTAAATCAATGTAGGCTAGATTAAATCTTTGGTAGCTAATCTAAAGAGATTTGGGCTTGGTAGGCTTCACTAACAGAAAAATGCTTGTTAGTTAAGATACGCGAAGAGAATCAGAGGTCATGATAAGAGAACAGAAGCGAAGGTAAACAGACTCCATAAACACTAGCAGGACAAGGTAGTCTTCACCAGGACCAGAAAAGACTATGGTAACTGAAACCGAGTTAACTAGTTACTAAAAACAATCGCGATTAAACAAGCAATGCTGTTATATGAACCAGAATTAAAGAAGCTGCGTTCTCAGAACCAGGGCTAGGCAGACATGCGTAACTGATCTAGAACTAGTTACCCTAACTCAGTGGTTTCCTAACTTAAAATAGTGTTGCCACCTAACTTGTCAAGTTTTCGTTACGTCCTCTTCTTTAATAAAAGATTAATTTTGACACGTTTTCTGTGTAATGATTATGATATGCGTTTTATTAGTTTACTTGTATTCTTATCAGATGATAAAATATGAAAGTTCCTTGAGAAGTAAGTAAATGCGAAAACGGAAACGTCAGTAAAACAAAGTGACATGAGTTTGGTCAGGCAATCATCAACTTTGTTGTTCATTCCTTTGTTATATTGGGGCTTCCCCGCCGGCTCCCAACAGTGTGGAAATCACTGCTCTAACCCAACTGAACCAGAACTATACAAGCTTGTCTCACTAAACTAAACGACTAGAATTACATGAGCTGGTCTAACCCAACCAGTTCGATCAGCGAACTAAACGACCAGACTTAAGCTAGTCTGACTCAACTAGTCTAGTAAGCTTCCTTGACTTGACCAGCATTTTGTATACTACCCTAACTGAACCAGGACTATGTATGCTTATGCTGAACGAACCAGGGCTAGGCAAGCTTATCCTACTAGGTATGCTTATGCTGAAAGAACCAGGGCTAGGCAAGCTTATCCTACTAGGTATGCTTATGCTGAAAGACCAGGGCTAGGCAAGCTTATCCTACTAGGTATGCTTATGCTGAAAGAACCAGGGCTAGGCAAGCTTATCCTACTAGGTATGCTTATGCTGAAAGAACCAGGGCTAGGCAAGCTTATCCTACTTGGTATGCTTATGCTGAAAGAACCAGGGCTAGGCAAACTTATCCTACTAGGTATGCTTATGCTGAAAGACCAGGGCTAGGCAAGCTTATCCTACTAGGTATGCTTATGCTGAAAGACCAGGGCTAGGCAAGCTTATCCTACTAGGTATGCTTATGCTGAAAGAACCAGGGCTAGGCAGGTTTATCCTACTAGGTATGCTTATGCTGAAAGAACCAGGGCTAGGCAAGCTTATCCTACTAGGTATGCTTATGCTGAAAGAACCAGGGCTAGGCAAGCTTATCCTACTAGGTATGCGTATGCTGAACGAACCAGGGCTAGGCAAGCTTATCGAAACTTAACCAGTGTTAGACAGGCCTACTTAACATGTCAACTTGACTCACCTTGAAAATAAAAGGAATAAGCTAAAAACAAAAACAAAAAGCCGTTGTGCAGGATTCCACATATTTTCTCCTTGGTAATGAGTTTTATAATAATACCAATAATGAAGAGCCATAAGAGATACATAGTATTGTCCGTTTGGAAATATTCAGGAACACGGGGAAAAAATCGAACACATGATAATTAACCCAACCTACTTAACTATAAACATTACAAAGTAACATCATTACAGTCAAGAAATAAGTATTCTATAATTTCTGTAGCCCAGCTACAAAAAAAGAAAAAAAAAATACTTGGGTAATGCCGGGTACACATGATGACAATAGTGTACCGAACGAAGTTTTACAGCCATGTTGGAGTCTCAAGCGTAGCAAACAAACTTCTCATGGTTTAGTGGTATCAGTGTTATTATTACCCCGTGATTTTCATAACCACGGTCGTCGACTATGATGGATGATGATCGATGTCATGACCTTAATATTATCATATATGATTTGGATAGAAACCTCGTCTACCGGTATCTTTATCAACGTAGTCAAGCTCACCACCAGCAACTTCCCAACGCGGTGCTGTACCCATCAACGCGGCGGCGACCATCCCTTTAACGCCATATTGTAACCTTTCCCCTAGTGCTTTAACCTTTCACGCGCTGGTGTACCCTTGACCGTTCTGGTGCAGGATCATCCTTAATCATACCAGTGTCACCTACAACATGGGCTACATACACAGGGAGAGTGTTAAGTGGTCTTAGAATAATCTTTTAACACCTGAAGAAGGTGCTAAAGATATTACGGGTGTAGTTATAACTTGACGTTGACGGACCACGGCAGTTGGCTGTCTTCAGCACCAAATAACCAACCAGTTAACTGCAGCTCCATAGTGAATACTTCACCGTTGTGTGCCCGTCAACGTAGGATTGGACGGCGGAGATCCCTTTAACACAGCTTTTTCGAACTCGCTTTAAGATATATATATATATATATATATATATATATATATATATATATATATATATATATATATATATATATATATATATTCTTTCATGCTATTCGCCATTTCCCGCCTCAGCGACGTAGCGTTAAGAACAGAGGACTGGGCCTCTGAGGAAACATCCTCACCCGGCCCCCTTCTCTGTTCCTTCCTTTGGAAAAAAAAAAAAAAAAAAGAGGGGAAGATTTCCAGCCCCCCACTCCCTTCCCTTTTAGTCGCCTTCTACGACACGCAGGGAATACGTGGGAAGTATTCTTTCTCCCCTATCCCCAGGGATAATATATGTATATATATATATATATATATATATATATATATATATATATATATATATATACAAACCGAAATCACCCGAGAAACACTAAATAACCATCTTTCCAACCTACTCTGAAACACCACTCCACCAGACTTATATGAAACCACACTCCCCAGAAATATACAAGTTATACTTTCTCGTTTGTGCTTTATAGAAATCATCCATCTCTACAACGCTGCAAACACTGATTCAACATATAGCAAGACTCCTGATGCCCAAGATGCAACGTACACAATAAAGACAGAAAATGCATTTCCCAAATTGTCCTGCATGGACCTCACGGCACACACACACACACACACACACACACACACACACAATGAGTACCTAGCTTAGGCTGGGGTATGTTTGTGTGTGTATGTGCATGCATTTATATGAGTGAAGACATTACACGTACACAAGGGTAAGAGACGGGGCAACACGAGTATTAAGCTCCCTGTTACACTAATGATAATCACATACACCCCAGCCTAAGACAGATACCCATTTATCGACCAACTCCTATGGATGAACACCTTGGTTGAGTGTTGGCCGAATGACGCGCCTAGGATTTGAACCCATGCTGACATGGTCATTAATGATAACCACAACACCTCGGAGTGTGTGTGTGTGTGTGATTGTGATATTCTTCATGCAATATCATGATTGCTTAAAGATCTCTCTGGACTGTATCAAATAACTAAGATATTGAATTTACTTCCCCATGCCTACATTAACCTTACCTAACCTTTACCAGGACACTGTAGGTCAGAGCGGGTGTGATGGCTGCTAATGTATTCGGGGTTGTGTTTCGGCAATTCTGTCTTCGATCTGGTGGTAACATCTGTTACACGGGAGGGAATAGCCCTCGAAGCCCTCACGACAATCCCTGCAAAACGAAAATAAAAACTGCAACATGAATGATAACTTTAACGGATAGATGGCTAAGTGCGCAATGATTAAGGGGGCCTGGGCGGTGAAAGCAAACACACCAGACACACTGAGCGTCAGTCCTTCAACTGATGAACGACCTAATTATTAAAAGATGAATTTAAGGAATCGGAAAGAAAATATGTATGGATAAGAAATTAATTCTGCTGTCCAGTTGTATACGGAAAGACCGGATATGCCAATCCTAGAGTGGTCAATTTTCACATAATATTTACAGGACGTTGTGGCCTGTCGGGTGCAACGTAATTCAGACAGTCAACAAGCAGCTAACAATCGAAAATGAAAAGCCAAAGTGATATCTGTATAAGCAAGACTCAACATGTAACGTAATGGAAAAGTCCGGGATGGAAAGTATGACAGGAAAATGTTGATTGAGCAAACTGCTTTTGACAAAATTCCGCTGAAAGGGAGGAAGATACCCAAGATGTATGAGAAGGACAAAATTAGCTCCACCTCTCCCGACACCTGCGCACCAATGTTTTCAAGACCTGAACATATTTTGTTTTCTAAATGAGAATTTTCCAACACTTTTTAAGAATATAAAATAGTATTGAAGTTTCAACTAAACTTTTACGAAACAAGATGAAATAACTACAAGCAGAAGCGAATCTAAGCTTACTTGTAAAGAGAGGCAGTAGATTCAGGAGACTCATACCCGGGGACGATGTATAATGATTGTTAGTGTATAATGATATATGAACCCCTTCCTTCATAAATAGGCGTGTGAAATCAATTCACAAATATTTCACTTAAGCTCATTTCAACACTTTTAATGATGACTTCCTACCACTTTGGTGTAAGTCATTCTTGGGGAAGGGGGATACGTACCAGCCAACCAATCAAAATATCGTCATCAAAAGACAATCATGATTAAGATAAAGAAGACAAAATGGAAAACCTTGTGAATCAAGTCATTGAGAAACCAGAAATGAAGAAATATACCACATAATTCAAACGGTAGTAGGGGTATGGATGGGCATTTCTTAGGGGGACCATGCCCCCCTTAAATTCGCTTACGAAAAGGTAAAGGGAAATACAGTCAGATATGGAGAGAGAGAGAGAGAGTTACATAGATACAGACCACACAGTCCCAAGCTCTAAGCAAGGTGATCTTGCCTTAAGAGAGAAAGAGAGAGCAAGCAGAGAGATATCTCATTCTGTATTCCATAGATGGCTCTACAACAAACAGACGCGGGCCTGCGTGAGGCGATTTAATCCCTCAGAGAACGTTTCCGCTTTGGATAATTTAATCATGTTAGTCGGTGGGCAGAGTAGCCTAGCCATGGTCGGAAGAGAGGGTTGCTGTTTAGCCTAGCTGTAGGCGGGCGCTGCCGTAGGGCGCAGCGCAAACATTCACTCCTCCTCAACCCAGTCGCTGTAATACGGTATTCATCTGTGGAGGAGGGAAATTGTAATCTAATATCTTGGATCCTGGAGCGGGAGTGAACTGAGAGGCCAGGGCTGAATGGTGCTCAGGACCCGAGGCGCCGCCAACCTCACCCTGAAATTGCTGCTCCTATGAGAACCTCCGAGAAAGTGATGGAGGTTCCCGCCCATGTTAGGCTCCTCAGGGTTCTACCCGTGATGCTCCCTCCCTCACCGTCCACAAAATTCAGCCTCGCGATCTAGAAAAAGAGGAAAAAAAAAAACATTCTCAAGGCTCAGTCAGCATAGTCCTGAAGGCTCAGCACACGTCTGGCCCAGGGCCGGTACAGTGGCCTGATCGCCGCCCACTCCCAGCCAAGAAGATACAAAAATTCAAAAATATTACACGTTGATTTATAGACCTCAACTCTACCACAGAAGATAGGCACTCAGAACACACACACACACACACACACACACACACACACACGCGCGCGCGCGCGCGCGCACACGTATACATACCTATACATATCAACGTATACATACATATACATACACAGACATATACACATGTACATATTCATACATGCTGCCTTCATCCTTTTCGTCTCCACTCCGCCACACATGAAACGGGCACCCCCTCCCCTCGCGTGCGTGCGAGGTAGCGCAAGGAAAAGACAACAAAGGCCACATTCGTTCACACTCAGTCTCTAGCTCTCATGTGTAATGCATTGAAACAACAGCTCCCTTTCCACGTGGATCAAGGCCCCATAAAACTTTCCATTGTTTACCCCAGACGCTTCACATGCCCTGGTTCAATTCATTGACAGCACGTCGACCTCGGTATACCACATCGTTCCAATTCACTCTATTCCTTGCACGCCTTTCACCCTCCTGCATGTTCAGGCAACGATCGCTCAAGATCTATTTCACTCCATCTTTCACCTCCATACACCTCCAAAAATGGGCATGTTTGATAGAATAGTGGTTCCAACAATGTTATATGGTTGCGAGGCGTGGGCTATAGATAGGGTTGTGCAGAGGAGGATGGATGTGTTGGAAATGAGATGTTTGAGGACAATATGTGTTGTGAGGTGGTTTGATCGAGTAAGTAATGAAAGGGTAAGAGAGATGTGTGGTGATAAAAAGTGTGTGGTTGAGAGAGCAGAAGAGGGTGTATTGAAATGGTTTGGTCACATGGAGAGAATGAGTGAGGAAAGATTGACAAAGAGGATATATGTGTCAGAGATGGAGGGAACGAGAAGTGGGAGACCAAATTGGAGGTGGAAAGATGGAGTGAAAAAGATTTTGTGTGATCGGGGCCTGAACATGCAGGAGGGTGAAAGGAGGGCAAGGAATAGAGTGAATTGGATCGATGTGGTATACCGGGGTTGACGTGCTGTCAGTGGATTGAATCAGGGCATGTGAAGCGTCTGGGGTAAACCATGGAAAGCTGTGTAGGTATGTATATTTGCGTGTGTGGACGTATGTATATACATGTGTATGGGGGTGGGTTGGGCCATTTCTTTCGTCTGTTTCCTTGCGCTACCTCGCAAACGCGGGAGACACGACAAAGCAAAAAAAAAAAAAAAAAATTATATATGTATATATATATATATATATATATATATATATATATATATATATATATATATATATACTTTTTTACGCTTTTAATATAAGAAACTCGTTGTCAGCCGTATTGAGTAGAACAGTACACACCATATGAAACACATTAGTTAAGAAAGCCGATAATAACATGAGTAAAACAATCATACAAGACACACCAGAAGATGGCAACAAATGTGATCAAGACAATATGTACATAGAACAGATGTTGAACACTGTATAACGAAGTGAGGCAGAGTGTAGACGAGATAAAAGCAGATTAATGTCGAAAATCATGGTTCGGTGAAGTCTGACCTGTAAATATAAAAAAGGCAACATGTTCGGGACAGCAGAAAATTGCAGGCACTTGAGAATCTAAAATGTATGTTGCGAGTTGTAACTTAACAACTAATCGCGGGTTGATATAAATAAATCCAACATACATACCTGGTTACGAGCGGTTTATGTCCTGTTTATATCTATCATTTCTCAAGCATTGTAGTTCCTTAAGACTGGCCGACACTCATTGCCTGAGAACGACTACATTTAAAATCATATAGATGACTGAAGACCGTCAGGAATAGTTTTTTTTGTCTCGTGGGGATTATTGTATTTAAATATATTTTGTAAAACATGTAAATAGTTACATACGAATCAATAATGATACATCTTAGAATCGTTGGTTACGTGTTACGAGTTATCTAAACAATGTCTTTGTGATTAATATCTATGGCCTTTTAAAGTAAATCAATTCTCTTGAAAATATGAGACCCTTATGCTGTTTCTGAACTGTAAACCTGGGGAACTTGGATATGAATAGACATACGTAATTTAGATTTCTTTCGTACGGAAGAGGTAGAGAGGAGTTAATCACTGAGGTAACTCTTGTAAATGTGACTTTACTGTGGACAGGAATACACGTTTCGTTATTCTGCAGTAATAATATCCAGAATGTAGTTTACATTGTCCAAATGGTTCTTATGGAATGTGTATTATTGTGACTGGTAGGAGCGGCAGAACATATATGAAATTTTTATTGTCACACTACAAGGTAGGATGCAGGGAATGGTGCCTCCCTACACTGGTGTTCCGTTCTTGCGTCTGGCCCAAGCTGGGGACACATCGCGCCCCAAGAGTCCGGTCAGAATTGTAATTTGGATTCGGTGTGCATGTGTTACCATTCAAAATAAACACAGTTGCAGAAGCAGCTGTCGTTGACGTCCGCGAAAAAAGTAAACATGTAAATATCACATGCATATTGTCGTCAGTACGTCAAGAAAACAATGACTACGAATATACAGTAGACCAAGCTTGGTGAACATCCATCAAATATTTCTCTACTAGAAAAAAAAAATCGTCACTGGAAATCCTTTCCATAAAAAGTGAGAGCTGAAGCCCCACTCTCCTCTTCCGTCGCCAATGATTGATGAATCAGGATAAAAGGAAGGAGATCAGCAGGTCCCGAAAACAAGTGTAACCAATACAGACTTTGCATGTAACAAATGTAGAATCATTCCATTACGACAGAGATATATGGCTAGGCTTTACAACACTAATGGTGCCTGTCTACCTCATACGAGGGACATGCTTGCTGGGTAAGGATCTCTTCTTAAGGCTAAAGGAAAAGGATGGTAAACCTTGGTAAACCACAAACAAATGATAAAGTATACGTCAGAACCGAGTGAGAAGAGTTGCTCGAAGCTGGACCATCAGGCGGGAAAGGGTCTGGCTTCTGTCGCTTATTGTATACGTAACGTATGGAAGTAATGCGGTCAGAATGGCACAGACGCCATAAAAAGGACCTGGCAGATGTTCTGGCTAAAGTTTTCAAGTTTCCTACACTCTCATTAGTCAGCTTCGTCCTTGATCGGTGAGCAAGGGTTGTCTGAAGTTGGTTGGTATTGCCATACGGTGTTCCTCCAGTGTTTTCCCCTCTAGCAACAAGGGCACCAGAGTGACAAGGAAGCATCAGGACGTCGAATGTCGTAACCGAAGCATTTGCCCAGCGGTCTGGGGTGAAGGTTGTCCCACTGTGGTGGGGGCCCTCAGGCTCAGGCAGAGAGTTGGCGGGAAGAGGATCGACTGGAGGGCCCAGAGGAGGAGTCAGTTCAGCAGTGGAAAAAAAAAAAAAGAATAGAGCAGCAGCACAAGAAGATTCCGGAGTCGGCAACATAGCAGGAGGAGAAATATCTTGGACAGGACCTGGCACGGGTTGTGATGGATCCCATGGGATAATACTCTGGCAGAGGGAAGAACGTCGTGAGGGCGGACCGTACCGGCAGAGGTAACCGAGACCAGGGAAATGGATAATGATGGCCTAGAGTTCGAATACGCGGTACAACCTCGGCAGTAGAGGTGTCGGTGTGTGTGTGTGTGTGTCCTTCAGGCGGTCAGTATACATGATTTCAGTCTTCCATGCCGTATGCTGGTGAAGTGCTTGGAAGTCTGTGTAACCAACTGCTTGCTTATAAGGATCTTCACGCCGCTGCTGCTGTAAAGGTCGTTAGACTGCGTCACCACGAAGATATGGTTTGTGTTGTGCAGATCTTGAGGAACATGCATGGACCATATGGATGGGAGTGGCTGAGCTGATATACGAGTACAGTCGCAGTCTTCCTTCATATAGTTATGTGAACATGTGATTGCTATTTGTCTTCCGAAGAGAGTTTAAACTCGCGTTGCTCCGTCTCTTAACCTTTATATATATATATATATATATATATATATATATATATATATATATATATATATATATATATATATATATATATATATATATAATTATTATTATTTTGCTTTGTCGCTGCCTCCCGCGTTAGCGAGGAGCGCAAGGAAACAGACGAAAGAATGGCCCAACCCACCCACATACACATGTATATACATACACGTCCACACACGCAAATATACATACCTATACATCTCAATGTACACATATGTATACACACAGACATATACATATATACACATGTACATAATTCATAGTGTCTGCCCTTATTTATTCCCATCGCCACCTCGCCACACATAGAATAACAACCACCTCCCCCCTCATGTGTGCGAGGTAGCGCTAGGAAAAGACAACAAAGGCACCACTCGTTCACACAGTCTCTAGCTGTCATGTAATAATGCACCGAAACCACAGCTCCCTTTCCACATCCAGGCCCCACAGAACTTTCCATGGTTTACCCCAGACGCTTCACATGCCCTGGTTCAATCCATTGACAGCACGCCGACCCGGTATACCACATCGTTCCAATTCACTCTATTCCTTGCACGCCTTTCACCCTCCTGTATGTTCAGGCCACGATCACTCAAAATCTTTTTCACTCCATCTTTCCACCTCCAATTTGGTCTCCCACTTCTCCTCGTTCCCTCCACCTCTGACTCATATATCCTTTTGGTCAATCTTTCCTCACTCATTCTCTCCATGTGACCAAACCATTTCAAAACACCCTCTTCTGCTCTCTCATCTACACTCTTTTTATTTCCACACATCTCTCTTACCCTTACAATACTTACACGATCAAACCACCTCACACCACATATTGTCCTAAAACATCTCATTTCCAGCACATCCACCTTCCTGCGCACAACTCTATCCATAGCCCACGTCTCGCAACCATACAACATTGTTGGAACCACTATTCCTTCAAACATACCCATTTTTGCTTTCCGAGATAATGTTCTCGACTTCCACACATTCTTCAAGGCTCCCAGAATTTTCGCCCCCTCCCCCACCCTATGATTCACTTCCGCTTCCATGGTTCCATCCGCTGCCAGATCCCCTCCCAGATATCTAAAACACTTTACTTCCTCCAGTTTTTCTCCATTCAAACTTACCTCCCAATTGACTTGACCCTCAAGCCTACTGTACCTAATAACCTTGCTCTTATTCACATTTACTCTTAACTTTCTTCTTTCACACACTTTACCAAACTCAGTCACCAGCTTCTGCAGTTTCTCACATGAATCAGCCACCAGCGCTGCATCATCAGCGAACAACAACTGACTCACTTCCCAAACTCTCTCATCCCCAACAGACTTCATACTTGCCCCTCTTTCCAAAACTCTTGCATTTACCTCCCTAACAACCCCATCTATAAACAAATTAAACAACCATGGAGACATCACACACCTCTGCCGCAAACCTGCATTCACTGAGAACCAATCACTTTCCTCTCTTCCTACACGTACACATGCCTTACATCATCGATAAAAACTTTTCACTGTTTCTAACAACTTGCCTCCCACACCACATATTCTTAGTACCTTCCACAGAGCATCTCTATCTACTCTATCATATGCCTTCTCCAGATCCATAAATGCTACATACAAATCCATTTGCTTTTCTAAGTATTTCTCACATACATTCTTCAAAGCAAACACCTGATCCACACATCCTCTACCGCTTCTAAAACCACACTGCTCTTCCCCAATCTGATGCTCTGTACATGCCTTCACCCTATCAATCAATACCCTCCCATACAATTTACCAGGAATACTCAAACTTATGCCTCTTTAATTTGAGCACTCGCTCTTATCCCCTTTGCCTTTGTACAATGGCACTATGCAAGCATTCTGACAATCCTCAGGCACCTCACTATCAATCATACATACATTAACTAACCTTAACAACCAGTCAGCAATACAGTCACCCCCTTTTTTAATAAATTCCACTGCAATACCATCCAAACCTGCTGCCTTGCCGGTTTTCATCTTCCGCAAAGCTTTTACTACCTCTTCTCTGTTTACCAAATCATTTTCCCTAACCCTCTCACTTTGCGCACCACCTCGACCAAAACACCCTATATCTGCCACTCTATCATCAAACACATTCAACAAACCTTCAAAATACTCACTCCATCTCCTTCTCACATCACCACTACTTGTTATCACCTCCCCATTAGCCCATATATATATATATATATATATATATATATATATATATATATATATATATATATATATATATATATATTTTTTTTTTTTTTTTCATACTATTCGCTATTTCCCGCGATAGCGAGGTAGCGTTAAGAACAGAGGACTGGGCCTTAGAGGGAATATCCTCACCTGGATCTCTTCTCTGTTCCTTCTTTTGGAAAATTAAAAAAAAAAAAAAAAACGAGGGGGGAGGATTTCCAGCCCCCCGCTCCCTTCCCTTTTAGTCGCCTTCTACGACACGCAGGGAATACGTGGGAAGTATTCTTTCTCCCCTATCCCCAGGGAATATATATATATATATATATATATATATATATATATATATATATATATATATATATTTTTTTTTTTTTTTTTTTTTTGCTTTGTCGCTGTCTCCCGCGTTTGCGAGGTAGCGCAAGGAAACAGACGAAAGAAATGGCCCAACCCACCCCCATACACATGTATATACATACGTCCACACACGCAAATATACATACCTACACAGCTTTCCATGGTTTACCCCAGACGCTCAGATGCCCTGATTCAATCCACTGACAGCACGTCAACCCCGGTATACCACAGCGATCCAATTCACTCTATTCCTTGCCCTCCTTTCACCCTCCTGCATGTTCAGGCCCCGATCACACAAAATCTTTTTCACTCCATCTTTCCACCTCCAATTTGGTCTCCCACTTCTCCTCGCTCCCTCCACCTCCGACACATATATCCTCTTGGTCAATCTTTCCTCACTCATTCTCTCCATGTGACCAAATCATTTCAAAACACCCTCTTCTGCTCTCTCAACCACGCTCTTTTTATTTCCACACATCTCTCTTACCCTTATGTTACTTACTCGATCAAACCACCTCACACCACACATTGTCCTCAAACATCTCATTTCCAGCACATCCATCCTCCTGCGCACAACTCTATTCATAGCCCACGCCTCGCAACCATACAACATTGTTGGAACCACTATTCCTTCAAACATACCCATTTTTGCTTTCCGAGATAATGTTCTTGACTTCCACACATTCTTCAAGGCTCCCAGGATTTTCGCCCCCTCCCCCACCCTATGATCCACTTCCGCTTCCATGGTTCCATCCGCTGCCAGATCCACTCCCAGATATCTAAAACACTTTACTTCCTCCAGTTTTTCTCCATTCAAACTTACCTCCCAATTGACTTGACCCTCAACCCTACTGTACCTAATTACCTTGCTCTTATTCACATTTACTCTAAACTTTCTTCTTCCACACACTTTACCAAACTCAGTCACCAGCTTCTGCAGTTTCTCACATGAATCAGCCACCAGCGCTGTATCATCAGTGAACAACAACTGACTCACTTCCCAAGCTCTCTCATCCCCAACAGACTTCATACTTCATATATATATATATATATATATATATATATATATATATATATATATATATATATATATATATATATATATATTTTCTTTTCTTTCAAACTATTCGCCATTTCCCGCATTAGCGAGGTAGCGTTAAGAACAGAGGACTGGGCCTTTGAGGGAATACCCTCACCTGGCCCAACTCTCTGTTCCTTCTTTTGGAAAATTAAAAAAAAACCGAGAGGGGAGGATTTCCAGCCCCCCGCTCCCTCCCCTTTTAGTCGCCTTCTACGACACGCAGGGAATACGTGGGAAGTACTCTTAATCCCCTATCCCCAGGGATAATATATATATATATATATATATATATATATATATATATATATATATATATATATATATATATATATATGTATGTATTTCAACTTTCTAAAATGGGAAACAGAAGGAGTCACGTGGGGAGTGCTCATCCTCCTCGTAGGCTCAGATTGGGGTGTCTAAATGTGTGTGGATGTAACCAAGATGTGAAAAAATGAGAGATAGGTAGTATGTTTGAGGAAAGGAACCTGGATCTTTTGGCTCTGAGTGAAACGAAGCTCAAGGGTAAAGGGGAAGAGTGGTTTGGGAATGTCTTAGAAGTAAAGTCAGGGGTTAGTGAGAGGACAAGAGCAAGGGAAGGAGTAGCACTACTCCTGAAACAGGAGTTGTGGTAGTATGTGAAAGAATGTAAGAAAGTAAATTCTAGATTAGTATGGGTAAAACTGAAAGTTGATGGAGAGAAATGGGTGATTATTGGTGCATATGCACCTGGGCATGAGTAGAAAGATCATGAGAGGCAAGTGTTTTGGGAGCAGCTGAATGAGTGTGTTAGTGGTTTTGATGCAAAAGACCGGGTTATAGTGATGGGTGATTTGAATGCAAAGGTGAGTAATGTGGCAGTTGAGGGAATAATTGGTATACATGGGGTGTTCAGTGTTGTAAATGGAAATGGTGAAGAGCTTGTAGATTTATGTGCTGAAAAAGGACTGGTGATTGGGAATACCTGGTTTAAAAAGCAAGATATACATAAGTATACACATGTAAGTAGGAGAGATGGCCAGAGAGCGTTATTGGATTACGTGTTAATTGACAGGCGAGCGAAAGAGAGACTTTTGGATGTTAATGTGCTGAGAGGTGCAACTGGAGGGATGTCTGATCATTATCTTGTGGAGGCGAAGGTGAAGATTTGTGTGGATTTTCAGAAAAGAAGAGAGAATGATGGGGTGAAGAGGGTGGTGAAAGTAAGTGAGCTTGGGAAGGAGACTTTTGTGAGGAAGTACCAGGAGAGACTGAGTACAGATGGAAAAAGGTGAGAACAAAGGAGGTAAGGGGAGTCGAGGAGGAATGGGATGTATTTAGGGAAGCAGAGATGGCTTGCGCAAAAGATGCTAGTGGCATGAGAAGAGCGGGAGGTGGGTTGATTAGAAAGGGTAGCGAGTGGTGGGATGAAGATTATTAGTGAAAGAGATGAAAGAGGCATTTGGACGATTTTTGCACGGAAAAAATGCAAATGAGTGGGAGATGTATAAAAGAAAGAGACAGGTCAAGAGAAAGGTGCAAGAGGTGAAAAAGAGGGCATATATATATATATATATATATATATATATATATATATATATATATATATATATATATATATATATATATATTCTCCCTGGGGATAGGAAAGAGTACTTCCCACGTATTCCCTGTGCTGGAAATCCTCCCCTCTCGTTTTTAATTTTCCAAAAGAAGGAACAGAGAAGGGGGACAAGTGAGGATATTCCTCAAAGGCTTCAGTTCTCTGTTCTTAACGCTACCTCGTGAACGTGGGAAATGCCGATTAGTATGAAAGAAAAAAAAAAAAAAAAAAATATATATATATATATATATATATATATATATATATATATATATATATATATATAGGAAAGGATCACAATTTTGCGCGTGATCATGTATATTCCTATGAGTCCACGGGGAAAATGAAACATGATAAGTTCCCAAGTGCACTTTCATGCAATAATCACATCATCAGGGGAGACACAAGAGAGAAATATAACAGTCAGTTGATATACAAAGAAGAGACATTGCTAGGATACCATTGGGTAAACATGCGATTGTCCAAGACAGACAACGAGCGTATCATAAACTTATTATGCAGAAAAGGTGAATTGTTTACACATTTTATCAACAATATAGTTATCTAATTTGAAACAGACCATCACTAATATTAAGATTATAATTCTTTGTGTATTTGATGATAGGAGATTCAATGATATTTCTCATGGTACTGGAGTTGAGTTAATAACTGGCATTACTCCAGGCAGTCCAATGATCATAGTTTTTAACGTAATTAAACAAGGCATTTCATTCTTGTCTTGTTCTTATACTATATTTATGTTGCTCAAGTCTAACAGAAAGATCCTTACCAGTCTGCCCAACATAAAACTTATAACAATTTCTACATGGCACTTTATAGAAGCACCCAGAAGAATTTTCTGGTGAGTTCCTGATTACAATATTCTTTATAGTATTATTGTTGCTGAAGGCAACTTTTACATTTGAGGATTTAAGCAACATGGGAAGTAAAGTAAAATTATCATTAAAACACCAGAAAATTCTCTTGGGTGCATCTATAAAGTGCCATGTAGAAATTGATAAGTTTTATGTTGGGCAGACTGGTAAGGATCTTTCTGTTAGACTTAAGCAACATAAATATAGTATAAGAACAGCTTGGAAAGGAGACTTGTGTGAGGAAGTACCAGGACAGACTGAGTGCAGAATGGAAAAAGGTGAAAGCAAAAGACGTAAGGGGAGTGGAGCAGGAAAGGGATGGCTTGCGCAAAAGATGCTTGTGGCATGAGAAGCGTGGGAGGTGGGCAGATTAGAAAGGGAAGTGAGTGGTGGGATGAAGAAGTAAGATTATTAGTAAAAGAGAAGAGAGAGGCATTTGGAAGATTTTTGCAGGGAAATAGTGCAAATGACTGGGAGATGTATAAAAGAAAGAGGCAGGAGGTCAAGAAAAAGGTGCAAGAGGTGAAAAAGAGGGCATATGAGAGTTGGGGTGAGAGAGCATCATTAAATTTTAGGGAGAATAAGATGTTTTGGAAGGAGGTAAATAAAGTGTGTAAGACAAGAGAACAAATGGGAACATCAGTGAAGGGGACTAATGGGGAGGTAATAACAAGTAGTAGTGATGTGAGAAGGAGATGAAGTGAGTATTTTGATGTTTTGTTAAATGTATTAGATGATAGAGTAGCAGATATAGGGTGTTTTGGTCGAGGTGGTGTGCTAAGTGAGAGGGTCAGGGAGAATGATTTGGTAAACAGAGAAGAGGTAGTGAAAGCTTTGCGGAAGATGAAAGCCGGCAAGGCGGCAGGTTTGGATGGCATTGCAGTGAAATTTATTAAAAAAAAATGGGGTGACTGTGTTGTTGACTGGTTGGTGAGGGTATTCAATGTGTGTATGGTTCATGGTGAAGTGCCTGAGGATTGGCGGACTGCATGCATAGTGCCATTGTAAAAAGGCAAAGGGGATAAAGGTGTGTTAAAATTACAGAGGTATAAGTTTGTTGAGTATTCCTGGGAAATCATATTGGAGGGTATTGATTGAGAGGGTGAAGGCATGTACAGAGCATCAGACTGGGGAAGAGCAGTGTGGTTTCAGAAGTGGTAGAGGATGTGTGGATCAGGTGTTTGCTTTGAAGAAAGTATGAGAAATACTTAGAAAAACAAATGTATTTGTATGTAGCATTTATGAATCTGGAGAAGGCACATGATACAGTTGATAGAGATGCTCTGTGGAAGGTATTAAGAGTATATGGTGTGGGAGGCAAGTTGCTAGAAGCAGTGAAAATCTTTTATCGAGGATGTAAGGCATGTGTACGAGTAGGAAGAGAGGAAAGTGATTGGTTCTCAGTGAATGTCAGTTTGCAGCAGGGGTGCATGATGTCTCCATGGTGGTTTAATTTGTTTATGGATGGGGTTGTTAGGGAGTTGAATGCAAGAGTGTTGGAGAGAGGGGCAAGTATGCAGTCTGTTGTGGATGAGAGGGCTTGCGAAGTGAGTCAGTTGTTGTTTGCTGGTAGCTGATTCGGTTGAGAAACTGCAGAAGCTGGTGACTGAGTTTGGTAAAGTGTGTGAAAGAATGGATTATGGTGAAGTGCCTGAGGATTGGTGGAATGCATGCATAGTGCCATTGTACAAAGGCAAAGGGGATAAATGTGAGTGTTCAAATTACGGAGGTATACCTTTGTTGAGTATTCACGGGAAATTATGTGGGAGGGTATTGATTGAAAAGGTAAAGGCATGTACAGAGCATCAAATTGGGGAAGAGCAGTGTGGTTTCACAAGTGGTAGAGGATGTGTATGTGAGAAATACTTAGAAAAATAGATGGATCTGTATGTAGCATTTATGGATCTGGAGAAGGCATATGATAAAGTTAATAGGGATGCTCTGTGGAAGGTATTAAGAGTATATGGTGTGGAAAGTAAGTTGCTAGAAGCAGTGAAAAGTTTTTTATAGAGGATGTAAAGCGTGTGTACGAGTAGGGAGAGGGGAAAGTAATTGGTCCCCAGAGAATATCGGTTTGCGGCAGTGGTGCGTAATGTCTCCATGGATGTTTAATTTGTTTATGGATGGGGTTGTTAGGTTGGTGAATGCAAGGATTTTGGAGAGAGGGGCAAGTATGCAATCTGTTGTGGATGAGAGGGCATGGGAAGTAAGTCAGTTGTTGTTCGCTGATGATGATACAACGTTGGTGGCTGATTTGGGTGAGAAACTGCAGAAGTTGGTGGCTGAGTTTGGTAAAGTGTGTGAAAGTAGAAAGCTGAGAGTAAATGTGAATAAGAGCAAGGCTATAAGGTTCAGTAGGGTTGAGGAACAAGTTGATCGGGAGGTAATCTGAATGGAGAAAAACTGAAGGAGGTGAAGTGTTTTAGATATCTTGGAGTGGATATAGCAGCGGATGGAACCATGGAAGTGGAAGTGAGTCACAAGGTGGGGTGGGGGAGGTTCTGGGAGCGATGAAGAAGGTGTGGAAGGTGAGAACGTTATCTCAAAGAGCAAAAATGGGTATGTTTGAATGAATAGTGGTTCCAACAATGTTATATGGTTGTGAGGCATGGGCTATAGATAGGGTTGTGCGGAGGAGGGTGGATGTGTTGGAAATGAGATGTTTGAGGACAATATGGTTTACCCCAGACGATTCACATGCCTTGATTCAATCCACTGACAGCACGTCAACCCAGTATACCACATCGATCCAATTCTCTCTATTCCTTGCCCTCCTTTCACCCTCCTGCATGTTCAGGCCCCGATCACACAAAATCTTTTTCACTCCATCTTTCCACCTCCAATTTGGTCTCCCACTTCTCCTCGTTCCCTCCACCTCCGACACATATATCCTCTTGGTCAATCTTTCCTCACTCATTCTCTCCATGTGCCCAAACCATTTCAAAACACCCTCTTCTGCTCTCTCAACCACGCTCTTTTTATTTCCACACCTCTCTCTTACCCTTACGTTACTTACTCGATCAAACCACCTCACACCACACATTGTCCTCAAACATCTCATTTCCAGCACATCCATCCTCCTGCGCACAACTCTATCCATAGCCCACGCCTCACAACCATACGACATTGTTGGAACCACTATTCCTTCAAACATACCCATTTTTGCTTTCCGAGATAATGTTCTCGACTTCCACACATTCTTCAAGGCTCCCAGAATTTTCGCCCCCTCCCCCACCCTACGATCCACTTCCGCTTCCATGGTTCCATCCGCTGCCAGATCCACTCCCAGATATCTAAAACACTTTACTTCCTCCAGTTTTTCTCCATTCAAACTTACCTCCCAATTGACTTGACCCTCAAGCCTACTGTACCTAATAACCTTGCTCTTATTCACATTTACTCTTAACTTTCTTCTTTCACACACTTTACCAAACTCAGTCACCAGCTTCTGCAGTTTCTCACATGAATCAGCCACCAGCGCTGTATCATCAGCGAACAACAACTGACTCACTTCCCAAGCTCTCTCATCCACAACAGACTTCATACTTTCATATTATCTTTTTATATATATATTATATATATATATATATATATTATATATATATATTATATATATTATATATATATATATATTTCTTTTCTTTCAAACTATTCGCCATTTCCGCATTAGCGAGGTAGCGTTAAGAACAGAGGACTGGGCCTTTGAGGGAATACCCTCACCTGGCCCAACTCTATTCCTTCTTTTGGAAAATTAAAAAAAAACCGAGAGGGGAGGATTTCCAGCCCCCCGCTCCCTCCCCTTTTAGTCGCCTTCTACGACACGCAGGGAATACGTGGAAGTACTCTTAATCCCCTATGTATTTCAACTTTCTAAAATGGGAAACAGAATGGCGTAACGTGGGGAGGCTCATCCTACTCGTAGGCCTCGATTGGGGGTGCTAAATGTGTGTTGATGTAACCAAGAGGTTGAAAAAATGAGAGTAGGTAGTATGTTTGAGGAAAGGAACCTGGATCTTTTGGCTCTGAGTGAAACGAAGCTCAAGGGTAAAGGGGAAGAGTGGTTTTGGGAATGTCTTAGAAGTAAAGTCAGGGGTTAGTGAAGGACAGAGCAAGGGAAGGAGTAGCACTACTCCTGAAACAGGAGTTGTGGTAGTATGTGAAAGAATGTAAGAAAGTAAATTCTAGATTAGTATGGGTATAAACTGAAAGTTGATGGAGAGAAATGGGTGATTATTGGTGCATATGCACCTGGGCATGAGTAGAAAGATCATGAGAGGCAAGTGTTTTGGGAGCAGCTGAATGAGTGTGTTAGTGGTTTTGATGCAAAAGACCCCTGGGTTATAGTGATGGGTGATTTGAATGCCAAAGGTGTAGATGTGTGCAGTTGAGGGAATAATTGGTATACATGGGGTGTCAGTGTTGTAAATGGAAATGGTGAAGAGCTTGTAGATTTATGTGCTGAACAAGGACTGGTGATTGGGAATACCTGGTTTAAAAAGCAAGAAATATACATAAGTATACACATGTAAGTAGGAGAGATGGCCAGAGAGCGTTATTGGATTACGTGTTAATTGACAGCGGCAGGAGCGATAAGAGAAGACTTTTGGTTTGTTAAATGTGCTGAGAGGTGCAACTGGAGGGATGTGCTGATCATTATCTTGTGGAGGCGAAGGTGAAGATTTGTGTGGATTTTCAGAAAAGAAGAGAGAATGATGGGGTGAAGAGGGTGGTGAAAGTAAGTAAGTGAGCTTGGGAAGGAGACTTTTGTGAGGAAGTACCAGGAGAGACTGAGTACAGATGGAAAAAGGTGAGAACAAAGGAGGTAAGGGGAGTCGAGGGAGGAATGGGATGTATTTAGGGAAGCAGAGATGGCTTGCGCAAAAGATGCTAGTGGCATGAGAAGAGCGGGAGGTGGGTTGATTAGAAAGGGTAGCGAGTGGTGGGATGAAGATTATTAGTGAAAGAGATGAAAGAGGCATTTGGAGATTTTTGCACGGAAAAAATGCAAATGAGTGGGAGATGTATAAAAGAAGAGACAGATCATGAGAAGGTGCAAGAGGTGAAAAAGAGGCATATATATATATATATTATATATATATATAATATATATATATATAATATATATATATATATAATATATATATTATTCTCCCTGGGGATGAAAGAGTACTTCCCACGTATTCCCTGTGCTGGAAATCCTCCCCTCTCGTTTTTAATTTTCCAAAAGAAGGAACAGAGTATTTAGTTATAGGGGGAAAGTGAGGATATTCCTCAAAGGCTTCAGTTCTCTGTTCTTAACGCTACCTCGTGAACGTGGGAAATGCCGATTAGTATGAAAGAAAAAAAAAAAAAAAAAAAAATATATATATATATATATCTATATATATATATATATATATATATATATATATATATTATAGGAAAGGATCACAATTTTGCGCGTGATCATGTTATATTCCTATGAGTCCACGGGGGAAGAGAAAATGAAACATGATAAGTTCCCACGTGACTTACATGCATTAATCACATCATCGGGGGAGACACAAGAGATAAATATAACGTTCAGTTGATATACAAAGAAGAGACATTGCTAGGATACATTGGTAAACATGCGATTGTCCAAGACAGACAACGAGGTATTCATAAACTTATTATGCAGAAAAGGTGAATTGTTTACAATTTTATCAACATTATAGTTACTAAATTTGAAACAGACCATTCACTAATATTACGATTATAATTCTTTGTGTATTTGATGATAGGAGATTCAATGATATTTCTCATGGTACTGGAGTTGAGTTAATAACTGGCATTACTCCAGGCAGTCAATGCTCATAGTTTTTAACGTAATAAACAAGCATTTCATTCTTGTCTTGTTCTTTATACTGATATTTATGTTGTCAAGGCTAACAGGAAAAGATCTTCCTTACCAGTCTGCCCAACATAAAACTTATCAATTTCTACATGGCACTATAATAGATGCACCCAAGAGAATTTTCTGGTGTTTTAATGATAATTTTACTTTACTTCCCATGTTGCTTAAATCCTCAAATGTAAAATTGCCTTCAGCAACAATAATACTATAAAGAATATTGTAATCAGGAACTCACCAGAAAATTCTTCTGGGTGCTTCTATAAAGTGCCATGTAGAAATAGTATAAGTATTATGTTGGGCAGACTTGTAAGATCTTCTGTTAGACTTAAGCAACATAAATATAGTATAAGAACAGCTTGGAAGGAGACTTTTGTGAGGAAGTACCAGGACAGACTGAGTGCAGAATGGAAAAAGGTGAAAGCAAAAGACGTAAGGGGAGTGGAGCAGGAAAGGGATGGCTTGCGCAAAAGATGCTTGTGGCATGAGAAGCGTGGGAGGTGGGCAGCAGATTAGAGAAAGGGATTCATAAGTGAGGTGGGGAATGAAGAAGTAGATTATTAGTAAAAAGAGAAGAGAGAGGCATTGGAAGATTTGATTTTTTGCCAGGGGGAAATCGTGCAAAATGGACTGGGAGATGTGTATATATCGAAAGAGGCAGGAGGTCAAGAAAAAGGGGCAAGAGGTGAAAAAGAGGGCATATGAGAGTTGGGGTGAGAGAGCATCATTAAATTTTAGGGAGAATAAGATGTTTTGGAGGAGGTAAATAAAGTGTGTAAGACAAGAGAACAAATGGGAACATCAGTGAAGGGGACTAATGGGGAGGTAATAACAAGTAGTAGTGATGTGAGAAGGAGATGAAGTGAGTATTTTGATGTTTTTGTTAAATGTATTAGATGATAGAGTAGCAATATAGGGTGTTTTGGTCGAGTTGGCCTATGCTAAGTGAGAGGGTCAGGGAGAATGATTTGGTAAACAGAGAAGAGGTAGTGAAAGCTTTGCGGAAGATGAAAGCCGGCAAGGCGGCAGGTTTGGATGGCATTGCAGGTGAAATTTATTAAAAAAAAATGGGGTGACTGTGTTGTTGACTGGTTGAGTAGGGTATTCAATGTGTGTATGGTTCTGGTGAAGGCCTGAGGATAGGGGGAATGCTGCTAGTGCCATTGTAAAAAGGCAAAGGGGATAAAGGTGTGTTAAAATTACAGAGGTATAAGTTTGTTGAGTATTCCTGGGAAATCATATTGGAGGGTATTGATTGAGAGGGTGAAGGCATGTACAGAGCATCAGACTGGGGAAGAGCAGTGTGGTTTCAGAAGTGGTAGAGGATGTGTGGATCAGGTGTTTGCTTTGAAGAAAGTATGAGAAATACTTAGAAAAACAAATGTATTTGTATGTAGCATTTATGAATCTGGAGAAGGCACATGATACAGTTGATAGAGATGCTCTGTGGAAGGTATTAAGAGTATATGGTGTGGGAGGCAAGTTGCTAGAAGCAGTGAAAATCTTTTATCGAGGATTGCGTAAGGCATGTGTACGAGTAGGAAGAGAGGAAAGTGATTGGTTCTCAGTGAATGTCAGTTTGCAGCAGGGTGCATGATGTCTCCATGGTGGTTTAATTTGTTTATGGATGGGGGTTGTTAGGGAGTTGAATGCAAGAGTGTTGGAGAGAGGGGCAAGTATGCAGTCTGTTGTGGATGAGAGGGCTTGCGAAGTGAGTCAGTTGTTGTTTGCTGGTAGCTGATTCGGTTGAGAAACTGCAGAAGCTGGTGACTGAGTTTGGTAAAGTGTGTGAAAGAATGGAATTATTGGTGAAGTGCCTGAGGATTGGTGAATGCATGCATAGTGCCATTGTACAAAGGCAAAGGGGATAATGTGAGTGTTCAAATTACGGAGGTATACTTTGTTGAGTATTCACGGGAAATTAATGTGGGAGGGTATTGATTGAAAAGGTAAAGGCATGTACAGAGCATCAAATTGGGAAGAGCAGTGTGGTTTCAGAAGTGGTAGAGGATGTGTATGTGAGAAATACTTAGAAAAATAGATGGATCTGTATGTAGCATTTATGGATCTGGAGAAGGCATATGATAAAGGTTTACTGGGATGCTCTGTGGAAGGTATTAAGAGTATATGGTGTGGGAGGCAAGTTGCTAGAAGCAGTGAAAAGTTTTTTATAGAGGATGTAAAGCGTGTGTACGAGTAGGGAGAGGGGAAAGTAATTGGTCCCCAGAGAATATCGGTTTTGCGGCAGTGGTGCGTAATGTCTCCATGGATGTTTAATTTGTTTATGGATGGGGGTTGTTAGGGAGTTGAATGCAAGAGTGTTGGAGAGAGGGGCAAGTATGCAATCTGTTGTGGATGAGAGGGCATGGGAAGTAAGTAGTTGTTGTTCGCTGATGATGATACAACGTTGGTGGCTGATTTGGGTGAGAAGAAAACTGCCAGAAGTTGGTGGTCTGAGTTTGGTAAAGTGTGTGAAGAAAGTAGAAAGCTGAGAGTAAATGTGAATAAGAGCAAGGCTATAAGGTTCAGTAGGGTTGAGGAACAAGTTGATGGGATGTAATCTTGAATGGAGGAAATCTGAAGGAGGTGACGTGTTTTAGATATCTTGGAGTGGATATAGCAGCGGATGGAACCATGAAGTGGAGTGAGTCACAAGGTGGGGTGGGGGAGGTTCTGGGAGCGATGAAGAAGGAGTGGATGGTTGATACGTTATCTCAAAGAGCAAAAATGGTATGTTTGAATGAATAGTGGTTCCAACAATGTTATATGGTTGCGAGGCGTGGGCTATAGATAGGGTTGTTGCGAGAGGCGGTGGATGTGTTGGAAATGAGATGTTTGAGGACAATATGGTTTACCCCAGACGCTCAGATGCCCTGATTCAATCCACTGACAGCACGTCAACCCCGGTATACCACATCGTTCCAATTCACTCTATTCCTTGCCCTCCTTTCACCCTCCTGCATGTTCAGGCCCCGATCACACAAAATCTTTTTCCACTCCATCTTTCCACCTCCAATTTGGTCTCCCACTTCTCCTCGTTCCCTCCACCTCTGACTACATTATTTTTGGTCAATCTTTCCTCACTCATTCTCTCCATGTGACCAAACCATTTCAAAACACCCTCTTCTGCTCTCTCAACCACGCTCTTTTTATTTCCACACCTCTCTCTTACCCTTATGTTACTTACTCGATCAAACCACCTCACACCACACATTGTCCTCAAACATCTCATTTCCAGCACATCCATCCTCCTGCGCACAACTCTATCCATAGCCCACGCCTCGCAACCATACAACATTGTTGGAACCACTATTCCTTCAAACATACCCATTTTTGCTTTCCGAGATAATGTTCTCGACTTCCACACATTCTTCAAGGCTCCAGAATTTTCGCCCCCTCCCCCACCCTACGATCCACTTCCGCTTCCATGGTTCCATCCGCTGCCAGATCCACTCCCAGATATCTAAAACACTTTACTTCCTCCAGTTTTTCTCCATTCAAACTTACCTCCCAATTGACTTGACCCTCAACCTACTGAAACCTAAAAAACCCTTGCTTTTATTCACAACTTTTAACTTTCTTCTTTCACACATTTTAACCAAACTCAGTCACCAGCTTCTGCAGTTTCTCACAAAATCAGCCACCGCGCGGATCATCAGCGAACAAAAACTGATTCATTTCCCCAAAACTCCTCATCCCCAACAGACTTCAAAATTTTCCCCCCTTTTTCCCAAAAACCTCTTGCATTTCCCTTTCCCAAAACAACCCCACCCAATAAAAAAAATTAAACAACCATGGAAAACATCACACACCCCGCCGAAAACCTCATTCACTGAAAACCCAATCACTTTCCTCTTTTCCTTTACACGTACCCCTGCCTTACACCCTCGAAAAAAACTTTTCATTTTTTTTCTAACAACTTCCCCCCCACACCATATTTTTTAAATCCCTTCCACAGAGCATCTCTATCTACTCTATCATATGCCTTCCCCAGTTTCCATAAATGCTACATACAAACCCCATTTGCTTTTCTAAGTATTTCTCACATACTTTCTTCAAAGCAAACACCTGATCCCCCAATCCTCTACCCTTCTAAAACCACACTGCCCCTTCCCCAATCTGATGCTCTTACATGCCTTCACCCTATCAATCAATACCCTCCCATACAATTTACCAGAATACTCAACACTATGCACTTTAACTTTAATTTTAGCACTCGCTCTTATCCCCTTTGCCTTTGTACAATGGCACTATGCAAGCTTTCTGACAATCCTCAGGCACCTCACTATCAATCAATACATACATTAACTAACCTTAACAACCAGTCAGAAATTTACAGTCCCCCCCTTTTTTTAAAAAATTCCACTGCAATACCATCCAAACCTGCTGCCTTGCCGGTTTTCATCTTCCGCAAAGTTTTTACTCCCTCTTCCCCCTTTTTTTTTTTACCAAATCTTTTCCCAAACCCCTTCTCATTTTTGCGACCACCTCGACCAAAACACCCTAATCTCCCACTCTATCACAAACACTTTCAACAAACCTTAAAAATTACTCATTTCCATCTCCCTTCTCACATCACCATACTTGTTATCACCTCCCCTTTAGCCCATATATATTATAAATATATATATATATAATAATATATATATATATATATATATTATATTAAATATATATTATTTTTTTTTTTTTTTTTTTCATACTATTCGCTATTTCGCAGCTATAGCGAGGTAGCGTTAAGAACAAAGGACGGGGCCTTGAGGGAATATCCCCCCTTTGGCCTCTTCTCTGTTCCTTTTTTTGGGAAAAATTTTAAAAAAAAAAAAAAAAACGAGGGGGGAGGATTTCCAGCCCCCCGCTCCCTTTTCCCCTTTTTGTCCCCCTTTTACGACACGCAGGGAATACGTGGGAAGTAATCTTTCCACCCTATCCCCAGGGAATATATATATATATATTATTTTATATATAAAAAATATATATATATATAAATATAAATATATATATTTTTTTTTTTTTTTTTTTTTTTTTTTGCTTTGTCGCTGTCTTTCCCCCGTTTGCGAGGTAGGCAAGGAAACAGACGAAAGAAAAAAGGCCCAACCCACACAAAAACAGCCAACCAAACCAACCAACCCACACACGAAAACACCATCAACCACAAAAAAAAAGCAACCCAAAAACCTACACAGCAAACCACACCAAAACCAAGCCCAGAAAAACCCAACCCAAACACAGACCACCAACCACAAAGCCAAAAAAACCCAAACCAAAAACCCTACCCAACACTAACGAATTTAACAAGACAAAAACAAAACCACAACCCAAAAATCCTCAATAACCCACCACCATAACACCAAACCCAATAATCCCAACAACCAATACGATCCAATAACAACCACCACCACCCAAATACTCCAACCCACACTAAAAAACAGAAAATCCCAAGGAAAACAACCAAACACCACCCCAACAACCCACACCGACCAAACACCCAAAAACAACCCACCCCAAACCCAATCCCAACCCCACACCAACCCAAACACCCAAAAAATCACACCCCAAATACCAAAAACCAACAACAATCAATCCCAAAACCCACCCAACCACAACAAAAACCCAACCCAACCAGTAACAACACAGACAAAACAACAATAACACACAACACATACCAAAACCGCATAACCCACCCAAAAAATAAAAACCCACACACCACACCCAACAAAACCCAACACACACAGCCCCAATAAAACCCAATAACCACAAAACATACCCACAACACCACACCCAAAATTAATTCAATCACCCCATCAAAAAGCCCCCATATTAAAAAAACTAAAATTGAGACAAAAAAAGTAATTTTATATCAAACGAAAAAGACACATGTATAACTACATACGACCACACACGCAAATAAAATACCTACACAGCTTTTCCCTGGTTTACCCCAAACGCTCAGATGCCCTGATTCCCAAACCACGACAGCACGTCAAACCCCCGGGAAAACCACACGTTCCCAAATTTACTCTATTTCCCTTGCCCTCCTTTCAAACCCCCTGCATGTTCAGGCCCCCCATCACACAAAATCTTTTTCACTCCATCTTTCCCCCTCCAATTTGGTCTCCCACTTCTCCTCGCTCCCTCCACCTCCGACACATATATCCTCTTGGTCAATCTTTCCTCACTCATTCTCTCCATGTGCCCAAACCATTTCAAAACACCCTCTTCTGCTCTCTCAACCACGCTCTTTTTATTTCCACACATCTCTCTTACCCTTATGTTACTTACTCGATCAAACCACCTCACACCACACATTGTCCTCAAACATCTCATTTCCAGCACATCCATCCTCCTGCGCACAACTCTATTCATAGCCCACGCCTCGCAACCATACAACATTGTTGGAACCACTATTCCTTCAAACATACCCATTTTTGCTTTCCGAGATAATGTTCTCGACTTCCACACATTCTTCAAGGCTCCCAGGATTTTCGCCCCCTCCCCCACCCTATGATCCACTTCCGCTTCCATGGTTCCATCCGCTGCCAGATCCACTCCCAGATATCTAAAACACTTTACTTCCTCCAGTTTTTCTCCATTCAAACTTACCTCCCAATTGACTTGACCCTCAACCCTACTGTACCTAATTACCTTGCTCTTATTCACATTTACTCTAAACTTTCTTCTTCCACACACTTTGCCAAACTCAGTCACCAGCTTCTGCAGTTTCTCACATGAATCAGCCACCAGCGCTGTATCATCAGTGAACAACAACTGACTCACTTCCCAAGCTCTCTCATCCCCAACAGACTTCATACTTCATATATATATATATATATATATATATATATATATATATATATATATATATATATATATATATATATTTCAAACTATTCGCCATTTCCCGCATTAGCGAGGTAGCGTTAAGAACAGAGGACTGGGCCTTTGAGGGAATACCCTCACCTGGCCCAACTCTCTGTTCCTTCTTTTGGAAAATTAAAAAAAAACCGAGAGGGGAGGATTTCCAGCCCCCCGCTCCCTCCCCTTTTAGTCGCCTTCTACGACACGCAGGGAATACGTGGGAAGTACTCTTAATCCCCTATCCCCAGGGATAATATATATATATATATATATATATATATATATATATAGATATATATATATATATATATATATATATATATGTATGTATTTCAACTTTCTAAAATGGGAAACAGAAGGAGTCACGTGGGGAGTGCTCATCCTCCTCGTAGGCTCAGATTGGGGTGTCTAAATGTGTGTGGATGTAACCAAGATGTGAAAAAATGAGAGATAGGTAGTATGTTTGAGGAAAGGAACCTGGATCTTTTGGCTCTGAGTGAAACGAAGCTCAAGGGTAAAGGGGAAGAGTGGTTTGGGAATGTCTTAGAAGTAAAGTCAGGGGTTAGTGAGAGGACAAGAGCAAGGGAAGGAGTAGCACTACTCCTGAAACAGGAGTTGTGGTAGTATGTGAAAGAATGTAAGAAAGTAAATTCTAGATTAGTATGGGTAAAACTGAAAGTTGATGGAGAGAAATGGGTGATTATTGGTGCATATGCACCTGGGCATGAGTAGAAAGATCATGAGAGGCAAGTGTTTTGGGAGCAGCTGAATGAGTGTGTTAGTGGTTTTGATGCAAAAGACCGGGTTATAGTGATGGGTGATTTGAATGCAAAGGTGAGTAATGTGGCAGTTGAGGGAATAATTGGTATACATGGGGTGTTCAGTGTTGTAAATGGAAATGGTGAAGAGCTTGTAGATTTATGTGCTGAAAAAGGACTGGTGATTGGGAATACCTGGTTTAAAAAGCAAGATATACATAAGTATACACATGTAAGTAGGAGAGATGGCCAGAGAGCGTTATTGGATTACGTGTTAATTGACAGGCGAGCGAAAGAGAGACTTTTGGATGTTAATGTGCTGAGAGGTGCAACTGGAGGGATGTCTGATCATTATCTTGTGGAGGCGAAGGTGAAGATTTGTGTGGATTTTCAGAAAAGAAGAGAGAATGATGGGGTGAAGAGGGTGGTGAAAGTAAGTGAGCTTGGGAAGGAGACTTTTGTGAGGAAGTACCAGGAGAGACTGAGTACAGATGGAAAAAGGTGAGAACAAAGGAGGTAAGGGGAGTCGAGGAGGAATGGGATGTATTTAGGGAAGCAGAGATGGCTTGCGCAAAAGATGCTAGTGGCATGAGAAGAGCGGGAGGTGGGTTGATTAGAAAGGGTAGCGAGTGGTGGGATGAAGATTATTAGTGAAAGAGATGAAAGAGGCATTTGGACGATTTTTGCACGGAAAAAATGCAAATGAGTGGGAGATGTATAAAAGAAAGAGACAGGTCAAGAGAAAGGTGCAAGAGGTGAAAAAGAGGGCATATATATATATATATATATATATATATATATATATATATATATATATATATATATATATATATATATATATATTCTCCCTGGGGATAGGAAAGAGTACTTCCCACGTATTCCCTGTGCTGGAAATCCTCCCCTCTCGTTTTTAATTTTCCAAAAGAAGGAACAGAGAAGGGGGACAAGTGAGGATATTCCTCAAAGGCTTCAGTTCTCTGTTCTTAACGCTACCTCGTGAACGTGGGAAATGCCGATTAGTATGAAAGAAAAAAAAAAAAAAAAAAAATATATATATATATATATATATATATATATATATATATATATATATATATATATAGGAAAGGATCACAATTTTGCGCGTGATCATGTATATTCCTATGAGTCCACGGGGAAAATGAAACATGATAAGTTCCCAAGTGCACTTTCATGCAATAATCACATCATCAGGGGAGACACAAGAGAGAAATATAACAGTCAGTTGATATACAAAGAAGAGACATTGCTAGGATACCATTGGGTAAACATGCGATTGTCCAAGACAGACAACGAGCGTATCATAAACTTATTATGCAGAAAAGGTGAATTGTTTACACATTTTATCAACAATATAGTTATCTAATTTGAAACAGACCATCACTAATATTAAGATTATAATTCTTTGTGTATTTGATGATAGGAGATTCAATGATATTTCTCATGGTACTGGAGTTGAGTTAATAACTGGCATTACTCCAGGCAGTCCAATGATCATAGTTTTTAACGTAATTAAACAAGGCATTTCATTCTTGTCTTGTTCTTATACTATATTTATGTTGCTCAAGTCTAACAGAAAGATCCTTACCAGTCTGCCCAACATAAAACTTATCAATTTCTACATGGCACTTTATAGATGCACCCAAGAGAATTTTCTGGTGTTTTAATGATAATTTTACTTTACTTCCCATGTTGCTTAAATCCTCAAATGTAAAAGTTGCCTTCAGCAACAATAATACTATAAAGAATATTGTAATCAGGAACTCACCAGAAAATTCTTCTGGGTGCTTCTATAAAGTGCCATGTAGAAATTGTTATAAGTTTTATGTTGGGCAGACTGGTAAGGATCTTTCTGTTAGACTTAAGCAACATAAATATAGTATAAGAACAGCTTGGAAAGGAGACTTGTGTGAGGAAGTACCAGGACAGACTGAGTGCAGAATGGAAAAAGGTGAAAGCAAAAGACGTAAGGGGAGTGGAGCAGGAAAGGGATGGCTTGCGCAAAAGATGCTTGTGGCATGAGAAGCGTGGGAGGTGGGCAGATTAGAAAGGGAAGTGAGTGGTGGGATGAAGAAGTAAGATTATTAGTAAAAGAGAAGAGAGAGGCATTTGGAAGATTTTTGCAGGGAAATAGTGCAAATGACTGGGAGATGTATAAAAGAAAGAGGCAGGAGGTCAAGAAAAAGGTGCAAGAGGTGAAAAAGAGGGCATATGAGAGTTGGGGTGAGAGAGCATCATTAAATTTTAGGGAGAATAAGATGTTTTGGAAGGAGGTAAATAAAGTGTGTAAGACAAGAGAACAAATGGGAACATCAGTGAAGGGGACTAATGGGGAGGTAATAACAAGTAGTAGTGATGTGAGAAGGAGATGAAGTGAGTATTTTGATGTTTTGTTAAATGTATTAGATGATAGAGTAGCAGATATAGGGTGTTTTGGTCGAGGTGGTGTGCTAAGTGAGAGGGTCAGGGAGAATGATTTGGTAAACAGAGAAGAGGTAGTGAAAGCTTTGCGGAAGATGAAAGCCGGCAAGGCGGCAGGTTTGGATGGCATTGCAGTGAAATTTATTAAAAAAAAATGGGGTGACTGTGTTGTTGACTGGTTGGTGAGGGTATTCAATGTGTGTATGGTTCATGGTGAAGTGCCTGAGGATTGGCGGACTGCATGCATAGTGCCATTGTAAAAAGGCAAAGGGGATAAAGGTGTGTTAAAATTACAGAGGTATAAGTTTGTTGAGTATTCCTGGGAAATCATATTGGAGGGTATTGATTGAGAGGGTGAAGGCATGTACAGAGCATCAGACTGGGGAAGAGCAGTGTGGTTTCAGAAGTGGTAGAGGATGTGTGGATCAGGTGTTTGCTTTGAAGAAAGTATGAGAAATACTTAGAAAAACAAATGTATTTGTATGTAGCATTTATGAATCTGGAGAAGGCACATGATACAGTTGATAGAGATGCTCTGTGGAAGGTATTAAGAGTATATGGTGTGGGAGGCAAGTTGCTAGAAGCAGTGAAAATCTTTTATCGAGGATGTAAGGCATGTGTACGAGTAGGAAGAGAGGAAAGTGATTGGTTCTCAGTGAATGTCAGTTTGCAGCAGGGGTGCATGATGTCTCCATGGTGGTTTAATTTGTTTATGGATGGGGTTGTTAGGGAGTTGAATGCAAGAGTGTTGGAGAGAGGGGCAAGTATGCAGTCTGTTGTGGATGAGAGGGCTTGCGAAGTGAGTCAGTTGTTGTTTGCTGGTAGCTGATTCGGTTGAGAAACTGCAGAAGCTGGTGACTGAGTCTGGTAAAGTGTGTGAAAGAATGGATTATGGTGAAGTGCCTGAGGATTGGTGGAATGCATGCATAGTGCCATTGTACAAAGGCAAAGGGGATAAATGTGAGTGTTCAAATTACGGAGGTATACCTTTGTTGAGTATTCACGGGAAATTATGTGGGAGGGTATTGATTGAAAAGGTAAAGGCATGTACAGAGCATCAAATTGGGGAAGAGCAGTATGGTTTCACAAGTGGTAGAGGATGTGTATGTGAGAAATACTTAGAAAAATAGATGGATCTGTATGTAGCATTTATGGATCTGGAGAAGGCATATGATAAAGTTAATAGGGATGCTCTGTGGAAGGTATTAAGAGTATATGGTGTGGAAAGTAAGTTGCTAGAAGCAGTGAAAAGTTTTTTATAGAGGATGTAAAGCGTGTGTACGAGTAGGGAGAGGGGAAAGTAATTGGTCCCCAGAGAATATCGGTTTGCGGCAGTGGTGCGTAATGTCTCCATGGATGTTTAATTTGTTTATGGATGGGGTTGTTAGGTTGGTGAATGCAAGGATTTTGGAGAGAGGGGCAAGTATGCAATCTGTTGTGGATGAGAGGGCATGGGAAGTAAGTCAGTTGTTGTTCGCTGATGATACAACGTTGGTGGCTGATTTGGGTGAGAAACTGCAGAAGTTGGTGGCTGAGTTTGGTAAAGTGTGTGAAAGTAGAAAGCTGAGAGTAAATGTGAATAAGAGCAAGGCTATAAGGTTCAGTAGGGTTGAGGAACAAGTTGATCGGGAGGTAATCTGAATGGAGAAAAACTGAAGGAGGTGAAGTGTTTTAGATATCTTGGAGTGGATATAGCAGCGGATGGAACCATGGAAGTGGAAGTGAGTCACAAGGTGGGGTGGGGGAGGTTCTGGGAGCGATGAAGAAGGTGTGGAAGGTGAGAACGTTATCTCAAAGAGCAAAAATGGGTATGTTTGAATGAATAGTGGTTCCAACAATGTTATATGGTTGTGAGGCATGGGCTATAGATAGGGTTGTGCGGAGGAGGGTGGATGTGTTGGAAATGAGATGTTTGAGGACAATATGGTTTACCCCAGACGATTCACATGCCTTGATTCAATCCACTGACAGCACGTCAACCCAGTATACCACATCGATCCAATTCTCTCTATTCCTTGCCCTCCTTTCACCCTCCTGCATGTTCAGGCCCCGATCACACAAAATCTTTTTCACTCCATCTTTCCACCTCCAATTTGGTCTCCCACTTCTCCTCGTTCCCTCCACCTCCGACACATATATCCTCTTGGTCAATCTTTCCTCACTCATTCTCTCCATGTGCCCAAACCATTTCAAAACACCCTCTTCTGCTCTCTCAACCACGCTCTTTTTATTTCCACACCTCTCTCTTACCCTTACGTTACTTACTCGATCAAACCACCTCACACCACACATTGTCCTCAAACATCTCATTTCCAGCACATCCATCCTCCTGCGCACAACTCTATCCATAGCCCATGCCTCACAACCATACGACATTGTTGGAACCACTATTCCTTCAAACATACCCATTTTTGCTTTCCGAGATAATGTTCTCGACTTCCACACATTCTTCAAGGCTCCCAGAATTTTCGCCCCCTCCCCCACCCTACGATCCACTTCCGCTTCCATGGTTCCATCCGCTGCCAGATCCACTCCCAGATATCTAAAACACTTTACTTCCTCCAGTTTTTCTCCATTCAAACTTACCTCCCAATTGACTTGACCCTCAAGCCTACTGTACCTAATAACCTTGCTCTTATTCACATTTACTCTTAACTTTCTTCTTTCACACACTTTACCAAACTCAGTCACCAGCTTCTGCAGTTTCTCACATGAATCAGCCACCAGCGCTGTATCATCAGCGAACAACAACTGACTCACTTCCCAAGCTCTCTCATCCACAACAGACTTCATACTTGCCCCTCTTTCCAAAACTCTTGCATTCACCTCCCTAACAACCCCATCCATAAACAAATTAAACAACCATGGAGACATCACACACCCCTGCCGCAAACCTACATTCACTGAGAACCAATCACTTTCCTCTCTTCCTACACGTACACATGCCTTACATCCTCGATAAAAACTTTTCACTGCTTCTAACAACTTGCCTCCCACACCATATATTCTTAATACCTTCCACAGAGCATCTCTATCAACTCTATCATATGCCTTCTCCAGATTCATAAATGCTACATACAAATCCATTTGCTTTTCTAAGTATTTCTCACATACATTCTTCAAAGCAAACACCTGATCCACACATCCTCTACCACTTCTGAAACCACACTGCTCTTTCCCAATCTGATGCTCTGTACATGCCTTCACCCTCTCAATCAATACCCTCCCATATAATTTACCAGGAATACTCAACAAACTTATACCTCTGTAATTTGAGCACTCACTCTTATCCCCTTTGCCTTTGTACAATGGCACTATGCACGCATTCCACCAATCCTCAGGCACCTCACCATGAGTCATACATACATTAAATAACCTTACCAACCAGTCAATAATACAGTCACCCCCTTTTTTAATAAATTCCACTGCAATACCATCCAAACCTGCTGCCTTGCCGGCTTTCATCTTCCGCAAAGCTTTTACTACCTCCTCTGTTTACCAAATCATTTTCCCTAACCCTCTCACTTTGCACACCACCTCGACCAAAACACCCTATATCTGCCACTCTATCATCAAACACATTCAACAAACCTTCAAAATACTCACTCCATCTCCTTCTCACATCACCACTACTTGTTATCACCTCCCCATTTGCGCCCTTCACTGAAGTTCCCATTTGCTCCCTTGTCTTACGCACTTTATTTACCTCCTTCCAGAACATCTTTTTATTCTCCTTAAAATTTAATGATACTATCTCACCCCAACTCTCATTTGCCCTCTTTTTCACCTCTTGCACCTTTCTCTTGACCTCTTGTCTCTTTCTTTTATACATCTCCCACTCAATTGCATTTTTTCCTTGCAAAAATCGTCCAAATGCCTCTCTCTTCTCTTTCACTAATAATCTTACTTCTTCATACCACCACTCACTACCCTTTCTAATCAACCCACCTCCCACTCTTCTCATGCCACAAGCATCTTTTGCGCAATCCATCACTGATTCCCTAAATACATCCCATTCCTCCCCCACTCCCCTTACTTCCATTGTTCTCACCTTTTTCCATTCTGTACTCAGTCTCTCCTGGTACTTCCTCACACAAGTCTCCTTCCCAAGCTCACTTACTCTCACCACCCTCTTCACCTCAACATTCACTCTTCTTTTCTGAAAACCCATACAAATCTTCACCTTAGCCTCCACAAGATAATGATCAGACATCCCTCCAGTTGCACCTCTCAGCACATTAACATCCAAAAGTCTCTCTTTTGCACGCCTGTCAATTAACACGTAATCCAATAACGCTCTCTGGCCATCTCTCCTACTTACATATATATATATATATATATATATATATATATATATATATATATTTCTTTTCTTTCTTTTCTTTCATACTATTCGCCATTTCCCGCGTTAGCAAGGTAGCGTTAAGAACAGAGGACTGGGCCTCTGAGGGAATATCCTCACCTGGCCTCGTTCTCTGTTCCTTCTTTTGGAAAATTATATATATATACACACACACTAACATAAGCAGGTACCCACTCATCGGCCAACCTTGAAGGGAGGATGAACACCTGGGTTGGGTGTAGGTCGAGTGCTGCTTCCATAATTCAAACCAATGCAGAGCCGATCCCAGGCTGGCCCCTGTGACTCATGGTCAGTAACACTAACCGCTATACCACGGAGGCCAATGTGGTAGGGTGTTGGTGGTGTCAGTAAGAGGAATTTATGAGGAAGCTGGTGGGTCTGGATGGTACAGTCATAGGGTAGTTCTGTGTTGGAGGAACCAGCGTCTTCCTCCATCGATGAGTGGATGCTGAGGAGGACCAAAGGTGAGGTCGTCAACCCAAGTTTAAGGATGAAGGTGCTCTACGAGTGCAGTCTTGAACTGCCTGAGGAACCCTCTGGCCGGTCTGTTCAGCACTGTGATGCACGAACAAGCAATAATGCCAAGAAACTGCATAAAGTCCCTTGAGAGGGTTGACTTACTTGAGCAACCTTGACCCGTGACAACTGTAGAAGGTTTACCAGGTTGGAATACCCATCCACTTGAGTGGTGGACTTAGCCGACAGGTCCAACAATACTACAGCTTCAAGCCGTCTGCAGGAACTAGCAATGCAGATCAGAGACCCAACAGATCAGAGGTTCAACAGATTAGATCCAACAGATCAGAGGTCCAACAGATCAGAGATACAACAAATCACAGGTCCAACAGATTAAAGATCCAACAGATAGGAGGTTCAACTGATCAGGGGTGCAACAGATCAGAGATGCAACATATCAAAAATCCAGCAGATCAAAGATGTAACAGATCAAAGATCCAACAGATAATATTTCTAACAGATAAGAGGTTCAACGGATCAAAGATCCAACAGATCAGAGGTCCAACTGATCAAAGGTCCAACAGATAAAAGATCCAACAGATCAAAGATCCAACAGATCAGAGGTCCAGCTGATCAGAGGTCCAACAGATCAAAGATCCAACAGATCAAAAGTCCAACAGATCAAAGATCCAACAGATTAAAGATCCCAACAGATCAGAAGTCCCACTGATCAGAGGTCTAACAGATCAGAGGTTCAACAGATCAAAGATCCAAGAGATCTGGGGTTCAACTGATCCGAGGTCCAATAGATCAGAGTTGTGACAAATCAGCGATCAGATGTCTGATCCCAGACCAAGTGACTTACTTGGTGATGAACAACTGTGTTACTGGAACACTAAGGTGGATGAAGATGTGAAAGGTGTAGGTCTGCTTGCAGTAAAGTTCAGGAATGTTGGGACAAGGTGCTCCAGGAAATGTAACAGATGATGGAGAGACCAGATACAAGCAGTGGGATATCTATGATCTGGAGTACCATAAGTTTGCTCGGAGGCTGGTAAGTCAAGATCATGTTGCTGAGCAGCTGTTCCCACAGAGTAGCTGATGGAGCCTAGACTGTAGACACCAACGCCAACAGAGTGGCGAGGGAGGGCATCAGAGATTGTATTGTCAGCCCCCTTGATATGACGGATGTCTACAGTGGATTGGGAGAGGTAAGCCAAATGATAAGTGACTTGCAAGGAGAGAACGTCACTTTTTGCAGCAATGGCATATGTCGGAAGCTTGTGATCAGTGATGCTGTGACACATGTAGTCTTCAAGGAAGTGGCAAAGGAGATAAATGGTGGCATACATAGGGAGTTTTCCACCAGGCAAGGAGTTCTCCATCAGAGACACTTAGAGGGAGAGAGAGAGAGAGAGAGAGAGAGAGAGAGAGAGAGAGAGAGAGAGAGAGAGAGAGAGCAACCACTAGTTACTGATGAACTGGTGAACAATGGCACCAATGATAGTGGAGATGTCCATGGAGAGACTGGCTGGACCATCAGGAACATGTTGGACAAGTAAGGTGACTTTTGTGACCTACCTGTCAGTTGTGGTGGCATTATTTGCAGCACAGGCCCACTTGAAACATGTGGGCACACTTCTTCAGTCCCTTAAGAAAGTCTTGGAGAGGGTAAAGGATGTCCAGGAAACAAAGGATGAACCGGTGTCTTCCAGGATATTCTCACAACTTCCATAGTGATGAAAGGCAGGGAAATTCCTTTGATAGTTTCAACCTTTCCTTTCACTGGTTGGATGCCAGCCGTGGAAGGTGATTGCAAAGATGCTAAACATAAACTTATTGGATCTGCAGAAGTCATAAGAGATACAGGATTGTGTAGTAAGTCCAGCTGTCATGTGTAATGCACCAAAATCACAGCCCCCAATCCACAACCAGGGCCCACAGACCTTTCTATGGTTTCCTCTGGATGCATCACATGCCCTGGTTTAGTCCATTTACATCACTTCAACCCCATTATACCACATCGTTCCAAATCACACTATCCAGAGCATGCCTTTTCACCCTCCTGCATGTTCAGGCCCAGATTGCTCAAAATCTTTTTCACCTGATCCTTTCATCTACAATTTGGTCTCCCTTTTTCCTTTTTCCCTCCATCCCCCACTTTTAACACATAAATCCTCTTTGTCAACATTTCCTTGCTCATTCTCTTCATATGTCCAAACCATTTCAACACACCCTCTTCTGCTGTCTCAACCACACTCTTTTTATTACCACACCTCTCTCTTACCCTTTCATTACTTAATCAAACCACCTTACACCACATGTTGTCCTCAAAATTTCCTTTCCAACACATCCACCTTCTACACAGCCCTATCTACAGCTCATGCCTTGTACCCATAAAATATAATATTGTTGAGACTACTATTCCTTCAAACATACCCATTTCTGCCCTTCCAGATAGCATTCTCTCTTTTCACACATTGTTCATTGTTCCCAGAACCTGCACCCAACTCACCCACCCTATGACTCACTACCTCTTCCATGGTTCAATTCATTGCCATGTTCAACCCCAGTTATCTAAAACATTTTACTTCCTCAAATTTTAATCCTTTCAAATTCACACTCCCAACTAACCTGTCTCTCAACCCTGCTGAACCTAATAACTGTTTTTATTCACAATTCCTCTCAATTTTCTCTTTTTACACACTAAGCTCAGTCACCAACATCTACAGTTTCTCACTTGAATCTGCCTACAGTTCTGTATCATCAGGAAACAGCAACTGTCTCATTTCCTAGACCCTCTGATCCTCCACAAACTACATACTCACCCTTCTCCAAAATTCTCTCATTTACCTGCCTCACCATCCCATCCATAAGCAAATTGAACAACCAAGGTGAAATTACACACCTCTGCAGCAGACCAATCTTCACTTGGAATCATTCACTCTCCTCTTCCTATTCATACACAAGCCTTACATCCTTGATAAAAACTTTTCAATGCCTCTAGCAGCTTTCCTCCCACACTGTGTGCTTATAAGACCTTCCATAAAGCATCTCTGTCAACCCTATCATATGTCTTTTCTAAATCCATAAATGCCACACACAAATCCATCGTTTATTTTAAGTATTTCTCGTATACATTCTTAAAGCAAATACCTGATCCACACATTCTTTACTACTTCTGAAACCACATTGCTCCTCCCAATCTGATGCTCTGTATATGTCTTCACAGTCTCAATCAATACTTTCCCATACAACTTACCAGGTGTACTCAACAAACTTACACCTCTGTAGTTTGAACATTCACCTTTATCCCCCTTGCCTTTATACAGTGCCACTACACATGCATTCTGCCAGTCCTTAAGTACCTCACCATGATCCATACATACATTGAAAATCCTTACCAACCAATGAATAACACAAGTCATCCCACTTCTTAATAAATTCATGTGCATCATCATCCACTCCAGCTGCCTTGACGTATTTCATCTTATGAAAGGCCTTCACCAAACACTCTACATGACACTCATTTTGCATACCAACTCACCCCAAACACCCTACATCTATCACTCTATCATCAAGAACATTTATCAGGCCTTCAAAATACTCACTCCATCTCCACCTCACTTCATCACCACCTGTTATCACTTCCCCTTTACCCTCCTCACCATTGCTCCTTCCAAAACATCTTACTCTCCTTAAAGTTTAATGATTCTTGTTCTTGCCCCAATTCATATTTGCCCCAACACCTTTCTCATACACATCTCCCAATCATTTGCACTCCTCTGTACATACCGCTGAAACCCCTCTCTTTTCTCTATCACTAGCAATTTCTTTGTCCTGCCGCTCATCATCCTTTTCTTATTTACCCACCTCCCACCTTTCACATGCTACATGCATCCCTTGCACATGCCATCATTGCTTCCATAAATACCTCCCATTCTTCACCCACCTCCTCGCTTCATTTACTCTCACCTTTTGCCATTTTACACTCAATCTATCCTGGTATTTCTTCCCACAAGTCTCTTCTTGAAACTCACTCATGCCACTCTTTTCTGCAACATCATTTCCTCTTTTTTGAAAACCTTTACAAATCTTCACCTTCACCTCAACAAGATAGTGATCAGACATCCCATCAGCTGCCCCCTAACAGCACATATGCATTTAAAGTCTCTGTCTTATAAGCCTATCAATTGATTATAATCCAATAATGCCCGCTGACCATCTCTTCTACTCACATACGTATATTTGTGCACATTCCTGTTTTTAAACCAAGTATTCCTAATCACTAGTCCTCTTTCAGCACACAACGCTACAAACTATCTACCATTTCTATTCATAGCACTGAATGCCCTTTCTGCCCTAATTATACCCTCATCTGCCACATTACTTACCTTCGCATTAACATCTCCCATCACTAATATTCAGTCTCTTACATCAAAACTCCTGACACTCACTCAGCTGCTCCCAAAACACTTACCTCTCATGGCTCGGTGCATAAGCACTAATAATCAACCATCTCTCACTATCCACTTTCAATTTGACCCACATCAGTCTAGAATTTACTTCCTTACACTGTGTATCACACTCCCCCAACTCCTGCTTTAGGAGTAGTGCTACTCCTTCCTTAACTCTTGTCCTCTCACCAACCCCTCACTTTACACCTAAGACATTTCCAAACCATTTTCCCCCTTAACCCTTGAACTTTGTTTCACTCAGACCCAGAACATCCAGGTTTCTTTCCTCAAACATATTACCTATTTCTCTTGTCTTATCTCAGTTACATTCACACACATTTAGACACCCCAGCCTGAGCCTTCAAGGGGATGAGCAATCCCTGCCTGGCTCTTTCTTCTGTTCCCTCTTTTAGAGAATGAAATACAAGAAAGGGAAGGGAGATGTTCCAACCACCACTCCCACCCCCTTTAGTTGCCTTCTATGACATCAAAGGAATATAGAGGTAGAATTCTTTCTTGCTCCTTTTAGGATTTCACAATTATGCTGAAATCAACAGATATATGGAAATGTGTACAGCTTGCACAATTTAAGTTAACAATATATTGCATATACTATATACAATTTCATTATTTTTTCATATCCACCAGGAGAGGGATGGTAAGATTATTCTGGCTTTTGGGCTCCCAAAGCCTTAATACACCACTGCCTCCAGCTCCAGACACATAACAGTGCACACAAGGTCATATGAATATCATACAGTGTATTTTACAAACATCTCTGAATTCTATACACTGATTAGTAACTTGTATCTAACCATTAAGTTACTTTCAGGTTACACTAGCAAGTAAAATTATCTAAAACTTCACAAACAACTACATTTCACTTTGAGTGTGGTACCTCTGTCAAGTTAGAAATTTAGATAAATCACATCCTCAATATTCTAAAAGCAAATTATATCTCTGAAAGCCATTTCATATCCTGATGTAGACTTTGAAATACTGTAAAGCATATATCTAATTCTGCTGACATTTTATTTGCACTGGAATTCTCAAAGATATTTTTGTTGTTTTTTCTAACTTTGCACCTTGCATGGAAATACTTACCTTATAATGAAGTGATGATTGGGAATACCTGGTTTAAAAAGCGAGATATATATATAAGTATACTTATGTAAGTAGGAGAGATGGCCAGAGAGCGTTACTGGATTACGTGTTAATTGACAGGCGCGCGAAAGAGAGACTTTTGGATGTTAATGTGCTGAGAGGTGCAACTGGAGGGATGTCTGATCATTATCTTGTGGAGGCTAAGGTGAAGATTTGTATGGGTTTTCAGAAAAGAAGAGTGAATGTTGGGGTGAAGAGGGTGGTGCGAGTAAGTGAGCTTGGGAAGGAGACTTGTGTGAGGAAGTACCAGGAGAGACTGAGTACAGAATGGAAAAAGGTGAGAACAATGGAAGTAAGGGGAGTGGGGGAGGAATGGGATGTATTTAGGGAATCAGTGATGGATTGCGCAAAAGATGCTTGTGGCATGAGAAGAGTGGGAGATGGGTTGATTAGAAAGGGTAGTGAGTGGTGGGATGAAGAAGTAAGAGTATTAGTGAAAGAGAAGAGACAGGCATTTGGACGATTTTTGCAGGGAAAAAATGCAATTGAGTGGGAGATGTATAAAAGAAAGAGACAGGAGGTCAAGAGAAAGGTGCAAGAGGTGAAAAAAAGGGCAAATGAGAGTTGGGGTGAGAGAGTATCATTAAATTTTAGGGAGAATAAAAAGATGTCCTGGAAGGAGGTAAATAAAGTGCGTAAGACAAGGGAGCAAATGGGAACTTCAGTGAAGGGCGCAAATGGGGAGGTGATAACAAGTAGTGGTGATGTGAGAAGGAGATGGAGTGAGTATTTTGAAGGTTTGTTGAATGTGTTTGATGATAGAGTGGCAGATATAGGGTGTTTTGGTCGAGGTGGTGTGCAAAGTGAGAGGGTTAGGGAAAATGATTTGGTAAACAGAGAAGAGGTAGTAAAAGCTTTGCGGAAGATGAAAGCCGGCAAGGCAGCAGGTTTGGATGGTATTGCAGTGGAATTTATTAAAAAAGGGGGTGACTGTATTGTTGACTGGTTGGTAAGGTTATTTAATGTATGTATGACTCATGGTGAGGTGCCTGAGGATTGGCAGAATGCGTGCATAGTGCCATTGTACAAAGGCAAAGGGGATAAGAGTGAGTGTTCAAATTACAGAGGTATAAGTTTGTTGAGTATTCCTGGTAAATTATATGGGAGGATATTGATTGAGAGGGTGAAGGCATGTACAGAGCATCAGATTGGGGAAGAGCAGTGTGGTTTCAGAAGTGGTAGAGGATGTGTGGATCAGGTGTTTGCTTTGAAGAATGTATGTGAGAAATACTTAGAAAAGCAAATGGATTTGTATGTAGCATTTATGGATCTGGAGAAGGCATATGATAGAGTTGACAGAGATGCTCTGTGGAAGGTATTAAGAATATATGGTGTGGGAGGCAAGTTGTTAGAAGCAGTGAAAAGTTTTTATCGAGGATGTAAGGCATGTGTACGTGTAGGAAGAGAGGAAAGTGATTGGTTCTCAGTGAATGTAGGTTTGCGGCAGGGGTGTGTGATGTCTCCATGGTTGTTTAATTTGTTTATGGATGGGGTTGTTAGGGAGGTGAATGCAAGAGTTGTGGAAAGAGGGGCAAGTATGAAGTCTGTTGGGGATGAGAGAGCTTGGGAAGTGAGTCAGTTGTTGTTCGCTGATGATACAGCGCTGGTGGCTGATTCATGTGAGAAACTGCAGAAGCTGGTGACTGAGTTTGGTAAAGTGTGTGAAAGAAGAAAGTTAAGAGTAAATGTGAATAAGAGCAAGGTTATTAGGTACAGTAGGGTTGAGGGTCAAGTCAATTGGGAGGTGAGTTTGAATGGAGAAAAACTGGAGGAAGTGAAGTGTTTTAGATATCTGGGAGTGGATCTGGCAGCGGATGGAACCATGGAAGTGGAAGTGGATCATAGGGTGGGGGAGGGGGCGAAAATTCTGGGAGCCTTGAAGAATGTGTGGAAGTCGAGAACATTATCTCGGAAAGCAAAAATGGGTATGTTTGAAGGAATAGTGGTTCCAACAATGTTGTATGGTTGCGAGGCGTGGGCTATGGATAGAGTGGTGCGCAGGAGGATGGATGTGCTGGAAATGAGATGTTTGAGGACAATGTGTGGTGTGAGGTGGTTTGATCGAGTAAGTAACGTAAGGGTAAGAGAGATGTGTGGAAATAAAAAGAGCGTGGTTGAGAGAGCAGAAGAGGGTGTTTTGAAATGGTTTGGGCACATGGAGAGAATGAGTGAGGAAAGATTGACCAAGAGGATATATGTGTCGGAGGTGGAGGGAACGAGGAGAAGAGGGAGACCAAATTGGAGGTGGAAAGATGGAGTGAAAAGGATTTTGTGTGATCGGGGCCTGAACATGCAGGAGGGTGAAAGGAGGGCAAGGAATAGAGTGAATTGGAGCGATGTGGTACACCGGGGTTGACGTGCTGTCGGTGGATTGAATCAGGGCATGTGAAGCGTCTGGGGTAAACCATGGAAAGCTGTGTAGGTATGTATATTTGCGTGTGTGGACGTATGTATATACATGTGTATGGGGGTGGGTTGGGCCATTTCTTTCGTCTATTTCCTTGCGCTACCTCGCAAACGCGGGAGACAGCGGCAAAAAAAAAAAAAAAAAAATGAAGTGCTATATCTACTGTCTACAGTGGAGGAGAACAAGTGAGTATGTGAGAGGTGTACTGGTAAAGGAATCTGCAGAAATGTGGAGACCATGATATGTGATGGCTCTGTATGAGCTACCTTTTTTGACAGCAGACATATAAGACAAAAGACTAACACTGGAGTCATTTTCCCATGTATGATTTGAACAGAAACCATAAAATGATGGGTAACATCTGAAATCTAAATGTCTTATTGGATTTATTGCATGATGGGGCAAACCTCTGGCAATGAAGAGTCATCTTCTCTGGTATGTTTCAGTAACAAAGACTATAGAATATACCATTTCTTTTTTCATGCTACTATGTACTTTCCTCTTGAAAGTGGCAGATCTTAACATCATTTACTGTGTGCAGTTTATAATAGTTACATACTAGTACCTTTGATCTACCACTGTAGAAGGAGATATGCTTTTACTTAATACTTAGTAGAAATAATATTTTAGAATCACAACCAAGGAAATATAAAGCACCAAAGTCATAACTGTTGTAGAAACTTTTTTCTTTTTATTATTTACAAAATATAAACAAGGATATTAAAAACTTGATTTTGTAAAAACCAATATACAAATACAAGAAATCATACACCGATTAATATACAAATATCATACATCCTCAGTCTTTCAATAAGCCCATCTAAACTACAGATAAGATCATGACAAAAAGAAATGACAACAATTGAGAGACCAATTATCATGCTATTGTTTCCAAAAACATTGCAAATCTACATTTTCAAATTTACAAAGGTATTTAGATTTAGTATGGAAACCATTTTGGCAGTAGTTCAGATACTGGTATAGTTTTAAGATTCATTAAGATTCAAATTAAATATATTGCACTAGAGCATAGTGAAACAAAATGCCCTTCAAAATTGTTGAAATATATAAAATTTTAATAAAATAAATCTTTAAAATACTGTACTGTGATCTACAACACAATCCCAACTAGTGTAGCAAAGTTAGGAAAAAATTCCCTCTACCACTTTCATCATTCTATATCTTCTCCACACTCATTTATACTTAGTTATGAATATACAACCATTTATCATTCTTCCTCTTTTTCCAATTGTAAACTCCTTTGCAAGCAATCTCTCTTGGTGTTTCTTTTCACATAAAAAATACACCATACTTTCATACAAATCTAGTAACCATGGCATTTAGTTAATTAACTACACTTAGTTACTGGTGTTTAATGTCACTTTAGCTATGTTTAAAATGTGCAAGACCTACCATATTTGGTTATCAAATACATATCCTAAAGAGGTGTAAACACGTAGCTAAAAATATGTGGTACTTGTGTTGAGGTATCAATCTGACCAAGGTAAAGAGTTCAAAGGCTTTAGAATAGTGTGAGAACATCTCAGCTGAAAGAAGTCCAGATATGTAGTTACTTACAGTTAAAAAGAGAAAGAGAAAAATATGGACATACAAAATCTGCTTTTTCTTAACTTCTAATTCTATCTCTTACTAATTTTCTATACATTTATGTTTGTTCATATTTGCTTAAGTAACTCTCAGTGTTTTTCACATAAGGATATAATAACTAGTAATGAGGTCCACATATCTGGTGGGCAAACCAACACACAAATTTCATAAGTTAATGTGTCAAGTGAATGTTAATGAAGAATGATATATGAAGATGTGGAACCGGTTTATAACTAAAGTATTGATAATGAATCTCCTTGTACCATCCTGCTTTGAATGTTAAAATGGTGACATGATCCAGACAATCAAAAATGTTAAATGAAACAGTAGATTGGATAGTTCTAAAGGTAAATATATATCTACCACAAGTTACTTCATCTATTTTCCATACCTCTTCTGCTACACAGTAGGCATATGAAAATAAATTATGTATATTTTTTTCACCTCAACCATGTTTTTTTTCCACCATCCATACATATAAAATGTATGGTGACATAAAAGGATGAAAAGTATAGTAAGCTGTATGCACTGCTTACAGTACCTATTAATCATTTCATCAATGAGTTCCCTAATGCAATAGTGGACTGATTATTATCAAAAGTACAATACAATGGTACAATAAACGTTAATTATATGAGATCAGTATGTGAAGCTCAGGACACACATATGGACGGATGGAAGGATGTATGATCTGGTTCCATCTTCAAAGAGGAGCAGAAGATCTACAAATGCTTAATCTGTCCAAGTATGATCAACATCCTATGTGATATAGCAGAGTTAGAGATCACAAAAAATGGCTTAATAAATCTGAACAGATACACTTTTGATAACATGATTTATTGCAATATTTGTATGTGCTCTGAGAATGAATAAAATGCATAATCTTCATAAAAATGGTACAAATCAACCATGATTTAGCAAGGCCGATGACTGAAAAAGTTCAGAATATTCCTAAGACATGATGGAAGTGTGTAATTCAGCTACATTTTCATATCTTAACTGATGAAAGTAAGTTAAACTATGTAATCTCATAATCAGACCAAAACACAAAAGGAGCTAGCAAAGCTAGTGGAAAAACTAATTATTTTAGGATGTAAATACAGACAGAAAGATATGATTTGTCTGCCTTTCTGAAACTGAGCTGTTAGTTAATGATGTTAACTATAGCATGAGACATAAATGATTGCAGAGATGCAAAATTTGGTTGCTGAAGATAAATGAAACAGGTAATCTCTACAAGTCTAATGAAACTGCAGCTAGATTCAACATGTAACTTGTAAGATATTGAAGTTTGGGATGTATGTATTTACGTATGAACAGAAGTAAAAGTCTAAAACTGCCCTAAACTCAAGTGAACCAAATATGTAATCTCATGAAAACTCATTGAAATACATGAAACGGATAAACAAGTGATCAGAATACATAATGTTTAACATAGGTGCTGATTGTCACATAAACATATGATCTTGATACAATTAAACGTCTATTGCATCTTGCCCTGAGGATTGTCTTTGCAAACCCTAAATGTACAACTAGCAGATACATAAAGAATACAAATTGAATAAATCCACATATATGACATAGACCTGTGAGAGACAGGAAGATGGGCAGTGCAGTATTATTATTATCATTATTATTATCATTATTATTATCATTATCGTTATTACTCTATTCATTATTATTATTATTATCATTATCATTATTATTATTATTATAATCATTACTATTCATTGTATTATAAAACTCCAGGACCCCTGCAGCTTCAAACCTGCACTTCATGTAAGAGCTGTGAGATAATGGATTCCTTTGGAGCATATAAGCCCTTGACAAGACTGCTGTTTCACATCCATTAATGATAATACAACCTTGCCAAAGGAAACTTCTTCCTGGTATTTTAACGACTTCCAGGAAAAGTTCAGTTAAACATGGTAGTGCAACTGACTGATATGTATCAATATATAATCAGGGCATGTGAAGCATCTGGGGTAAATCACGGAAAGGTCTGTGGGGCCTGGATGTGTAAAGGGAGCTGTGGTTTTGGTGCATTACATATGACAACTAGAGAACGAGTGTGCACAAATGGGGCCTTTTTTTGTCTTATTCTGGAACTACCTCACTGGAGAGAGGGGGGGATGCTGTTTCCTATGTGGCGGGGTGGAGTTAGGAATGGATGAAGGCAACAAGTATGAATATGTACACGTGTATATGTGAACATGTCTGTGTATGTATATGTGCACGTATGGGCATTTATATACATATATGTGTATTTGAGTGATTGGGTCATTCTTCGACTGTTTCCTTGTGCAACCTTACTGATACAGGAAACAGTAGTTAAGTATAATAATAAAATGGAGGAAGTGAAGTGTTTTAGATATCTGGGATAGGATAGAACCATGGAAGCAGAAGTGAGTCACAGGGTGGAATGAAGGTTCTGTGAGCATTGAAAAAGGTGTGGAAGGTGAGAACACTATCTCGGAGAGCAAAAATGGGTATGTTTGAAGGAATAGTTTCTAAAACCCGAATCAACCACCAGCGCTGTATCATCAGCAAACAACAACTGATTCACTTCCCAAGCTCTCTCATCCACAACAGACTGCATACTTGCCCCTCTCTCCAAAACTCTTGCATTCACCTCCCTAACAACCCCATCCATAAACAAATTAAACAACCATGGAGACATCACACACCCCTGCTGCAAACCAACATTCACTGGGAACCAATCGCTTTCCTCTCTTCTTATTCATACACATGCCTTACATCCTCGATAAAAACTTTTCACTGCTTCCAGCAACTTGCCTCCCTCACCGTATACTCTTCATACCTTCCACAGAGCATCTCTATCGTTTCATCATATGCCTTCTCCAGATCCATAAATGCTAAATACAAATCCATTTGCTTTTCTAAGTATTTCTCACATACATTCTTCAAAGCAAACACCTGATCCACACATCCTCTACCACTTCTGAAACCACACTGCTCTTCTCCAATTTGATGTTCTGTACATGCCTTCACCCTCTCAATCAATATCCTCCCATACAATTTCTCAGGAACACTCAACAAAATTATACGTATCTCTGTATATCCCTAGAGATAGGGGAGAAAGAATACTTTCTATGTATTCCCAGCATGTCATAGAAGGCAACTGAAAGTAGAGGGAGCAGGGGGCTGTAAATCCTCCCCTCTCGTTTTCGGTTTTCCAAAAGAAGGAACAGTGGGGGGGGAAGAGAGAGAGAGAGAGAGAGAGAGAGAGAGAGAGAGAGAGAGAGAGAGAGAGAGAGAGCAGCGGTGGCCAAGTGAGGATTTCCCACAAAGGCTCAGTTCTCTGTTCTTAATGCTACCTCACTAACATGGGAGATGGCGAATGGTGCAAAAAAAAAAATATTTGTATACATTCCTCATTTCCTGCACTAGTGAGATAGCATCAAGAACAGATGACTAAGCCTTAGAGGGAGAAATCCTTACTTAGCACTCTCTGTGTTCCTTCTTTTGGAAAGTAAAACAGGAGGGGAGAATTTCCAGCCCCCTGCTCCTATCCCTTTTAGTTGCCTACGACACACAGGGAAAACATGAAAAGTTTTCTTTCTCCCCTATCCCAACAGCTATATACAGAGGGGGCCTAGGTGAGGATATTCCAAAAAAGGCCCAGTCCTCTGTTCTTAACGCTACCTCGTTAACGCGGGAAATGGCGAATAGTTTAAAAAAAATATATTTTTTTTTTTTTTTTTATACTTTGTCGCTGTCTCCCGCGTTTGCGAGGTAGCGCAAGGAAACAGACGAAAGAAATGGCCCAACCCCCCCCCATACACATGTACATACACACGTCCACACACGCAAATATACATACCTACACAGCTTTCCATGGTTTACCCCGGACGCTTCACATGCCTTGGTTCAATCCACTGACAGCACGTCAACCCCTGTATACCACATCACTCCAATTCGCTCTATTTCTTGCCCTCCTTTCACCCTCCTGCATGTTCAGGCCCCGATCACACAAAATCCTTTTCACTCCATCTTTCCACCTCCAATTTGGTCTCCCTCTTCTCCTCGTTCCCTCCACCTCCGACACATATATCCTCTTGGTCAATCTTTCCTCACTCATTCTCTCCATGTGCCCAAACCATTTCAAAACACCCTCTTCTGCTCTCTCAACCACGCTCTTTTTATTTCCACACATCTCTCTTACCCTTACGTTACTTACTCGATCAAACCACCTCACACCACACATTGTCCTCAAACATCTCATTTCCAGCACATCCATCCTCCTGCGCACAACTCTATCCATAGCCCACGCCTCGCAACCATACAACATTGTTGGAACCACTATTCCTTCAAACATACCCATTTTTGCTTTCCGGGATAATGTTCTCGACTTCCACACATTTTTCAAGGCTCCCAAAATTTTCGCCCCCTCCCCCACCCTATGATCCACTTCCGCTTCCATGGTTCCATCCGCTGACAGATCCACTCCCAGATATCTAAAACACTTCACTTCCTCCAGTTTTTCTCCATTCAAACTCACCTCCCAATTGACTTGACCCTCAACCCTACTGTACCTAATAACCTTGCTCTTATTCACATTACTCTTAACTTTCTTCTTCCACACACTTTACCAAACTCCGTCACCAGCTTCTGCAGTTTCTCACATGAATCCGCCACCAGCGCTGTATCATCAGCGAACAACAACTGACTCACTTCCCAAGCTCTCTCATCCCCAACAGACTTCATACTTGCCCCTCTTTCCAAAACTCTTGCATTTACCTCCCTAACAACCCCATCCATAAACAAATTAAACAACCATGGAGACATCACACACCCCTGCCGCAAACCTACATTCACTGAGAACCAATCACTTTCCTCTCTTCCTACACGTACACATGCCTTACATCCTCGATAAAAACTTTTCACTGCTTCTAACAACTTGCCTCCCACACCATATATTCTTAATACCTTCCACAGAGCATCTCTATCAACTCTATCATATGCCTTCTCCAGATCCATAAATGCTACATACAAATCCATTTGCTTTTCTAAGTATTTCTCACATACATTCTTCAAAGCAAACACCTGATCCACACATCCTCTACCACTTCTGAAACCACACTGCTCTTCCCCAATCTGATGCTCTGTACATGCCTTCACCCTCTCAATCAGTACCCTCCCATATAATTTACCAGGAATACTCAACAAACTTATACCTCTGTAATTTGAGCACTCACTCTTATCCCCTTTGCCTTTGTACAATGGCACTATGCACGCATTCTGCCAATCCTCAGGCACCTCACCATGAGTCATACATACATTAAATAACCTTACCAACCAGTCAACAATACAGTCACCCCCTTTTTTAATAAATTCCACTGCAATACCATCCAAACCTGCTGCCTTGCCGGCTTTCATCTTCCGCAAAGCTTTTACTACCTCTTCTCTGTTTACCAAATCATTTTCCCTAACCCTCTCACTTTGCACACCACCTCGACCCAAACACCCTATATCTGCCACTCTGTCATCAGACACATTCAACAAACCTTCAAAATACTCATTCCATCTCCTTCTCACATCACCACTACTTGTTATCACCTCCCCATTTACGCCCTTCACTGAAGTTCCCATTTGCTCCCTTGTCTTACGCACCCTATTTACCTCCTTCCAGAACATCTTTTTATTCTCCCTAAAATTTAATGATACTCTCTCACCCCAACTCTCATTTGCCCTTTTTTTCACCTCTTGCACCTTTCTCTTGACCTCCTGTCTCTTTCTTTTATACTTCTCCCACTCAATTGCATTTTTTCCCTGCAAAAATCGTCCAAATGCCTCTCTCTTCTCTTTCACTAATACTCTTACTTCTTCATCCCACCACTCACTATCCTTTCTAAACAGCCCACCTCCCACTCTTCTCATGCCACAAGCATCTTTTGCGCAATCCATCACTGATTCCCTAAATACATCCCATTCCTCCCCCACTCCCCTTACTTCCATTGTTCTCACCTTTTTCCATTCTGTACACAGTCTCTCCAGATACTTCTTCACACAGGTCTCCTTCCCAAGCTCACTTACTCTCACCACCTTCTTCACCCCAACATTCACTCTTCTTTTCTGAAAACCCATACTAATCTTCACCTTAGCCTCCACAAGATAATGATCGGACATCCCTCCAGTTGCACCTCTCAGCACATTGACATCCAAAAGTCTCTCTTTCGCACGCCTGTCAATTAACACGTAATCCAATAACGCTCTCTGGCCATCTCTCCTACTTACATAAGTATACTTATGTATATCTCGCTTTTTAAACCATATATATATATATACATATATATATATATATTTTTTTTTTTTTTGCTTTGTCGCTGTCTCCCGCGTTTGCGAGGTAGCGCAAGGAAACAGACAAAAGAAATGGCCCAACCCACCCCCATACACATGTATATACATACGTCCACACATGCAAATATACATACCTAAACAGCTTTCCATGGTTTACCCCAAACGCTTCACATGCCCTGATTCAATCCACTGACAGCACGTCAACCCCGGTATACCACATTGATCCAATTCACTCTATTCCTTGCCCTCCTTTCACCCTCCTGCATGTTCAGGCCCCGATCACACAAAATCTTTTTCACTCCATCTTTCCACCTCCAATTTGGTCTCCCTCTTCTCCTCGTTCCCTCCACCTCCGACACATATATCCTCTTGGTCAATCTTTCCTCACTCATTCTCTCCATGTGCCCAAACCATTTCAAAACACCCTCTTCTGCTCTCTCAACCACGCTCTTTTTATTTCCACACATCTCTCTTACCCTTACGTTACTTACTCGATCAAACCACCTCACACCACACATTGTCCTCAAACATCTCATTTCCAGCACATCCATCCTCCTGCGCACAACTCTATCCATAGCCCACGCCTCGCAACCATACAACATTGTTGGAACCACTATTCCTTCAAACATACCCATTTTTGCTTTCCGAGATAATGTTCTCGACTTCCACACATTCTTCAAGGCACCCAGGATTTTCGCCCCCTCCCCCACCCTATGATCCACTTCCGCTTCCATGGTTCCATCCGCTGCCAGATCCACTCCCAGATATCTAAAACACTTTACTTCCTCCAGTTTTGCTCCATTCAAACTTACCTCCCAATTGACTTGACCCTCAACCCTACTGTACCTAATATATATACATATATTATTTTTTTTATTTATTTATTTTGCTTTGTCACTGTCTCCCACGTTAGCGAGATAGTGCAAGGAAACAGACGAAAGAATGGCCCAACCCACCCACATACACATGTATATACATACACATCCACACACGCAAATATACATACCTATACATCTCAACGTATACATATATATACACACACAGACATATACATATATACACATGTACATAATTCATACTGTCTGCCTTTATTTATTCCCATCGCCACCTCGCCACACATGGAATAACAACCCCCTCCCCCCTCATGTGTGCGAGGTAGCGCTAGGAAAAGACAACAAAGGCCCCATTCGTTCACACTCAGTCTTTAGCTGTCATGTAATAATGCATCGAAACCACAGCTCCCTTTCCACATCCAGGCCCCACACAACTTTCCATGGTTTACCCCAGACACTTCACATGCCCTGCTTCAATCCATTGACAGCACGTCGACCCCAGTATATATATATATATATATATATATATTTTTTTTTCATACTATTCGCCATTTCCCGCGTTTGCGAAGGTAGCGTTAAGAACAGAGGACTGGGCCTTAGAGGGAAAATCCTCACCTGGCCCCCTTCTCTGTTCCTCCTTTTGGAAAATCAAAAAAAAACGAGAGGGGAGGATTTCCAGCCACCCGCTCCCTCCCCTTTTAGTCGCCTTCTACGACACGCAGGGAATACGTGGGAAGTATTCTTTCTCCCCTATCCCCAGGGATATATATATATATATATATATATATATATATATATATATATATATATATATATATATATATATATATATATATATACCAGTATTTATAATATAACCTCAGAACTCCTTTTATAAACTTCTTGCGGCTCAAAGAAAATTATTAACCATTTTGAAGTGAGCATATCCTTGACATGACTCGTTCTTTTTATCCATTAACAACGGTACAACATCGGTAAAGGTGACTCTTCACTTGTGGTGTAACCCTTTACAGTAATACTGTATGTACATATTTTCCTTCCTGTCCAGGAGTCCCTTCTATCTTTATAAGGCTCCTGAAAATACACAGGAAGCTGGCCATGTCCAATGACCAGGATCATAGGTCATACAGTATACTGATACTACATGTGTATCTGCAGGAAAAAAGCGCAGGGCAACGGAGCATAAGGGAGAGGAAAGGGGCAAAGGTTTTGGAGGTGCTGAAGAATGTATGGAATGGGAATGAGAGAACATTATATGAGAGGCAAAAATGGTTATGCTTGAGGAATAGTAGTTCCGATGATATTGTATGGGTGTGAGGCATGGGCTATTGATAAAGATGCGCAGTTGAGTGTGGATGTTTTGGAAATGAAATGTTTAAGGATAATGCTGAGAAGCAGTGAAAAGTTTTTACCGAGGAGTAGGAAGAGAGGAAAGTGATTGGTTCCCAGTGAATTTTGGTTTGCGGCACAGGTGCATGATGCCTCCATGGTTGTTTAATTTGTTTATGGATGAGATGGTTAGGGAGATGAATGCAAGAGTTTTGGAGAGAGAGGCAAGTATGCAGTCTGTTGAGGATGAGAGGGCTTGGGAAGTGAGTCAGTTGTTGTTCGCTGATGATACAGCACTGGTGGCTGATTCAGGTGAGAAACTGCAGAAGTTGGTGACTGAGTTTGGTAAAGTGTGTGAAAGAAGAAATTTGAGAGTAAATGTGAATAAGAGCAAGGATATTAGGTTCAGTAGGGTTGAGGGACAAGTCTCAGCACATTAACATCCAAAAGTCTCTCTTTTACATGCCTATCAATTACCACATAATCCAATAACGCCCTCTGGCCATCTCTCCTACTCACATACATATACTTGTGTATATCTCTCTTTTTAAACCAGGTATTCCCAATCACCAGTCCTTTTTCAGTACAAAAATCCATAAGCTCTTCACCATTTCCATTTACAACACTGAACACCCCATGTACATCAATTATACCCTCAACTGCCACATTATGCAACTTTGCATTCAAATCACCCATCACTATAACCTGGTCTCGTGCATCAAAACTGATAATACAGTCACTCAGCTGCTCCCAAAACACATCCCTCCCATGATCTTTCTTCTCATGATCAGGTGCATAGGCACCAATAATCAACCATCTCTCTCCATCCACTTCAGTTCTACCCATATCAATCTAGAGTTTACTTTCTTACACTCTCTCGCATATTCCCACAACTCCTAATTCAGGAATAGTGCTATTCCTTCATTTGCTCTTGTCCTCTCACCAACCCCAGACTTTCCTCCCAAGACATTCCCAAACCACTCTTCCCCTGTAGCCATGAGCTTCGTTTCACTCAGAGCCAAAATATCCAGATTCCTTTCCTCAAACACACTACCTATCTCTCCTTTTTTTCACATTTTGGTTACATCCACACACATTTAGACACCCCAATCTGAGCTTTTGAGGAGGATGAACACTCCTCACATGACTCCTTCTTCTGTTTCCCCCATTAGAAAGTAAAATACAAGGAGGGGAGGGTTTCCAGCGCTCCGCTCCCGCCCCCTTTAATCACCTTCTACAACACACGGGGAATATGCGGGTAGTATTCTTTCTCCCCTATCCCCATATATATATATATATATATATATATATATATATATATATATATATATATATATATATATATATATATATATATATTTTTCATACTATTTGCCATTTCCCACGTCAGCAAGGTATCGTTAAGAACAGAGGACTGAGCCTTTGAGGGAATATCCTCACTTGGCCCACTCCTCTGTTCCTTCATTAGGAAAACTAAAGACGAGAGGGGAGGATTTCCAGCCCCTCGCTCCCTTCCCTTTTAGTCACCTTCTACGACATGCAGGGAATACGTGGGAAGTATTCTTTCTCCCCTATCCCCAGGGATAATATATATATATATATATATATATATATATATATATATATATATATATATATATATATATTTTTTTTTTTTTTGCCGCTGTCTCCCGTGTTTGCGAGGTAGCGCAAGGAAACAGACGAAAGAAATGGCCCAACCCACCCCCATACACATGTATATACATACGTCCACACACGCAAATATACATACCTACACAGCTTTCCATGGTTTACCCCAGATGCTTCACATGCCCTGATTCAATCCACTGACAGCACGTCAACCCCGGTGTACCACATCGATCCAATTCACTCTATTCCTTGCCCTCCTTTCACCCTCCTGCATGTTCAGGCCCCGATCACACAAAATTTTTTTCACTCCATCTTTCCACCTCCAATTTGGTCTCCCACTTCTCCTCGTTCCCTCCACCTCCAACACATATATCCTCTTGGTCAATCTTTCCTCACTCATTCTCTCCATGGGCCCAAACCATTTCAAAACACCCTCTTCTGCTCTCTCAACCACGCTCTTTTTATTTCCACACATCTCTCTTACCCTTACGTTACTTACTCGATCAAACCACCTCACACCACACATTGTCCTCAAACATCTCATTTTCAGCACATCCATCCTCCTGCGCACAACTCTATCCATAGCCCACGCCTCGCAACCATACAACATTGTTGGAACCACTATTCCTTCAAACATACCCATTTTTGCTTCCCGATATAATGTTCTTGACTTCCACACATTCTTCAAGGCTCCCAGGATTTTCGCCCCCTCCCCCACCCTATGATCCACTTCCGCTTCCATGGTTCCATCCGCTGCCAGATCCACTCCCAGATATCTAAAACACTTTACTTCCTCCAGTTTTTCTCCATTCAAACTTACCTCCCAATTGACTTGACCCTCAACCCTACTGTACCTAATTACCTTGCTCTTATTCACATTTACTCTTAACTTTCTTCTTTCACACACTTTACCAAACTCAGTCACCAGCTTCTGCAGTTTCTCACATGAATCAGCCACCAGTGCTGTTTCATCAGCGAACAACAACTGACTCACTTCCCAAGCTCTCTCATCCCTAACAGACTTCATACTTGCCCCTCTTTCCAAAACTCTTGCATTCACCTCCCTAACAACCCCATCCATAAACAAATTAAACAATCATTGAGACATCACACACCCCTGCCGCAAACCTACATTCACTGAGAACCAATCACTTTCCTCTCTTCCTACACGTACACATGCCTTACATCCTCGATAAAAACTTTTCACTGCTTCTAACAACTTGCCTCCCACACCATATATTCTTAATACCTTCCACAGAGCATCTCTATCAACTCTATCATATGCCTTCTCCAGATCCATAAATGCTACATACAAATCCATTTGCTTTTCTAAGTATTTCTCACATACATTCTTCAGAGCAAACATCTGATCCACACATCCTCTACCACTTCTGAAACCACACTGCTCTTCCCCAATCTCATGCTCTGTACATGCCTTCACCCTCTCAATCAATACCCTCCCATATAATTTACCAGGAATACTCAACAAACTTATACCTCTGTAATTTGAGCACTCACTCTTATCCCCTTTGCCTTTGTACAATGGCACTATGCACGTATTCCGCCAATCCTCAGGCACCTCACCATGAGTCATACATACATTAAATAACCTTACCAACCAGTCAATAATACAGTCACCCCCTTTTTTAATAAATTCCACTGCAATACCATCCAAACCTGCTGCCTTGCCGGCTTTCATCTTCCGCAAAGCTTTTACTACCTCTTCTCTGTTTACCAAATCATTTTCCCTAACCCTCTAACTTTGCACCCCACCTCGACCAAAACACCCTATATCTGCCACTCTATCATCAAACACATTCAACAAACCTTCAAAATACTCACTCCATCTCCTTCTCACATCACCACTACTTGTTATCACCTCCCCATTTGCGCCCTTCACTGAAGTTCCCATTTGCTCCCTTGTCTTACGCACTTTATTTACCTCCTTCCAGAACATCTTTTTATTCTCCCTAAAATTTAATAATACACTCTCACCCCAACTCTCATTTGCCCTCTTTTTCACCTCTTGCACCTTTCCCTTGACCTCCTGTCTCTTTCTTTTATACATCTCCCACTCAATTGCATTTTTTCCCTGCAAAAATCGTCCAAATGCCTCTCTCTTCTCTTTCACTAATCATCTTACTTCTTCATACCACCACTCACTACCCTTTCTAATCAACCCACCTCCCACTCTTCTCATGCCACAAGCATCTTTTGCGCAATCCATCACTGATTCCCTAAATACATCCCATTCCTCCCCCACTCCCCTTACTTCCATTGTTCTCACCTTTTTCCATTCTGTACTCAGTCTCTCCTGGTACTTCCTCACACAAGTCTCCTTCTCAAGCTCACTTACTCTCACCACCCTCTTCACCCCAACATTCAATCTTCTTTTCTGAAAACCCATACAAATCTTCACCTTAGCCTCCACAAGATAATGATCAGACATCCCTCCAGTTGCACCTCTCAGAACATTAACATCCAAAAGTCTCTCTTTCGCGCGCCTGTCAATTAACACGTAATCCAATAACGCTCTCTGGCCATCTCTCCTACTTACATACATATACATACGTATACATACGTGTGTATATATATATATATATATATATATATATATATATATATATATATATATATCTTTTCTTTCTTTTAAACTATTCGCCATTTCCCGCGTTAGCGAGGTAGCGTTAAGAACAGAGGACTGGGCCTTTTTTTGGAATATCCTCACCTGGCCCCCTCTGTTCCTTCTTTTGGAAAATTTAAAAAAAAAAAAAAAAAAAAACGATAGGGAAGGATTTCCAGCCCCCCACTCCCTCCCCTTTTAGTCGCCTTCTACGACACGCAGGGAATACGTGGGAAGTATTCTTAATCCCCTATCCCCAGGGATATATATATATATATATATATATATATATATATATATATATATATTATCCCTGGGAATAGGGGAGAAAGAATACTTCCCACGTATTCCCTGCGTGTCATAGAAGGCAACTAAAAGGGATCGGGGGTGGGACTGGAAATCCTCCCTTTTTTTTTTTTTTTTTTTTTTTTAAAAAGAAGGAACAGAGAAGGGGGTCAGGTGAGGATATTCCCTCAGAGGCCCAGTCCTCTGTTCTTAACGCTACCTTGCTAACGCGGGAAATGGCGAATAGTTTGAAAGAAAAAAAGAAAATATATATATATATATATATATATATATATATATATATATATATATATATATATATATTCTTTCTTTTAAACTATTCACCATTTCCCACGTTAGCGAGGTAGCGTTAAGAACAGAGGACTGGGCCTTTTTTGGAATATCCTCACCTGGCCCCCTCTGTTCCTTCTTTTGGAAAAAAAAAAAAACAAGAGGGGAGGATTTCCAGCCCCCCGCTCCCTCCCCTTTTAGTCGCCTTCTACGACACGCAGGGAATACGTGGGAAGTATTCTTAATCCCCTATCCCCAGGGATATATATATATATATATATATATATATATATATATATATATATATATATATATATATATATATTTTTTTTTTTCTTTTTTTTTCATACTATTCGCCATTTCCCGCGTTAGCAAGGTAGCGTTAAGAACAGAGGACTGGGCCTCTGAGGGAATATCCTCACCTGGCCTCGTTCTCTGTTCCTTCTTTTGGAAAATCAAAAAAAAAGAGAGGGGAGGATTTCCAGCCCCCCGCTCCCTCCCCTTTTAGTCGCCTTCTACGTCACGCAGGGAATACGTGGGAAGTATTCTTTCTCCCCTATCCCCAGGGATATATATATATATATATATATATATATATATATATATATATATATATATATATATATATATATATATATATATATCTTTTTCTTTTCTTTCAAACTATTCGCCATTTCCCGCATTAGCGAGGTAGCGTTAAGAACAGAGGACTGGGCCTTTGAGGGAATACCCTCACCTGGCGCAATTCTCTGTTCCCTCTTTTGGAAAATTAAAAAAAAAACGAGAGGGGAGGATTTCCAGCCCCCCACTCCCTCCCCTTTTAGTCGCCTTCTACGACACGCAGGGAATACGTGGGAAGTATTCTTTCTCCCCTATCCCCAGGGAAAATATATATATATATATATATATATATATATATATATATATATATATATATATATATATATATATTTTTTTTTTTTATACTTTGTCGCTGTCTCCCGCGTTTGCGAGGTAGCGCAAGGAAACAGACGAAAGAAATAGCCCAACCCTCCCCATACACATGTACATACACACGTCCACACACGCAAATATACATACCTACACAGCTTTCCATGGTTTACCCCGGACGCTTCACATGCCTTGATTCAATCCACTGACAGCACGTCAACCCCTGTATACCACATCGCTCCAATTCACTCTATTCCTTGCCCTCCTTTCACCCTCCTGCATGTTCAGGCCCCGATCACACAAAATCCTTTTCACTCCATCTTTCCACCTCCAATTTGGTCTCCCTCTTCTCCTCGTTCCCTCCACCTCCGACACATATATCCTCTTGGTCAATCTTTCCTCACTCATTCTCTCCATGTGCCCAAACCATTTCAAAACACCCTCTTCTGCTCTCTCAACCACGCTCTTTTTATTTCCACACATCTCTCTTACCCTTACGTTACTTACTCGATCAAACCACCTCACACCACACATTGTCCTCAAACATCTCATTTCCAGCACATCCATCCTCCTGCGCACAACTCTATCAATAGCCCACGCCTCGCAACCATACAACATTGTTGGAACTACTATTCCTTCAAACATACCCATTTTTGCTTTCCGGGATAATGTTCTCGACTTCCACACATTTTTCAAGGCTCCCAAAATTTTCGCCCCCTCCCCCACCCTATGATCCACTTCCGCTTCCATGGTTCCATCCGCTGACAGATCCACTCCCAGATATCTAAAACACTTCACTTCCTCCAGTTTTTCTCCATTCAAACTCACCTCCCAATTGACTTGACCCTCAACCCTACTGTACCTAATAACCTTGCTCTTATTCACATTTACTCTTAACTTTCTTCTTCCACACACTTTACCAAACTCCGTCACCAGCTTCTGCAGTTTCTCACATGAATCCGCCACCAGCGCTGTATCATCAGCGAACAACAACTGACTCACTTCCCAAGCTCTCTCATCCCCAACAGACTTCATACTTGCCCCTCTTTCCAAGACTCTTGCATTTACCTCCCTAACAACCCCATCCATAAACAAATTAAACAACCATGGAGACATCACACACCCCTGCCGCAAACCTACATTCACTGAGAACCAATCACTTTCCTCTCTTCCTACACGTACACATGCCTTACATCCTCGATAAAAACTTTTCACTGCTTCTAACAACTTGCCTCCCACACCATATATTCTTAATACCTTCCACAGAGCATCTCTATCAACTCTATCATATGCCTTCTCCAGATCCATAAATGCTACATACAAATCCATTTGCTTTTCTAAGTATTTCTCACATACATTCTTCAAAGCAAACACCTGATCCACACATCCTATACCACTTCTGAAACCACACTGCTCTTCCCCAATCTGATGCTCTGTACATGCCTTCACCCTCTCAATCAATACCCTCCCATATAATTTACCAGGAATACTCAACAAACTTATACCTCTGTAATTTGAGCACTCACTCTTATCCCCTTTGCCTTTGTACAATGGCACTATGCACGCATTCCGCCAATCCTCAGGCACCTCACCATGAGTCATACATACATTAAATAACCTTACCAACCAGTCAACAATACAGTCACCCCCTTTTTTAATAAATTCCACTGCAATACCATCCAAACCTGCTGCCTTGCCGGCTTTCATCTTCCGCAAAGCTTTTACTACCTCTTCTCTGTTTACCAAATCATTTTCCCTAACCCTCTCACTTTGCACCACCTCGACCCAAACACCCTATATCTGCCACTCTGTCATCAGGCACATTCAACAAACCTTCAAAATACTCATTCCATCTCCTTCTCACATCACCACTACTTGTTATCACCTCCCCATTTACGCCCTTCACTGAAGTTCCCATTTGCTCCCTTGTCTTACGCACCCTATTTACCTCCTTCCAGAACATCTTTTTATTCTCCCTAAAATTTACTGATAGTCTCTCACCCCAACTCTCATTTGCCCTTTTTTTCACCTCTTGCACCTCTCTCTTGACCTCCTGTCTCTTTCTTTTATACTTTTCCCACTCAATTGCATTTTTTCCCTGCAAAAATCGTCCAAATGCCTCTCTCTTCTCTTTCACTAATACTCTTACTTCTTCATCCCACCACTCACTACCCTTTCTAAACAGCCCACCTCCCACTCTTCTCATGCCACAAGCATCTTTTGCGCAATCCATCACTGATTCCCTAAATACATCCCATTCCTCCCCCACTCCCCTTACTTCCATTGTTCTCACCTTTTTCCATTCTGTACACAGTCTCTCCTGATACTTCTTCACACAGGTCTCCTTCCCAAGCTCACTTACTCTCACCACCTTCTTCACCCCAACATTCACTCTTCTTTTCTGAAAACCCATACTAATCTTCACCTTAGCCTCCACAAGATAATGATCAGACATCCCTCCAGTTGCACCTCTCAGCACATTGACATCCAAAAGTCTCTCTTTCGCACGCCTGTCAATTAACACGTAATCCAATAACGCTCTCTGGCCATCTCTCCTACTTACATAAGTATACTTATGTATATCTCGCTTTTTAAACCAGGTATTCCCAATCATCAGTCCTTTTTCAGCACATAAATCTACAAGCTCTTCACCATTTCCATTTACAACACTGAACACCCCATGCATACCAATTATTCCCTCAACTGCCACATTACTCACCTTTGCATTCAAATCACCCATCACTATAACCCGGTCTCGTGCATCAAAACCGCTAACACACTCATTTAGCTGCTCCCAAAACACTAGCCTCTCATGATCTTTCTTCTCATGCCCAGGTGCATATGCACCAATAATCACCCACCTCTCTCCATCAACTTTCAATTTTACCCATATTAATCGAGAATTTACTTTCTTACATTCTATCACATACTCCCACAACTCCTGTTTCAGGAGTATTGCTACTCCTTCCCTTGCTCTTGTCCTCTCACTAACCCCTGACTTCACTCCCCAGACATTTCCAAACCACTCTTCCCCTTTACCCTTGAGCTTCGTTTCACTCAGAGCCAAAACATCCAGGTTCCTTTCCTCAAACATACTACCTGTCTCTCCTTTTTTCACATCTTGGTTACATCCACACACATTTAGGCACCCCACTCTGAGCCTTCGAGGAGGATGAGCACTCCCCGCGTGACTCCTTCTTCTGTTTCCCATACATATATATTTTTTTTTTTTTTTTTTTTTTTTTTATACTTTGTCGCTGTCTCCCGCATTTGCGAGGTAGCGCAAGGAAAAAAAGGGCAAATGAGAGTTGGGGTGAGAGACTATATATATATATATATATATATATATGTGTGTGTGTGTGTGTTTGTGTGTGTGTGTGTGAACATGTATGAGAGTGGATAGGTCTTTCTCCATCTGTTTCCTGGCACTACCTTGCTAACGCGGGAAAGAGCAATCAAGTATAATAATAACAACATGATTATGTTCCCAGTGATCCGTTATTAAAACGGAATGTTAATGTATGAGTAATTGGATGGTATATGCCATACCAAAAATTCCTCCAATCTAATTCTCATATATGAACTATGCCTGAAACACCTTGGCTTACCATCAATATACCACTCTGATTCAGCAACTGTTGCCATTTCTCTGGTAAATAAGATGATATGAAATGACTCTTACTGAGAATGTTGGTGATGAAGTATTGAGGTAAGTGGTGGTGCAGTGGGATGAGGGTAGAATTAATGGTTTATCAAGCCTTTCAAATTAAGTCTATCCATTTCAGTATATAATATTTATGTTTGTTGACATATTGGGCCATTATATTACCCATACTAATGTTTTCAGGCTTGATATATCTCACTTTAATAGCAACTCACTCCTCATCCTCTTATGCCCATGTAAAGGAACTGGCTAATCCACATCACTAGTGACACTAATGAAGCACAATACAATTAGCTTGAAGTTCAAAAGTAATTTTAAATCAACATGAAATTCCACTATAGTACAGTTATTCCACATGATGGAAACAAACTGTGAAAACAAGACTGCGATGGTAGTGTGTTGAGTGGGACAGATTGCTTTAATGTAACTGGATGGGGAAAATTATCTCACAGGTAATGGATGACTTAGAAATGCTTAGCATGATATGTTATGTACTATGATCGGGCCACATTCTATTTCTGCATGGAAGATGATGAAGTCTGCTTCTTACATGGAGTCGACACATCTCAGTCTACATAGGCCATAAAGGGAAAATGAACCTTGTTTACACAATAACTAGATGTCTCAGTATTCTATTCCAAAGAGGGAAGTTTGACAATCATAATGATACAATAGACACATTTCCAACTGCCTTGTTGCTTGTCTTTCTCACCAGTGCACCTCACATGCAACTGATACTAGGCCATGTCTGCAAGTGGTTACAGTGCAGGTAGGAGATCACCTTTAACAAAAAAAAGGTGCACAGTTTGATCAAGAACCCTCTCAATCTGGAGTCCAATCATCCCCTGTTGCTGCATAGTGCAGCCTTGAACCTGCAGGGGCCTCAGAAAGGGGCCCTAGGGTTACAGAATAATGATAATAATGATAATAATAATGATAATAATAATAATAATAATAATAATAATAATGACAATAATAATAATAATAATAATAATAATAATAATTACATTAATGATAATAATGTGCATGTGTTGTGTATGAAATTACCTATTTGTACTGTATGAGGAGGGAGTTTTTTTGAACTTATTGGGCCCCATTTCATGAACATTCTTTACTATCATGCAACTTTTAAAATTTCTGTATTTACCATGTCTTCACTTTGTTCCTTTCATCCACCATTCTTATACTGTAAGAATACTGCTTCACATCTTTTTTAATGTTTCCTGCTTAATTTCATTTCTTAATTAATTTCAAGTTGTTCTATTCTACTTTCTCCAAAGAACTGTTCACCATCTACATCATGAATCTACTTCAAAAACTTAAAGGTCACCCCTCACACTTCTCTCTCTATGGTGGGCAAATTTAAGTCCTCTAGCCTATCCTTGTAACTCAGTGCTCTTTGTTGATTTCTTCTGGATCTTCTTCATCAGTGCTTTGTGCATCTTTGAGTGCAGTGACCATCACCACTCTTATACTATAAGAATACTGCTTCACCTTTTTTTTAATGTTTCCTGCTTAATTTCATTTCTTAATTAATTTCATGTTGTTCTATTCTACATTCTCCAAACAGCTGTTCACCATCTACATCATGAATCTACCTTACAACTTAAAGGTCACCCCTCACACTTCTCTCTCCATGGTGGGCAAATTTAAGTCCCCTAGCCTATCCTTATAACTCAGTGCTCTTTGTTGATTTCTTCTGGATCTTCTTTATCAGTGCTTTGTGCATCTTTAGGTGCAGTGACCAAACTTGAGAAGCATATTCTAGTTTTTTCCTTATGTATGATGTGAATAGCTTGGTAAATATCTCCTTATCCATGAACTTGAATGCAGTTCTAACAGTGCTAGCTGATGGTTCATCTCCTCCTCAACTATTTTCCTACGGTGGGACGCTGGTGACAGGTGATGATAACTTTTCCACTCTTTCACAATCAGATTCCTGCAGCCTATTTTTTGCTAGAGAATAATCATATCATTACTTTAAATGTACTCAGGTTGAACTTCATCAACTATGTGCCAGACCAAATCTGGAGTCTGTGAAGGTCCCTTTATAAGCTGAAGCAATCCTGGATGCTTTTCACTTTTCTCAAGACCTTTGCATCATCTTCAAACAGATTCAGGTAGAAGTAATGGTCCCAGAACCAAGAACTAGTGATCTCCACCAACTTTAAGAAGGCTCCTCTGATATGCACTCTTTGTTCCCTTCCACTAAGATAATCTAACCATCATAGGAGTCTTTCCTTTATTCCTGCTTGGTGATCCAACTTCTTAATCAGCCTCCCTCATGATAAAAATGTTTTCTGACAGTCTAGATGCAAACCATCCACCTAGCCTTCCTTTTTGCCTAAGAGTTTATGTTGACCAAACTTGAGCATATTCTAGTTTTGGCCTACTGTGGTATATAAACAGCTTGATGAAAATTTCCTTATCCATTTACTTGAATGCTCTTTAAATATTTGCCAGAAGACAGTTAATTTCTTTCATTATTCTCCTAAGAATCTGGCAAAAGGTAAGGACAATGTCTACCAACAAGTCACTACTCCCAAGTAACCAATCAGACCAATTTTAGAGCTAGTCCAGGTCCCCTTTAAGTTGTCACAATATCCCTTGTGACTTCAAAATCTGCAAATGTACTTAAGTAAAAGTCCCATCCAGCAAGTCATTTACATATATCAAAAGGAGCGATGATTCCAGAACAGACCCCAAATGGCACACCCCTGGTGACCTTAACCCACTTCATGAAGGCTCCACTAACATGTGTCCTTTGTTCCATTCCACAAAGATAATTTGTCCATCAAAGTAATCTTATTCCAACATGAGATCCAGATTCTTTAACAATCTCTGTGTGGTATAGTGTAAAATGCTTCCTGGCAGTCCAAATTCAGATAATCTTGCTGTTTTGTCTAAAATGGAACTCACTCTCTCTAGTAATCTAAGAGGTTTAATACTTGATCTCCTTTCACTAAATCCATGCTATATCTCAGGTAATTCCTCCTTTACAAGAAGTCATCCATTTGCTTTCTGATTATCTTTTCTAGTACTTTACAAACCACTCTCATCATGAAGACCAGTCTGTAATTCAGCACATCCTCCAGGTCTACATTCTTAGAGATATGTATAATGTATAATTCAAGACTTTTGTAATAAATATATGTCCCTTGTAGGTAGCTCACTGATGTTATAGCAACAGTCTTTCTCCGAGAAAACATTTTTGATGCACAAATCTTCAGCACACATGAAGATATTTCATTACGATCATAAGCTTCGTATAATTCAAGACTCTTTAATAAAAAAGATATATCTCTTGTAGGTATCTCACTGCTTTCCAAGACTTCCTCCCCATTCCCTTTCACTGATGTTAGAGCAACAGAATCTTTCTCTGTGAAAACATTTTTGACTCATTCTGTTACATGCTTATCTGTACATCATCCTCTAAAGCTCTTCCCTCTGAATCCTTTACTCTTATTTGCTGCTCTTAACTGACAATTTACTCCCAATGAATTTGTGGAATAGCTTTAGTTTGTCTCCTGCCTTGTCTACAAATTCTTTTCTTTCTGACGACTTCCCATTTTGAGGCTAAGGGTGCCACTGTTCATACTCCTCCACTGTAAATTTTAGCAAACCTTTTGTCACAAAGCTCCTGACTACTAAACAACATATCCCTTTTCATGTTACCAGAGACACTCTTGCTTTGTGTAGTGTCCACCATTATACTTCCTCTTTAAATCTTGTTTCATCTTTGCTATCTTTATCTCCTCATTTACCACATAGTCAAACTTAAGCATCAAATAATTGTTTTTTCCAAACAGTGTTTCATATATGATATTCTTGGTATTCATACTGCTGTGTGTGATGACAATATCTTGTAGAGATGATGTATAAAACCCTCTCATCCTCATGTGTGTGTGTGTGTGTGTGTGTGTGTGTGTGTTAATAGCATCTCCCCAACTTTCAAAAGTATTAAGTCTTCTTATGTTATACATTACTAAATATCTTCATCAACACATGTCTTTCTCTCCATAAAAATCCTAAATTTCTACTCCAAAATGTTCTGCTCACTATAAAAGTCTACCACCCTATTAAATGTATAATCTAAACATCTACACAAAATAGGAATCCTTGTCTTATTACTTCTTTAGCCTTAAAAAGTCACTCACTTCAAATTCATCATGACAACATTCTCAACTAATCATTACAACTCCATCATGGTTTTTACATGATAAAAACAAAAAAGGAGCTACATATATACTTTCCCAACCTTTTATATATCAACACGTACTGCTGGTGAAATTAATATCATATCCACATCCACAATTCTTTTTTGTTCACTTTCCACCACACATAATTTTCACACTCTTTTCTATCATGCCCAGCTGAACACCATATCATTCATGAATACTACATATTTAACCCTGATTATTACAGTTAATCTTCAAACTAGATGTTTGTTTATACATATATTCTGTACAGTCATTACAGGGATAAAGTTTTCATGCATACAACATGCATAATGCATGAAAAAATTACAACTTCCTACAGCACCTCTCCTGTTATCTAATCTCTTCCTGGAGTTTTTTTGTATTTGACTCCTTTGGACTTTTATTCCATAACTTGATTATGTACAAATCAATGATTCTGTTACATATTCAAGGAATTGAAATCCTTTATGAATGAATATATTCTTCATGGTCAAAACACAAGTTTGCAGACAGAAAGACATCTCCCTACATACAATAAACTTTTTAAAACCCTATAAATAGAAGCAGTACCAGTAGTTTTGGAAAAAATTTAGATATTCTGGTATAATAATCTGAAGCAATATTACAAAAAATTTCATGAATGTCTTAGACCTGATTTAACATGGTCCCTCAACTGTTATCAACCTTAATATTACGACCACATATGCTTGTACTAAGTTGGGGATTTTCTAATGGGATTGCGCTTTCAAACCAAAGTGTTAGTTATTATTTCACTGCAGAGGGTATGCCTGGATAATAATTAAAGGGTAAATCATAGGGTGGGGGAGGGACGAAAATCCTGGGAGCCTTGAAGAATGTGTGGAAGTCGAGAACATTATCTCGGAAAGCAAAAATGGCTATGTTTGAAGAAATAGTGGTTCCAACAATGTTGTATGGTTGTGAGGCGTGGGCTATGGATAGAGTTGTGCGTAGGAGGATGGATGTGCTGGAAATGAGATGTTTGAGGACAATATGTGGTGTGAGGTGGTTTGATCAAATAAGTAATGTAAGGGTAAGAGAGATGTGTGGTAGTAAAAAGAGCATGGTTGAGAGAGTAGAAGAGGGTGTTTTGAAATGGTTTGGGCACATGGAGAGAATAAGTGAGGAAAGATTGACAAAGAGGATATATGTGTCAGAGGTGGAGGGAACGAGGAGAAGTGGGAGACCAAATCGGAGGTGGAAAGATGGAGTGAAAAAGATTTTGAGTAATCGGGGCCTGAACATGCAGGAGGGTGTAAGGCAGGCAAGGAATAGAGTGAATTGGATCGATGTGGTATACCGGGGTCAACGTGCTGTCAATGGATTGAACCAGGGCATGTGAAGCATCTGGGGTAAACCATGGAAAGTTGTGTGGGGCCTGGATGTGGAAAGGGAGCTGTGGTTTCGGGCATTATTGCATGACAGCTAGAGACTGAGTGTGAACGAATGGGGCCTTTGTTGTCTTTTCCTAGCGCTACCTCGCAAACATGAGGGAGGAGGGGGATGTTATTCCATGTGTGGTGAGGTGGTGATGGGAATGAATAAAGGCAGACAGTGTGAATTGTGTGCATGTGTATATATATATATATATATATATATATATATATATATATATATATATATATATATATATATATGTGTATGTGTGTGTATATATATGTGTACATTGAGATGTATGGGTATGTATATTTGCGTGTGTGGATGTGTATGTATATACATGTGTATGGGGTGGGTTGGGCCATTTCTTTCATCTGTTTCCTTGCGCTACCTCACAAACGCGGGAGACAGCAACAAAGCAAAATAAATAAATAAATAAATTATATATATATATTTTTTTCTTTTTCAAACATATTCACCATTTACTTACTGCCCTTGGAGACCCTTCTAGCTTTATGAGGCTCCTGCAGCACTCATGAAGCTAGCTACATCCAGTAGTTGGGACAAAATGTTGTGATGCTATGTGTGCATCTATGTGCAGAGACAGCACGGTTACTAAGCAATAAGTGCTCACTATCTTCAAGAAATTTCCAACATGGGCATGAGGGTCTTGGGATAAGTTGAAACAGTGTTTGTACTGTTGTGATGGGCAATGTCTAGAGTGTATGCAGGAAAATGTGACTCATGTTTATCTGGGGAGTATAATTTCTGATGGGCTGCAGTTTAAGACTAAACTGGGAGGTTGGTAATTTAGTGCTTCTCAAGTTACTAATCAACAAACCTCCCAACTCAGTCTTAAACGCCATCCCACAAGATGTACACCAACATATATATATATAAATATATATATATATGGTTTGGGAATGTCTTGGGAGTAAAGTCAGGGGTTAATGAGAGGACAAGAGCAAGGGAAGGAGTAGCACTACTCCTGAAACAGGAGTTGTGGGAGTATGTGATAGAATGGAAGAAAGTAAATTCTTGATTAATATGAGTAAAACTGAAAGTTGATGGAGAGAGATGGGTGATTATTGGTGCATATGCACCTGGGCATGAGAAGAAAGATCATGAGAGGCAAGTGTTTTGGGAGCAGCTGAATGAGTGTGTTAGTGGTTTTGATGCACAAGACCGGGTTATAGTGATGGGTGATTTGAATGCAAAGGTGAGTAATGTGGCAGTTGAGGGAATAATTGGTATACATGGGGTGTTCAGTGTTGTAAATGGAAATGGTGAAGAGCTTGTAGATTTATGTGCTGAAAAAGGACTGGTGATTGGGAATACCTGGTTTAAAAAGCGAGATATACATAAGTATACGTATGTAAGTAGGAGAGAGGGCCAGAGAGCATTATTGGATTACGTGTTAATTGACAGGCGTGCGAAAGAGAGACTTTTGGATGTTAATGTTCTGAGAGGTGCAACTGGAGGGATGTCTGATCATTACCTTGTGGAGGCTAAGGTGAAGATTTGTATGGGTTTTCAGAAAAGAAGAGTGAATGTTGGGGTGAAGAGGGTGGTGAGAGTAAGTGAGCTTGGGAAGGAGACTTGTGTGAGGAAGTACCAGGAGAGACTGAGTACAGAATGGAAAAAGGTTAGAACAATGGAAGTAAGGGGAGTGGGGGAGGAATGGGATGTATTTAGGGAATCAGTGATGGAGTGCGCAAAAGATGCTTGTGGCATGAGAAGAGTGGGAGGTGGGTTGATTAGAAAGGATAGTGAGTGGTGGGATGAAGAAGTAAGATTATTAGTGAAAGAGAAGAGAGAGGCATTTGGACGATTTTTGCAGGGAAAAAATGCAATTGAGTGGGAGATGTATAAAAGAAAGAGACAGAAGGTCAAGAGAAAGGTGCAAGAGGTGAAAAAGAGGGCAAATGAGAGTTGGGGTGAGAGAGTATCATTAAATTTTAGGGAGAATAAAAAGATGTTCTGGAAGGAGGTAAATAAAGTGCGTAAGACAAGGGAGCAAATGGGAACTTCAGTGAAGGGCGCTAATGGGGAGGTGATAACAAGTAGTGGTGATGTGAGAAGGAGATGGAGTGAGTATTTTGAAGGTTTGTTGAATGTGTTTGATGATAGAGTGGCAGATATAGGGTGTTTTGGTCGAGGTGGTGTGCAAAGTGAGAGGGTTAGGGAAAATGATTTGGTAAACAGAGAAGAGGTAGTAAGAGCTTTGCGGAAGATGAAAGCCGGCAAGGCAGCAGGTTTGGATGGTATTGCAGTGGAATCTATTAAAAAAGGGGGTGACTGTATTGTTGACTGGTTGGTAAGGTTATTTAATGTATGTATAACTCATGATGAGGTGCCTGAGGATTGGCAGAATGCGTGCATAGTGCCATTGTACAAAGGCAAAGGGGATAAGAGTGAGTGCTCAAATTACAGAGGTATAAGTTTGTTGAGTATTCCTGGTAAATTATATGGGAGGGTATTGATTAAGAGGGTGAAGGCATGTACGGAGCATCAGATTGGGGAAGAGCAGTGTGGTTTCAGAAGTGTTAGAGGATGTGTGGATCAGGCGTTTGCTTTGAAGAATGTATGTGAGAAATACTTAGAAAAGCAAATGGATTTATATGTAGCATTTATGGATCTGGAGAAGGCATATGATAGAGTTGATAGAGATGCTCTGTGGAAGGTATTAAGAATATATGGTGTGGAAGGCAAGTTGTTCGAAGCAGTGAAAAGTTTTTATAGAGGATGTAAGGCATGTGTATGTGTAGGAAGAGAGGAAAGTGATTGGTTCTCAGTGAATGTAGGTTTGCGGCAGGGGTGTGTGATGTCTCCATGGTTGTTTAATTTGTTTATGGATGGGGTTGTTAGGGAGGTGAATGCAAGAGTTTTGGAAAGAGGGGCAAGTATGAAGTCTGTTGTGGATGAGAGAGCTTGGGAAGTGAGTCAGTTGTTGTTCGCTGATGATACAGCGCTGGTGGCTGATTCATGTGAGAAACTGCAGAAGCTGGTGACTGAGTTTGGTAAAGTGTGTGAAAGAAGAAAGTTAAGAGTAAATGTGAATAAGAGCAAGGTTATTAGGTACAGTAGGCTTGAGGGTCAAGTCAATTGGGAGGAAAGTTTGAATGGAGAAAAACTGGAGGAAGTAAAGTATTTTAGATATCTGGGAGTGGAGCTGGCAGCGGATGGAACCATGGAAGCGGAAGTGGATCATAGGGTGGGGGAGGGGGCGAAAATCCTGGGAGCCTTGAAGAATGTGTGGAAGTCGAGAACATAATCTTGGAAGGCAAAAATGGGTATGTTTGAAGGAATGGTGGTTCCAGCAATGTTGTATGGTTGCGAGGCATGGGCTATGGATAGAGTTGTGCGCAGGAGGGTGGAAGTGCTGGAAATGAGATGTTTGAGGACAATGTGTGGTGTGAGGTGGTTTGATCGAGTAAGTAATGTAATGGTAAGAGAGATGTGTGGAAATAAAAAGAGCGTGGTTGAGAGAGCAGAAGAGGGTGTTTTGAAATGGTTTGGGCACATGGAGAGAATGAGTGAGGAAAGATTGACCAAGAGGATATATGTGTCGGAGGTGGAGGGAACGAGGAGAAGTGGGAGACCAAATTGGAGGTGGAAAGATGGAGTGAAAAAGATTTTGAGTGATCGGGGCCTGAACATGCAGGAGGGTGAAAGGCGGGCAAGGAATAGAGTGAATTGGATCGATGTGGTATACCAGGGTTGACGTGCTGTCAGTGGATTGAATCAGGGCATGTGAAGCGTCTGGGGTAAACCATGGAAAGTTGTGTGGGACCTGGATGTGGAAAGGGAGCTGTGGCATTATTGCATGACAGCTAGAGACTGAGTGTGAACGAATGGGGCCTTTGTTGTCTTTTCCTAGCGCGACCTCGCACACATGAGGGGAGAGGAGGATGGTATTCCATGTGTGGGGAGGTGGCGATGGGAATGAATAAAGGCAGACAGTGTGAATTGTGTGCATGGGTATATATGTATGTGTCTGTGTGTGTATATATATGTGTACACTGAGATGTATAGGTAGGTATATTTGCGTGTGTGGACGTGTATGTATATACATGCGCATGGGGGTGGGTTGGGCCATTTCTTTCGTCTGTTTCCTTGTGCTATCTCCCAAACGCGGGAGACAGCGACAAAGCAAAATAAATAAATATAATAAAATAATATATATATATATATATATATATATATATATATATATATATATATATATATATATATATATATATATATATATATTTGTATGGGTTTTCAGAAAAGACGAGTGAATATTGGGGTGAAGAGGGTGGTGAGAGTAAGTGAGCTTGGGAAGGAGACTTGTGTGAGGAAGTACCAGGAGAGACTGAGTACAGAATGGAAAAAGGTGAGAACAATGGAAGTAAGGGGAGTGGGGGAGGAATGGGATGTATTTAGGGAATCAGTGATGGATTGCGCAAAAGATGCTTGTGGCATGAGAAGAGTGGGAGGTGGGTTGATTAGAAAGGGTAGTGAGTGGTGGGATGAAGAAGTAAGATTATTAGTGAAAGAGAAGAGAGAGGCATTTGGACGATTTTTGCAGGGAAAAAATGCAATTGAGTGGGAGATGTATAAAAGAAAGAGACAGGAGGTCATGAGAAAGGTGCAAGAGGTGAAAAAGAGGGCAAATGAGAGTTGGGGTGAGAGAGTATCATTAAATTTTAGGGAGAATAAAAAGATGTTCTGGAAGGAGGTAAATAAAGTGCGTAAGACAAGGGAGCAAATGGGAACTTCAGTGAAGGGCACAAATGGGGAGGTGATAACAAGTAGTGGTGATGTGAGAAGGAGATGGAGTGAGTATTTTGAAGGTTTGTTGAATGTGTTTGATGATAGAGTAGCAGATATAGGGTGTTTTGGTCGAGGTGGTGTGCAAAGTGAGAGGGTTAAGGAAAATGATTTGGTAAACAGAGAAGAGGTAGTAAAAGCTTTGCGGAAGATGAAAGCCGGCAAGGCAGCAGGTTTGGATGGTATTGCAGTGGAATTTATTAAAAAAGGGGGTGACTGTATTATTGACTGGTTGGTAAGGTTATTTAATGTATGTATGACTCATGGGGAGGTGCCTGAGGATTGGCGGAATGCGTGCATAGTGCCATTGTACAAAGGCAAAGGGGATAAGAGTGAGTGCTCAAATTACAGAGGTATAAGTTTGTTGAGTATTCCTGGTAAATTATATGGGAGGGTATTGATTGAGAGGGTGAAGGCATGTACAGAGCATCAGATTGGGGAAGAGCAGTGTGGTTTCAGAAGTGGTAGAGGATGTGTGGATCAGGTGTTTGCTTTGAAGAATGTATGTGAGAAATACTTAGAAAAGCAAATGGATTTGTATGTAGCATTTATGGATCTGGAGAAGGCATATGATAGAGTTGATAGAGATGCTCTGTGGAAGGTATTAAGAATATATGGTGTGGGAGGCAAGTTGTTAGAAGCAGTGAAAAGTTTTTATCGAGGATGTAAGGCATATGTACGTGTAGGAAGAGAGGAGAGTGATTGGTTCTCAGTGAATGTAGGTTTGCGGCAGGGGTGTGTGATGTCTCCATGGTTGTTTAATTTGTTTATGGATGGGGTTGTTAGGGAGGTGAATGCAAGAGTTTTGGAAAGAGGGGCAAGTATGAAGTCTGTTGTGGATGAGAGAGCTCGGGAAGTGAGTCAGTTGTTGTTCACTGATGATACAGCGCTGGTGGCTGATTCATGTGAGAAACTGCAGAAGCTGGTGACTGAGTTTGGTAAAGAGTGTGAAAGAAGAAAGTTAAGAGTAAATGTGAATAAGAGCAAGGTTATTAGGTACAGTAGGGTTGAGGGTCAAGTCAATTGGGAGGTGAGTTTGAATGGAGAAAAACTGGAGGAAGTGAAGTGTTTTAGATATCTGGGAGTGGATCTGGCAGCGGATGGAACCATGGAAGCGGAAGTGGATCATAGGGTGGGGGAGGGGGCGAAAATTCTGGGGGCCTTGAAGAATGTGTGGAAGTCGAGAACATTATCTCGGAAAGCAAAAATGGGTATGTTTGAAGGAATAGTGGTTCCAACAATGTTGTATGGTTGCGAGGCGTGGGCTATGGATAGAGTTGTGCGCAGGAGGATGGATGTGCTGGAAATGAGATGTTTGAGGACAATGTGTGGTGTGAGGTGGTTTGATCGAGTGAGTAACGTAAGGGTAAGAGAGATGTATGGAAATAAAAAGAGCGTGGTTGAGAGAGCAGAAGAGGGTGTTTTGAAGTGGTTTGGGCACATGGAGAGAATGAGTGAGGAAAGATTGACCAAGAGGATATATGTGTCGGAGGTGGAGGGAACGAGGAGAAGAGGGAGACCAAACTGGAGGTGGAAAGATGGAGTGAAAAAGATTTTGTGTGATCGGGGCCTGAACATGCAGGAGGGTGAAAGGAGGGCAAGGAATAGAGTGAATTGGAGCGATGTGGTATACCGGGGTTGACGTGCTGTCAGTGGATTGAATCAAGGCATGTGAAGCGTCTGGGGTAAACCATGGAAAGCTGTGTAGGTATGTATATTTGCGTGTGTGGACGTATGTATATACATGTGTATGGGGGGGGTTGGGCCATTTCTTTTGTCTGTTTCCTTGTGCTACCTTGCAAACGCGGGAGACAGCGACAAAGTATAATAAATAAAAATAATATATATCCCTGGGGACAGGGGAGAAAGAATACTTCCCACGTATTCCCTGCGTGTCGTAGAAGGCGACTAAAAGGGGAGGGAGCGGGTGGCTGGAAATCCTCCCCTCTCGTTTTTTTTTTAATTTTCCAAAAGAAGGAACAGAGAAGGGGGCCAGGTGAGGATTTTCCCTCTAAGGCCCAGTCCTCTGTTCTTAAGGCTACCTCGCAAATGCGGGAAATGGCGAATCGTATGAAAAAAAAAAAAAAATATATATATATATATATATATATATATATATATATATATATATATATATATATATATCCCTGGGGCTATATAGGGGAAAAGAATACTTCCCATGTGTTCCGTGCGTGTCGTAGAAGGCGACTAATAGGGGAGGGAGCTGGGTGGCTGGAAATCCTCCCCTCCCTTTTTTAATTTTCCAAAAGAAGGAACAGAGAAGGGGGCCAAGTGAGGATATTCCCACAAAGGCTCATCTCTCTCTTCTTGACGCTACCTCGTAGACGCCGTAAATGGCGAATGTTCTGGGAGCGTTGAAGAGTGTGTGGAGGGCGAGAGCGTTATCTCGGAGAACGGAAGTGGGTGTGTTTATGAGGGAGTAGCTGTTCCAGCAATGTTGTATGGTTGTGGAGGAGGATGGATGTGTTGGAAATGAGATGTTTGAGGACAAGATGTGGCGCGAGGTGGTTTGATCGAGTGGGTAATGAAAGGGTGGGAGACATGTGTGGTGGTAGGAGTGCGTTTGGGAGAGCAGAAGAGGGTGTCAGGGGTGGAGGTAGCGAGGAAAAGTGGGAGACCAAGTTGGAGGTGGAAGGATGAAGTGAAAAGGATTTTGAGCGATCAGGATCTGAACGTGCGGGGGGAGTGGACTGAATTGGAGCGATGTGGTGTACCGGGGTCGACGTGCTGTCAATGGATTGAGCCAGGGCATGTGAAGCGTCTTGGGGGGGGGCATAGAAAATTTTCTGGGGCCTGGATGTGGAAAAGGAGCAGTGGTTTCGGTGCATTTTACATGACAGCTAGAGATTGAGTGTGAACGAATGTGGCCTTTGTTGTCTTTTCCAAGCGCTACCTCGCACGCGCGCAGGGGGAAGAAGATGTCATTTCATGTGTGGCGGGGTGGCGACGGAATTGATTAAGGCAGCAAGTATGAATATGTACATGTGTATATGTCTCTGTATGCATATGTACGTATACGTTGAAATGTATAGGTATATATATGTGCGTGTGCGGTTGGGTTGGGCCATTCTTTCTTCTGTTTCCTTGCGCTACCTCGCTAACGCGGGAGACAGCGACTTAAGTACAATATATATATATATATATATATATATATATATATATATATATATATATATATATATATACACTCCCGACTTAGGACCATCCGTACATACATAGCCAGTGCTAACGCCTGCTTGCGTACGACAGTGAAAGTCAGACGATCCCGGCATTGTGTCCATCATATTATCTGTCTCGGTTCTAGCTCTCAGTTACCATTCAGTGAGCGCGCGTTATTAAAGGATTATTTAAGGGATCTAACGAATTTTCGGGCTGGATTAAACTATTTTTGCATTAAACCTCAAGGGAGACGACAAGCAAAAGGAAAAAAAATCATGTTGATAGGTCTGGCAAGAAGCCGAGGAGGACGCTCGCTTTGCAAGTGAAAATGAAGATAATCACCCAATATGAAGGAATAAAAATGTTAAAATGATTGAACGTGATATACAGTTGTCCCATTCGACGGTTTCCAGAATTTTAAAGGACAGAAAAAATACGTGAAGCATTGACAGGTTCGAAAAGTATGAAGTCTACGATAATAACAAAGCAACTAGGGCCCATCCACGAATTGCAACAGTTGTTCATGCTGTGGATGGAAGATCAAATTACAAAACGTGTACCACTAAGTTTACTAACAATTCAGCGAGCAAGCAGGAGAGGATTACATCATGAACTTCACAGAAAGTCATGATTAGTTCAACAAATTTAAAAGATATAGCATCACAACATTCAAGTCAAAAGGTTAAGCGGCAACTGCTAACAAAGGAGCTGCCGACAAGTTGACATGAGACAGACAGACAATGAGAGGCCTAATTGACCCACCATAGGATTGTCTAGAGAAAAAAAAAGTTTAACAAGAAAATGTAACTGCTGCACATTAGCCCTCTACTGTCCCCGTTACCGCTGTTGTTTATAGTTTATTCTTTGCATTTTTTTTTAGTGTACTTGAATTTACAAAATATTTGTCTGAATAACTTTTGAAGTTATTTAGTCTTGGCATTCACTACGTCTGACGGTAACATTCCAGTGCGCAACGCACCTATATACCCTGGTAACCAAATTTTCCTGTATTTCGTAAAGATGTTCGTGATTTACTTTATCGAACTTGTTCAGAATTTTGAACACTTGAATTAAGTCGCCGCGACGAACTTTACGCTTTTTAAGGGAAAAGAGATCCACTCGATTTAGTGTACACTACTTCGTATACCAGATTTCTAAGGGATGGGATGTTCTAACTTTTCGTCTTTTATAGTTTGGGGACCAAAACTGCACTGCATATTCAAGGTGTGGTCTTACTTAATAAAGTGAGGATTGTTTCTGGTGTCTTGTAGTTTATGTTCCTGGCTATGAAACCTAACATTTGGTTGCCTTTTTACATTGTTGCTTGACACTGTTTAGTGTACTTCAGATTATTGCTAAAAACAACTCCAAGGTCCTTTTCTTTATTTATTTTAGAGATTGTCCAAATAGTTTGTAGTTGTAACGTATATTCCAGTATCCAAAGTGCATAACTTTACACACGTCTGCACTGAACTTATTTGCCTTCTGTCTGACAATTCTGCTAGCAAGATCTCTTAATCATTTCAGTCTCTCCTATCTCAAATCTGGAGACAAGATATGATACCAAGATGTAGGTTGTTAATGTATATTATGAAAAGAATTGGTCCTAGGAACGACCCCTGTGGCACGCCAATCCAAAGCTTCGCCGTTCAATACTTTACGCTGCTTTCTTCCGTTACCGAGTTCATCGATTTCGTGTGCGCTGAGTTTATGTAAAAGTCTCTTGTGAGGCACTTTATCGAAAGCCTTTTGGAAATCTACATCATATGGTACTTTTTCGTCTCAATTCTAATTACATTAAAGAATTCCAGCAAACTTGTCAGGTAGGATCTTCTATTGCAGAACCGGGTTGGCTGTCCGATAAAATTTTGTGATCGAGAAACGCGACAATTTCATCTCGTATTTTTTTCAATCGTTTTACCTAACACTGACGTAAGGCTAATTGGGCGGTACTTCAAAGCACACATTTTGTCTCCTTTTTCATATATATATATATATATATATATATATATATATATATATATATATATATATATATATTGGAAAGGATCACAATATTGCGCGTGATCAAGATATTCCTATAAGTCCACGGGGAAAATGAAACACTATAAGTTTCCAAGTGCACTTTCGTGCAATAATCACATCATTAGGGGAGACACAAGAGAGAAATATAAGTCAGTTGATATACATCAAAGAGACGAAGCTAGGATTATTACACGAAAGTGCACTTGGGAACTTATCTAGTTTCATTTTCCCGGTGGACTCATAGGGGGTTAGAAACCCTTCCCTCCTTGTATTTTAACTTCCTAAAAGGGGAAACAGAAGGAGTCACGCGGGGAGTGCTCGTCCTCCTCGAAGGCTTAGATTGGGATGCCTAAATGTGTGTGGATGTAACCAAGATGGGAAAAAAGGAGAGATACGTAGTATGTTTGAGGAAAGGAACCTGGATGTTTTGGCTCTGAGTGAAACGAAGCTCAAGGGTAAAGGGGAAGAGTGGTTTGGAAATGTCTTGGGAGTAAAGTCAGGGGATAGTGAGAGGACAAGAGCAAGGGAAGGAGCAGCACTACTCCTGAAACAGGAGTGGTGGGAGTATGTGATAGAGTGTAAGAAAGTAGACTCTAGATTGATATGGGTAAAAGTGAAAGTTGATGGAGAGAGGTGGGTGATTATTGGTGCATATGCACCTAGGCATGAGAAGAAAGATCATGAGAGGCAAGTGTTTTGGGAGCAGCTGAATGAATGTGTTAGTGGTTTTGAAGCACGAGACCGGGTTATAGTGATTGGTGATTTGAATGCAAAGGTGAGTAATGTGTCAGTTGAGGGAATAATCGGTATACATGGGATGTTCAGTGTTGTAAATGGAAATGGTGAAGAGCTTGTTGATTTATGAGTATGTGCTGTAAAAGGACTGGTGATGTATGTAAGTAGGAGAGATGGCCAGAGAGCGTTATTGGATTACGTGTTAATAGATAGGGGCGCGAAAGAGAAACTTTTGGATGTTAATGTGCTGAGAGGTGCAACTGGAGGGATGTCTGATCATTATCTTGTGGTGGCGAAGGTGAAGATTTGTAGGGGTTTTCAGAAAAGAAGAGAGAATGTTGGGAAGAAGAGAGTGGTGAGAGTAAGTGAGCTTGGGAAGGAGACTTGTGTGAGGAAGTACCACGAGAGACTGAGTACAGAATGGAAAAAGGTGAGAACAAAGGAGGTAAGGGGAGTGGGGGAGGAATGGGAGGTATTTAGGGAAGCAGTGATGGCTTGCGCAAAAGATGCTTGTGGCATGAGAAGCGTGGGAGGTGGGCAGATTAGAAAAGGTAGTGAGTGGTGGGATGAAGAAGTAAGATTATTAGTGAAAGAGAAGAGAGAGGTATTTGGACGATTTTTGCAGGGAAATAATGCAAACGAGTGGGAGATGTATAAAAGAAAGAGGCAGGTCAAGAGAAAGGTGCAAGAGGTGAAAGAGGGCAAATGAGAGTTGGGGTAAGAGAGTATCATTAAATTTTAGGGAGAATAAAAAGAAGTTTTCGAAGGAGGTAAATAAAGTGCGTAAGACAAGGGAACAAATGGGAACTTCAGTGAAGGGGGTTAATGGGGAGGTGGTAACAAGAAGTGGTGATGTGAGGAGTGAGTATTTTGAAGGTTTGTTAAATGTGTTTGATGATAGAGTGGCAGATATAGGGTGTTTTGGTCGAGGTGGTGTGCAATGTGAGAGGGTTAGAGAAAATTATTTGGTAAACAGAGAAGAGGTAGTAAAAGCTTTGCGGAAGATGAAAGCCGGCAAGGCAGCGGGTTTGGATGGAATTGCAGTGGAATTTATCAAAAAAGGGGTGACTGGTTGGTAAGGTTATCTAATGTATGTATGATTCATGGTGAGGTGCCTGAGGATTGGCGTAATGCTTGCATAGTGCCATTGTACAAAGGCAAAGGGGATAAGAGTGAGTGCTCAAATTACAGAGGTATAAGTTTGTTGAGTATTCCTGGTAAATCATATGGGAGGGTATTGATTGACAGGGTGAAGGCATGTACAGAGCATCAGATTGGGGAAGAGCAGTGTGGTTTCAGAGGTGGTAGAGGATGTGTGGATCAGGTGTTTGCTTTGAGGAATGTATGTGAGAAATACTTAGAAAAGCAAATGGATTTGTATGTAGCATTTATGGATCTGGAGAAGGCATATGATAGAGTTGATAGAGATGCTCTGTGGAAGGTATTAAGAATATATGGTGTGGGAGGCAAGTTGTTGGAAGCAGTGAAAAGTTTTTTTTATCGAGGATGTAAGGCATGTGTACGTGTAGGAAGAGAGGAAAGTGATTGGTTCTTAGTGAATGTAGGTTTGCGGCAGGGGTGTGTGATGTCTCCATGGTTGTTTGATTTGTTTATGGATGGGGTTGTTAGGGAGGTGAATGCAAGAGTTTTGGAAAGAGGAGCAAGTATGCAGTCTGTTGTGGAGGAGAGAGCTTGGGAAGTGAGTCAGTTGTTGTTCGCTGATGATACAGCGCTGGTGGCTGATTCAGGTGAGAAACTGCAGAAGCTGGTGACTGAGTTTGGTAAAGTGTGTGAAAGAAGAAAGTTGAGAGTAAATGTGAATAAGAGTAAGGTTATTAGGTACAGTAGGGTTGAGAGTCAAGTTAATTGGGAGGTAAGTTTGAATGGAGAAAAACTGGAGGAAGTGAAGTGTTTTAGATACCAGTGAGTGGATCTGGCAGCGGATGGAACCATGGAAGCGGAAGTGAATCATAGGGTGGGGAAGAGGACGAAAATTCTGGAAGCCTTGAAGAATGTGTGGAAGTCGAGAACATTATCTCCGAAAGCAAGAATGGCTATGTTTGAAGGAATAGTGGTTCCAACAATGTTGTATGGTTGCAAGGCGTGGGCTATGGACAGAGTTGTGCGAAGGAGGGTGGATGTGATGGAAATGAGATGTTTGAGGACAATATGTGGTGTGAGGTGGTTTGATAGAGTAAGTAATAATAGGGTAAGAGAGGTGTGTGGCAATAAAAAGAGTGTGGTTGAGAGAGCAGAAGAGGGTGTTTTGAAGTGGTTTGGTCACATGGAGAGAATGAGTGAGGAAAGATTGACCAAGAGGATATATGTGTCAGAGGTGGAGGGAACGAGAAGTGGGAGACCAAATCGGAGGTGGAAAGATGGAGTGAAAAAGATTTTGAGTGATCGGGGCCTGAACATGCAGGAGGGTGAAAGGCGTGCAAGGAATAGTGTGAATTGGAACGATGTGGTATACCGGGGTCGACGTGCTGTCAATGGATTGAACCAGGGCATGTGAAGTGTCTGGGGTAAACCATGGAAAGTTCTGTGGGACCTGGATGTGGAAAGGGAGCTGTGGTTTCGGTGTATTATTACATGATAGCTAAAGACTGAGTGTGAACGAATGGGGCCTTTGTTGTCTTTTCCTAACGCTACCTCGCACACATGAGGGGGAGGGGGTTGTTATTCCATGTGTGGCGAGGTGGCGATGGGAATGAATAAAGTCAGACAGTATGAATTATGTACATGTGTATATATGTATATGTCTGTGTGTATATATATGTATACATTGAGATGTATAGGTATGTATATATGCGTGTGTGGACGTGCATGTATATACATGTGTATGTGGGTGGGTTGGGCCATTCTTTCGTCTGTTTCCTTGCGCTACCTCGCTAACGCGGGAGACAGCGACAAAGCAAAATAAGAATAATATATATATATATATATATATATATATATATATATATATATATATATATATATATATTATCCCTGGGGATTGGGAGAAAGAATACTTCCACGTATTCCCTGCGTGTCGTAGATGGCGACTAAAAGGGGAGGGAACGGGGGGGTTGGAAATCCTCCCCTCTCGTTTTTTTTTTTTTAATTTTCCAAAAGAAGGAACAGAAAAGGGGGCCAGGTGAGGATATTCCCTCAAAGGCCCAGTCCTCTGTTCTTAACGCTACCTCGCTATCGTGGGAAATGGGGAATAGTATGAAATATATATATATATATATATATATATATATATATATATATATATATATATATATATATATATATATATTGCTTTTACTAGTTCCTTGATTTGGCTACTGACCATCGACAGATATTGGTAAAATATTTTAGATATGAGGTATGTCAGCTGTCTCCTGACCTCTTAAAAACCCTGGAGCCAAGTTATTTGGGCCGTCGGATTTAAGCACTCCAAGTATTAAAGTACTTTAAAGCACTTTGTTTCTTCAATTGTGAATACGGAATTAAAATAATTTACGTTATTGTAGTCATTTCCTTGGCGTCTGAAGTTGTGTGTGTCTATGTTCGTTTCGTGACGGTTCAGTTTCTTCTTTTACTCTCTTCCTTTGTCTTATATATTTGAAGATTTCCTCAGGATTATTCTAAACTTTCAAAGAACTTCTCTTTTCTTCCTCGCGTTTACTGTATTATTACACTTTTTTTGTATTTTGATTAATTCATGGATATTTTCACCTGAATCTTTTGGCAGATGAATCCTATTCATGATGGTGATTTGAAATATTTCAAGTTCTTTTTATCATTCCTGGGAAATGTTTATTTTCAATTTCGAGTAGTGCGTCTTTATAATTCCACATTTCCTCTACTATGAACCTCAAGACGTTTTCTCCAATTAGTACTGCGAATTTTGTTTTTAAAATTTGCTTGCCAGTAATCTGGGATCTCGAGTTTGTTACTTCATAATCTAAATTTATCATTAATCTAATCAAACTGTGATCACTATTTGACAAACTCACGCCTACTTTGCAAGTTAAGTTTGTATCAATGGTGAAAACAAGATCCTAGTCTTGTAAATCATCTGTTCTAGAACAGCGTCTTCAATCAGTTCCGTTAGTCTCGTTCGCTCTCGATCACCTGTTTACGTGCTCCAATTTATGTTTGGACTGTTCGCCTCCTACTATTATAACCTCTTCACTGATTACAATAGTCTTGATTTCACTGTATAGCATCTTAGTAGTGCTTAGACCGTTATCAACGTAGATCAAAACTCCACCACCTACCCTATATAAGCGATCTTTCGTAATTTGTATCCAGGTATTGCTAACTCGGCGATTAAGTGTTTATTCTGAGTTTACCCACGTTTCTGAAGTTACAATAAGGTCCGGTTTTTCAGTGACTGCATAGGATACAAGTTTATCGCGTTTCGGAATGAGCATTTGTATATATTGAACTCATTTTCCTAGGAGTTGATTTCTGAACTGAATTTGCTTTTTTTTTTTTTTTTGGTCTGTATGCGTGGTTGTATCATCACTTAATGTCTACGTGTGCAGCAGCGGGAGAGAGACGGTTCTCCATGGTTTGGGTCTTCGCCGCGTTACTCTGGCCCTCCCTACACTGGACCCTGCCTTCCAGCCTTGTTCCTACAAGTTACCCGAGAGTTGACTGTAGCTGTGCTAAACCGCTACTTTTACTGCCCGAGTTGCCCCCAACTGACCCTACTTGACGTTTCTTTGCTAATTCCTCTGCCTGTGAGGTTTCCGCTACTCCCCGAGGATCCCTTACCGCTACCTTTATAGTGGTCAAACTGGACGCCTTGTCCCTCAGATCCCTTTCATAGACCCCGGCATAGACCCACCTCCCACAGATAACCCCTAATATTTCTAATTCCTTTGTTAGCTCGACCGTGATTTGCTCTCCTGAGTAGTTTATCTCCATCGAAAAATTAAAAGGCAGAATGTTCTCATCCAATACTCTACCAAGGCAGGCTTTCCCTATTCCATTTAAGTGAGGACCATCCCTAGAGTACAAAGGTCTATCAAGACTATAATGGTCCCACAAGGTCTATATTAAACAAAATAGCCTCCTCCCTGCAGAGAGCTTAGATTCTTAAGTTTATCCCCAGCATTCTAGTGAGGGTACAGGAATCGACGTCATACCTTGGCACCAATCCCGATATTATAAGCTTCCTACGACATTCTTTATACTTGCTAATAAGTTCCCTATACTACGCCAATATTTATTCCAATCTCCCATTAACTGCATCGTTCGTCCCCATCTGAACAACAAAAGTTACATCCTCAGGACTGAGAGACTATGTTGTCCAACTTATCTAGGAAGTGTTCTGTCGTAGCTCTTGGGTAACACAAGTTCTTCCTATTTCTACCCTTCGCACAGAACTTTTGGTCCTGATGTCTGACTATAGAGTTCCCGACCCAGATGATGTTATCATCTTGTGCTTCATCTAGTACGCTAAACCTATTGTGAGTGAATGGTACGTTGCGAGTAGGTTCGGTAACGCGGCGACAAGTTTTCCTCGCAGGTTGGAAGGTGGAACTATCGTCTAACTTCGTCTCAACGGCTGCTACCCTACTATCTAAGCTATTTAAAATCCTAGATGATATACCTGTGTCTGTTTCCTGTATCGCAACCGCTTTTGCCACAGAGACCCCAGCTTCCTCTTCCCATCCTTTCATCCTAACATCTAGTTTCTCCAAGGCATCGATGTTTTTCCTGACACCTACCAAAGGCCTATCAAATACGTTGCAGAACAAACAAGAAGTGTACTCACCTTCTTCTCTAAGGAGAAAATCCCTGGTGACATCTAGGGCAGACAACTCGAGAAGCTGATGCTATCTTCTAGGATTTCACTAAGATTCAAAGGATTTCTCTAAGATTCAAGGGATTTCACCAAGATTCCTGTGCGTCATCAAGCAGCACACAAAAAGACCTGTTTGAAACTGGAATGGCAAGCGCGTTGCTAGAGCATGTCGATCCTTTACAAGGGTTGGGGTGTAAGTTTGAATGGAGAAAACTTGGAGAAACTAAAGTGTTCTAGACACCTGGGGTGGTCCTGGCAGTGAATGAAATGATGAGAGATAAGGTGAGCCATAGGGTGGGTGAGAGGGCAAAAGTCTTAAAAGCCCTCAGGAACTGTAGAGAGTTTGCTCTCTGGGAGGGCAAACATGGGTATGTTTGTAGTTACAGTATTCCCATCACCTTTGTATCAATGGGATGATATGTGGCAAGGGTGGGTGATGTCATTATGGTTGTTTAATTTGTTTATGGATGGGGATGGTGAGGAATGTTAATGCAAGAGTCTTGGAGAGGGGTAAGTATGCAGTCTGTAGAGGATGAGAAGGTCTGAGAAATGATTCAGCAGTTGTTTGCTGATGATACAGCACCCGTGGCAGATTCAAGTAGGGAAACTACAAAAGTTAGTAACTGAATTTGTAAGGGTGTGTGAAAGGAGGAACTTGGGGGAAAATATGAATAGAAACAAGGTTATTAGGTTTGAGAGATTGAGGGACAGGTTAGCTGGGGTGCGAGTTTGAACGGAGAAAAATTAGAGGAATTGAAGTGTTATATACTTGGGAGTAGACATGGCAGCTAATGGAACTATGGGTGGGTGAGTGGGTGAAGGTCCTGAAAGCTCTGAAGATTGTGTGGAGAGATTGTTATCTGGCACATCTGGGAGGGCAAAAATGGATATGTTTGAAGGAATAGTAGTCCAAACATTATTACAGGGACGCAAGGCAAGGGCTATTAAATAAGAAGATAAGACTGTGCAGAGAAGGATGGGCGTATTGGATATTAAATGTTTGAGGGCAATATGTGTTGCGAGGTGGTGTGATCAAGTAAGTAATGAAAGGGTAAGAGAGAGAAGTGTGAAAATAAAGAGTGTGGTTGGGAGCACTGAAGAAGGTGTGCTGAAATACAGACAGAATGAGTAAGGAAAGGTTGACATAGGGGATATATGTGTCATAAGTGGAGATAACAAGGAGAATGGGGAGACCACACTGGAGATGGAAGGATGGAGAGAAAAAAATTTGAGTGACTAGGGCCTGAACATGCAGGAGGGTGAAAGGTGCATGGGATAAAGTGACTTGGAACAATGTGGTTTACAGGGGTTGTACTGTCAATGGACTGAACCAGGGTATGTGAAGCATCCTGGGTAAACCATGGAAAGGTCTGTGGGGCCTGGTTGTGGATTGAGGCAGTGGATTTGTTGCATTACACATGACAGCTAGAGACTGGATGATGTGGCCTTTCTTTACCTATTCCTGGCACTGCCTCACTCACTAATATGGGAAACAGCAGTCGAAGTGTGAAAAAAATAATGTGTGTGTGAGTGTGTGTGTGTGTGCCTTTTTCACACTTGTTCGGCGTACCCTGCAATAGTGAAGTTGCACCAAGAGCATATGAAAAAAAAAAAAATTCTTAAAAATAACTGCTCCATAACCCCTTTCTTAGAAAGGATCCTAGTGTAACATTAGAAATTTTTCTGGCAGTTGCTGCAATTCCAAGGCTACACTTCTTCCAGTGGCAAGGGACTCCTTTTGAGTGTAAAGTTCCTTCATAAGACCGTACTCCCAAAGATACAACCTCACCAAAGGTGACTTTTCACTTTGAGTGGAAACCCAAGCAGGCAGAATCCATTAACAATCTAAACACTTGCAGATATCTTCAACCATTCCTGGCTACACAACAGATTCCCTAACATCAGGATGCTTGCTAACATGATTTTTTTTTTTTTTTTTTTTTATACTTTGTCGCTGTCTCCCGCGTTTGCGAGGAAGCGCAAGGAAACAGACGAAAGAAATGGCCCAACCCCCCCCCCCCATACACATGTACATACACACGTCCACACACGCAAATATACATACCTACACAGCTTTCCATGGTTTACCCCAGACGCTTCACATGCCTTGATTCAATCCACTGACAGCACGTCAACCCCTGTATACCACATCGCTCCAATTCACTCTATTCCTTGCCCTCCTTTCACCCTCCTGCATGTTCAGGCCCCGATCACACAAAATCTTTTTCACTCCATCTTTCCACCTCCAATTTGGTCTCCCTCTTCTCCTCGTTCCCTCCACCTCAGACACATATATCCTCTTGGTCAATCTTTCCTCACTCATTCTCTCCATGTGCCCAAACCATTTCAAAACACCCTCTTCTGCTCTCTCAACCACGCTCTTTTTATTTCCACACATCTCTCTTACCCTTACGTTACTTACTCGATCAAACCACCTCACACCACACATTTTCCTCAAACATCTCATTTCCAGCACATCCATCCTCCTGCGCACATCTCTATCCATAGCCCACGCCTCGCAACCATACAACATTGTTGGAACCACTATTCCTTCAAACATACCCATTTTTGCTTTCCGAGATAATGTTCTCGACTTCCACACATTTTTCAAGGCTCCCAAAATTTTCGCCCCCTCCCCCACCCTATGATCCACTTCCGCTTCCATGGTTCCATCCGCTGACAGATCCACTCCCAGATATCTAAAACACTTCACTTCCTCCAGTTTTTCTCCATTCAAACTCACCTCCCAATTGACTTGACCCTCACCCCTACTGTACCTAATAACCTTGCTCTTATTCACATTTACTCTTAACTTTCTTCTTCCACACACTTTACCAAACTCAGTCACCAGCTTCTGCAGTTTCTCACATGAATCAGCCACCAGCGCTGTATCATCAGCGAACAACAACTGACTCACTTCCCAAGCTCTCTCATCCCCAACAGACTTCATACTTGCCCCTCTTTCCAGGACTCTTGCATTTACCTCCCTAACAACCCCATCCATAAACAAATTAAACAACCATGGAGACATCACACACCCCTGCCGCAAACCTACATTCACTGAGAACCAATCACTTTCCTCTCTTCCTACACGTACACATGCCTTACATCCTCGATAAAAACTTTTCACTGCTTCTAACAACTTGCCTCCCACACCATATATGCTTAATACCTTCCACAGAGCATCTCTATCAACTCTATCATATGCCTTCTCCAGATCCATAAATGCTACATACAAATCCATTTGCTTTTCTAAGTATTTCTCACATACATTCTTCAAAGCAAACACCTGATCCACACATCCTCTACCACTTCTGAAACTGCACTGCTCTTCCCCAATCTGATGCTCTGTACATGCCTTCACCCTCTCAATCAATACCCTCCCATATAATTTACCAGGAATACTCAACAAACTTATACCTCTGTAATTTGAGCACTCACTCTTATCCCCTTTGCCTTTGTACAATGGCACTATGCACGCATTCCGCCAATCCTCAGGCACCTCACCATGAGTCATACATACATAAATAACCTTACCAACCAGTCAACAATACAGTCACCCCCTTTTTTAATAAATTCCACTGCAATACCATCCAAACCTGCTGCCTTGCCGGCTTTCATCTTCCGCAAAGCTTTTACTACCTCTTCTCTGTTTACCAAATCATTTTCCCTAACCCTCTCACTTTGCACACCACCTCGACCAAAACACCCTATATCTGCCACTCTGTCATCAGACACATTCAACAAACCTTCAAAATACTCACTCCATCTCCTTCTCACATCACCGCTACTTGTTATCACCTCCCCATTTACGCCCTTCACTGAAGTTCCCATTTGCTCCCTAGTCTTACGCACCCTATTTACCTCCTTCCAGAACATCTTTTTATTCTCCCTAAAATTTACTGATAGTCTCTCACCCCAACTCTCATTTGCCCTTTTTTTCACCTCTTGCACCTTTCTCTTGACCTCCTGTCTCTTTCTTTTATACTTCTCCCACTCAATTGCATTTTTTCCCTGCAAAAATCGTCCAAATGCCTCTCTCTTCTCTTTCACTAATACTCTTACTTCTTCATCCCACCACTCACTACCCTTTCTAAACAGCCCACCTCCCACTCTTCTCATGCCACAAGCATCTTTTGCGCAATCCATCACTGATTCCCTAAATACATCCCATTCCTCCCCCACTCCCCTTACTTCCATTGTTCTCACCTTTTTCCATTCTGTACACAGTCTCTCCTGGTACTTCCCCACACAGGTCTCCTTCCCAAGCTCACTTACTCTCACCACCTTCTTCACCCCAACATTCACTCCTCTTTTCTGAAAACCCATACTAATCTTCCCCTTAGCCTCCACAAGATAATGATCAGACATCCCTCCAGTTGCACCCCTCAGCACATTAACATCCAAAAGTCTCTCTTTCGCACGCCTGTCAATTAACACGTAATCCAATAACGCTCTCTGGCCATCTCTCCTACTTACATAAGTATACTTATGTATATCTCGCTTTTTAAACCAGGTATTCCCAATCATCAGTCCTTTTTCAGCACATAAATCTACAAGCTCTTCACCATTTCCATTTACAACACTGAACACCCCATGCATACCAATTATTCCCTCAACTGCCACATTACTCACCTTTGCATTCAAATCACCCATCACTATAACCCGGTCTCGTGCATCAAAACCACTAACACACTCATTCAGCTGCTCCCAAAACACTTGCCTCTCATGATCTTTCTTCTCATGCCCAGGTGCATATGCACCAATAATCACCCACCTCTCTCCATCAACTTTCAATTTTACCCATATCAATCGAGAATTTACTTTCTTACATTCTATCACATACTCCCACAACTCCTGTTTCAGGAGTATCGCTACTCCTTCCCTTGCTCTTGTCCTCTCACTAACCCCTGACTTCACTCCCCAGACATTTCCAAACCACTCTTCCCCTTTACCCTTGAGCTTCGTTTCACTCAGAGCCAAAACATCCAGGTTCCTTTCCTCAAACATACTACCTATCTCTCCTTTTTTCACATCTTGGTTACATCCACACACATTTAGGCACCCCACTCTGAGCCTTCGAGGAGGATGATCACTCCCCGCGTGACTCCTTCTTCTGTTTCCCATTTTAGAAAGTTAATACAAGGAGGGGAGGATTTCCGGCCCCCCACTCCCGTCCCCTCTAGTCGCTTTCTACGACACGCGAGGAATACGTGGGAAGTATTCTTTCACCCCTATCCCCAGGGTGACTGTATTGTTGACTGGTTGGTAAGGTTATTTAATGTATGTATGACTCATGGTGAGGTGCCTGAGGATTGGCGGAATGCGTGCATAGTGCCATTGTACAAAGGCAAAGGGGATAAGAGTGAGTGCTCAAATTACAGAGGTATAAGTTTGTTGAGTATTCCTGGTAAATTATATGGGAGGGTATTGATTGAGAGGGTGAAGGCATGTACAGAGCATCAGATTGGGGAAGAGCAGTGCGGTTTCAGAAGTGGTAGAGGATGTGTGGATCAGGTGTTTCCTTTGAAGAATGTATGTGAGAAATACTTAGAAAAGCAAATGGATTTGTATGTAGCATTTATGGATCTGGAGAAGGCATATGATAGAGTTGATAGAGATGCTCTGTGGAAGGTATTAAGAATATATGGTGTGGGAGGCAAGTTGTTAGAAGCAGTGAAAAGTTTTTATCGAGGATGTAAGGCATGTGTACGTGTAGGAAGAGAGGAAAGTGATTGGTTCTCAGTGAATGTAGGTTTGCGGCAGGGGTGTGTGATGTCTCCATGGTTGTTTAATTTGTTTATGGATGGGGTTGTAAAGGAGGTAAATGCAAGAGTCCTGGAAAGAGGGGCAAGTATGAAGTCTGTTGGGGATGAGAGAGCTTGGGAAGTGAGTCAGTTGTTGTTCGCTGATGATACAGCGCTGGTGGCTGATTCATGTGAGAAACTGCAGAAGCTGGTGACTGAGTTTGGTAAAGTGTGTGGAAGAAGAAAGTTGAGAGTAAATGTGAATAAGAGCAAGGTTATTAGGTACAGTAGGGGTGAGGGTCAAGTCAATTGGGAGGTGAGTTTGAATGGAGAAAAACTGGAGGAAGTGAAGTGTTTTAGATATCTGGGAGTGGATCTGTCAGCGGATGGAACCATGGAAGCGGAAGTGGATCATAGGGTGGGGGAGGGGGCGAAAATTTTGGGAGCCTTGAAAAATGTGTGGAAGTCGAGAACATTATCTCGGAAAGCAAAAATGGGTATGTTTGAGGGAATAGTGGTTCCAACAATGCTGTATGGTTGCGAGGCGTGGGCTATGGATAGAGATGTGCGCAGGAGGATGGATGTGCTGGAAATGAGATGTTTGAGGACAATGTGTGGTGTGAGGTGGTTTGATCGAGTAAGTAACGTAAGGGTAAGAGAGATGTGTGGAAATAAAAAGAGCGTGGTTGAGAGAGCAGAAGAGGGTGTTTTGAAATGGTTTGGGCACATGGAGAGAATGAGTGAGGAGAGATTGACCAAGAGGATATATGTGTCGGAGGTGGAGGGAACGAGGAGAAGAGGGAGACCAAATTGGAGGTGGAAAGATGGAGTGAAAAAGATTTTGTGTGATCGGGGCCTGAACATGCAGGAGGGTGAAAGGAGGGCAAGAAATAGAGTGAATTGGAGTCATGTGGTATACAGGGGTTGACGTGCTGTCAGTGGATTGAAGCAAGGCATGTGAAGCGTCTGGGGTAAACCATGGAAAGCTGTGTAGGTATGTATATTTGCGTGTGTGGACGTGTGTATGTACATGTGTATGGGGGGGGGGGGTTGGGCCATTTCTTTCGTCTGTTTCCTTGCGCTACCTCGCAAACGCGGGAGACAGCGACAAAGTATAAAAAAAAAAAAAAAAAAAAAAAAAATATACATATACACACACACACACATACACACACATACGCACATACACACACACACATACATATATATACATATGAAAAATGTAAGAAACAATTTAGAAAACAAACTTTAGCTGATACCAATAGCATGATACCAATCTTAAAACCCTCCAAACCTCCTAACGTACCTTCAATTCAGTCTTCAGAATCCATACTCTGTGAAAATTAAGCAAACTACTTGAGTCTCACCAACACACCAGGTATTCAGACTCAACCATTCAACCACCTCACCACCACTCAACACAGCGACTTCACACAACACAAATGGCTTCAACTAAATTTGGACAATACAAAGAATCCCTCAGTACACCTATCAACTATTTATCCAGTTCACTTTAGTGTATCCTTCATCTCCCTAGTCTTCTACCTCATCCAAAGGAAATTAACAAAACTGCAAACCACAATAAGGAGAGCACTCAAGACAATCATTAGCTGTCTAGCAACCAAATACACTCAACACCAACACAATGAAACACAGATCCCCTCAATACAACCCCACAAATCCTGTCCTGTACAATACTTGTGACAACAGATATCAGTAAAACACTTACACTCTCCCCAAACACATTCTCACACAAAAGATACTTGACACCACCCTACAGAACAATGACAAAAAGTCTTTGGACAATCTCATAGCCAGCTGCCATGGCAGAGTCACTCATCTGTAAAACCTTCAAACTGCAATGGAGTTCCCTAAGGAGCTGTGCTTACTATAACTCTCTTCAATTTCCTCTTACACAACCTCCCATTACCTCCTGTATATCACATGAAGATCTACTCATATGAAGACAACCTAATAATCACAACACATCACCCTGACACTGAAATGGCAGAAAAAAAAAAAAAAAGCAGCACATCACAAAACTGGAACAATGGTTCAACTAGAACAGATTGTCTACACCTTTACAGAAGTCTTCATTCATTTGTTTAACCCCAGACAGATGTGAATCCAGCGCACATCCTCAATTCATTTTCACTCGACAATCATTCCCGCTGAACAAAACAACCATTCTATACATCACATACAACACACTTGTCATTCATTCCTCATACCAAAAACATCAACTCAAAATCAACACACAAACTTATTATCCTGAGATCACTAAATGACACTAGATTTGGAAGAAATAAAACAAATCAATTAGCATCATCTGCAAACAGTTCATCCACTTCAACTTAAAGTATGCCACATCAGCATAGTCTTACAACTTGTCCAAAGGAACTAACAAAACTGCAAACCAAACAAAATAGTGCACTCGGAACAATCACTGGCTGTTTAGCAACCACAAACACTCAACACCACAATGATACAAAGATCCTCTAAATACAAGCCCATCTCAACAGCATTAGACTCCTCCCATCCACATCATTCCATAACCAACCTCCATTCCCTAGTGGAAATAAAAAGATTACCCCTGCCTCACACTTTAGCAACCTCTAATCACAGATTCCCCCCATCCCCAATAAATATAACGCTGACAAAACACTTACACAGTGAAATAACCAACAAGGTAGTAGTTGGTAGACAGCCAATGACCAAGGAGGTATATTACCAGTACTATCAGGAGGGTTACTGACGGCTACATGGTGAGCTAGCACTTCAGTGGTCGTCAAGTTGCATTCCTCTGACCCAGATAGCTATCTTTTCTTTCTGCTTCACTCACTTATGGACTTCTGGCATTCTGTCTACAAACATACAATCTATCCTTTTCACACATATCACTTGACAACACTTAACTCACACAGCTCACCCTTCATAACTAGATTTTCCTGTGGTGAGTGCTATGTGCTAGCCCTGCCTTTTGGCAAAATGGTAGGAGCAATCTATAAAAGTAATAGGTAGAAACATTAGGTAGAAGTAGTGAGTAGCAATGTTAGGTAGTAACCTCTGCAAACACTACACTGGACCTGCCCTCTTGTCAGTGGCCTGTTAAGAACAAGAAACTAAAGGCTAAGAAGTGGCACTGGAGTTCATTAGATATGGAGACTATAGCTGTGGCTACCCCCTTGTGGGAGTTCCAGACAGGCATGAGAGCTAATAGCACTATTAAAATGCCCTCCTAATTTAGTCTTAAACTCCAGTCCACCAACTATACACCTGGAAAAACATGAGTCACACCTTTCCATCTATGCCTTGAGGACCACCCTTCCTTACAACACTACAAACTCAGTAACAAAATATCCTAAGACCCTTTGTGACCATGAAGCAATTACCACAACAAAGATATTAAACACTTAGACTCAAGTGCCTTATGCTTTCCCCACATAAACACAATATTACAACCCTTAAGACCTATGGTGCTATCCAGTGGACATAAATAGGTCCTGCCCAGTGGATGTGACTGACTTCCTAAGTGCTTAGTGGTTTTATAGAAACAGAAAGGACTCCTAGAGCAAGAATTAAGTACATAAAAGTTACTGGACTCCACCTGCATGAGGATAAACAGCAAATGTAAAGTCACTGGCAAGGCTGTATCACAACAAATATAGTCTTGTCAAAGAACTTCTCACTCCATAGGAGTCTACACTTCTCGGCTCCTCTAGAGATCCTGGGGTAATTATAAGTGTGAGTGTGTGTGTGTGTGTGTGTGTGTGTGTGTGTGTGTGTGTGTGTGTGTGTGTGTGTGTGTGTGTGTGTGAGAGCATACACTGTATCACAGGAAATATAGTTTTGTAAAAGAACTCACTCCAAAGGAGTCTACATTTCTCTACTCCTCCAGAGATCCTGGGGTAAGTATAAGTGTATGTGTGTGCATACATACATACATATATGGGGATGGGGAGAAAGAATACTTTCCACGCATTCCTCACTTGTTGTAGAAGGCGACTAAAGGGGACGGGAGCGGGGGGGGGGTTAGAAACCCTCCCCTCCTTGTATTTTAATTTTCTCAACAGGGAAACAGAAGAAGGAGTCGCGCGGGGAGTGCTCATCCTCCTCAAAGGCCCAGATTGCGGTGTTTAAATGTGTGTGGATGTAACCAAGATGAGAAAAAAGGAGAGATACGTAGTATGTTTGAGAAAAAGGAACCTGGACGTTTTGGCTCTGAGTGAAGGTAAAGGGGAAGAGTGGTTTGGGAATGTCTTGGGAGTAAAGTCTGGGGTTAGTGAGAGGACAAGAGAAAGGGAAGGAGTAGCACTACTCCTGAAACAAGAATGGTGGGAGTATGTGATAGAGTGTAAGGAAGTAAACTCTAGATTGATATGGGTAAAACTGAAAGTGGATGGAGAGAGACAGGTGATTATTGGTGTATATGCACCTGGGCATGAGAAGAAAGATCATGAGAGGTAAGTGTTTTGGGAGCAGGTGAATGAGTGTGTTAGTAGTTTTGATGCACGAGACCGGGTTATAGTGATGGGTGATTTTATTGCAAAGGTGAGTAATGAGCAGTTGAGGGAATAATTGGTATACATGGGGTGTTCAGTGTTGTAAATGGAAATGCTGAAGAGATTGTAGATTTATGTGCTGAAAAAGGACTGGTGATTGGGAATCCTGGTTTAAAAAGAGAGATATAAATAAGTATACATATGAAAGTAGGAGAGATGGCAAGAGAGCGTTATTAGATTACGTGTTATTTGATAGGCACATGAAAGAGAGACTTTTGGATGTTGATGTGCAGAGAGGTGCAACTGGAGGGATGTCTGATCATTATCTTGTGGAGGTGAAGGTAAAGATTTGTAGAAGTTTTCAGAAAAGAAGAGAGAATTTTGGGGTGAAGAGAGTGGTGAGAGTAAGTGAGCCTGGGAAGGAGACGTGTGAGTAAGTACCAGTAGAGACTGAGTACAGAATGGAAAAAGGCGAGAACAAAGGACGTATGGGGAGTGGGGGAGGAATGGGACGTATTTAGGGAAGGAGTGATGGCTTGTGCAAAAGATGCTTGTGGCATGAGAAGTGTGGGAGGTGGGCAGATTAGAAAGGGTAGTGAGTGGTGGGATGAAGTAAGATTATTAGTAAAAGAGAAGAGAGAGGCATTTAGACGATTTTTGCAGGGAAATAATGCAAACGAGTGGGAGATGTATAAAAGAAAGAGGCAGGAGGTCAAGAGAAAGGTGCAAGAGGTGAAAAAGAGGGCAAATGAGAGTTGGGGTGAGAGAGTATCATTGAATTTTAGGGAGAATAAAAAGATGTTTTGGAAGGAGGTAAATAAATAAAGTGCATAAGACAAGGAAACAAATGGGAACTTCAGTGAAGGGGGCTAATGGGGAGGTTTTAACAAGTAGTGGTGATGCGAGAAGGAGACGGAGTGAGTATTTTGAAGGTTTGTTGAATGTGTTTGATGATAGAGTGGCTAAAATAGGGTAGTTTGGTCGAGGTGGTGTGCAAAGTGAGAGGGTTAGAAAGAATGATTTGGTAAACAGAGAAGAGGTAGTAAAAGCTTTGCGGAACATGAAAGCCGGCAAGGCAATGGGTTTGGATCGTATTGTAGTGGAATTTATCAAAAAAGGGGGTGACTGTATTGTTGACTGGTTGGTTAGATTATTTAATGTATGTATGACTCATGGTGAGGTGCCTCAGGATTGGCAGAATGCTTGCATAGTGCCATTGTACAAAGGCAAAGGGGATAAAAGTGAGTGCTCAAATTACAGAGGAAAAAATTTATTGAGTATTCCTGGGAAATTATATGGGAGGGTATTGATTGAGAGGGTGAAGGTATGTATAGAGCATCAGATTGAGGAAGAGCAGTGTGGTTTCAGAGGTGGTAGAGGATGTGTGGATCAGGTGTTTGCTTTGAGGAATGTATGTGAGAAATACTTAGAAAAGCAAATGGATTTCTATGTAGCATTTCTGGATCTGGAGGAGGCACATGATAGAGTTGATACAGATGCTCTGGGGAAGGTATTAAGAATATATGGTGTGGGAGGCAAGTTGTTAAAAGCAGTGAAAAGTTTTTATTGGGGATGTAAGGAATGTGTAAGTGTGGGAAGAGAGGAAAGTGATTGGTTCTCAGTGAATGTAGGTTTGCAGCAAGGGTGCGTGATGTCTCCATGGTTGTTTAATTTGTTTCTGGATGGGGTTGTTAGGGAGGTGAATGCAAGAGTTTTGGAAAGAGGCCCAAGTATCCAGTCTGTTGTGGATGAGAGAGCTTGGGAAGTGAGTCAGTTGTTCTTTCCTGATGATACAGCGCTGGTGGCTGATTCATGTGAGAAACTGCAGAAGTTGGTGACTGAGTTTGGTAAAGTGTGTGAAAGAAGAAAGTGAAGAGTAAATGTGAATAAGAGCAAGGTTATTAGGTACAGTAGGGTTGAGGGTCAAGTCAACTGGGAGGTGAGTTTGAATGGAGAAAAACTGGAGGAAGTAAAGTATTTTAGATATCTGGGAGTGGAGCTGGCAGCGGATGGAACCATGGAAGCGGAAGTGAATCATAGGGTGGGGGAGGGAGCGAATATCCTGGGAGCCTTGAAGAATTTGTGGAAGTCGAGAACATTATCTCCGAAAGCAAAAATGGCTATGTTTGAAGGAATAGTGGTTCCAACAATGTTGTATGGTTGCGAGGCATGGGCTATGGATAAAGTTGTGCGCAGGAGGATGGATGTGCTGGAAATGAGATGTTTGAGGACAATGTGTGGTGTGAGGTGGTTTGATCGAGTGAGTAACGTAAGGGTAAGAGAGATGTGTGGAAATAAAAAGAGCGTGATTGAGAGAGCAGAAGAGGGTGTTTTGAAATGGTTTGGGCACATGGAGAGAATGAGTGAGGAAAGATTGACCAAGAGGATATATGTGTCGGAGGTGGAGGGAACGAGGAGAAGTGGGAGACCAAATTGGAGGTGGAAAGATGGAGTGAAAAAGATTTTGTGTGATAGGGGCCTGAACATGCAGGAGGGTGAAAGGAGGGCAAGGAATAGAGTGAATTGGATCGATGTGGTATACCGGGGTTGACGTGCTGTCAGTGGATTGAATCAGGGCATGTGAAGCATCTGGGGTAAACCATGGAAAGCTGTGTAGGTATGTATATTTGCATGTGTGGACGTATGTATATACATGTGTATGGGGGTGGGTTGGGCCATTTCTTTCGTCTGTTTCCTTGCGCTACCTCGCAAACGCGGGAGACAGCGACAAAGCAAAAAAAAAAAAATATATATATATATATATATATATATTTCAATTATCATACATAATCGCTGCTTCCCGCATCAATGAGGTAGTGCCTGGAAACAGACAAAGAATGGCCCATCCATTCATATACATATATATACATAAATGCCCATATACACACATATAAATATCAACATATACATACACAAACACAGACATATATATGCATGTACATATTCATACTTGCTTGCCTTCATCGTTTCCTGGGGTTACCCCACCCCACAGGAAAAAGCATTGCTACCCCCTGCTTCACACATTATTTCAATTTTTGTTGAGTTTCTAATACAAGACTAATAGCACTGGCGCCTATTGCACCCAAATGTAAATCAAAATTATTTGACCATTAAACAAAATCTGGAAACTTGTTCCCACACTATACTCAACACATAACTAGATATCTTTTTATGAACCTGAGCAAGACTTTAAAAATACAGCCTTCTACTTAATACAAATAACTCAACTGACATATCATACACAACTGGAATTATGATCTACACACATAAATTAGGCATCTTTATTGCTTCTTGTTTATGTCAGATACCAGGGACGGTATTTCAGAACTCACTCCAACATGTACTAAATAAAGACTCCATTTATATGATTATATGATATGTCAGTCTTAACATCTCTGACTGAAGTCTTTACTGAGGTACTGTAATGGTGAGATCCAGAATCCAGTCCTAAGAAAATAATTTAAAACCTAGGCTGCATTTTCACTCACAAAGAACTGGATTATTTCACCCAATTATCCAAAGTCTGAACTATTCCTATTATGTAAATGCTTATATTCATTCATTATAATATTTACACTTAAAATCATGCAGTTTTAATATCAACATCTATTACCACAGCCAAATAGATAACAGAGACATCAGAAGTCTTGGTGTAGGCTCACGGTCTTAAGATAAACATGTGTGACTAAAAGCATATGAAAAGGTGGACTTCTGTTGGATGAAATATTTGCCTTTAAAATGAGTTTTCAAATAAACTTGTAAAATGTCATAACACCAAATCACAGGAATTATGTAAAGACATGTACATTCATAAAATAAATAAGCCAAGTTCATTACTGATTGTCTCACAATGATTCTTCAATATTATTTCCTTTTATTCCTGAAAGCCTTCATGAGTCAAACTGTATAATTCAAGATGAAAAGATAGTGCAACAGACAATATTGATATAAAGAATAAAAGAATCCAGCCCATGGTCTGGAAAAGGAAATACAGAAAGGAACTTGAGGGCAGGTACAAAATGTACATGAACTCGTATTTCATCCTAGTTTTTACTAATGGCCATAGGAATAAATGGTCCTGAAGGGCTTTTCTAAAAACTGGACTGTTCCATATGAAAGTATAAAAATCAGGTACTACTCTATCTTCTTCTTCAGAAAAAACTTTGTTTCAATTATAAGATGAAGCTAGAGCTTACCTCTTTAACTGTTCAGATATCTAATCAAAATACAATTCGTGATCATTTTACTTTAATCAAAATACAATTCGTGATCATTTTACTTTAACACTTTGTACACCAGACAATTTGTACCCTCATAGTCAATGCTCACTGTAGCATAATTCTAAATCAATTTCAACAATCCAAAAAAGAAGAGCACATAATATAGTATGTAGACAAAATAAATATTAAGTAAAACAAGCCCAAGATGATATTAACACACCAGTTCCTCAAACAAAGAAGACAAAAGGTATGTGAAGGTCAGGTACACCAACAAATATAGGAGTGAGGGTTGTGGAATGACAGCTGGAAAATTTTAAAAAACTAGTTCTACAGAAATCATGTCTTTCAAAAGCCATGTAAGACAACACCTGTATAACTACTCACACAAAACTTGTACATTCAAGCTCATTCCTTACTAAAAGTTTAAGAAGTAAATACACAAAAAATTCTTAAATTGTAAAACTTGAAATAAAACGAAAATTTATACTTTAAAAATTATTTCCATATCCAGAATATCATACTCCTAAAACAGGAAATTAAAGCTGACAAAGTTCACATACCATTTGCATGGTTCAGAACTACAAAGCATATGTAAAGCCTATCGATGTTTGTGTTGAACACATCAAAATTCATTCGAATGCTGGAATGGTGGAAAACTGAACACATCTCCTCTCATCTGATATGATACCAGGTTAAAAATTGCACACTTTATCATTCAGTCCTCTCATTCCAAAAATGAAAAAAAAAATGCACGACCTTTGGTGTCATTCAATCTGGTAAAAATAACTTGCTTCAAGGAAACTACCAATATATCTATTATGCGAAATACCCAGAACAACAACACCACCTAGCCTGAGAATTAAGAATAATATCTCTAGCATGTAACGGAGGGGAATAATATTAGAACCTTAAAAACTTCCCTAATGAAGCTCCCAAACACTAGCAGTCTTAATAGTTACACCACCATTCATGCCATACCTTATAACATCTCACTGCAAGTGGCAGTACGTCTCAAAATTATAATTTACAAAATATCATATGTTTTTTACTAAATTTCTATTGCAAAACCTGACTCCCTTCCCTCTCTCCATCTATGTACAGAACTGAGCCAGGAGTGTATGCTGCAGTTGAACCAGTTGCAGAGAGGGATGTGTGGTGAGGAGGCACTCCTAGACTAGCATGTGGCTGGGAGATCTGGGACATAAGGCTTTGGTGCTGTGGTAAACTGGATGGTAAATACTGAGGAAGTGCCTGCATCTGGGTGTCGTAAACACCAGGACGTTGGAAGGTCATCTCAGTCATTATTTCAGCTGGATGTGCTGGTGGGCCCTGTCCACTTGGAGAAGGATTCTGAAGGCCAGGATCCCCAAAGACAAATTCAGGGTAGTACCCACTTGGTCCTGCCACTGTCATCTGAAATAATAACAAATAGAAAAAATACTTGGGATTATATCTAGAATAAAAATATACAATGGGTGAGTCATGTAAAACCTCCTGCATTCACAATGACACTAACAATTTACAGCAGTTTCCTCTGTAGAGACAACACTGCCACATGTATTCTCCTCCTCTATATCTATTTCCATTCACTTCAGTCAAGTTTATGTCTTCGGTCATTCTCTCCACATCACTTCTTCCACGCTATCTCAGTAATAAGCATTCCTGCAACCACTTACAAGATGATGTGCATATCTGTATGGCTAAATGCATTGCAAGAAGTGCATGGTAAATGTAAGATGATGGAAGTTCCATAAATTTAAGGGTAATTCATATGAGTTAAGTGTGCACAAAACAAAGATGGGCAGTGGAATATATTAACTGGAACTGAGCAAAGGTTGCAAAATCAGGCTTTTAGATGGTATATGGCTTTGCAAAGCAAGGTGTGCGAGTTTTCATGAAAAATGAATTGCGTGAAAAGTTGTCTGACAACAAATACGTACACTCTTGGTTAATAGATACAAAATATGTGCAATATATTTAATACTTAGAAAAGCAAATGGATTTGTATGTAGCATTTATGGATCTGGAGAAGGCATATGATAGAGTTGATAGAGATGCTCTGTGGAAGGTATTAAGAATATATGGTGTGGGAGGCAAGTTGTTAGAAGCAGTGAAAAGTTTTTATCGAGGATGTAAGGCATGTGTACGTGTAGGAAGAGAGGAAAGTGATTGGTTCTCAGTGAATGTAGGTTTGCGGCAGGGGTGTGTGATGTTTCCATGGTTGTTTAATTAGTTTATGGATGGGGTTGTTAGGGAGGTGAATGCAAGAGTTTTGGAAAGAGGGGCAAGTATGAAGTCTGTTGTGGATGAGAGAGCTTGGGAAGTGAGTCAGTTGTTGTTCGCTGATGATACAACGCTGGTGGCTGATTCATGTGAGAAACTGCAGAAGCTGGTGACTGAGTTTGGTAAAGTGTGTGAAAGAAGAAAGTTAAGAGTAAATGTGAATAAGAGCAAGGTTGTTAGGTACAGTAGGGTTGAGGGTCAAGTCAATTGGGAGGTAAGTTTGAATGGAGAAAAACTGGAGGAAGTAAAGTGTTTTAGATATCTGTGAGTGGATCTGGCAGTGGATGGAACCATGGAAGCAGAAGTGGATCATAGGGTGGGGGAGGGGGTGAAAATCCTGGGAGCGTTGAAGAATGTGTGGAAGTCAAGAACATTATCTCGGAAAGCAAAAATGGGTATGTTTCAAGGAATAGTGGTTCCAACAATGTTGTATGGTTGCGAGGCGTGGGCTATGGATAGAGTTGTGCACAGGAGGGTGGATGTGCTGGAAATGAGATGTTTGAGGACAATGTGTGGTGTGAGGTGGTTTGATCGAGTAAGTAACGTAAGGGTAAGAGAGATGTGTGGAAATAAAAAGAGCGTGGTTGAGAGAGCAGAAGAGGGTGTTTTGAAATGGCTTGGGCACATGGAGACAATGAGTGAGGAAAGATTGACCAAGAGGATATATGTGTCGGAGGTGGAGGGAACGAGGAGAAGTGGGAGACCAAATTGGCGGTGGAAAGATGCAGTGAAAAAGATTTTGTGTGATCGGGGCCTGAACATGCTGGAGGGTGAAAGGAGGGCAAGGAATAGAGTGAATTGGATCGATGTGGTATACCAGGGGTTGATGTGCTGTCAGTGGATTGGATCAGGGCATGTGAAGCGTCTGGGGTAAACCATGGAAAGCTGTGTAGGTATGTATATTTGCGTGTGTGGACGTGTATGTATATACATGTGTATGGGGGTGGGTTGGGCCATTTCTTTCGTCTTGTTTCCTTGCGCTACCTCGCAAACGCGGGAGACAGCAAAAAAAAAAAAAAAAAAAAAAAAAAAAAAATTAATAAGATTGCATTACTTGCAATTATGCCTTATAATGGTAAGGAAGAGGTTAATGATATTTCTGGGGAAGAAACATGAAAGTATATGATACTCCTGAATGCTATTGTACTTAATGCATGTTTCTTATATTCACCATCTGAATAGTTTCCCTTCTTCCTTGTCAGGCTCTTTACAGATATTTCTGTAGGATGTCTTTTTGGTATATTTCATCTATTAATACAACTCAGTTACTCTGTTTCTGTTTCCTTCCTCAGAGCACTCTTAATCCAAGTACACTGCTCCTCATACCAGTCTACTGGCATGTGTAAAATATATCAGGGTTACTAGACTTCACCTGCATGGGGTTATACTGGGAGTGAAAGGTCACCTTTCATTGCTAATGGATGAAAAAGATGATTACACTAAGTGAAAAGTCACCTCTCTGCTAATGGATGAAAAGGACAATTGCATTGTGAGTAAATAGTCACCTTTCATTGATCATGGATGAAAAGGACGATTACACAGAGAATGAAAAGTCACCTTTCACAAGGTTTTATCACTGTTTATTAATGAGTGGGAGTACAATCTCATAGAGGAACTTCTAACCCAAAAGGAATCCATTTCCCTGCTACTGACCATAATGAAGCCTTGAAGCTGCTGAACCACAAATGTGTCTTGGTTATATAACTGAAAATACAAATATATTATCATGTATTTATTTATTTCTAGAATGTATAGTGCAAGTTAATTTAGCCTCTCCTTATAATTCACATGCTGCATTTGTTTGCTTATAAAGCATTTCTGAATTCTCTTGAGTAAATTCATTTCTGCTTATTTTTTAGTGAAAAAACAAAGCATTTTTCAATTTTGCCTCATATACACTTTGATCATTTTCATCGCAGCTTTCTGTTTCTCACTGTGAAAGTTCTCATCATCATATTCATTGCTTGATAAGTTAGGTTTCATCATTATGACAACCTTGTCTTTTTTTTAAGGAAAATGCTGGAATTCCATCAGGTCCAGGTTCAGAGCTCTCTTCATATTTGTCTATTGCTTTAATAATGACCTGTTCTGCTATATGAATATTAGTAATGGCATTCTTCTCATACTGATTAAATATTTCAGATTCCATACTTTCTTTATTCTAGAAAGAATAAAGAACACTGATTTATGTTTTTAATTAGCATCTTGCATTCATTCTTAAGAGTTATTTCCATATTTTTCTCCCACTTTTAAAAGGATAATCTCAGAATCTTTTGGATTCTATTTCATGCTTTGTATTGCTTTCTCCTCAATTAGTCTCTATTCTCTTCTGCAAGATTCTATAATTTCATTCTAAGGTTTCTTATCTTTATCATCCAGCTCTTCTACTTTTCCTTTGCTTTGCACAAATGTTTTCTTCCTCATCCATTCTCTTGTTCCATTCATTCGTTATTTTCTGTTTCTTGATGTCTTTAACTTTACATTGTTATCGTTATTAGGAGATGCCAATCCTTTAAATATTTGTTTTATTCTCTAATAAAACAGTTTTGTCTTATTTGAGTTTACAGTGATGCTCATTGTGTGTGTTCTCATTATAATTTTTGTTACTACCATCTGCAGCTTTATGATGTTTTTCTTTTGTCTTATTAACATTTTCTCTCTCCACAGTCTTTTTGCCTATATTCATTCACTCCACTTTCTGTATATTCAGTGTCACTATTTTGTCCTATATCTATTTCATTCACATCATTTACATCTTTTTCTCCTTCCCTGCCTATTCTGTACACTGCATACTTTTGCTTCTGTGTGCAAGCATAAAAGTGAGACAAAAAGACAGTTCTTATCATGTACATATTTCCTTAGTTTCAAAGTCATGTTATCCTGTTACAAAGTTTATAAATTCTATTTAGATGTTATATCCTAGCACACTTACATGACAAAACTTTGACACCATTTCCATCGATCCGACACGCCTATATTTGCTTCACAGTAGGCAGGAATATTAGATAGACACATCAGGTACAAGTGGTCAGTACGAAAATCTGGTAGGAGTCTCTGCTAACACTGCAGTAGAGTTGCCCTTTGCCAGTGGCATGTTAAAGGTGAGGCACTAAAGGATAAGAAGTGGCAATGGAGTTCACTAGCTATGGAGAGACTATTGCTGTGGCCACCCCCTTCAGGGAGTTCCAGTAGTGACAGGCATCAGAGATAAACAGTTAAAGCATCAATAACTGTATTATCAACATTTACAAATTCACTCTCTGAAAGCTCTTTCAATTATATAATCTTTCTTTTTATCGCACAAATCTAACCATTATTGAAACTTTCTCTTTTCTACTGTTTGCCATTTTATTTCATTTCTATAGATCTCTTTTCTATTGGCAGTTAATTCTTATATGCCATTTTAAACTTAACAATCTTAATAATCAATATTCACACACTTACTTTTTTGTTTATTTCAATGTAACACTACTTATATATTAAGGATTGGTATTTCCAATTGATCAGTAGATAGTAGTTGGTGGGCAGCCACCACCCATACAGGTTTATTACTCGTACTACCCACCTAGGTATTAGGAGGGTTAGTGACGGCTCCGAAGCGATCCAGCACTTCAGTGATTGTCACTCTATACTCCTATGACCCAGACAGCTGTTATTTTCTTTCTGTATCACCTACACATGTACTGCTGGCATTATGTTCACAAACATACAATCTCTCCTTATTACACATAACACTTGACAATAGTTAACTCACACAATTCATTCTTTGTAACTCTAGATTTTTCCACAGTGAGTGTTAAGCACTAGCCCTACCTTTTGACAAAATGGTGGGAGTAACAGACAGAAGTAGTAGGTATGAACATGAGTAGTAGCAGGTTGGAACATAAGGCAGGAACATTAGGTATGAGAAGTCAGTAAGAAAATTAGTTAGGAATTCTGAAAATGCTGCATTAGAGTTGTCCTCTACCAGTGGCCTCTTAAGTGGGAGGTACTAAAGGCTATAAAGCTGTAAATTATTTGACCTAAGGCATATCAGGAGATCTATGCAAAGAAAAAAGTAAGCTTTAGGGCTCAGCTATGAATGGTAGTTGTTTTTTTCAGTACATTATACATGATACCTAGATAGTGAATTTGTGCAACTGAACATCATGTCCATTTGTCCCTGATGCTACCTTGCTAAGGCACAAGAAATAGTTTGGTATTCAAAAATTATTGTCTTGTACAAACATTTTTTAACCTCTTCAAGTTGCTGCTACACACCCTAGCTTGGCCTTAGGATAGAGCATGTAATTACCTACTTGTACCATAATGAGAGTGAGTTTAACACTCGTGGAGCCCCATATCTTGAACGTGCTCTATCATATATCTTAAATTCAGGTGTCTGCATTAACCTTGTGTGTAATACCTATTTGTACTGTACAAGGAGGAAGTTTCACCCTTGTGGGACTTCATCTCTTGAACAGTCTGTACTATCACAATCTCTTTATATGCATGTGTGTGGTCTGCATTAACAATGCCCTATGTCCTCAGTCATTCTGTTACATTCACCTACCTCTCTTCTTCTATATAAGTATTTCTTGAGATCTTTTTAGCATGTATCTTATGCAATGTAGGTTTGCGGCAGGGGTGTGTGATGTCTCCATGGTTGTTTAATTTGTTTATGGATGGGGTTGTTAGGGAGGTAAATGCAAGAGTTATGGAAAGAGGGGCAAGTATGAAGTCTGTTGGGGATGAGAGAGCTTGGGAAGTGAGTCAGTTGTTGTTCGCTGATGATACAGCGCTGGTGGCTGATTCATGTGAGAAACTGCAGAAGCTGGTGACTGAGTTTGGTAAAGTGTGTGGAAGAAGAAAGTTAAGAGTAAATGTGAATAAGAGCAAGGTTATTAGGTACAGTAGGGTTGAGGGTCAAGTCAATTGGGAGGTGAGTTTGAATGGAGAAAAACTGGAGGAAGTGAAGTGTTTTAGATATCTGGGAGTGGATCTGGCAGCGGATGGAACCATGGAAGCGGAAGTGGATCATAGGGTGGGGGAGGGGGCGAAAATTCTGGGGGCCTTGAAGAATGTGTGGAAGTCGAGAACATTATCTCGGAAAGCAAAAATGGGTATGTTTGAAGGAATAGTGGTTCCAACAATGTTGTATGGTTGCGAGGCGTGGGCTATGGATAGAGTTGTGCGCAGGAGGATGGATGTGCTGGAAATGAGATGTTTGAGGACAATGTGTGGTGTGAGGTGGTTTGATCGAGTGAGTAACGTAAGGGTAAGAGAGATGTGTGGAAATAAAAAGAGCGTGGTTGAGAGAGCAGAAGAGGGTGTTTTGAAGTGGTTTGGGCACATGGAGAGAATGAGTGAGGAAAGATTGACCAAGAGGATATATGTGTCGGAGGTGGAGGGAACGAGGAGAAGAGGGAGACCAAATTGGAGGTGGAAAGATGGAGTGAAAAAGATTTTGTGTGATCGGGGCCTGAACATGCAGGAGGGTGAAAGGAGGGCAAGGAATAGAGTGAATTGGAGCGATGTGGTATACCGGGGTTGACGTGCTGTCAGTGGATTGAATCAAGGCATGTGAAGCGTCTGGGGTAAACCATGGAAAGCTGTGTAGGTATGTATATTTGCGTGTGTGGACGTATGTATATACATGTGTATGGGGGGGGGGGGGTTGGGCCATTTCTTTCGTCTGTTTCCTTGCGCTACCTCGCAAACGCGGGAGACAGCGACAAAGTATAAAAAAAAAAAAATCTTATGCAATTTCATGTTATGTCCTCTGATTGCTCTATCCATAAATTTCTTGAAGAAATGTACACTGTCTACATCATGTGTGTGTGTGTATGTGTGTATACAAAAGGGGGGAAGACATAGTACGCATACAAGGTTAAGAGACAAGGCACCAGTAGTGTTAAAATTCTCTTCCTGTAAAATGCAACTACTAATCACATACGTGTCTTTTCGTTTTGATCTATATAATCCATGATTCTCAAAATATTCCGTCAATTGATACTTAAACAACAACCGAGAAAAAACATACCTGGTAGCCCTGCTGGGGAAAGCTGGGTTGTGGGTAGTGATGCTGCTGTATAGGGTGTCCCATGGGTACTGCTTGGATGCCTTGTGACAATGCTGAGCTCATGCTGACTTGGGACACTCCACCAGACAGGCTCTGGTGTAAGCCCTGGGGAACTCCTTGAGGCACATTTTGACTCAGTCCTTGAGGTACAGAGGAAGTCAGACCAGGGGGTGGTATTGGAACCCCAGGACCCCCTTGAATACCCTGAGCTACTCCCTGAGGCACTCCTTGAGGCACTGCTGTAGCTAGACTTGGGGGAATTCCTTGTGGAACACTTTGATGCAAATCTTGAGCTACTTGCTGAGAAATAAAGTGTCGTGTATCAAAGGGTACTTGCTGCTGACTCAGACTGGGGTCGCCAAATGCATGTGGAGAATGGGCGGTGACAGCTGGTGCCATACTTGTAAACTGACTCCCACCTGATCCTTGCTGAACACCATAAACCCCTGCCACAGGCCCACTCAGAGTTTGGCCAACAGATATAAAAGATTGTGATACAGTATTAGGGACTGAAGGTTGCCCATCAGGCTGTGACACTGGAGACCTGTATAATGGTGAGCCCATCATAAGCTTGTTATATGGCCCAGCATCAACCTGCTGCCCTTGATAATTTATGGCAATTGGAGTTGAGAAGCCTGGTGGGGGAGGAGGGGCACCACTGCCTGAGCTGTTTGAGGTCCCTCCACTTGCCACTGATGATGATGTGGACACTGACAATCCAGATCTATTACCACTTTCACTAACATTTGGCAACAATAGAGCACTAATCTGACCCCCAGCAGCTTGACTTGCCATATGAAACAAGGCAGCTGGACTAATACTATAAGGATACTGCTGTTGCTGCTGTTGTGGCTGATGATTCTGAGGTGATGAGACAGTAGTAGTTGCTTGGTAAATCTTGGATTTCTGTGGTTCTTGTTTTTGAGATTTTGAAGCCAATTGGACTGGCTGAGATAGGATACTATTAGGCCAGTACTCCCACTGTCTGTGTTGCTGTGATGGCTGCTGCTCTTGTTGTAATAGCCTTTGTTGTTGTTGTTGTTGTAATAGTTGTTGTTGTTGTTGTTGTTGTTGTTGTTGTTGTTGTTGTTGTTGTTGTTGCTGCTGCTGCTGCTGCTTCGGTGGCTGGGCCACTGTAATCTGATGGTGCTTATTTGCATCAGCAAAGTTACTAGGTCCCTGGAGTTTAGAAACCTGACTAGCATTTGTATGTTCCTGACTATTAAGCTTCAGCCCTTGGCTAATGTGTTCAGGAACTGGCTGACTCAGGTTGCTGTGTCCCATTTGAACATGTGGCATATGCTGAAAACCTGGAGGTGCACTAACTGCCCCACCAGCTAAGCTTGCAACTGTTTTCTCTTTAGTTCCCCAGTCATGGACACTAACTGATACTAACAAAGACTTAGCTGAAACTCCTGGTCTGCCAACCCCTGAATTACTTATTGATGAACTAATAACAGATCCACCTGTTCTGGCTCCAATTCTTGACTCAGATACACATGAAACTGATTCAATCAAGCTACCTACTAAAGATTCACTTTCAGTTGAACATAAATTAGTTTTTATTGTATCATCCCCTGACTGCAAAATATCATTAATCCCACCTTTATTAGTATTACTGACCCCTAACTTTCCTGTATTGTTTGCTCCATTTGGAGGGCCATTGGTAAGTATAGCACCTGTGGTATCAAAGGGTGATTTCCCTTGGCTTTGGGTTGTGGTTCTGCTGATGGTTGCTTGTGATTGGTCCAGTATGGTTGTGGATGTCTGACACGTTGAATTTCCAGTGGCGACATCTGGAACAGGTATTATCTCTTTAGTTCTTCACTAGTTTCAAAATATAATCTAACATTTGGGCACTTCAGGACAATTCCTCAATCCATATTTATCTAACTGATACAGTTTTCATAAAGTATTATAATTAAGAGATAATATCCCAATCCAGAGTCACCAACTGCTAATCCACTCAGGTCTGTTGGAAGGACTAGATTCAATACAAAGGCTGAGAGACTTCAGTTTATTGAAAGAATTTGATCACATTTGAGGCAATAAAAAAGCCACAATTTTTCAAGTACTGGTGGTCAATCGATGACAATGGATTGTAGATCAATAAAAAATTACTCAAAAAAATACCCTGCATTAAAAGAAAATGAATAAAATCAATGAAACAATACAATGCCCCACAGTACAAGAAATGCCATATGTACTAGTCAAAACAGTCATGCATAGAATTTACACTTTGAGGACTTTAGTTTCATTCCAGGGAGAGGCAGAACGGTGACTTGTGTCACTAGTGTTACCTGTCACTACATATGCAGAACCATTTCTCCGACAAACAAGCCCATAAAGTTGAAAATTCTTGCTATAATGAATGTAATTCCACTCAGTCTGGGTAAATGGCATATTCATGTACAATATGAAAGTTATGATAAAATTAATGATGGAGTTAGAGATATAAAAAAAAATACTCAACAACAGAATGTCTTTAAAGCATTTTCAAGCATTCTTTCCAACAAAAATGACAGGTAATCAACTTAGAACAGCAGAATATTACCACAACTTGGGGAAAGACTTGCCTGTATGCATTAAAAGTCAAATGCTAATAAAACATGTATCTTTAAAAAGATTGTCGAACTATACGATTTTTGTGTTTAGTGCTTTTAACTAAAAAACTATATAATTTCCTGACAATTCAAAAAGAACAAATCACAATGAAGAGTTCATGCTAACAGTGTGACCTTGTGACCCAAATCAATTTATTACCTGGTTTCAGTGTTTTACTCAAACAAAGAGAGCTTTGCAAAACCTCCCACTTATAAGCCTTACCAATGGAATACCAAAAAAAAAAAAAAGACTTCCCAGTAGAATAACCTCTGCAAAGTTTGTTACACCTTCATTTGTGAGTTCTACCATGTTGTCTCCATGGCAATGAGACAATATCATATCTCTCAGCTATGTTTAAGTTTGTATCCACAAGCTAGATGTAAAACATATGTGTATGTCTGAATCCACACAATAGATGTAAAACAATTTTATGCTGGCTACCAGGTCAGATCTTAATCACTTACCCTATCTACTTTAACTACCCTAAAGGAAATCCTGTCACTTAACATTCATTCTTTAACTTAAGGCACTACAAACACAGTAAGTTGTCATCTAACACAGAAGCTCTCATCTGTCAAGGCTGTAGTAAAGTCAGCTTCACCAGGTAGGGGTGCAAGGAGAAGGAATACAGGGTTTTCTCCTAGATAATGGTTTTCTCTTAAATGATGGGTTTCAAGAATTTTAATTGTTGTTACTTAATTTACAGCAGAACTTAATTTCACTATTTGCTTCACAAAGAATGAGTTACTTCAAATATTGAAAAAATAATCAGGAAAACATGCCCCCTAGATCCCTCACATACTATTTAAGTTCTACTTACCTTTCATTCATCAAAACACATGAATTTCAAAAATTTAATCCACTCTTATAACTCTCCTTAATCCCTTCTTTGAAAAAATTATGAACTTTAAGTACAAACGACCCTGAATTTTAGTTTTGTGTCTTTAGTCAATGTTAGGGAAAACCCTGAGGAAAAGGTATAGGGGAGCAGGGGAAATAGGAGGCAGAAGCTGCCACGGGGTGAACATCACTAAACACTGAAAATCAAGACCTATGTCAAACAGCACAATTTTGGTTAAGGGGATAGTTTCTCATTACATCCAAATTCAGTTTAGTATAGGCTATATGCAAACTTTATTTATATAAACGTACAATTACAAGCACAGCACCAGTACACCTTGAGTTTGCTCCTGAATTCTCATTTTTTTTTACTTTCTAGAGGCCATGCTATTGTAAAAGCATAATTGCAATGTCGATTAATAGCATGGTTACTTAATACAAAAAGTGTCCATTCTCTATAAACTTGCCTTAATTTGCAAATACCAAGAAATTAAAGGGGCCATACATGGTATTTCTCAGTTGTATTGATTTCATATTTTTTTATGTTATGCATTACATAAAGCCCTTCAGAAATACTTACAATACTATTCTTTTTACTGGTCAAGGCAAAAGAATGCTTTGCTTGCAATTATACTTTGTCTTATGTTTCAATAAAAATATCATAACTGATATATTTTACATTCATTTTTCATAGAATAAATGTTATTACTTTTCAATCACTTTTATAAGATCAAAATAATTAGCATACCTTAAGAATTTGATTTACAGGCAAATCATACAATTTCCACAAAAGCCACAAAATCACACACATTTTTAAATTCCATGACCAGCAGCACTTCAAAATACGCTATTCTACATTTGCATTCTTCCTATTTGACTTTTTGCCTTCATTGTCTGGCTCAGATTTTGAGCCTCCTTTCTTCCCTTTCCTAAACCTGGGTTTACGTCTCTTTTTATGGCCAATAGCACCATTTGGAGCACCTTCTATCACTGTCACTACACGAGGCTCAGACCCATTTCTTGGAATAGTCACAACAAGATCTGATCCTGATAATCTTCCCTTGGGCTCTTGTTCAGCTGGGTTCTTGACTCTAGCTGCTTCTGGTTGCTGAACCGGAGGGGATGATCTAACTACATTCTGTTGGTTGCAAGTGGAATTACTTACTGAAAGTGTTACTATTTCTTTCTCTGGTCCTACAGGCACAAGTTTGAATGTCAGTCCAAGTGATGGCTGATGCTTGGCTTTAATTGCACCTTCTTTATCACTATAAATTTTACTCTTTTTAATCCCACCTATATTACCCTGAATGTTTCTATCTTTACTAATATTAAGATTCATTTGACCTGCATGCACTACACTATCTGGAGGATTCTTTTGTTTACCCTTCCTACGCACTGTACGTTGAGCAAAATTCTCATCTTCACTTGAACTACAAGCAATCTGGAGATTATCTGGATTAGCTCGCATATAAGACTGGTTTTTTATTATGTTTCTGTTTGTGCAATCCTGCAAGTTATGTTTCTTAATACTTTTAACCTCTTGTTTCCCAAGGAAGTCTTTCGGGATTTGTGAATCAATCTGACCACACCTTTTACCCCCTAAATCATTTGAACCTTTATTTCCAGGCTCAAACTTCTGACCCCTTTTGTAACCTGGCCCAGCCATTTCCCTTCTGTAACGAACTTTCATTCTTTCCTTCTTTTTCTGTTTGCGCTTGTCTGCCACTTCTTTTATTTTCTCCATTAGAGTTTGGCCGATATTCTCAGGCATATCAAAAGTGCTTACAGGAGCTATTGTGCTATTAAATTGATCTGGTTCTTGTATATAATGCATACGCACTTCTACCATTTTCAAAATAAGATCATAGACTGAAGAAAATGGATGACGAGAAATGTCAGAGCCTTCAGAAACCTTTTGAGCTGCTTTATTCCAATTAACTGTCCACACATACTTTTCATCTTCTTGAGGTGGTACACAATGACATACCAATGTTCCCTTACCTACCTTCCTTTCATCAAATGATTCAATTGAATACCGTCTCATCCCTAAAATTTTATCTCCATTTACCCGATATTCCTGGTTACTCTCCCACTTTTCACAGTGATCATCCATCATATTCAGAGGTATGTTAAGTCTTAAAATACCTTCAGAGGACTTTGGAGTGGGAGTTGCCCCAGAACCAGTTGGCTCTGCTGGTCCACCTGGTCCTCCTCCAACTCCTTCTCTGCTCTCATTCTCCCGGGATTCCTGAGCTGGTTTCTGATCTGCTACCTCCTTCTGCCGTTCTTCTCTCTCCTCCACCTCAACAACTAATTTTCGCATCTCTCGACGATCCTTTTGGCGCTCCTTCTTTTCTCGCCTCTCCATAGTGAGCCTTTTCTTTGGACAATCTTTCTGAACATGGCCAATTTTCCCACAAAATCGGCAGCCTCGATCATTTGGAGGAGCACCATCAGTGAGTTGCTTGGAGTCAAAGAGGTAGTCCTAACAAAGAAACAAGAAACTTTGAGACATGCATTTCTTATCAAGTATGTATGCAGGGTAAAAACAATATTTTGTTTATCATATTGCTTACATAATTAGAGCACAGTGCAAAAAAAAATACATAGAATAAATAGGAACGATTTGATAAACTGGAGTCAACATGCTGTCAATGGACTGAGCCAAGGCATGTAAAGTGTCCAGGGTAAACCATAGAAAGGTCTGTGGGGCCTGATTACGGATAGGAAACTGTGGTTTTGGTACATTACACATGACAGCTAGAGAATGGATGTCAGCAAAAGTGGACTATTTTCATCTGTTCCTGGCACTACTTCTCTAACACAGGAAACGGTGATCAAGCATGAAAATTTTTTTTTCCATACATGCTCCCCACTTCCTGCAATAAAGAGGTAGCACCATGAGTAGACAAATAAATAGCCCAGTTTGCTCCCATCTACTCTCTTTGTCAAGTAAAAACAGAATAACACCAAGCCAGCCCTAGCAATTTAGGGGCCCCAAGCTAAGTACCTTTGGGAACCCCTCCACCCTTCAAGCTTCCCCTAAATCAAGAGCTCTAGGAGGGTCCTGACAAAAACTAAAGCCACCTATCTACAATCAAGCCTCTTAGATCCATTCCCTGGTTTTCTCCAACCACTTCATTTGCCTTGGTTCCATCCATTGACAGCACATTGCCATCCCGTACACATATCACTCCAATTCATCTTATCCCAGACACACCTTTCACTCTCCTTCACGTTCTGGCCTCGAACACTCAGAATCTTTTGAATTCCATCCTCCATCTCCAAATTGGCCTCTCCCTTCACCTTTTCCCCTCCAATTTTGACACATATATACTCTTTGTCAACCTCTCTTTACTAATTCTATCCATACGTCCAAACCATTTCAACATAACCTCTTCAGCTCTCTCAACCACACTTTTCTTAATACCACACCTCTCTTTTACCCTTTTGTCACTTACTTGATCAAATACACTCACACAACATATTGATCTCAAACATTTCATTTCCAACTCATCCATCCTACTCCGCAAATCACTGTCTACAGCCTAGATCTCGCATTTATACAACATCATTGGGATTCTTACACCTTCAAACAAAGCCATTTTAGCCCTCACAGAGAAGAACATCTCTTTCTACATTTCTCCATGCTTCAAGAAACTTCACCCCCTCACCCATTCTATGACTCAAAAATATAAAATTATGCATATAGGAATCATAACCTGTTTGTAATTATAGATGTACAAGGGGTATTCAGTGTTGTGAATGGAAATGGTAAAGAGCTTGTGGATTTGTGTGCTGAAAAATAGACTGGTGATTGGGAATACCTGGTTTAAAAAGAGAGATATATATAAGCATACGTATGTGATTAGAAGAGGTGGTCAAAGGGCATTATTAGATTCCATGTTAATTGACAGGCATGGAAAAGAGAGACTTCTGGATATTAATGTGCTGAGAGGGGTAGCTGGTGGGATGTCTCATCTCAATCTTGTCAAGGCGAAGGAAAAGATTTGTGGAGGTTTTCAAAATAGAAGAGAAAATTTTGGGGAAAAAGTGAGTCGTCAGAGTAAGTAAACTTAGAAAGGAGACTTGTGTGAGGAGGTACCAGAGAGATTGACTGTAGAATGGAGGAGGGGTATGCTATTTCATGTGTGGCAGGGTGGCAACGGGAATGGATGAAGGCAGCAAGTATGAATATATACATGTGTATGTATATGTATGTATACGTTGAAATGTAAATGCATGAATATGTGCATGTATGGGCGTTTATGCATATATACGTTATGTGGGTGGGTAGGGCCATTCCTCGTCTGTTTCCTTGTGCTACCTCGCTGATGCGGGAAACGGGAATTAAGCATAGCGTTAATATATAAAATACATATAAACATATGTTTTATGTATTCATTATACTTAATTGCCGTCTCCCACATTAGCAAGGTAGCGCAAGGAAACAGACGAAAGAAATGGCCCAACCCACCCACATACATATGTGTATACATAAACGCCCACACACGCACATATACATACCCATACATTTCAATGTATACTTATGTATACATCCACAAACATATACATATATACACATGTACATATTCATACTTGCTGCCTTCATCCATTCCCATCGTCACTCCGCCACACATGAAATGGCACCCCCCTCCCCCCGCATGGACGAGAGGTAGCCCTAGGAAAAGACAACAAAGGCCACAGTTGTTCATACTCATTCTCTAGCTGTCATGTATAATGCACCGAAACCACAGCTCCCTTTCAACATCTGGGCCCCACAAAACTTTCCATGGTTTATCCCAGACGCTTCGCATGTCCTGGTTCAATCCTTTGACAGCACGTCGACCCCAGTATACCATATCATTCCAATTCACTCTATTCTTTGCACACCTTTCCACTTCCTGTATGTTCAGACCTCGATCGGTCAACATCTTTTTCACTCCATCCTTCCACCCCCAATCTGGTCTCCTACTGCTCCTTGTTCCCTCCACCTCTGACACATGTATCCTCTTTGTCAATCTTTCCTCACTCATTCTCTCCATGTGACCAAAGCATTTCAATACATCCTCTTCTGCTCTCAACCACAATTTTTTATTACCACACATCGCTCTTACCATTTCATTACTTAATCGATCAAACGACCTCACATCACATATTGTCCTCAAACATCTCACTTCCAACACATCCACCCTCCTCCGCACAACCCTATCTATAACCCACGCCTCGCAACCATATGACATTATTGGAACCACTACTTCTTCAAATATACCCATTTTTGCTCTCTGAGATAACGTTCTCGCCTTCCACGCATTTTTCAATGCTTCTAGAATCTTTGCCCCCTCCCCCACCCTGTGACTCGCTTCCGCTTCCATGGTTCCATCTGCTCCTAAATCCACTCCCAGATATCAAAAACACTTCATTTCCTCCAGTTTTTCTCCATTCACAGATTTACCTCCCAATTGACTTGTCCCTCAACCCTACTAAACCTAATAGCCTTCCTCTTATTCACATTTACTCTCAGATTTCTTCTTTCACACACTTCACCAAACTCAGTCACCAGCTTCTGCAGTTTCTCGCCCGAATCAGCCACCAGCACTGTATCATCAGCAAACAACAACTGACTCACTTCCCAAGCCCTCTCATCTACAACAGACTGCATACTTGCCCCTCTCTCCATAACACTTGCTTTCACCTCCCTAACCACCCCATCCATAAACAGATTAAAAAAACCATGAAGATATCACGCATCCCTGCCACAAACCGACAATCACTGGGAACCAATCACTTTCCTCTCTTCCTACTTATACACATGCCTTACATCCTCGATAAAAACTTTTCACTGCTTCTAGCAACTTACCTCCCACACCTTCCACAGAGCATCTCTATCAATATGCCTTCTCCAGATTCATAAATGCTACATACAAATCCATCTGTTTATCTAAGTACTTCTAACATACATTCTTCAAAGCAAACACCTGATCCACACATCTTCTACCACTTCTGAAACAACACTACTCTTCCCCAATCTGATGCTCTGTACATGACTTCACCCCCTCAATTAATATCCTCCCATATAAATTCCCAGGAATACTCAACAAACTTATACCTCTGAAAATTTGAACACTCACCTTTATCCACTTTGCCTTTGTACAATGGCACTATGCATGCATTCCACCAATCCTCAAGCACTTCACCATGAACCATAAATACACTGAATATCCTCACCAACCAGTCAAAAACACAGTAACCCGCTTTTTCAATAAATTCAACTGCAATACCATCCAAACCTGCCGCCTTGCCAGCTTTCATCTTCCGCAAAGCTTTCAATACCTCTTCTCTGTTTACCAAACCATTCTCCCTGACCCTTTCACTTAGCACACCACCTAAACCAAAACACCCTATATCTGCCACTCTATCATCAAACACACTCAACAAACTTTCAAAATACTCACTCCATCTCCTCACTTCAATACTACTTTTTATTACCTCCCCATTAGCCCCCTTCACCGACGTTCCATTTGTTCTCTATTCTTATGCACTTCATTTACCTTCTTCCAAAACATCTTTTTGTTCTCCCTAAAATTTAATGATAAGGCATGGTGATTGGGAATACCTGATTTAAAAAGAGATATACATAAGTATACGTATGTAAGTAGGAGAGCATTATTGGATTACGTGTTAATTGAAAGGCGTGTGAGGGAGATTTTTGGATGTTATTGAGCTGAAAGGGGCAACTGGAGAGTTGTGTGATTATTGTGGAGGCGAAGGTGAAGATTTGTACAGGTTTTCAGAAAAGACGAGGGAATGCTTGGGTGAAAAGAGTGGTTAGAGTAAGTAAGTTTGGAAAAGAAACCTGTGTGCAGAAGTACCAGGAGAGATTGAGTGCAGAATGGAAAAAGATAAGAGCAAATGACATAAGGGGAGTGGGGAGGAATGGGATGTATTTAGGGAAGCAGTGATGGCTTGTGCAAAATATCCTTGTGGCATGAGAAAGGTGGGAGGTGAACAGATTAGAAATACTCACTCCATCTCCTCACATCACCACTACTTGTTATCACCTACCCATTAGCCCCCTTCAAGGCTCCCAGAATTTTCGCCCCCTCCCCCACCCTATGATCCACTTCTGCTTCCATGGTTCCATCCACTGCCAGATCCACTCCCAGATATCTAAAACACTTCACTTCCTCCAGTTTTTCTCCATTCAAACTCACCTCCCAATTGACTTGACCCTCAACCCTACTGTACCTAATAACCTTGCTCTTATTCACATTTACTCTTAACTTTCTTCTTTCACACACTTTACCAAACTCAGTCACCAGCTTCTGCAATTTCTCACATGAATCAGCCACCAGCGCTGTATCATCAGCGAACAACAACTGACTCACTTCCCAAGCTCTCTCATCCCCAACAGACTTCATACTTGCCCCTCTTTCCAAAACTCTTGCATTTACTTCCCTAACAACCCCATCCATAAACAAATTAAACAACCATGGAGACATCACACACCCCTGCCGCAAACCTACAGTCACTGAGAACCAATCACTTTCCTCTCTTCCTACACGTATGTATATATATATATATATATATATATATATATATATATATATATATATATATATATATATATATATATATAATGGAGAAAAACTGGAGGAAGTGAAGTGTTTTAGATATCTAGGAGTGGATCTGGCAGCGGATGGAACCATGGAAGCGGAAGTGGATCATAGGGTGGGGGAGGGGGTGAAAATCCTGGGGGCCTTGAAGAATGTGTGGAAGTCGAGAACATTATCTCGGAAAGCAAAAATGGCTATGTTTGAAGGAATAGTGGTTCCAACAATGTTGTATGGTTGCGAGGCGTGGACTATGGATAGAGTTGTGCGCAGGAGGATGGATGTGCTGGAAATGAGATGTTTGAGGACAATGTGTGGTGTGAGGTGGTTTGATCGAGTAAGTAACGTAAGGGTAAGAGAGATGTGTGGAAATAAAAAGAGCGTGGTTGAGAGAGCAGAAGAGGGTGTTTTGAAATGGTTTGGTCACATGGAGAGAATGAGTGAGGAAAGATTGACCAAGAGGATATATGTGTCGGAGGTGGAGGGAACGAGGAGAAGAGGGAGACCAAATTGGAGGTGGAAAGATGGAGTGAAAAAGATTTTGTGTGATCGGGGCCTGAACATGCAGGAGGGTGAAAGGAGGGCAAAGAATAGAGTGAATTGGAGTGATGTGGTATACCGGGGTTGACGTGCTGTCAGTGGATTCAATCAAGGCATGTGTATGGGGGTGGGTTGGGCCATTTCTTTCTTCTGTTTCCTTGCGCTACCTCGCAAACGCGGGAGACAGCGACAAAGCAAAAAAAAAAAAAAAATATATATATATATATATTTATTTTATATTATTATACTTTGTCGCTGTCTCCCGCATTTGCGAGGTAGCGCAAGGAAACAGACGAAAGAAATGGCCCAACCCACCCCCATACACATGTATATACATACGTCCACACACGCAAATATACACACCTACACAGCTTTCCATGGTTTACCCCAGCCTTACATCCTCGATAAAAACTTTTCACTGCTTCTAACAACTTTCCTCCCACACCATATATTCTTAATACCTTCCACAGTTGGGGAAAATGATTTGGTAAACAGAGAAGAGGTAGTGAAAGCTTTGCGGAAGATGAAAGCCGGCAAGGCAGCAGGTTGGGATGGTATTGCAGTGGAATTTATTAAAAAAGGGGGTGACTGTATTGTTGACTGGTTGGTAAGGTTATTTAATGTATGTATGACTCATGGTGAGGTGCCTGAGGATTGGCGGAATGCGTGCATAGTGCCATTGTACAAAGGCAAAGGGGATAAGAGTGAGTGCTAAAATTACAGAGGTATAAGTTTGTTGAGTATTCCTGGTAAAGTATATGGGAGGGTATTGATTGAGAGGGTGAAGGCATGTACAGAGCATCAGATTGGGGAAGAGCAGTGTGGTTTCAGAAGTGGTAGAGGATGTGTGGATCAGGTGTTTGCTTTGAAGAATGTATGTGAGAAATACTTAGAAAAGCAAATGGATTTGTATGTAGCATTTATGGATCTGGAGAAGGCATATGATATATATATATACATATATATATATTTTTTTTTTTTTTTTGCTTTGTCGCTGTCTCCCGCGTTTGCGAGGTAGCGCAAGGAAACAGACGAAAGAAATGGCCCAACCCACCCCCTTACACATGTATATACATACGTCCACTCACGCAAATATACATACCTACACAGCTTTCCATGGTTTACCCCAGAGGCTTCACATGCCTTGATTCAATCCACTGACAGCACGTCAACCCCGGTATACCACATCGATCCAATTCACTCTATTCCTTGCCCTCCTTTCACCCTCCTGCATGTTCAGGCCCCGATCACACAAAATCTTTTTCACTCCATCTTTCCACCTCCAATTTGGTCTCCCTCTTCTCCTCGTTCCCTCCACCTCCGACACATATATCCTCTTGGTCAATCTTTCCTCACTCATTCTCTCCATGTGCCCAAACCATTTCAAAACACCCTCTTCTGCTCTCTCAACCACACTCTTTTTATTTCCACACATCTCTCTTACCCTTACGTTACTTACTCGATCAAACCACCTCACACCACACATTGTCCTCAAACATCTCATTTCCAGCACATCCATCCTCCTGCGCACAACTCTATCCATAGCCCACGCCTCGCAACCATACAACATTGTTGGAACCACTATTCCTTCAAACATAGCCATTTTTGCTTTCCGAGATAATGTTCTCGACTTCCACACATTCTTCAAGGCTCCCAGAATTTTTGCCCCCTCCCCTACCCTATGATCCACTTCCGCTTCCATGGTTGTATGTACCATCTATGGATCTGGAGAAGGCATATGATAGAGTTGATAGAGATGCTCTGTGGAAGGTATTAAGAATATATGGTGTGGGAGGCAAGTTGTTAGAAGCAGTGAAAAGTTTTTATCGAGGATGTAAGGCATGTGTACGTGTAGGAAGAGAGGAAAGTGATTGGTTCTCAGTGAATGTAGGTTTGCGGCAGGGGTGTGTGATGTCTCCATGGTTGTTTAATTTGTTTATGGATGGGGTTGTTAGGGAGGTAAATGCAAGAGTTTTGGAAAGAGGGGCAAGTATGAAGTCTGTTGGGGATGAGAGAGCTTGGGAAGTGAGTCAGTTGTTGTTCGCTGATGATATGGCGCTGGTGGCTGATTCATGTGAGAAACTGCAGAAGCTGGTGACTGAGTTTGGTAAAGTGTGTGAAAGAAGAAAGTTAAGAGTAAATGTGAATAAGAGCAAGGTTATTAGGTTCAGTAGGGTTGAGGGTCAAGTCAATTGGGAGGTAAGTTTGAATGGAGAAAAACTGGAGGAAGAAAAGTGTTTTAGATATCTGGGAGTGGATCTGGCAGCGGATGGAACCATGGAAGCGGAAGTGGATCATAGGGTGGGGGAGGGGGCGAAAATTCTGGAAGCCTTGAAGAATGTGTGGAAGTCGAGAACATTATCTCGGAAAGCAAAAATGGCTATGTTTGAAGGAATAGTGGTTCCAACAATGTTGTAAGGTTGTGAGGCGTGGGCTAAGAATAGAGCTGTGTGCAGGAGAATGGATGTGCTGGAAATGAGATGTTTGAGGACAATGTGTGGTGTGAGGTGGTTTGATCGAGTAAGTAACGTAAGGGTAAGAGAGATGTGTGGAAATAAAAAGAGCGTGGTTGAGAGAGCAGAAGAGGGTGTTTTGAAATGGTTTGGGCACATGGAGAGAATGAGTGAGGAAAGGTTGACCAAGAGGATATATGTGTCGGAGGTGGAGGGAACGAGGAGGAGTGGGAGACCAAATTGGAGGTGGAAAGATGGAGTGAAAAAGTTTTTGTGTGATCGGGGCCTGAACATGCAGGAGGGTGAAAGGAGGGCAAGGAATAGAGTGAATTGGAGCGCTGTGGTATACCGGGGTTGACGGGCTGTCAGTGGATTGAATCAGGGCATGTGAAGCGTCTGGGGTAAACCATGGAAAGCTGTGTAGGTATGTATATTTTGCGTGTGTGGATGTATGTATATACATGTGTATGGGGGTAGGTTGGGCCATTTCTTCGTCTGTTTCCTTGCGCTACCTCGCAAACGCGGGAGACAGCAAAAAAAAAAAAAAAAATATATATATATATATATATATATATATATATGGGTCCGGGTGGCCCTATGCCTCCTGGCTTCTTTCCGGTCCTCAGACGGTGGAAGAGAATCGCCGTGACGGGAACTGTGTCCTTCAGCATGGCAAGGAAATTGCCCATCGCTGAACAACACTTCCACTGGACCTCTATCATCACCTCTCATCACCTCTATCATCACCTCGTTAAGATCATCGTGTGTCAAGACATCATATAAAGCGCCTCTTCGCAAACGGAACTACCTTGGCCCACCAGTGATGCTACTACGTTTGTGAATCGGGAACCATTGCAACACAAACCTCGCCAGGTGGTAGAGTTTCCCGCAGTGTATCGAGACAGACTTCCCCAGAACTTTTTTTAAAGGGGAAGTAAATGTTTATAGTTATGTTACTGGAGTGATAGTTTTCATACAATGTGTTTTGACAAGAAAATAGTGAAATTGGAGAAATATGTAGCTTAGACATTGAAGCTTATTGATACAGTGGTTAAATTGATGAGAACTGCTATTGACGTTTGTGTAAATAAGTTATACATTTCCTTTTTCCATAGCCAGAGGTTGAACCATTATGTGACATTCATTTGTTCATTCATTTCAAGCTAGAAGTTTCAGTTTTCTAAATTGTTTCTTAAATTTTTCATAAGTATATATATGTATGTGTGTGTGTGTGTGTATATGTGCATATGTATGTGTATGTGTGTGTATGTGTATATGTATATATATATGTATATTATCCCTGGGGATAGGGGTGAAAGAATACTTCCCACGTATTCCTCGCGTGTCGTAGAAAGCGACTAGAGGGGACGGGAGCGGGGGGCCAGAAATCCTCCCCTCCTTGTATTAACTTTCTAAAATGGGAAACAGAAGAAGGAGTCATGCGGGGAGTGCTCATCCTCCTCGAAGGCTCAGAGTGGGGTGCCTAAATGTGTATGGATGTAACCAAGATGTGAAAAAAGGAGAGATAGGTAGTATGTTTGAGGAAAGGAACCTGGATGTTTTGGCTCTGAGTGAAACGAAGCTCAAGGGTAAAGGGGAAGAGTGGTTTGGGAATGTCTGGGGAGTAAAGTCAGGGGTTAGTGAGAGGGCAAGAGCAAAGGAAGGAGTAGCAATACTCCTGAAACAGGAGTTCTGGGAGTATGTGATAGAATGTAAGAAAGTAAATTCTCGATTAATATGGGTAAAACTGAAAGTTGATGGAGAGAGGTGGGTGATTATTGGTGCATATGCACCTAGGCATGAGAAGAAAGATCATGAGAGGCAAGTGTTTTGGGAGCAGCTGAATGAGTGTGTTAGTGGTTTTCATGCACGAGACCAGGTTATAGTGATGGGTGATTTGAATGCAAAGGTGAGTAATGTGGCAGTTGAGGGAAAAATTGGTATACATGGGGTGTTCAGTGTTGTAAATAGAAATGGTGAAGAGCTTGTAGATTTATGTGCTGAAAAAGGACTGATGATTGGGAATACCTGGTTTAAAAAGCGAGATATACATAAGTATACTTATGTAAGTAGGAGACATGGCCAGAGAGCGTTATTGGATTACTTGTTAATTGACATGCGTGCGAAAGAGAGACTTTTGGATGTTAATGTGCTGAGAGGTGCAACTGGAGGGATGTCTGATCATTATCTTGTGGAGGCTAAGGTGAAGATTTGTATGGGTTTTCAGAAAAGAAGAGTGAATGCTGGGGTGAAGAGGGTGGTGAGAGTAAGTGAGCTTGGGAAGGAGACCTGTGTGAGGAAGTACCAGGAGAGACTGAGTACAGAATGGAAAAAGGTGAGAACAATGGAAGTAAGGGGAGTAGGGGAGGAATGGGATATATTTAGGGAATCAGTGATGGATTGCGCAAAAGATGCTTGTGGCATGAGAAGAGTGGGAGGTGGGTTGATTAGAAAGGGTAGTGAGTGGTGGGATGAAGAAGTAAGAGTATTAGTGAAAGAGAAGAGAGAGGCATTTGGACGATTTTTGCAGGGAAAAAATGCAAGTGAGTGGGAGATGTATAAAAGAAAGAGACAGGAGGTCAAGAGAAAGGTGCAAGAGGTGAAAAAAAGGGCAAATGAGAGTTGGGGTGAGAGAGTATCATTAAATTTTAGGGAGAATAAAAAGATGTTCTGAAAGGAGGTAAATAAAGTGTGTAAGACAAGGGAGCAAATGGGAACTTCAGTGAAGGGCGCAAATGGGGAGGTGATAACAAGTAGTGTTGATGTGAGAAGGAGATGGAGTGAGTATTTTGAAGGTTTGTTGAATGTGTTTGATGATAGAGTGGCAGATATAGGGTGTTTTGGTCGAGGTGGTGTGCAAAGTGAGAGGGTTAGGGAAAATGATTTAGTAAACAGAGAAGAGGTAGTGAAAGCTTTGCGGAAGATGAAAGCCGGCAAGGCAGCAGGTTTGGATGGTATTGCAGTGGAATTTATTAAAAAAGGGGGTGACTGTATTGTTGACTGGTTGGTAAGGTTATTTAATGTATGTATGACTCATGGTGAGGTGCCTGAGGATTGGCGGAATGCGTGCATAGTGCCATTGTACAAAGGCAAAGGGGATAAGAGTGAGTGCTCAAATTACAGAGGTATAAGTTTGTTGAGTATTCCTGGTAAATTATATGGGAGGGTATTGATTGAGAGGGTGAAGGCATGTACAGAGCATCAGATTGGGGAAGAGCAGTGTGGTTTCAGAAGTGGTAGAGGATGTGTGGATCAGGTGTTTGCTTTGAAGAATGTATGTGAGAAATACTTAGAAAAGCAAATGGATTTGTATGTAGCATTTATGGATCTGGAGAAGGCATATGATATATATATATATACATATATATATATATTTTTTTTTTTTTTTGCTTTGTCGCTGTCTCCCCGCGTTTGCGAGGTAGCGCAAGGAAACAGACGAAAGAAATGGCCCAACCCACCCCCTTACACATGTATATACATACGTCCACACACGCAAATATACATACCTACACAGCTTTCCATGGTTTACCCCAGAGGCTTCACATGCCTTGATTCAATCCACTGACAGCATGTCAACCCCGGTATACCACATCGATCCAATTCACTCTATTCCTTGCCCTCCTTTCACCCTCCTGCATGTTCAGAGCCCCGATCACACAAAATCTTTTTCACTCCATCTTTCCCACCTCCAATTTGGTCTCCCTCTTCTCCTCGTTCCCTCCACCTCCGACACATATATCCTCTTGGTCAATCTTTCCTCACTCATTCTCTCCATGTGCCCAAACCATTTCAAAACACCCTCTTCTGCTCTCTCAACCACACTCTTTTTATTTCCACACATCTCTCTTACCCTTACGTTACTTACTCGATCAAACCACCTCACACCACACATTGTCCTCAAACATCTCATTTCCAGCACATCCATCCTCCTGCGCACAACTCTATCCATAGCCCACGCCTCGCAACCATACAACATTGTTGGAACCACTATTCCTTCAAACATAGCCATTTTTGCTTTCCGAGATAATGTTCTCGACTTCCACACATTCTTCAAGGCTCCCAGAATTTTTGCCCCCTCCCCTACCCTATGATCCACTTCCGCTTCCATGGTTGTATGTACCATCTATGGATCTGGAGAAGGCATATGATAGAGTTGATAGAGATGCTCTGTGGAAGGTATTAAGAATATATGGTGTGGGAGGCAAGTTGTTAGAAGCAGTGAAAAGTTTTTATCGAGGATGTAAGGCATGTGTACATGTAGGAAGAGAGGAAAGTGATTGGTTCTCAGTGTATGTAGGTTTGTGGCAGGGGTGTGTGATGTCTCCATGGTTGTTTAATCTGTTTATGGATGGGGTTGTTAGGGAGGTGAATACAAGAGTTTTGGAAAGAGGGGCAAGTATGAAGTCTGTTGGGGATGAGAGAGCTTGGGAAGTGAGTCAGTTGTTGTTCGCTGATGATATGGCGCTGGTGGCTGATTCATGTGAGAAACTGCAGAAGCTGGTGACTGAGTTTGGTAAAGTGTGTGAAAGAAGAAAGTTAAGAGTAAATGTGAATAAGAGCAAGGTTATTAGGTTCAGTAGGGTTGAGGGTCAAGTCAATTGGGAGGTAAGTTTGAATGGAGAAAAACTGGAGGAAGAAAAGTGTTTTAGATATCTGGGAGTGGATCTGGCAGCGGATGGAACCATGGAAGCGGAAGTGGATCATAGGGTGGGGGAGGGGGCGAAAATTCTGGAAGCCTTGAAGAATGTGTGGAAGTCGAGAACATTATCTCGGAAAGCAAAAATGGCTATGTTTGAAGGAATAGTGGTTCCAACAATGTTGTAAGGTTGTGAGGCGTGGGCTAAGGATAGAGCTGTGTGCAGGAGAATGGATGTGCTGGAAATGAGATGTTTGAGGACAATGTGTGGTGTGAGGTGGTTTGATCGAGTAAGTAACGTAAGGGTAAGAGAGATGTGTGGAAATAAAAAGAGCGTGGTTGAGAGAGCAGAAGAGGGTGTTTTGAAATGGTTTGGGCACATGGAGAGAATGAGTGAGGAAAGGTTGACCAAGAGGATATATGTGTCGGAGGTGGAGGGAACGAGGAGGAGTGGGAGACCAAATTGGAGGTGGAAAGATGGAGTGAAAAAGTTTTTGTGTGATCGGGGCCTGAACATGCAGGAGGGTGAAAGGAGGGCAAGGAATAGAGTGAATTGGAGCGCTGTGGTATACCGGGGTTGACGGGCTGTCAGTGGATTGAATCAGGGCATGTGAAGCGTCTGGGGTAAACCATGGAAAGCTGTGTAGGTATGTATATTTTGCGTGTGTGGATGTATGTATATACATGTGTATGGGGGTAGGTTGGGCCATTTCTTCGTCTGTTTCCTTGCGCTACCTCGCAAACGCGGGAGACAGCAAAAAAAAAAAAAAAATATATATATATATATATATATATATATATATATGGGTCCGGGTGGCCCTATGCCTCCTGGCTTCTTTCCGGTCCTCAGACGGTGGAAGAGAATCGCCGTGACGGGAACTGTGTCCTTCAGCATGGCAAGGAAATTGCCCATCGCTGAACAACACTTCCACTGGACCTCTATCATCACCTCTCATCACCTATCATCACCTCTATCATCACCTCGTTAAGATCATCGTGTGTCAAGACATCATATAAAGCGCCTCTTCGCAAACGGAACTACCTTGGCCCACCAGTGATGCTACTACGTTTGTGAATCGGGAACCATTGCAACACAAACCTCGCCAGGTGGTAGAGTTTCCCGCAGTGTATCGAGACAGACTTCCCCAGAACTTTTTTTAAAGGGGAAGTAAATGTTTATAGTTATGTTACTGGAGTGATAGTTTTCATACAATGTGTTTTGACAAGAAAATAGTGAAATTGGAGAAAAATGTAGCTTAGACATTGAAGCTTATTGATACAGTGGTTAAATTGATGAGAACTGCTATTGACGTTTGTGTAAATAAGTTATACATTTCCTTTTTCCATAGCCAGAGGTTGAACCATTATGTGACATTCATTTGTTCATTCATTTCAAGCTAGAAGTTTCAGTTTTCTAAATTGTTTCTTAAATTTTTCATAAGTATATATATGTATGTGTGTGTGTGTGTGTATATGTGCGTATGTATGTGTATGTGTGTGTATGTGTATATGTATATATATATGTATATTATCCCTGGGGATAGGGGTGAAAGAATACTTCCCACGTATTCCTCGCGTGTCGTAGAAAGCGACTAGAGGGGACGGGAGCGGGGGGCCAGAAATCCTCCCCTCCTTGTATTAACTTTCTAAAATGGGAAACAGAAGAAGGAGTCATGCGGGGAGTGCTCATCCTCCTCGAAGGCTCAGAGTGGGGTGCCTAAATGTGTATGGATGTAACCAAGATGTGAAAAAAGGAGAGATAGGTAGTATGTTTGAGGAAAGGAACCTGGATGTTTTGGCTCTGAGTGAAACGAAGCTCAAGGGTAAAGGGGAAGAGTGGTTTGGGAATGTCTGGGGAGTAAAGTCAGGGGTTAGTGAGAGGGCAAGAGCAAAGGAAGGAGTAGCAATACTCCTGAAACAGGAGTTCTGGGAGTATGTGATAGAATGTAAGAAAGTAAATTCTCGATTAATATGGGTAAAACTGAAAGTTGATGGAGAGAGGTGGGTGATTATTGGTGCATATGCACCTAGGCATGAGAAGAAAGATCATGAGAGGCAAGTGTTTTGGGAGCAGCTGAATGAGTGTGTTAGTGGTTTTCATGCACGAGACCAGGTTATAGTGATGGGTGATTTGAATGCAAAGGTGAGTAATGTGGCAGTTGAGGGAAAAATTGGTATACATGGGGTGTTCAGTGTTGTAAATAGAAATGGTGAAGAGCTTGTAGATTTATGTGCTGAAAAAGGACTGATGATTGGGAATACCTGGTTTAAAAAGCGAGATATACATAAGTATACTTATGTAAGTAGGAGACATGGCCAGAGAGCGTTATTGGATTACTTGTTAATTGACATGCGTGCGAAAGAGAGACTTTTGGATGTTAATGTGCTGAGAGGTGCAACTGGAGGGATGTCTGATCATTATCTTGTGGAGGCTAAGGTGAAGATTTGTATGGGTTTTCAGAAAAGAAGAGTGAATGCTGGGGTGAAGAGGGTGGTGAGAGTAAGTGAGCTTGGGAAGGAGACCTGTGTGAGGAAGTACCAGGAGAGACTGAGTACAGAATGGAAAAAGGTGAGAACAATGGAAGTAAGGGGAGTGGGGGAGGAATGGGATATATTTAGGGAATCAGTGATGGATTGCGCAAAAGATGCTTGTGGCATGAGAAGAGTGGGAGGTGGGTTGATTAGAAAGGGTAGTGAGTGGTGGGATGAAGAAGTAAGAGTATTAGTGAAAGAGAAGAGAGAGGCATTTGGACGATTTTTGCAGGGAAAAAATGCAAGTGAGTGGGAGATGTATAAAAGAAAGAGACAGGAGGTCAAGAGAAAGGTGCAAGAGGTGAAAAAAAGGGCAAATGAGAGTTGGGGTGAGAGAGTATCATTAAATTTTAGGGAGAATAAAAAGATGTTCTGAAAGGAGGTAAATAAAGTGCGTAAGACAAGGGAGCAAATGGGAACTTCAGTGAAGGGCGCAAATGGGGAGGTGATAACAAGTAGTGTTGATGTGAGAAGGAGATGGAGTGAGTATTTTGAAGGTTTGTTGAATGTGTTTGATGATAGAGTGGCAGATATAGGGTGTTTTGGTCGAGGTGGTGTGCAAAGTGAGAGGGTTAGGGAAAATGATTTAGTAAACAGAGAAGAGGTAGTGAAAGCTTTGCGGAAGATGAAAGCCGGCAAGGCAGCAGGTTTGGATGGTATTGCAGTGGAATTTATTAAAAAAGGGGGTGACTGTATTGTTGACTGGTTGGTAAGGTTATTTAATGTATGTATGACTCATGGTGAGGTGCCTGAGGATTGGCGGAATGCGTGCATAGTGCCATTGTACAAAGGCAAAGGGGATAAGAGTGAGTGCTCAAATTACAGAGGTATAAGTTTGTTGAGTATTCCTGGTAAATTATATGGGAGGGTATTGATTGAGAGGGTGAAGGCATGTACAGAGCATCAGATTGGGGAAGAGCAGTGTGGTTTCAGAAGTGGTAGAGGATGTGTGGATCAGGTGTTTGCTTTGAAGAATGTATGTGAGAAATACTTAGAAAAGCAAATGGATTTGTATGTAGCATTTATGGATCTGGAGAAGGCATATGATAGAGTTGATAGAGATGCTCTGTGGAAGGTATTAAGAATATATGGTGTGGGAGGAAAGTTGTTAGAAGCAGTGAAAAGTTTTTATCGAGGATGTAAGGCATGTGTACGTGTAGGAAGAGAGGAAAGTGATTGGTTCTCAGTGAATGTAGGTTTGCGGCAGGGGTGTGTGATGTCTCCATGGTTGTTTAATTTGTTTATGGATGGGGTTGTTAGGGAGGTAAATGCAAGAGTTTTGGAAAGAGGGGCAAGTATGAAGTCTGTTGGGGATGAGAGAGCTTGGGAAGTGAGTCAGTTGTTGTTCGCGGATGATACAGCGCTGGTGGCTGATTCATGTGAGAAACTGCAGAAGCTGGTGACTGAGTTTGGAAAAGTGTGTGGAAGAAGAAAGTTAAGAGTAAATGTGAATAAGAGCAAGGTTATTAGGTACAGTAGGGTTGAGGGTCAAGTCAATTGGGAGGTGAGTTTGAATGGAGAAAAACTGGAGGAAGTGAAGTGTTTTAGATATCTGGGAGTGGATCTGTCAGCGGATGGAACCATGGAAGCGGAAGTGGATCATAGGGTGGGGGAGGGGGCGAAAATTTGGGAGCCTTGAAAAATGTGTGGAAGTCGAGAACATTATCTCGGAAAGCAAAAATGGGTATGTTTGAAGGAATAGTGGTTCCAACAATGTTGTATGGTTGCGAGGCGTGGGCTATGGATAGAGTTGTGCGCAGGAGGATGGATGTGCTGGAAATGAGATGTTTGAGGACAATGTGTGGTGTGAGGTGGTTTGATCGAGTAAGTAACGTAAGGGTAAGAGAGATGTGTGGAAATAAAAAGAGCGTGGTTGAGAGAGCAGAAGAGGGTGTTTTGAAATGGTTTGGGCACAGGGAGAGAATGAGTGAGGAAAGATTGACCAAGAGGATATATGTGTCGGAGGTGGAGGGAACGAGGAGAAGAGGGAGACCAAATTGGAGGTGGAAAGATGGAGTGAAAAAGATTTTGTGTGATCGGGGCCTGAACATGCAGGAGGGTGAAAGGAGGGCAAGGAATAGAGTGAATTGGAGCGATGTGGTATACAGGGGTTGACGTGCTGTCAGTGGATTGAATCAAGGCATGTGAAGCGTCTGGGGTAAACCATGGAAAGCTGTGTAGGTATGTATATTTGCGTGTGTGGACGTGTGTATGTACGTGTGTATGGGGGTTGGGCCATTTCTTTCGTCTGTTTCCTCGCGCTACCTCGCAAACGCGGGAGACAGCGACAAAGTATAAAAAAAAAAAAAAAAAAAAAAAAAAAAAAAAATATATATATATATATATATATATATATATATATATATATATATATATATATATATATATATATATATATATATATATATATATTTATTTATATTATTTATTTTGCTTTATCGCTGTCTCCCGCGTTAGTGAGGTAGCGCAAGGAAACAGATGAAAGAATGGCCCAACCCACCCACATACACATGTATATACATACATGTCCACACACGTAAATATGCATACCTATACATCTCAATGTACCCTTATATATACACACACAGACTTATACATATACACACATGTACATAATTCATACTGTCTGCCTTTATTTATTCCCATCGCCACCTCACCACACATGGAATAACAACCCCCTCCCCCCTCATGTGTGCAAGGTAGCGCTAGGAAAGGACAACAAAAGCCCGATTCGTTCACACTCAGTCTCTAGCTGTCATGTAATAATGCACCAAAACCACAGCTCCCTTTCCACATCCAGGCCCCACAGAACTTTCCATGGTTTACCCCAGACGCTTCACATGCCCTGGTTCAATCCATTGACAGCAAGTCGACCCCATTACACCACATCATTCCAATTCACTCTATTCCTTGCACGCCTTTCACCCTTCTGCATGTTCAGGCCCCAATCACTCAAAATCTTTTTCACTCCATCTTTCCACCTCCAATTTGGTCTCCCACTTCTCCTCGTTCCCTCCACCTCTGACACATATATCCTCTTGGTCAATCTTTCCTCACTCATTCTCTCCATGAGACCAAACCACTTCAAAACACCTTCTGCTCTCTCAACCACACTCTTTTATTTCCACACATCTCTCTTACCCTTACATTACTTACTCGATCAAACCACCTCACACCACATATTGTCCTCAAACATCTAATTTCCAGCACATCCACCCTCCTGCGCACAACTCTATCCATAGCCCACGTCTCGCAACCATACAACATTGTTGGAATCACTATTCCTTCAAACATACACATTTTTGCTTTCCGAGTTAATGTTCTCGACTTCCACACATTCTTCAAGGCTCCCAGAGTTTACGCCCCCTTCCCCCACCCTATGATTCACATCCGCTTCCATGGTTCCATCCGAAGCCAGATCCAGTCCCAGATATCTAAAACACTTTACTTCCTCCAGTTTTTCTCCATTCAAACTTACCTCCCAATTGAATTGACCCTCAACCCTACTGTACCTAATAACCTTCCTATTATTCACATTTACTCTTAACTTTCTTCTTTCACACACTTTACTAAACTCAGTCACCAGCTTCTGCAGTTTCTCACATGAATCAGCCACCAGCGCCATATCATCAGCGAACAATGACTGACTCACTTCCCAAGCTCTCTCATCCACAACAGACTTCATACTTGCCCCTCTTTCCAAAACTCTTGTATTCACCTCCCTAACAACTCCATCCATAAACAAATTAAACAACCATGGAGACATCACACACCCCTGCCGCAAACCTACATTCACTGAGAACCAATCACTTTCCTTTCTTCCTACACGTACACATGCCTTACATCCTCAATAAAAACTTTTCACTGCTTCTAACAACTTGCCTCCCACACCATATATTCTTAATACCTTCCACAGAGCACCTCTATCAACTCTATCATATGCCTTCTCCAGACCCACAAATGCTACATACAAATCCATTTGCTTTTCTAAGTATTTCTCACATACATTCTTCAAAGGTATATATTTTTTTTTTTTTTTTTTTTTAATTTTCCAAAAGAAGGAACAGAGAAGAGGTCCAGGTGAGGACATTCCCTCAAAGGCCCAGTCCTCTGTTCTTAACGCTACCTCGCTATCGCGGGAAATAGCGAATAGTATAAAAAAAAAAAAAAAAACAATATATATATATATATATATATATATATATATATATATATATATATATATATATACCTCTGTAATTTGAGCACTCACCTTTGTTCCCTTTGCCTTTGTACAATGGCACTATGCAAGCATTCTGCCAATCCTCAGGCACCTCACCATGAATCATGCATTCATTAAATAACCTTACCAACCAGTCAACAACACAGTCACCCCCCTTTTTTTTATAAATTCCACTGCAATACAATCCATACCCGCTGCCTTGCCGGCTTTCATCTTCCGCAAAGCTTTTACTACCTCTTCTCTGTTTACCAAATCATTTTCCCAAACCCTCTCACTATGCACACCACCTCGACCAAGACACCCTATATCTGCCACTCTGTCATCAAACACATTCAACACATATTTATATATGGATTTGGCAGCAGATGGAAAAATGGAAGCGTGAGTGAGTCACAGGGAAGGGGAGTGGGCGAAAGTTCATTGAAGAATGTGTGGAAGGCAAGAACATTATCTCGGAAAGCAAAAATGGGCATGTTTGAAGGAATAGTGGTTCCAACAATGTTATATGGATGCGAGGCATGGGCAATAGATACGGTTGTGTGGAGGAGGGTGGTTGTGTTGGAAATGAGATGTATGAGGACAATATGTGGTGTGAGGTGGTTTGATCTAGTAAGTAATAATAGGGTAAGAGAGATGTGTGGCAATAATATGAGTGTGGTTGAGAGAGCAGAAGAGGGTGTACAGAAATGGTTGGGTCACATGGAGAAAAGGAGTGAGGAAAGATTGACAAAGAGGATACATTTGTCAGAGGTGAAGGGAACGAGGAGAAGTGGGAGACCAAACTGGCGGTGGAAGGATGGAGTGAAAAAGATTTTGAGCGATAGGGGCCTGAACATTCAGGAGGGTGAAAGGCGTGCAAGGAATAGAGTGAGTTGGAACGATGTGGTATGCCGGGGTCGACGTGCTGTCACTGGATTGAACCAGGGCATGTGAAGCGTCTGGGGTAAATCATGGAAAGTTTTGCGGGGCCTGGATGCTTAAAGGAAGCTGTGGTTTTGGTGCATTATACGTGACACCTAGAGACTGAGTGCAGACGAACGTGGCCTTTGTTGTCTTTTCCTAGCACTACCTCGCACACGTGCAGGAGGGAGGGGGATGTCATATCATGTGTGCCGGGATGGCAACGGGAATGAATAAAGGCAGGAAGTATGAATTATGTACATGTGTATATATGTATATGTCTGTGTATGTATATACGTTGAAATGTATAGGTATGTATATGTGCATGTGTGGACGTATATGCATGTGTATGTGCATGGGTTGGGCCATTCTTTCGTCTGTTTCCTTGCGGTACCTCACTCACGCAGGAGACAGCAACAAAGTAAAATAAAAAAATAAAAATAAAAATAGGCAGGAGGTCAAGAGAAAGGTGCAAGAGGTGAAAAAAAAAGGCAAATGAGAGTTGGGGTGAGAGAGTATCATTAAATTTTAGGGAAAGTAAAAAGATGTTTTCGAAGGAGGTAAATAAAGTGTGTAAGACAAGGGAACAAATGGGAACTTCACTGAAGGGGGCTAATGGGGAGGTGATAACAAGTAGTGGTAATGTGAGAAGATGGAGTGAGTATTTTGAAGGTTTGTTGAATGTGTTTGATGATAGAGTGCCATATATAGGGTGTTTTGCTTGAGGTGGTGTGCAAAGTTAGAGGCTTAGGGAAAATGATTTGGTAAACAGAGAAGAGGTAATAAAAGCTTTGCAGAAGATGAAAGCCAGCAAGGCAACGGGTTTGGATGGTATTGCAGTAGAATTTATCAAAAAAGGGGGTGACTGTATTATTGACTGGTTGGTAAGGTTATTCAATGTATGTATGATTCATGGTGAGGTGCCTGAGGATTGGCGGAATGCTTGCATAGTACCACTGTACAAAGGCAACAGGGATAAAACTGAGTGCTCAAATTACACAGAGGTATAAGTTTGTTGAGTATTCCTGGGAATTTATATGGGAGGGTATTGATTGAGAGGGTGAAGGCATGTACAAAGCATCAGATTGGGTAAGAGCAGTGTGGTTTCAGAGGTGGTAGAGGATGTGTGGAACAGGTGCTTGCTTTGAAGAATGTATGCGAGAAATATTTAAAAGCAAATGGATTTGTATGTAGCATTTATGGATCTGGAAAAGGCATATGATAGAGTTGATAGAGATGCTCTGTGGAAGGTATTAAGAATATATGGTGTGGGAGGTAAGTTGTTAGAAGCAGTGAAAAGTTTTTATCAAGGATGTAAGGCATGTGTATGTGTAGGAAGAGAGGAAAGTGATTGGTTCTCAGTGAATGTAGGTTTGTGGCAGGGGTGTGTAATGTCTCCATGGTTGTTTAATTTGTTTATGGATTGGGTTGTTAGGGAGGTGAATGCAAGAGTTTTGGAGAGAGGGGCAAGTATGCAGTCTCTTGTGGATGAGAGAGCTTGGGAAGTGAGTCAGTTGTTGTTCGCTGATGATACAGCTCTGGCAGCTGATTCAGGTGAGAAACTGCAGAAGCTGGTGACTGAGTTTGGTAAAGTGTGTGAAAGAAGAAAGCTGAGAGTAAATGTGAATAACAGCAAGTTATTAGGTACAGTAGGGTTGAGGGATAAGTGAATTGGAAGGTAAGTTTGAATTGAGAAAAACTGGAGGAAGTGAAGTGTTTTAGATATCTAGGAGTGGATTTGGCAGCAGATGGAACCATGGAAGCAGAAGTGAGTCATAGGGTGGGGGAGGGGGCGAAAGTTCTGAGAGCGTTGAGAAATGTTTGGAAGTCGAGAACATTATCTCAGAAAGCAACAATGGGTATGTTTGAAGGAATAGTGGTGCCAACAATGTTATATAGTTGCGAGGCGTGGGCTATGGATAGAGTTGTGCGCAGGAGGGTGGATGTGCTGGAAATGAGATGTTTGAGGACAATATGTGGTGTGAGGTGGTTTGATTGAGTAAGTAATAATAGGGTAAGAGAGATGTGTGGTAATAAAAAGAGTGTGGTTGAGAGAGCAGAAGAGGGTGTTTTGAAATGGTTTGGTCACATGGAGAGAATGAGCGAGGAAAGATTGACAAAGAGGATATATGTGTCAGAGGTGGAGGGAACAAGGAGAAGTGGGAGACCAAACTGGAGGTGGAAAGATGGAGTGAAAAGGATTTTGAGTGATCGGGGCCTGAACATGCAGGAGAGTGAAAGACGTGCAAGGAATAGAGCGAATTGGAACAATGTGGTATACCAGGGTCGACGTGCTGTCAATGGATTGAACCAGGGCATGTGAAGCGTCGGGTAAACCATGGAAAGTTCTGCCGGGCCTGGATGTGGAAAGGGAGCTGTGGTTTCGGTGCATTATTACAGGACAGCTAGAGACTGAGTGTGAACGAATGTGGCCTTTGTTGTCTTTTGCTAGCTCTACCTCGCACACATGAGGGAGGAGGGGGTTGTTATTTCATGTGTGGCAGGGTGGCGATGGGAATGAATAAAGACAGGCCGTATGAATTATGTACATGTGTATATATGTATATGTCTGTGTGTGTATATATATGTATATGTGCGTGTGTGGACGTGTATGTATATACGTGTATGTGGGTGGGTTGGGCCATTTCTTTCGTCTGTTTCCTTGCGCTACCTCTCTAACACATGAGACAGCGACAAAGCAAAATAAATAAATAAATATATATATATGTACATGTATGTGTGTTAATGTATATATATTTGTATGTGAGTGGATGGGTCTTTCTTCATCTGTTTCCTGGTGCTACCTCACCAATGTGGGAACCGATGATCATGTATAATAAATTGATAATAAAAACAACATGACCAGTCTAGATCCTCAACTAACATTCTGTTCTTCAACAGCTATTTCAATCTGTACATATTCTGTTATGGAAGTCATTATCGAAACCTGCAATGCAAGATTTCAACTACTTATGTTTCTCTTGTACACGAATTTAAAGAGCTGCTGAGAAACTGCAATCTGACTTATTATGGTCAGTAATAAGTATCTAATGGGAATTTTTAAGAGCATCAAGAACAAAAATTTTGTCCACTGCCATATAAAATTCTGGAAAATGTAAAAAAACAAATTTGTTATCCACTGTTTTGCTTTTAGCTCAAGTGTCATGAGGCAAGTAATTTCATAAAGCCTGAAAAATAATTTCTAAAAAGTTGACAACGAGGCTACATATTTCAATGCACCATAATTTTATCTATTATACTTGATCATTAATTCCCATGTCAGCAGGATAGTGCCAGGAAACAGAGGAAGAATGGCCCATCCACTCATATACATAAATATATCATTTATCTATTTATCATACATAATCGCTGTTTCCCGCATCGACTAGGTAGCCCCAGGAAACAAGCGAAGAATGGCCCATCCACTTGTATACACATTTATATACTTAAATGCCCATATACGCGCATATACATACATACACATACCCATACACAGACATATACATAATCATACTTGCTTGCCTTTATCAATTTCTGGCGCTAACCCACATCACAGGAAACAGCATCGCTACCCCCTGCTTCAGCAAGGTAGCACCAGAAAAAACAGAAAAAAAAAGGCCGCACTTGTTCACACTCAGTCTCCAGCTGTCATGTGTAATGCACCGAAACCATAGCTCCCTCTCTACATCCAGGCCCCATAGACCTTTTCATGGTTTACCCCATACGTTTCACATGCCCTGGATCAGTCTATTGACAGCATGTTCTAATTCACTCAATTCCTTGTACACCCTTCACCCTCCTGTATGTTTGGGCCCCAACTGCTCAAAATCTTTTTCACTCCATCCTTCCACCTCTAATTTGGTTTCCCACTTCTCACTGTTCTCTCCACCTCTAACACATTTATCCTCTTACGCAATCTTTCCTCACTCGTTCTCTTCATATGTCTAAACCATTTCAACACACCCTCTTCTGCTCTCTCAACCACACTCTTTTTATTTCCACACATCTCTCTTACCCTTTCATTACCTACTCGATCAAACCACCTCACACCACATATTGTCCTTAAACATTTCCAACGCATTCACCCTCTGTACAACCCTATCAATAGCCCATACCTCAAAATTATATAACTTTATTGGAACTACTATTCCTTCAAACACCCATTTTTGCTCTCCAAGATAACATTCTCTCCTTCCCCATGTTCTTCACCCCCCAACCACCACCACCACAACTCACTTCCGCTTCCATGGTTCCATCCCCTGCCAAGTCCACTCCCAGATATCTACAACATTTCACTTCCTCCAATTTTCCTCCATTTAAACTTACATCCCAATTAAACTGACCCTCAACCCTACTGAACCTAAAAACCTTGTTCTTATTCACATTTACACTCAATTTTCTCCTTTCACACACTTTTCCAAACTCAGTCACCAACTTCTGCAGTTTCTCACTCAAATCAGCCACCAGAGCTGTATCATCAGCAAACAACAACTGACCCACTTCCAAGGCCTTCTCATCCCCAACAGACTGCATATTCGCCCCTCTCTCCAAAACTCTCGAATTTACCTCCCTAACCACCCCATCCACAAACAAATTAGACAACCATGGGGACATCGCACACCCCTGCCACGGACTGACCTTCACTGGGAACCAATCACTCTCCTCTCCTCCTATTTGTAAAGATGCCTTACATCTTTCGTAAAAACTTTTCACTGCTTCCAGCAGCCTATCCCCTACACCATATACTCTTAAGACCTTCCACAAAGTATCTCTATCAACTCTATATGCCTACTCCAGATCCATAAATACACCAATTCCATAAAATTCTAGTCTGTCCCTTCCTGCTGGCTAAGTGAGCTGAGCAATGCATGGAGAAGGACAAGTAGGCCTACAGTTTGAGGGCATGGGATGTTTCCTTTCTTTACCAAGAATCATTTGCATCCTGAACTGTTTTCATAAAATCAAGATCTTACCACTGAGCCCTTCCTGTCATTTCAACACAGCTTTCCAAAGTTTGTGAGGCATTCCATCTGGCTCCTTTTCAAATTGTTCTTGGCCACACCCAGCTTCCCAAGCAGCCAAAAGTTTGTCTTGACATGGGGCACCAGCTAACAAATCTAATGCTCCATAGTTGTCTTCCTCACTTTCCAGTTCAGTCAAAGGATCTTCAACTAAGTTATTAATTCCTTCAGATCAATTGCTGGACATGTTTTATAGCTAGAAAAAAATCCCATATGGTAGCCAACATTTAAGATATATGACCAACTGCATACAGTATCCACATAGCATTGCCTAAGTGGTTGTCATGAGTCACATTTGTGACATAACACACAAATTTCAATGTCTAATACCCACCCTATCTTGAAAAAGAAACTTATGCCATCTTCAAAGAAAAATACATATATAAAAGTAATAAACTAAACAAAGAAAAGATTGAATTTTTAAACTCCAAATAAAAATTTACATGCAAATTTTCACCACATACACCCTTTAAGCATAAGATCAATGTATAATGTTAACTCACATCCACCTTTTTACCTCTAAATTCACTGATCTATAAAGTAAAAAAAATGGGGTGGAGTTCAAGTAGGTAACCACTAAACATGATTCATGTTTTAGTTACTTTAAGCTACTTACCACTAAATTCCTGTACCCAAGAGGGGTCCCTGATACTGCAGTGCCAAAAATTTCCCTTCCCCGGATGAAAGCTTTCATAATGAAGGTATTCACTGAAACAGAAAAAGAAAACAATATTGGCCACAAGCATAAATGAAATCTATGCACATCACTTTCACTTCATTTTAGAAAGAGGTGAAAAAAATAGTTTTCTGTTAATACAATATTTTGGGTCATTCAAAAATTTGGAAATGAGATGTTTGAGGACAATATGTGGTGTGAGATTTGACCGAGTAAGTAATGAAAGGGTAAGAGAGATGTGTGGTAATAAAAAGAGTGTGGTTGAAAGAGCAGAAGAGGGTGTTCTGAAATGGTTTGGTCACATGGAGAGAATGAGTGAGGAAAGATTGACAAAGAGGATATATGAGTCAGAGGTGGAGGGAATGAGGAGAAGTGGGAGACCAAATTGGAGGTGGAAAGATGGAGTGATAAAGATTTTGAGTGATCGGGGCCTGAACATGCAGGAGGGTGAAAGGCATGCAAGGAATAAAGTGATTTGGAGCGATGCGGTATAACAAGGTCGACGTGCTGTCAATGGATTGAACCAGGGCATGTGAAGCGTCTGGGGTAAACCATGGAAAGTTTTGTGGGGCCTGGATGTGGAAAGGGAGCTGTGGTTTCGGTGCATTATACATGACAGCTAGAGACTGAGTGCGAATGAATGTGGCCTTTGTTGTCTTTTCCTAGTGCTACCTCACACACATGCAGGGGGATGGGGTTGTCATTTCACGTATGGCAGGGTGGTGATGGGAATAAGGGTAGACAGTATGAATTATGTACATGTGTGTATATATATGTATACGTTGAGATGTATAGGTATGTATATGTGCGTGTGTGGACGTGTATGTATATACATGTGTATGTGGGTGGGTTGGGCCATTCTTTCTTCTGTTTCTTTGCACTACCTCGCTAATGCAGGAGACAGCGACAATGTATAATAAATAAATAAATAAATAAATAAATATCAAAAATATGGTATTTCAATCTTTACAACAAAAAAGAAATATTAACCTAAACCACAACAGGGGTAATCTTAATGGATGACCTATAATCAACTAGATCTAACATTCTAAATAGTGAAAATGAGCAAAATCTCCAAACATATACCTGGGTACATATAAAGTATCTCTATCCAGAAAAAATATAAGTTATGATCAAACAACAACCAAAAAAGAATAAATTACAGTGTTTTAAGACTTTATTATATGTTTGCATTATATGAAATAAAGCATTAGAAATGATGAAAGTATGACTATCTTACTGGGCTAAGAAAATAAATACCAAACTAATTTTTCTTCGTTACTTACGTAAGGGTAAGAGAGATGTGTGGAAATAAAAAGAGCGTGGTTGAGAGAGCAGAAGAGGGTATTTTGAAATGGTTTGGGCACATGGAGAGAATGAGTGAGGAAAGATTGACCAAGAGGATATATGTGTCGGAGGTGGAGGGAACGAGGAGAAGAGGGAGACCAAATTGGAGGTGGAAAGATGGAGTGAAAAAGATTTTGTGTGATCGGGGCCTGAACATGCAGGAGGGTGAAAGGAGGGCAAGGAATAGAGTGAATTGCAGCGATGTGGTATACCGGGGTTGACATGCTGTCAGTGGGTTGAATCAAGGCATGTGAAGCGTCTGTGGTAAACCATGGAAAGCTGTGTAGGTATGTATATTTGCGTGTGTGGACGTATGTATATACATGTGTATGGGGGTGGGTTGGGCCATTTCTTTCGTCTGTTTCCTTGCGCTACCTCGCAAACGCGGGAGACAGCGACAAAGCAAAAAAAAAAAAAAAAAATTTTTCTTCAATACTTGCAGCTTTGGTAGCACAAACAACTTCTGCATATAAAACAATATCCTCATGTGATATTGGATTTTAAAACTAACAAAAAATCTTGCATACAAAGACAAGTCAGCTCTAATAAAGACATTCTAACTATATTTGTTCCAGACCAGAGGTTCTTAACCTGTACTTGATGTGGACTACTGAAAGACACCTGCCACTTTTGCAGACCACCTTCAGTATGTATCCAATAATATATTGAGTCTGAATTCACAATCAAGGACAAATAATAGCTACCCAAACTTTACAAGATATAGTGCTGATGGTAAAATAAGTAAAAACGAATCAATGCATATTATTCAGTAACTATTGAACTTATGATGATTTGTAACAGCGATCAAACTTTTTTCATACATACTTGCCATTTATTGTGTTAGCAAAGTAGCGTCAAGAACAGACAACTGATCCTTAGAGGAAAAATCCTCACTTGGCACATCCATCTGTTCCTTCAGTGAGAACATCAAATGTAAGAACTGTCTGAATCAGTGCAGTGAAAATCAAATGTGTAAATTATCAATCTGTGCAATATTCTTATCTTAATTACTCAGTTAATGAGAGACCTGACACTGCTTCTCTGCTACCAGAGTCAGTATATTTTTTCATGAGAGATTCACAGAAATGAATGAAAAAAAATGTTGCATTATATGTTTGATTTATTTTCATCCTTGTTTGTACCACTGGAAAATAAGCTAGAAACAATCAGTGGTCCATGGATCACAGGTTAAGAACCCATGCTCTACACATCTGGTTGAATTTATTCAATGAAAACCATTCACACATGAATTCATCTACTCTTGTTATACACTTGATGGCTGTAAGGATCTGACACTAACCCAAGCCATTTAGAGTGTATTTCTTTTTATCTATGGATTTTGAATATAACTGTTGACAAAGAGCTTCTACATAAGCAACTGGGCAAATACACCTTCAAATAATTTCTCTGTTCCATGGTGTAAAGAAATCCATCATCTATCAATCTAACTATGTCTCTGATACCTATTCCCACAGGGAACTCCCATCAAGGGGATGGCCAAAGCAAAAGCTTCTCCACACAACCCTTTCCATACATACCTCCCTTGTATATACCAATTCATGCATTCTTCCTCCATTTCTACCCCTCCAGTACTGTTACACTCTATTTCCCAATATCACAGGTGGTCTTCCTCTCACACAAACCCTTTCATCATACTATCATACGCTACACTTGTCTTTCACACCATCCCCTTTCATCAAAATATCATGCGCACCCTTTTGTAAACTCCCTGTTTTGCATTCATTACACATGCCCATACATCGTAAAGTATTACATTTCTCCCACTCTACCATTTCGCAATTCATTCCCTTTGCATCCCCTACCATACCAAATCTCTTAAACCCCTTTATTTCTTTTTTTCATTCCATCTAGTCATACCACATGCTCCTCTCAAACATCTCACTTCCACAGCCTGGATTCTTGACCTCTCTAACTCATTCCACCTCCATGTTTCTGCTGCACAGGCAAACGTGGGCAAGACCAAGTTCCAAAAGGACCAAATTCCTAGAGCTCAGTCCATTATGAGGACCGTGATCAAGAAAGTTGGTCTATTTCCCCAGTTAGGACCGGAATGGGGACCGATAGTCTATTTCTAATCAATTTGGGACAGCCTAACATTCTTCGGTCACTATTATTCTACTTTCTTTTTGTCTCTTTTCAGGTTTTCACAGTAATAGACTTACTTTAAGTATAACCTTTCATAAAGTGACTTTTTGAATGATTTTGATGTGACTACAGATTATTTGGAGAAAGATGATATCTCGTTTCATCAAGAAGACTCAGAAAGGGACTGACTGGAGCTGAATGCAAAGGAGAATCTACTGTTGTCAATGCTTCAACCTCAAGTAAAGCATCTGGAGCTCCTAGCAGAAAATCTGAATCCAGTAACCCTTGGCTGTACCAGGACAAATATTTTGAATACATGGGGCCACAAGGGTGAACAGAACCTGGAATACAAGCGCCTGCTGTGTCTGCTGAACAAGAACTTACTCTCAAGAAGCAACAAGAGCCAAAACAACCTCAAATGACATGTCTCCACACACCACTCTCACATCCAGAACCAAGGACAAGCAGGTGACCCAGAATATGAAGTGGCCAAGCAACTGTCTGGAGTGCCTCGGCGACAAGAGGCACAGGATCATGGTTGAGCCTACTAAACAGGAGACTATGAATGGACTGTCTAGGACAGTTACTAAGGTTCTCTTTGAAGAGGTCAGTAAATTTAATTAAAGCCCTTTCAACTTTGTCGAAAAGTCTTTATGTCAATCAATTATGATGAAACATACTAAATTTGTATTTCTTTATAATCAATCACATTCTTTGTGGACATGTTGCCACTCAACATCGTTGACTCTGATTCATGGAAGGACTTTATCAACGCCTGTGTTCCTGGTCAACACGAAATGTTTCTGTGGACACTTACCAGGCGTATCAAAGACAGGAATGTTTGTTTTGGCTACTTAACCTTCGCAGGCACGGAGATTCAGGGTCACACTGACCATACTGATACAGTCATTTGCAAATGCACATTCTAGTTCCTGAAGCTAAATATAAGTTTCAAGTGACAAATAAATATATATCGGAAAACACTAGTTTTATATATCTTTATACATCAGAAAACACTAGTTTTACATTATTACTATTATTGTTATTATCATACTTTGTCGCTGTCTCCCACATTAGCGAGGTAGCTCAAGGAAACAGACGAAAGAATAGCCCAACTCACCCACATATACATGTATATACATAAACGCCCATGCACACACACATATACATACCGAGACATTTCAACGCATACATACATATACATACACAGACACACACATTTTTTTTTTTTTTTTTTTTTTATACTTTGTCGCTGTCTCCCGCGTTTGCGAGGTAGCGCAAGGAAACAGACGAAAGAAATGGCCCCCCCCCCCCCCCATACACATGTACATACACACGTCCACACACGCAAATATACATACCTACACAGCTTTCCATGGTTTACCCCAGACGCTTCACATGCCTTGCTTCAATCCACTGACAGCACGTCAACCCCTGTATACCACATGACTCCAATTCACTCTATTTCTTGCCCTCCTTTCACCCTCCTGCATGTTCAGGCCCCGATCACACAAAATCTTTTTCACTCCATCTTTCCACCTCCAATTTGGTCTCCCTCTTCTCCTCGTTCCCTCCACCTCCGACACATATATCCTCTTGGTCAATCTCTCCTCACTCATTCTCTCCATGTGCCCAAACCATTTCAAAACACCCTCTTCTGCTCTCTCAACCACGCTCTTTTTATTTCCACACATCTCTCTTACCCTTACGTTACTTACTCGCTCAAACCACCTCACACCACACATTGTCCTCAAACATCTCATTTCCAGCACATCCATCCTCCTGCGCACATCTCTATCCATAGCCCACGCCTCGCAACCATACAGCATTGTTGGTACCACTATTCCCTCAAACATACCCATTTTTGCTTTCCGAGATAATGTTCTCGACTTCCACACATTTTTCAAGGCTCCCAAAATTTTCGCCCCCTCCCCCACCCTATGATCCACTTCCGCTTCCATGGTTCCATCCGCTGACAGATCCACTCCCAGATATCTAAAACACTTCACTTCCTCCAGTTTTTCTCCATTCAAACTCACCTCCCAATTGACTTGACCCTCAACCCTACTGTACCTAATAACCTTGCTCTTATTCACATTTACTCTCAACTTTCTTCTTCCACACACTTTACCAAACTCAGTCACCAGCTTCTGCAGTTTCTCACATGAATCAGCCACCAGCGCTGTATCATCAGCGAACAACAATTGACTCACTTCCCAAGCTCTCTCATCCCCAACAGACTTCATACTTGCCCCTCTTTCCAGGACTCTTGCATTTACCTCCTTTACAACCCCATCCATAAACAAATTAAACAACCATGGAGACATCACACACCCCTGCCGCAAACCTACATTCACTGAGAACCAATCACTTTCCTCTCTTCCTACACGTACACATGCCTTACATCCTCGATAAAAACTTTTCACTGCTTCTAACAACTTGCCTCCCACACCATATATTCTTAATACCTTCCACAGAGCATCTCTATCAACTCTATCATATGCCTTCTCCAGATCCATAAATGCTACATACAAATCCCTTTGCTTTTCTAAGTATTTCTCACATACATTCTTCAAAGCAAACACCTGATCCACACATCCTCTACCACTTCTGAAACCGCACATATATATATATATATATATATATATATATATATATATATATATATATATATATATATATATATATATATATATATATCTTTCTTTCATACTATTCGCCATTTCCCGCATCAGCGAGGTAGCGTTAAGAACAGAGGACTGGGCCTTAGAGGGAATATCCTCACCTGGCCCCCTTCTCTGTACCTTCTTTTGGAAAATTAAAAAAAAAAACGACAGGGGAGGATTTCCAGCCACCCGCTCCCTCCCCTTTTAGTCGCCTTCTACGACACGCAGGGAATACGTGGGAAGTATTCTTTCTCCCCTATCCCCAGGGATAATCTGGCATACTATATTTAGATTTTCAAAAGGCTTTCGATAAAGTATATATATATATATAAAGTGAGAGGCTGCAGGGGCTGGTGACTGAGTTTGGTGGGGTGTGTGGAGGAAGAAAGTTGGGAGTGAATGTGAATAAGAGCAAGGTTATGAGGTACAGTGGGGTTGAGGGTCAAGTCAATTGGGAGGTGAGTTTGAATGGAGAAAAACTGGAGGAAGTGAAGTGTTTTAGATATCTGGGAGTGGATCTGGCAGCGGATGGAACCATGGAAGCGGAAGTGGATCATAGGGTGGGGGAGGGGGCGAAAATTCTGGGGGCCTTGAAGAATGTGTGGAAGTCGAGAACATTATCTCGGAAAGCTAAAATGGGTATGTTTGAAGGAATAGTGGTTCCAACAATGTTGTATGGTTGCGAGGCGTGGGCTATGGATAGAGTTGTGCGCAGGAGGATGGATGTGCTGGAAATGAGATGTTTGAGGACAATGTGTGGTGTGAGGTGGTTTGATCGAGTGAGTAACGTAAGGGTAAGAGAGATGTGTGGAAATAAAAAGAGCGTGGTTGAGAGAGCAGAAGAGGGTGTTTTGAAGTGGTTTGGGAACATGGAGAGGATGAGTGAGGAAAGATTGACCAAGAGGATATATGTGTCGGAGGTGGAGGGAACAAGGAGAAGAGGGAGACCAAATTGGAGGTGGAAAGATGGAGTGAAAAAGATTTTGTGTGATCGGGGCCTGAACATGCAGGAGGGTGAAAGGAGGGCAAGGAATAGAGTGAATTGGAGCGATGTGGTATACCGGGGCTGACGTGCTGTCAGTGGATTGAATCAAGGCATGTGAAGCGTCTGGGGTAAACCATGGAAAGCTGTGTAGGTATGTATATTTGCGTGTGTGGACGTAAGTATATACATGTGTATGGGGGGGGGGTTGGGCCATTTCTTTCGTCTGTTTCCTTGCGCTACCTCAACAAACGCGGGAGACAGCGACAAAGTATTAAAAAAAAAAAAAAAAAAAAAAAAAAAAAAAAAAAAAAAATAAAGTATATATATATATATATGCAACACTAACAGGTGAAGAATTGCCTCATTTGCTCTCGTCCCACACTAGCTGTCATGTATAATGCAATGAAACTAGAGCTTCTTATCCACAGCCAACCCCGCAGACCTCTCTGGTTTACCCAAACAGCTTGACATCCCCTGGTTAAGACCATTGACACTACGTCAGCCTCTGTACCCCAACGCTTCAATTTATTTTTTCCCATGCATGCCTCTCACCTTCCTTTATATTCAAGCCCTGATAACATGAAGGATTTTCCACTCCATACTTCCAACTTCTACCCGGTCAACCCAATCTCCATAACTTCTAATGTATATACCCTTTAAGTTAGTCTCTCCTCGCTTCACTTCTCTATATCCAAACCATTTTAACATTCCTTCTTAAGGTCTGTGAACCTCTCTCTCTCTCTCTCTCTCTCTCTCTCTCTCTCTCGAGAGAGAGAGAGAGAGAGAGAGAGAGAGAGAGAGAGGGGGGGGAGGGAGAGAGAGAGGGGGGGGAGGGAGAGAGAGAGAGAGTGTTCCTGAAAGGAACTGGCATCAGATATAAAGCATGTGACTGGGTAGTTCATCGTAGAGCACATGATACTGTCAAGCACATTTTCATGTATTTTCCCTTCATAATGAATGAAAATCTTCAGCTGTATATTTAGCTACAAATTTTTACTTGAGTACTCATACTCTCGTACACATGTATATAGAATAATTATACTAAATGTAAGTTAAGTTCAAGTGATTCATATAAAAGGCCATACTATACTTTAGCATAAAAGGGAGAAATTTAACTAAAGCATTTTTTGCAATGTGTGTAAGAAATTTATAATAGACATATTTATGGTAGGGATGGGAAGTGTCTTGATATTTTGTGTGGCAGTTTTATAGTAATAAAATATTTTGCTGTATAAAGGATGAATGATTATGTGTTATACTTTGAATTTTGGCTTTCTCATTTGTTAAGATAATGATAGTTCTTTCCTAGGTAATATTCCTGATGTACTTCAAAATAATGTATGAGCTTTGTGATACATGATTAGCGAATTAATGTGTAGTTATTATTTTTTTAATGGAAAAAAAAATTGAGCGTGTTACGGATTCTTTGCCTCAACACAGTAGGATGTTGAATGCAAATACCCTTTCATATATCATGAATCCATGCTACAAATATGCAGATTTATACATGGATTATCTCCCTTACATGGGTATTTTGTGTAAGGTCTTCAACCTTAGTTGTGGGCTCAATTCATATATATATATATATATATATATATATATATATATATATATATATATATATATATATATATATGTATATATATATATATGTATATATATATATATATATATATATATTATCCCTGGGGGTGGGGGAGAGAGAATGCTTCCCGCGTGTTCCCTGCGTGTCGTGGGGGGCGACTGGAAGGGGAGGGAGCGGGGGGCTGGAAATCCTGCCCTCTCACTTTTTTTTTAATTTTCCAAAAGAGAAGGGGAACAGAGAAGGGGCCCAGGTGAGGATGTTCCCTCAAGGGCCCAGTCCTCTGTTCTCAACGCTACCTCGCTAATGCGGGAAATGGCGAATAGTATGAAAGAAAGAAAGATATATATATATACACATGTGCACATTCATACATGCTGCCTTCATCCATTCCTGCCGCCACCCCGCCACACATCAAGTGACACCCCTCTCCCCCTGCGTGCGTGCGGGGTATTGCTACGCTAGAAAAGGACAACAAAGGCCACATATCTCATGTTAAACTTTTTAAACTTTCAAGAGCACCTGAGGGACATTCTCAATTCTGTACAGAGGGTCTCTTCTACATCAGACATTTGGACATGTGCACACAGGTATGCTGAAATGCTTAAATTCTAATTAAATTACTCTTATTTCAATTAAAGAGAACACTGATAAAGTTTTTTTTTCTTTTTGCTTTGTCGCTGTCTCCCGCGTTAGCGAGGTAGCGCAAGGAAACAAACGAAAGAATGGCCCAACCCACCTACATACACATGTATATACATACACGTCCACACACGCAAATATACATACCTATACATCTCAATGTATACATATATATACACACAGAGACATATATACACATGTACAAAATTCATACTGTCTGCCTTTATTCATTCCCATCGCCACCTCGCCACACATGGAATAACAACCCTCTCCCCCCCTCATGTGTGCAAGGTAGCACAAGGAAATGAAAACAAAGGCCCCATTTGTTCACACTCAGACTCTAGCTGTCATGTAATAATGCACCGAAACCGCAGCTCCCTTTCCACATCCAGGCCCCACAGAACTTTCCATGGTTTACCCCACACGCTTCACATGCCCTGGTTCAATCCATTGACAGCACGTCGACCCCGGTATACCACATCGTTCCAATTCACTCTATTCCTTGCACGCCTTTCACCCTCCTGCATGTTCAGGCCCCGATCACTCAAAATCTTTTTCACTCCACCTTTCCACCTCCAATTTGGTCTCCCACTTCTCCTCGTTCCCTCCACCTCTGACACATATATCCTCTTAATCAATCTTTCCTCACTCATTCTGTTCATGTGACCAAACCATTTCAAAATACCCTTTTCTGCTCTCTCAACCACACTCTTTTTATTACCACACATCTCTCTTACCCTATTATTACTTACTCGATCAAACCACCTCACACCACATATTGTCCTTAAACATCTCATTTCCAGCACATCCACCCTCCTGCGCACAACTCTATCCATAGCCCACGTCTCGCAACCATACAACATTGCTGGAACCACTATTCCTTAAAACATACCCATTTTTGCTTTCCGAGATAATGTTCTTGACTTCCACACATTCTTCAAGGCTCCCAGAATTTTTGCCCCCTCCCCACCCTATGATTCACTTCCGCTTCCATGGTTCCATCCGCTGCCAAATCCACTCCCAGATATCTAAAACACTTCACTTCCTCCAGTTTTTCTCCATTCAAACTTACCTCCCAATTGACTTGACCCTCAACCCTACTGTACCGAATAACCTTACTCTTATTCACATTTACTCTCAACTTTCTTCTTTCACACACTTTACCAAACTCAGTCACCAGCTTCTGCAGTTTCTCACATGAATCAGCCACCAATGCTGTATCATCAGCGAACAACAACTGACTCACTTCCCAAGCTCTCTCATCCACAACAGACTGCATACTTGCCCCTCTTTCCAAAACTCTTGCATTCACCTCCCTAACAACCCCATCCATAAACAAATTAAACAACCATGGAGACATCACACACCCCTGCCGCAAACCTACATTCACTGAGAACCAATCACTTTCCTTTCTTCCCACACGTACACATGCCTTACATCCTTGATAAAAACTTTTCAGTGCTTCTAACAACTTGCCTCCCACACCATATATCCTTAATACCTTCGACAGAGCATCTCTATCAACTCTATCATATGCCTTCTCCTGATCCATAAATGCCACATACAAATCCATTTGCTTTTCTAAGTATTTCTCACATACATTCTTCAAAGCAAACACCTGATCCACACATCCTCTACCACTTCTGAAACCACACTGCTCTTCCCCAATCTCATGCTCTGTACATGCCTTCACCCTCTCAATCAATACCCTCCCATATAATTTACCTGGAAAACTCAACAAACGTATACCTCTGTAATTTGAGCACTCACTCTTATCCCCTTTGCCTTTGTACAATGGCACTATGCAAGCATTCCGCCAATCCTCAGGCACCTCACCTATGAATCATACATACATTAAATAACCTTACCAACCAGTCAACAATACAGTCACCCCCTTTTTTAATAAATTCCCCTGCAATACCATCCAAACCCGCTGCCTTGCCGGCTTTCATCTTCCGCAAAGCTTTTACTACCTCTTCTCTGTTTACCAAATCATTTTCCCTAACCCTCTCACTTTAAACACCACCTCGACCAAAACACCCTATATCTGCCACTCTATCCTCAAACACATTCAACAAACCTTCAAAATACTCACTCCATCTCCTTCTCACATCACCACTACTTGCTATCACCTCCCACATTTGCCCCCTTCACTCCCTTGTCTTACGCACTTTATTTACCTCCTTCCAAAACATCTTTTTATTCTCCCTAAAATTTAATGATGCTCTCACCCCAACTCTCATTTGCCCTCTTTTTCACCTCTTGCACCTTTCTCTTGACCTCCTGCCATTCTTTTATACATCCCACAGTCATTTGCATTATTTCCCTGCAAAAATCGTCCAAATTCCTCTCTCATCTCTTTCACTAATAATCTTACTTCTTCATCCCACCACTCACTACCCTTTCTAATCTGCCCACCTCCCACCCTTCTCATGCCACAGCATCTTTTGCGCAAGCCATCACTGCTTCCCTAGATTCATCCCATTCCTCCCGCACTCCCCTTACCTCCTTTGTTCTCACCTTTTTCCATTCTGTATTCAGTCTCTCCTGGTACTTCCTCACACATGTCTCCTTCCTAAGCTCACTTACTCTCACCACTCTCTTCACCCCAACATTCTCTCTTCTTTTCTGAAAACCTCTACAAATCTTCACCTTCGCCTCCACAAGATAATGATCAGATATCCCTCCAGTTGCACCTCTCAGCACATTAACATCCAAAAGTTTCTCCTTCGCGCACCTATCAATTAACACGTAATCCAATAACGCTCTCTGGCCATCTCTCCTACTTACATACGTATACTTATGTATATCTCTCTTTTTAAACCAGGTATTCCCAATCACCAGTCCTTTTTCAGCACACAAATCTACAAGCTCTTCACCATTTCCATTTACAACACTGAACATCCCATGTATACCAATTATTCCCTCAACTGCCACATTACTCACCTTTGCATTCAAATCACCCACCACAATAACCCGGTCTCGTGCATCAAAACCACTAACACACTCATTCAGCTGCTCCCAAAACACTTGCCTCTCATGATCTTTCTTCTCATGCCCAGGTGCATATGCACCAATAATCACCCCTCTCTCACCATCAACTTTCAGTTTTACTCATATCAATCTAGAGTTTACTTTCTTACATTCTATCACATACTCCCAGCACTCCTGTTTCAGGAGTAGTGCTACTCCTTCCCTTGCTCTTGTTCTCTCACTAACCCCTGACTTTACTCCCAAGACATTCCCAAACCCCTCTTTCCCTTTACCCTTGAGCTTCATTTCACTCAGAGCCAAAACATCCAGGTTCCTTTCCTCAAACAAACTACCTATCTCTTCTTTTTTCTCATCTTGGTTACATCAACGCACATTTAGACACCCCAATCTGAGCCTTCGAGGAAGATGAGCACTCCCCGCGTGACTCCTTCTTCTGTTTCCCCTTTTAGAAAGTTAAAATACAAGGAGGGGAGCGTTTCTAGCCCCCCGCTCCCGTCCCCTTTAGTCGCCTTCTACGACACGTGAGGAATGCGTGGGAAGTATTCTTTCTCCCCTATCCCTGGGGATAAGGGAGAAAGAATAGTTAAATAGTTAAATAGTTATTTCAATTAAATAGTTAAATAGTTATTCTAATTAATTCATTACAATGCTCTTAAAACATAAATGAAAACTATATATAGAGAATACATTTCAACTGAATCAATTCAAAGTATTCTATAATCCATCTTATTTAATGTCATACAAACGGATGACAGGACACTGAATTGACCAGGAAACTCTCCTCGGGCAGAAGTCAGTCTTAGCATGTAGACGACTCACTGGACGACGCACCTTCAACATCCTTGCGAAGATGTACAACGTCCACTTCTACTTTACAACAGAGTCAAAGGTCTACAGGACTAGTACTGACAATGGCAGCAACTTCGTCAAGGTATTAAAGTAAGCAGATTTTTTTCTTAAATTTCATTATTGGCATTCCTTTACTTTTCTCAATGTCTACATTATTCATTCTTTGATAAAAGTGAATAAAAAATTATGATAATGTGTTTCATTGTGCAGTGTCTTTGGCAAAATGGATCGGGAGCTGCCTGAGGAGGTCCAGGAAGAGCAAGAAGGTGTGTGGTCGACCAATGATGAGAACACTGTCAAGGGTGATGATCTGGCATAGGTATTGGAAGGTAAATAGGGGTTCCTGATTATTTCTTGATTTCTTTCACTTTTACTAGTCATGTATAGTATTTAATTTTCACTCATACGAATATATTTTCAGCCAGGTCCACGAAGGATTCTGAATATGTCCTGCCAAAGCACATGTGGTGCACCACCCACACCATGAACCTAGTAGCCACCTAGTGGCTGACAAGGCCTTGAAAGGCTCATCAATCTACAGGAAGATGTACCAGACCGGTTTTGGTAAAGCTACAGAGCTGTGGAACAAGCAGGCAAGAAGAGAGAAAAGACACGGTGAAAGCATTGCAGAAGATGAAATCCGGCAAGGCGACGGGTTTAGATGGTATTGCAGCTGAAATATTAAGAAAGGGGGTGACTGTCTTGCTGAGTGGTTGGCAAGGATATTCAATGTATGTACGGATCACAGTGAAGTGCCTGAGGATTGGTGCAATAAATGCAAATGCCAATGTACAAAGGCAAAGGAGATGAAGGTAAGAGTTCACACTACAAAGGCATAAGTTTGTTGAGTGCTCCTTGAAAATTGTATGGGAGGGTATTGATCAAGAGGGTGATCAAGAGGGTGTACAGAACATCAGATTGGGGAGGAGCAGTGTGGTTTCAGAATGAGGAGGAGCAGTGTGGTTTCAGAAGTGGTAGAGGATGTGTGGATCAGGTGTTTGCTTTAAAGAATGTGTGAGAAACACCATGAAAAACAGATGGATTAGTCTGTCGCATTTATGGATTTTGAGAATGCATATGATGGATGCTAGAGATGCTTTGTGGAAGGTCTTAATAGTATATGGTGTGAGAGATAGGCTGCTAGAAGCAGTGAGTAGTTTTCATCAAGGGTGTAAGGCCTGTGTAGGAGTAGGAAGAGAGGAGAGTGATTGGTTCCCAATGAAGGTCGGTCTGCGGCCGTGGTGGGTGATGTCCCTATGGTTGTTCAATTTCTTTATGGATGGGGTGGTTAGGGAGGTAAATGCAAGAGTTTTGGAGAGACAGGCAAGCATGCAGTCTGTTGGGGATTAGAGGGCCTGGGAAGTGAGTCAGTTGTTGTTTGCCAATGATACAGCATTGGTGGTTGATTTGAGTGAGAAACTGCAGAAGTTCATGACTGAGTTTGGGAAAGTGTGTGAAGGAGAAAGATAGAAAATGAGAATAAGAGCTAGGTTATTAGATGCAGCAGGGTTGAGGGACACATTAGTTGGGATGGAAGTTTAAATGGAGAAAAAACTAGAGGAAGTGAGTGCTTCTGATATCTAGGAGTGGACTTAGCAGCGAAAGGAACCATGGAAGCAGAAGAGAGTCACAGGGTGGTGGAGAGAGTGAAGATTCTGGGAGCATTGAAGAATGTATGGAAGGTGAGAACGTTACCCTGGAGAGAAAAAATGGGTATGTTTGAAGGAGTAGTGGTTCCAACAATGTTATATGGTTGCGAGGCATGGACTATAGATAACGTTGTGCGAGGGAGGGTGAAAGTTGAATGTGTTGGAAATGAGATATTTGAGGACAATATGTGGTGTGAGGTGGTTTGATCGATTAAGTAATGAAAGGGTAAGAGAGATGTGTGGTAATAAAAAGAGTGTGGTTGAGAGCAGAAGAGGGTGTTTTGAAATGGTTTGGTCACATGGAGAGAATGAGTGAGGAAAGATTGACAAAGAGGATATATGTGTCAGAGGTGGAAGGAAGGAGAAACAGGAGACCAAATTGGAGGTGGAAGAATGGAGTGAAAAAGATTTTGAGCAATCAAGGCCTGAACATACAGGAGGGTGAACCACATGCAAGGAATAGAGTGAATTGGAACGATGTGGTATACAAGGGTTGACATACTGTCACTGGACTGAACCAGGGCATGTGAAGCATTTGGGGTAAACCATGGAAAGTTCTGTGGGGCCTGGATGTGGTAAGGGAGCTATGGTTTCGGTGCATTACACATGACAGATAGAGACTGAGTGTGAACATATGTGGCCTTTGTCTGTTCCTGGTGTTACCTTGCTGGACGGGAGGGAATGCTATTTCATGTGTGGCAGTTGGGCGACAGGAATGGATGAAGGCAGCAAGTATGAATATGTACATGCATATATATGTATATGTCTGTGTATGTATATGCATGTATATAGTGCAATATATACATATGTATATGTGCGTGTGTTGGCGTTTATGTATGTGCAAGTGTATGTGGGTGGGTTGGGCCATTCCTCATCTGTTTCCTTGCACTACCCCACTTACACTGGAGACAGCAGTTATAATAAATAAATAAATTTTTTTTTTTTTTTTTTTTTTTTTTGCTTTGTCGCTGTCTCCCGCGTTTGCGAGGTAGCGCAAGGAAACAGACGAAAGAAATGGCCCAACCCACCCCCATACACATGTATATACATACGTCCACACACGCAAATATACATACCTACACAGCTTTCCATGGTTTACCCCAGACGCTTCACATGCCCCGATTCAATCCACTGACAGCACGTCAACCCCGGTATACCACATCGCTCCAATTCACTCTATTCCTTGCCCTCCTTTCACCCTCCTGCATGTTCAGGCCCCGATCACACAAAATCTTTTTCACTCCATCTTTCCACCTCCAATTTGGTCTCCCTCTTCTCCTCGTTCCCTCCACCTCCGACACATATATCCTCTTGGTCAATCTTTCCTCACTCATTCTCTCCATGTGCCCAAACCATTTCAAAACACCCTCTTCTGCTCTCTCAACCACGCTCTTTTTATTTCCACACATCTCTCTTACCCTTACGTTACTTACTTGATCAAACCACCTCACACCACACATTGTCCTCAAACATCTCATTTCCAGCACACCCATCCTCCTGCGCACAACTCTATCCATAGCCCACGCCTCGCAACCATACAACATTGTTGGAACCACTATTCCTTCAAACATACCCATTTTTGCTTTCCAAGATAATGTTCTCGACTTCCACACATTCCTCAAGGCTCCCAGGATTTTCGCCCCCTCCCCCACCCTATGATCCACTTCCGCTTCCATGGTTCCATCCGCTGCCAGATCCACTCCCAGATATCTAAAACACTTCACTTCCTCCAGTTTTTCTCCATTCAAACTCACCTCCCAATTGACTTGACCCTCAACCCTACCGTACCTAATAACCTTGCTCTTATTCACATTTACTCTTAACTTTCTTCTTTCACACACTTTACCAAACTCAGTCACCAGCTTCTGCAGTTTCTCACATGAATCAGCCACCAGCACTGTATCATCAGCGAACAACAACTGACTCACTTCCCAAGCTCTCTCATCCCCAACAGACTTCATACTTGCCCCTCTTTCCAAAACTCTTGCATTTACCTCCCTAACAACCCCATCCATAAACAAATTAAACAACCATGGAGACATCACACACCCCTGCCGCAAACCTACATTCACTGAGAACCAATCACTTTCCTCTCTTCCTACACGTACACATGCCTTACATCCTCGATAAAAACCCTTCACCGCTTCCAACAACCCGCCTCCCACACCACACATTCTTAATACCTTCCACAGAGCATCTCCATCAACTCTATCATATGCCTTCTCCAGATCCATAAATACTACATACAAATCCATTTGCTTTTCTAAGTATTTCTCACATACATTCTTCAAAGCAAACACCTGATCCAAACATCCTCTACCACTTCTGAAACCACACTGCTCTTCCCTAATCTCATGCTCTGTACATGCCTTCACCCTCTCAATCAATACCCTCCCATATAATTTACCAGGAATACTCAAAAAAACTTATACCTCTGTAATAAATATTTTTTTTTTTTTTTTTTTATACCTCGTCGCTGTCTCCCGCGTTTGCGAGGTAGCGCAAGGAAACAGACGAAAGAAATGGCCCAACCCCCCCCATACACATGTACATACACACGTCCACACACGCAAATATACATACCTACACAGCTTTCCATGGTTTACCCCGGACGCTTCACATGCCTTGATTCAATCCACTGACAGCACGTCAACCCCTGTATACCACTTCGATCCAATTCACTCTATTCCTTGCCCTCCTTTCACCCTCCTGCATGTTCAGGCCCCGATCACACAAAATCCTTTTCACTCCATCTTTCCACCTCCAATTTGGTCTCCCTCTTCTCCTCGTTCCCTCCACCTCCGACACATATATCCTCTAGGTCAATCTTTCCTCACTCATTCTCTCCATGTGCCCAAACCATTTCAAAACACCCTCTTCTGCTCTCTCAACCACGCTCTTTTTATTTCCACACATCTCTCTTACCCTTACGTTACTTACTCGATCAAACCACCTCACACCACACATTGTCCTCAAACATCTCATTTCCAGCACATCCATCCTCCTGCGAACAACTCTATCCATAGCCCACGCCTCGCAACCATACAACATTGTTGGAACCACTATTCCTTCAAACATACCCATTTTTGCTTTCCGGGATAATGTTCTCGACTTCCACACATTTTTCAAGGCTCCCAAAATTTTCGCCCCTCCCCCACCCTATGATCCACTTCCGCTTCCATGGTTCCATCCGCTGACAGATCCACTCCCAGATATCTAAAACACTTCACTTCCTCCAGTTTTTCTCCATTCAAAACTCACCTCCCAATTGACTTGACCCTCAACCCTACTGTACCTAATAACCTTGCTCTTATTCACATTTACTCTTAACTTCATCCCCAAACAGTACTTTACCTTGCCCTACTCCAATCTAACAAATTTAACCTCCCTAACAACCACCCCATCGCAAAAAAATTAAAAACCATGAGACATCACTTCCCTCCTCCGCAACACTCTTACATCCTGAGTAAACAATCACTTCTCCCTTCTTCAACACGCTCCACACCTTTAAACCTTCACAGAAACCTTCTCAACCTATTCTAACACTTCCGATCCCAACCATATATTCAATCATTACCTTCCACAAGTATTCTATAACATCTTCAAACAAAAATATAAATATCCTGGGAAGGGTTGAAAACCACTGTCCCTAATCCCTGCGTCGTAAGCGTCACTAAAAGTCGAAGACCGGCCAATGAACCATCCACTCACATTTTCATTTCAAAAGAAGGAATATTTAGGTGCTTTGTAAGATTTCCCTCGAAGCTCCAGTTCTGTTCTAATGTACACGCTAATGCAGGAAATAGCCAATCCCCAATAAAATAAAAAAAAAAACGCAAATATACAATACGAAGAAAATGTTTCTCAGGTGAATGTGGTTGCCGCAGGTGCTGATTCTCCATGGTTGTTAATTTTCATGGTGGTTTCATAGGGAGGTAAATCAAGAGTTTTGGAAAGAGGCAGTATCCGTTGTGGGGAGGATGCTTGGAGGTCATTTTGTTTGCAATGTCAGCTTTGCCTGCTGCATGTTTGGCCGAAAAATTTGCACATCTTTCACTCAATTGGTCTTCTCGGTTCTCATCGATATACTTAGGATCTGTCCATCAAGAATTCTCTGCAAGTAAATTTAAAACAGGCTTTTAGGCTCTCACAGGTTTATTGCACACATCTTACCAGTTTTCGTAAAGCACTCAACAAATTGTCTAAATATTTAGAACTCTCTGGAAAAACTTGCATGCCCTGAACAGAAATTGTTGGATTTTTCAATACATTTTTCTTTGGGATATGTTGACTTCACATTTTAAGGTGCGAAAATTTGAACTCGGATATGATCACTCACTTTACCAAACTCCGTCACCAGCTTCTGCAGTTTCTCACATGAATCCGCCACCAGCGCTGTATCATCAGCGAACAACAACTGACTCACTTCCCAAGCTCTCTCATCCCCAACAGACTTCATACTTGCCCCTCTTTCCAAGACTCTTGCATTTACCTCCCTAACAACCACATCCATAAACAAATTAAACAACCATGGAGACATCACACACCCCTGCCGCAAACCTACATTCACTGAGAACCAATCACTTTCCTCTCTTCCTACACGTACACATGCCTTACATCCTCGATAAAAACCTTTCACTGCTTCTAACAACTTGCCTCCCACACCATATATTCTTAATACCTTCCACAGAGCATCTCTATCAACTCTATCATAAATAAATAAATAAATTATCCCTGGGGATAGGGGAGAAAGAATTCTTCCCACGTATTCCCTGCGTGTCGTAGAAGGCGACTAAAAGGGAAGGGAGCGGGGGGCTGGAAATCCTCCCCTCTCGTTTTTCATTTTCCAAAAGAAGGAAGAGAGAAGGGGGCCAAGTAAGGATGTTCCCTCAAAGACTCAGTCCTCTGTTCTTAATGCTACCTCGCTAATGCGGGAAATAGCGAATAGTATGGAAAAAAAAAAATAAATAAATAAATATACATATATATGAAGAGAAGAAAGTGATTGGTTCTCAGTGAATGTTGGTTTGCGGCAGGGGTGCGTGATGTCTCCATGGTTGTTTAATTTGGTTATGGATGAGGTTGTTAGGGAGGTAAATGCAAGAGTTTTGGAAAGAGGGGCAAGTATGCCGTCTGTTGTGGATGAGAGAGCTTGGGAGGTCATTTGTTGTTTGCTAATGATACAGCGCTGGTGGCTGATTTGGGTGAGAAATTGCAGAAGCTGGTGACTGAGTTTGGTAAAGTGTGTGAAAGAAGAAAGCTGAGAGTAAATGTGAATAAGAGCAAGGTTATTAGGTACAGTAGGGTTGAGGGACAAGTCAATTGTGAGGCAAGTTTGAATGGAGAAAAACTGGAGGAAAAGAGGTGTTTTAGATATCTGGGAGTGGACTTGGTAGCGGATGGAAACATGGAAGTGGAAGTGAATCATAGGGTGGGGGAGGGGGCGAAAGTTCTGGGAGCGTTGAAGAATGTGTCGAAGTTGAGAACGTTATCGTGAAAAGCAAAAATGGGTATGTTTGAAGGAATAGTGGTTCCAACAATGTTATATGGTTGCGAGGCGTGGGCTATAGATAGAGTTGTGCGGGAGGAGGAGGAGGGTGGATGTGCTGGAAATGAGATGTTTGAGGACAATATGTGGTGTGAGGTGGTTTGATCGAGTAAGTAATAATAAGGTAAAAGAGATGTGTGGAAATAAAAAGAGTGTGGTTGAGAGAGCAGAAGAGGTTGTTTTAAAATGGTTTGGTCACATGGAGAGAATGAGTGAGGAAAGATTGACAAAGAGGATATATGTGTCAGAGGTGGAGGGAACAAGGAGAAGTGGGAGACCAAATTGGAGGTGGAAAGGAGTGAAAAAGATTTTGAGTGATCAGGGCCTGAACATGCAGGAGGGTGAGAGGCGTGCAAGGAATAGAGTAAATTGGAACGATTTGGTATACCGGGGTCGACGTGCTTTGTCGCTGTCTCCCGCGTTTGCGAGGTAGCGCAAGGAAACAGACGAAAGAAATGGCCCAACCCACCCCCATACACATGTATATACATACGTCCACACACGCAAATATACATACCTACACAGCTTTCCATGGTTTACCCCAGACGCTTCACATGCCCTGATTCAATCCACTGACAGCACGTCAACCCCGGTATACCACTTCGATCCAATTCACTCTATTCCTTGCCCTCCTCTCACCCTCCTGGATGTTCAGGCCCCGATCACACAAAATCTTTTTCACTTCATCTTTCCACCTCCAATTTGGTCTCCCACTTCTCCTCGTTCCCTCCACCTCCGACACATATATCCTCTAGGTCAATCTTTCCTCACTCATTCTCTCCATGTGCCCAAACAATTTCAAAACACCCTCTTCTGCTCTCTCAACCACGCTCTTTTTATTTCCACACATCTCTCTTACCCTTACGTTACTTACTCGATCAAACCACCTCACACCACACATTGTCCTCAAACATCTCATTTCCAGCACATCCATCCTCCTGCACACAACTCTATCCATAGCCCACGTCTCGCAACCATACAACATTGTTGGAACCACTATTCCTTCAAACATACCCATTTTTGCTTTCCGAGATAATGTTCTCGACTTCCACACATTCCTCAAGGCTCCCAGGATTTTCGCCCCCTCCCCCACCCTATGATCCACTTCCGCTTCCATGGTTCCATCCGCTGCCAGATCCACTCCCAGATATCTAAAACACTTTACTTCCTCCAGTTTTTCTCCATTCAAACTTACCTCCCAATTGACTTGACCCTCAACCCTACTGTACCTAATTACCTTGCTCTTATTCACATTTACTCTTAACTTTCTTCTTTCACACACTTTACCAAACTCAGTCACCAGCTTCTGCAGTTTCTCACATGAATCAGCCACTAGCGCTGTATCATCAGCGAACAACAACTGACTCACTTCCCAAGCTCTCTCATCCCCAACAGACTTCATACTTGCCCCTCTTTCCAAAACTCTTGCATTCACCTCCCTAACAACCCCATCCATAAACAAATTAAACAACCATGGAGACATCACACACCCCTGCCGCAAACCTACATTCACTGAGAACCAATCACTTTCCTCTCTTCCTACTCGTACACATGCCTTACATCCTCGATAAAAACTTTTCACTGCTTCTAACAACTTGCCTCCCACACCATATATTCTTAATACCTTCCACAGAGTATCTCTATCAACTCTATCATATGCCTTCTCCAGATCCATAAATGCTACATGGGGGAGGAATGGGATGTATTTAGGGAATCACTGATGGATTGAGCAAAAGATGCTTGTGGCATGAGAAGAGTGGGAGGTGGGTTGATTAGAAAGGGTAGTGAGTGGTGGGATGAAGAAGTAAGATTATTAGTGAAAGAGAAGAGAGAGGCATTTGGACAATTTTTGCATGGAAAAAATGCAATTGAGTGGGAGATGTATAAAAGAAAGAGACAGGAGGTCAAGAGAAAGGTGCAAGAGGTGAAAAAGAGGGCAAATGAGAGTTGGGGTGAGAGAGTATCATTAAATTTTAGGGAGAATAAAAAGATGTTCTGGAAAGAGGTAAATAAAGTGCGTAAGACAAGGGAGCAAATGGGAACTTCAGTGAAGGGCGCAAATGGGGAGGTGATAACAAGTAGTGGTGATGTGAGAAGGAGATGGAGTGAGTATTTTGAAGGTTTGTTGAATGTGTTTGATGATAGAGTGGCAGATATAGGGTGTTTTGGTCGAGGTGGTGTGCAAATATATATATATATATATATATATATATATATATATATATATATATATATATATATATATATATATATATATATATATATATTTTCTTTTCTTTTTTTCAAACTATTCGCCATTTCCCGCATTAGCGAGGTAGCGTTAAGAACAGAGGGCTGGGCCTTGAGGGAATACCCTCACCTGGCCCAATTCTCTGTTCCTTCTTTTGGGAAATTAAAAAAAAAAACGAGAGGGGAGGATTTCCAGCCCCCCGCTCCCTCCCCTTTAAGTCGCCTTCTACGACACGCAGGGAATACGTGGGAAGTATTCTTTCTCCCCTATCCCCAGGGATAATATATATATATATATATATATATATATATATATGTATTAACTTTCTAAAATGGGAAACAGAAGAAGGAGTCACGCGGGGAGTGATCATCCTCCTCGAAGGCTCAGAGTGGGATGCCTAAATGTGTGTGGATGTAACCAAGATGTGAAAAAAGGAGAGATAGGTAGTATGTTTGAGGAAAGGAACCTGGATGTTTTGGCTCTGAGTGAAACGAAGCTCAAGGGTAAAGGGGAAGAGTGGTTTGGAAATGTCTGGGGAGTGAAGTCAGGGGTTAGTGAGAGGACAAGAGCAAGGGAAGGAGTAGCAATACTCCTGAAACAGGAGTTGTGGGAGTATGTGATAGAATGCAAGAAAGTAAATTCTCGATTAATATGGGTAAAACTGAAAGTTGATGGAGAGAGGTGGGTGATTATTGGTGCATATGCACCTGGGCATGAGAAGAAAGATCATGAGAGGCAAGTGTTTTGGGAGCAGCTAAATGAGTGTGTTAGCGATTTTGATGCACGAGACCGGGTTATAGTGATGGGTGATTTGAATGCAAAGGTGAGTAATGTGGCAGTTGAGGGAATAATTGGTATGCATGGGGTGTTCAGTGTTGTAAATGGAAATGGTGAAGAGCTTGTAGATTTATGTGCTGAAAAAGGACTGATGATTGGGAATACCTGGTTTAAAAAGCGAGATATACATAAGTATACTTATGTAAGTAGGAGAGATGGCCAGAGAGCGTTATTGGATTACGTGTTAATTGACAGGCGCGCGAAAGAGAGACTTTTGGATGTTAATGTGCTGAGAGGTGCAAATGGAGGGATGTCTGATCATTATCTTGTGGAGGCTAAGGTGAAGATTAGTATGGGTTTTCAGAAAAGAGGAGTGAATGTTGGGGTGAAGAAGGTGGTGAGAGTAAGTGAGCTTGGGAAGGAGACCTGTGTGGGGAAGTACCAGGAGAGACTGTGTACAGAATGGAAAAAGGTGACAACAATGGAAGTAAGGGGAGTGGGGGAGGAATGGGATGTATTTAGGGAATCAGTGATGGATTGCGCAAAAGATGCTTGTGGCATGAGAAGAGTGGGAGGTGGGCTGTTTAGAAAGGGTAGTGAGTGGTGGGATGAAGAAGTAAGAGTATTAGTGAAAGAGAAGAGAGAGGCATTTGGACGATTTTTGCAGGGAAAAAATGCAATTGAGTGGGAGAAGTATAAAAGAAAGAGACAGGAGGTCAAGAGAAAGGTGCAAGAGGTGAAAAAAAGGGCAAATGAGAGTTGGGGTGAGAGACTATCAGTAAATTTTAGGGAGAATAAAAAGATGTTCTGGAAGGAGGTAAATAGGGTGCGTAAGACAAGGGAGCAAATGGGAACTTCAGTGAAGGGCGCAAATGGGGAGGTGATAACAAGTAGCGGTGATGTGAGAAGGAGATGGAATGAGTATTTTGAAGGTTTGTTGAATGTGTCTGATGACAGAGTGGCAGATATAGGGTGTTTTGGTCGAGGTGGTGTGCAAAGTGAGAGGGTTAGGGAAAATGATTTGGTAAACAGAGAAGAGGTAGTAAAAGCTTTGCGGAAGATGAAAGCCGGCAAGGCAGCAGGTTTGGATGGTATTGCAGTGGAATTTATTAAAAAAGGGGGTGACTGTATTGTTGACTGGTTGGTAAGGTTATTTAATGTATGTATGACTCATGGTGAGGTGCCTGAGGATTGGCGGAATGCGTGCATAGTGCCATTGTACAAAGGCAAAGGGGATAAGAGTGAGTGCTCAAATTACAGAGGTATAAGTTTGTTGAGTATTCCTGGTAAATTATATGGGAGGGTATTGATCGAGAGGGTGAAGGCATGTACAGAGCATCAGATTGGGGAAGAGCAGTGCGGTTTCAGAAGTGGTAGAGGATGTGTGGATCAGGTGTTTGCTTTGAAGAATGTATGTGAGAAATACTTAGAAAAGCAAATGGATTTGTATGTAGCATTTATGGATCTGGAGAAGGCATATGATAGAGTTGATAGAGATGCTCTGTGGAAGGTATTAAGAATATATGGTGTGGGAGGCAAGTTGTTAGAAGCAGTGAAAAGTTTTTATCGAGGATGTAAGGCATGTGTACGTGTAGGAAGAGAGGAAAGTGATTGGTTCTCAGTGAATGTAGGTTTGCGGCAGGGGTGTGTGATGTCTCCATGGTTGTTTAATTTGTTTATGGATGGGGTTGTAAGGGAGGTAAATGCAAGAGTCCTGGAAAGAGGGGCAAGTATGAAGTCTGTTGGGGATGAGAGAGCTTGGGAAGTGAGTCAGTTGTTGTTCGCTGATGATACAGCGCTGGTGGCTGATTCATGTGAGAAACTGCAGAAGTTGGTGACTGAGTTTGGTAAAGTGTGTGGAAGAAGAAAGTTGAGAGTAAATGTGAATAAGAGCAAGGTTATTAGGTACAGTAGGGGTGAGGGTCAAGTCAATTGGGAGGTGAGTTTGAATGGAGAAAAACTGGAGGAAGTGAAGTGTTTTAGATATCTGGGAGTGGATCTGTCAGCGGATGGAACCATGGAAGCGGAAGTGGATCATAGGGTGGGGGAGGGGGCGAAAATTTTGGGAGCCTTGAAAAATGTGTGGAAGTCGAGAACAGTATCTCGGAAAGCGAAAATGGGTATGTTTGAGGGAATAGTGGTTCCAACAATGTTGTATGGTTGCGAGGCGTGGGCTATGGATAGAGGTGTGCGCAGGAGGATGGATGTGCTGGAAATGAGATGTTTGAGGACAATGTGTGGTGTGAGGTGCTTTGATCGAGTAAGTAACGTAAGGGTAAGAGAGATGTGTGGAAATAAAAAGAGCGTGGTTGAGAGAGCAGAAGAGGGTGTTTTGAAATGGTTTGGGCACATGGAGAGAATGAGTGAGGAGAGATTGACCAAGAGGATATATGTGTCGGAGGTGGAGGGAACGAGGAGAAGAGGGAGACCAAATTGGAGGTGGAAAGATGGAGTGAAAAAGATTTTGTGTGATCGGGGCCTGAACATGCAGGAGGGTGAAAGGAGGGCAAGGAATAGAGTGAATTGGAGTCATGTGGTATACAGGGGTTGACGTGCTGTCAGTGGATTGAATCAAGGCATGTGAAGCGTCTGGGGTAAACCATGGAAAGCTGTGTAGGTATGTATATTTGCGTGTGTGGACGTGTGTATGTACATGTGTATGGGGGGGGGGGAGGTTGGGCCATTTCTTTCGTCTGTTTCCTTGCGCTACCTCGCAAACGCGGGAGACAGAGACAAAGTATAAAAAAAAAAAAAAAAAAAAAAATATATATATATATATATATATATATATATAAGGGCCTGAGGATTGGCGGAATGCGTGCATAGTGCCATTGTACAATGGCAAAGGGGATAAGAGTGAGTGCTCAAATTACAGAGGTATAAGTTTGTTGAGTATTCCTGGCAAATTATATGGGAGGGTATTGATTGAGAGGGTGAAGGCATGTACAGAGCATCAGATTGGGGAAGAGCAGTGTGGTTTCAGAAGTGGTAGAGGATGTGTGGATCAGGTGTTTGCTTTGAAGAATGTATGTGAGAAATACTTAGAAAAGCAAATGGATTTGTATGTAGTATTTATGGATCTGGAGAAGGCATATGATAGAGTTGATAGAGATGCTCTGTGGAAGGTATTAAGAATATGTGGTGTGGGAGGCAAGTTGTTAGAAGCAGTGAAAAGTTTTTATCGAGGATGAAAGGCATGTGTACGTGTAGGAAGAGAGGAAAGTGATTGGTTCTCAGTGAATGTAGGTTTGCGGCAGGGGTGTGTGATGTCTCCATGGTTGTTTAATTTGTTTATGGATGGGGTTGTTAGGGAGGTGAATGCAAGAGTTCTGGAAAGAGGGGCAAGTATGAAGTCTGTTGGGGATGAGAGAGCTTGGGAAGTGAGTCAGTTGTTGTTCGCTGATGATACAGCGCTGGTGGCTGATTCATGTGAGTAACTGCAGAAGCTGGTGACTGAGTTTGGTAAAGTGTGTGAAAGAAGAAAGTTAAGAGTAAATGTGAATAAGAGCAAGGTTATTAGGTACAGTAAGGTTGAGGGTCAAGTCAATTGGGAGGTGAGTTTGAATGGAGAAAAATTGGAGGAAGTGAAGTGTTTTAGATATCTGGGAGTGGATCTGGCAGCGGATGGAACCATGGAAGCGGAAGTGGATCATAGGGTGGGGGAGGGGGCGAAAATTCTGGGAGCCTTGAAGAATGTGTGGAAGTCGAGAACATTATCTCGGAAAGCAAAAATGGGTATGTTTGAAGGAATAGTGGTTCCAACAATGTTGTATGGTTGCGAGGCGTGGACTATGGATAGAGTTGTGCGCAGGAGGATGGATGTGCTGGAAATGAGATGTTTGAGGACAATGTGTGGTGTGAGGTGGTTTGATCGAGTAAGTAACGTAAGGGTAAGAGAGATGTGTGGAAATAAAAAGAGCGTGGTTGAGAGAGCAGAAGAGGGTGTTTTGAAATGGTTTGGTCACATGGAGAGAATGAGTGAGGAAAGATTGACCAAGAGGATATATGTGTCGGAGGTGGAGGGAACGAGGAGAAGAGGGAGACCAAATTGGAGGTGGAAAGATGGAGTGAAAAAGATTTTGTGTGATCGGGGCCTGAACATGCAGGAGGGTGAAAGGAGGGCAAGAATAGAGTGAATTGGAGCGATGTGGTATACCGGGGTTGACGTGCTGTCAGTGGATTGAATCAAGGCATGTGTATGGGGGTGGGTTGGGCCATTTCTTTCGTCTGTTTCCTTGCGCTACCTCACAAACGTGGGAGACAGCGACAAAGCAAAAAAAAAAAAAAATATATATATATATATATATATATATATATATATATATATATATATATATATATATATATATAGCACAAGGAAACAGATGAAAGAATGTCCCAACCCATCCACATACACATGTATGTACATAAAAGCCCACACACACACACACACACATATCCGTAACTATACATTTCAATGTATACATATATATACATACACAGACATATACATATATACACACTTGCTGCCTTTATTCATTCCTGTCGCCACCCCATCACACATGAAATGTGCTGAGAGGTGGAACCGGAGGAATGTCAGATCATTATCTTGTGGGCGAGAAGGTGAAGATTTGATGAGGTTTACAGAAAAGAAGAGAGAATGTTGGGGTGAAGAGAGTGGTGAGAGTAAGTGAGCTTGGGAAGGAGACTTGTGTGAGGAAGTACCAGTAGAGACTGAGCGCAGAATGGAGAAAGGTGAGAGCTAAGGACGTAAGGGGAGTGGGGGAGGAATGGGATGTATTTAGGGAAGCAGTGATGGCTTGCACAAAATATGCTTGTGGCATGAGAAGCATGGGAGGTCTCTTATAACAGTTGAATTCCAATTCTGCTTCTTAGCCTTTAGTGGCTCACCTTTAACAGGCTACTGACAGAGGACAATTGTAATGCAGTGTTTTCAGAGGCTCCGACTTGATGTTCCTACAAACTAATTCTACCTAATGTCTACCTAATGTTCCAACCTACTACTACCTAATGCTCCCAGCCAATGCTCCTACTTACTACTTCCACTTAATGCTCCTCTCTAACGTTCCTACCAGTTAAGTCTATCAATTACTCCTACCATTTTGCCATAAGGCAGGACTAGCGCAGATCGCTCATCACACACAAAAATCTAGAGTTATGAAGAATGAGATGTGCAAGTTGTGTTGTCAGGTGTCACATATGACAAATAGATATTGTATGTTTGTGGACAGAATGTCAGCAGTCCGTGTGTAGGTATGGCAGAAATAAAAGAGAAAAGACAACTACCTGGGTTAAAGCAGTGTAACTTGACAACCAGTGAAGTGCTGGCTCACTACAAAGCCATCACTAACCCTCCTAATACCCAGGTGGGGAATACCGGTAATATACCTCCCTGGTCAGTGGCTGTCTATTAACTATTACTTAAAGGGAAAACATAATTCTACCTCTGTACTACCTGCACATCATAGAAGGTGACTAAAAGGGGTGGAGTAGGGGGCTGGAACTCCCTCCCTTTCTTGAATTTCAATTTCTAAAAGATAGAACAGAAGAAGCCAAGTGAGAAGTACTTATCCTCTTCATAGGCTCAAGCTGGTTAGTCTAATGTGTGTGATATAACCAAGATGAGAAGAAAGTAAAGATAGGTAATATGCCTGTGGAAAGGAAAAAGGATGTTCTGGCCTTGAGTGAAACAAAGCTGAATGAAACAAAGCTCATGTATAAAGGTGAAGAATGGTTTGGGAATGTCTAAAGGGTAAAGTCAGGGCTTGGTGTGAGGGTAAGAACTAAGGATGGGGTAACACTCCTGATCATGCACAAGTTGTGGGAATGTGTGAAAGAGTTAAGGGAAGTGAGCTCCAGACTGATGTGGGGAAAAGTGAAAGAGGCTGCAAGTATGATTATTAGTGCTTATGCATCTGACCATGAAAAGGAGAGCGATGAGAGACAAGTGTTTTGGATCAGCTGAGCAAGTGTTTCATTAGTTTTGATGCTTGTGAGAGAGAGTATAAGTGATGGCTGATTTAAATGTAAGAATGTAATAGCAACTGAGGGTACAACTGGGGAGCACTGGGTATTCAGCGAGGTGAATAGAAATGGTGAACATTAATTTCTTCATATACTCCTCCTCATGTAAACTTAATCTTTCTTCACAAGCATCCTTGTATCCATCAAAAACAGCCTACAGTATTTTGAACAAGTCCATTTTCTGTAAATATTAACAATATTGCTCCATGGAGTGAAAGATGCTTTCAATTATAAGTGATCTGAACATGCAGAAGGGTGTGAGGCATGCACAGGATACAGCAAACTGAAATAAAGTGGTATAAAGGGAACAATATGCCATGAATGGGCTGAACCTGAACATCTGAAGCAGCCAGCCAAATCCATGGAAAGGTCTTTAGGACTCGGCAGTGGAGAGATGGATCTTAGTTTCAGTGAATTATAAATGATGGATAAAGAGTGGAAGTGAAAAAATGAATGGTGTTTCTTTTACATGGTGCTACCTTGCTGAGCAAGAAATGGTAAACAGGTATGAAAAATTACAAAACACCTAATCATTCACCCTTATATCTTCATTATTTTTTTCCAGAGTTCTTCTTGAAGTTCCTTTAACTAAAAGGCAAAGATGGGTTAAGAGTTATCTGCCATTATAAGCATGTTGTTCATCATACATAACTTAACTCTAATATCAAAACAAGATAATCATATTTCTAACTAGAACTTACTCTTTCTAGAAAGACCTGCACCCAAGTTATGGCTCAGATCAAAGGGGTCTTCAATGACAATGCAGCGAGAATTCCATAATTTTTGTAAACGTGTAAGTGGAGCTAACTGCCTGATGGTGACGACATGTTCTTTCCAGTTGAAGGTCTCAGTATAATAGCGCAACATTGACACCCACAACTGTCCCACTGACTCTTTGTTCCTGCCATAGTCTTTCCATTTATGCTCCTGTTGAAGAAGATACAAGCAATTACCAGAATAACATGAAATGTACACCTTTGTTACAAATTCAAGTGTTCACAATAACCATTTACTTACTTTAAACTGAAAACTATTTTAATAATCAAACATTAATATTTATTTATTTATTCATTTATTTTGCTTTGTCGCTGTCTCCAGCATTTGCAAGGTAGCGCAAGGAAACAGAAGAAAGAAATGGCCCAACCCACCCCCATACACATGTATATACACACACGTCCACACACGCAAACCTACACACCCATACATCTCAATGTACACATATATATACACACACACAGACACATACATATATACCCATGCACACAATCCACACTGCCTGCCTTTATTCATTCCCATCGCCACCTCGCCACACATGGAATACCATCCCCCTCCCCCTCATGTGTGCGAGGTAGCGCTAGGAAAAGATAACAAAGGCCCCATTCGTTCACAATCAGTCTCCAGGTGTCATGCAATAATGCCCGAAACCACAGCTCCCTTTCCACATTCAGGCCCCACACAACTTTCCATGGTTTACCCCAGACGCTTCACATGCCCTGATTCAATCCACTGACAGCACGTCAACCCCAGTATACCATATCGATCCAATTCGCTCTATTCCTTGCCCTCCTTTCACCCTCCTGCATGTTCAGGCCCCGATCACTCAAAATCTTTTTCACTCCATCTTTCCACCTCCAATTTGGTCTCCCACTTCTCCTCGTTCCCTCCACCTCCGACACATATATCCTCTTGGTCAATCTTTCCTCACTCATTCTCTCCATGTGCCCAAACCATTTCAAAACACCCTCTTCTGCTCTCTCAACCACGCTCTTTTTATTTCCACACATCTCTCTTACCCTTACATTACTTACTCGATCAAACCACCTCACACCACACATTGTCCTCAAACATCTCATTTCCAGCACATCCTTCTCCTGCGCACAACTCTATCCATAGCCCACGCCTCGCAACCATACAACATTGTTGGAACCACTATTCCTTCAAACATACCCATTTTTGCTTTCCAAGATAATGTTCTCGACTTCCACACATTCTTCAATGCTCCCAGGATTTTCGCCCCCTCCCCCACCCTATGATTCACTTCCACTTCCATGGTTCCATCCACTGCCAGATCCACTCCCAGATATCTAAAACACTTCACTTCCTCCAGTTTTTCTCCATTCAAACTTAACTCCCAATTGACTTGACCCTCAACCCTACTGTACCAAATAACCTTGCTCTTATTCACATTTACTCTTAACTTTCTTCTTTCACACACTTTACCAAACTCAGTCACCAGCTTCTGCAGTTTCTCACATGAATCAGCCACCAGTGCTGTATCATCAGCGAACAACAACTGACTCACTTCCCAAGCTCTTTCATCCCCAACAGACTGCATACTTGCCCCTCTTTCCAAAACTCTTGCATTCACCTCCCTAACAACCCCATCCATAAACAAATTAAACAACCATGGAGACATCACCCACCCCTGCCGCAAACCTACATTCACTGAGAACCAATCACTTTCCTCTCTTCCTACACGTACACATGCCTTACATCCTCGATAAAAACTTTTCACTGCTTCTAACAACTTGCCTCCCACACCATATATTCTTAATACCTTCCACAGAGCATCTCTATCAACTCTATCATATGCCTTCTCCAGATCCATAAATGCTACATACAAATCCATTTGCTTTTCTAAGTATTTCTCACATACATTCTTCAAAGCAAACACCTGATCCACACATCCTCTACCACTTCTGAAACCACACTGCTCTTCCCCAATCTGATGCTCTGTACATGCCTTCACCCTCTCAATCAATACCCTCCCATAAAATTTACCAGGAATACTCAACAAACTTATACCTCTGTAATTTGAGCACTCACTCTTATCCCCTTTGCCTTTGTACAATGGCACTATGCACGCATTCCGCCAATCCTCAGGCACCTCACCATGAGTCATACATACATTAAATAACCTTACCAACCAGGCAACAATACAGTCACCCCCTTTTTTAATAAATTCCACTGCAATACCATCCAAACCTGCTGCCTTGCCGGCTTATTTATTTATATTTATATATTTATTTATTTTGCTTTGTCGCTGTCTCCCGTGTTAGCGAGGTAGCGCAAGGAAACAGACGAAAGAATGGCCCAACCCGCCCACATACACATGTATATACATACATGTCTATATATACATGTCTATATACATATCTATACATCTCAATGTACACATATATATACACACACAGACATATACATATATACACATGTACATAATTCATAGTCTGCCTTTATTTGTTCCCATCGCCACCTCGCCACACATGGAATAACAACCCTCTCCCCCCTCGCGTGCGAGGTAGCGCTAGGAAAAACACCAAAGGCCCCATTCGTTCACACTCAGTCTCTAGCTGTCATGTAATAATGCACCGAAACCACAGCTCCCTTTCCACATCCAGGCACCACACACTTTGCATGGTTTACCCCACACGCTTCACATGCCCTGGTTCAATCCATTGACAGCACATCGACCCCGGTATACCACATCGTTCTAATTCACTCTATTCCTTGCACGCCTTTCACCCTCCTGCATGTTCAGGCCCCGATCACTCAAAATCTTTTTCACTCCATCTTTCCACCTCCAATTTGGTCTCTAAAAAGATTACACAAAAATATTCATGTTTCTACAACTTACCAAGGCTTGTATGTCATCAAAAAACCAAGCATTCCATCCATCTATGATGAGCTTAGGTGCAGGTTCTGAGTGATCATACAACTGAAAGTAAATTCAGGCTTTTAATACATGAAATGTAATTAAAGTACAGTATTTCAAATTTTTACCCATACCAGACACAGAATAAATTTTCTTGAAACAAATTCATTTCTGTACTGTAATAAGCAGCAGCTGCAAAAATACATTATAACAGATCTTAATCATACAAACAGACATGCAATCACAAGTTAGGGAACATTAAAATCTTAAAATTACCATCACCCCTTAGATCCTTGATTCCATGTGCTTCACTAGCATAGCAAAGTTCAAAATGTCCACACAGCCACCTAGAAGTTCTGGCAACTTTCTTTTAAAAACCAGTTTATGTCATGTGTAGTAATAAGCTTTTTGTAACAAAATGGTTTCCTTCATATGACTCATAGCTGCAAAGATTTGCTTACATTAACAAGTGAGCCAGTCAACCTCAGGGGAAGGTAGCCAGAAGCCTATCAATGCTTATATACTATAAGAGCTAACACTCAAGTCATTTATTTACTTGAAAACATCTGCATCACTAAGAGACTTTTAAGATCTTGCTAGTCAAAAACATGAACTGTAAAATATGAAAATGATATTCATTTCTAGAACAGCACATCTAATGATTTATTCAACTTTCTGTTTATATCTTGCAAGTCATAAACAAGCAACTGTAAGATATGAAAATGATGATCATTTCTAGAACAGCACATCTGATGATTTATTCAACTTTCTATTCACCTATCAGGTGTGCCCAGACTCTAACTGCAAGTGGTTGCACTACATGCAAGATGCCTCCTTCAGCAAGGCTGTAGCATCATCAATGGGTCTTGTTGAAGACCTTCACCCCCCAAAGGAATTCCATCATTTCCCTGCTCAAACACAGAATGCAGACTCGAAGCTGCCTTAGCCCAGCTTCTATAATTATGGTTGTTTAATTTGTTTATGGATGGGGTTGTTAGGGAGGTGAATGCAAGAGTTTTGGAAAGAGGGGCAAGTATGCAGTCTGTTGGGGATGAGAGAGCTTGGGAAGTGAGTCAGTTGTTGTTCGCTGATGATACAGCACTGGTGGCTGATTCATGTGAGAAACTGCAGAAGCTGGTGACTGAGTTTGGTAAAGTGTGTGAAAGAAGAAAGTTAAGAGTAAATGTGAATAAGAGCAAGGTTATTAGGTACAGTAGGGTTGAGGGTCAAGTCAATTGGGAGGTGAGTTTGAATGGAGAAAAACTGGAGGAAGTGAAGTGTTTTAGATATCTGGGAGTGGATCTGGCAGCGGATGGAACCATGGAAGCGGAAGTGGATCATAGGGTGGGGGAGGGGGCGAAAATTCTGGGAGCCTTGAAGAATGTGTGGAAGTCAAGAACATTATCTCGGAAAGCAAAAATGGGTATGTTTGAAGGAATAGTGGTTCCAACAATGTTGTATGGTTGCGAGGCGTGGGCTATGGATAGAGTGGTGCGCAGGAGGATGGATGTGCTGGAAATGAGATGTTTGAGGACAATGTGTGGTGTGAGGTGGTTTGATCGAGTAAGTAACGTAAGGGTAAGAGAGATGTGTGGAAATAAAAAGAGCATGGTTGAGAGAGCAGAAGAGGGTGTTTTGAAATGGTTTGGGCACATGGAGACAATGAGTGAGGAAAGATTGACCAAGAGGATATATGTGTCGGAGGTGGAGGGAACGAGGAGAAGAGGGAGACCAAATTGGAGGTGGAAAGATGGAGTGAAGAAGATTTTGTGTGATCGGGGCCTGAACATGCAGGAGGGTGAAAGGAGGGCAAGGAATAGAGTGAATTGGAGCGATGTGGTATACCGGGGTTGACGTGCTGTCAGTGGATTGAATCAGGGCATGTGAAGCGTCTGGGGTAAACCATGGAAAGCTGTGTAGGTATGTATATTTGCGTGTGTGGACGTATGTATATACATGTGTATGGGGGTGGGTTGGGCCATTTCTTTCGTCTGTTTCCTTGCGCTACCTCGCAAACACGGGAGAGAGCGGCAAAAAAAAAAAAAAAAAAAACATCTTAATACCTTGTAACTTCATTCCCATATTCAAGAGTGGACCAAGTGAGTAAAAAGTTTTACATTTGATTCAATTTACTGTGATACAGTGAGTACAATCACATGTATGTACATATTACTGGATTGCTTCAAAAGCATTCACTAAGTACATTATTTTGATTCACTAGGTGAGATACTTATTGCCAGTTACTTTTACATCCTTCATCATTCCATGCACCAAATGAACACAATCAATAATATTCACATGGCATTCTCATTTAATAAAGGCAATAACCCATACCCTCAAAAATTCATTAACTAAGTCTTTAATGATCTAAAACCTCACAGCTATTATACTACAGTAATTCTTAAATTACATGAAATGTATACAAATCTTAAGAATGATGTATCAGCTGACATGGGTATGCTAACCAGATTAAGAGAAATCACTGGGTATAAAATACAACCATGATACTCATCTCCTTTACAAAGACTGATGAGTAACCTGATCACACAACCCAATCATCAACAATTCTCAGGTCTCTCAATCTTACTTCTGGAAATTTCCACCATGAAGAAATCATTTGAATCAGAGGAACAAGGAGACAACAATTATGGACTTTTTTTTTTTTTTTTTTTTTTTTTGCTTTGTCGCTGTCTCCCGCCCTATCTACAGCCAATATCCAAATTTCTAGCACCACGTGACTTAAGTGGATATGTGCACTATCTTCATCCAGTATCCAAATATCTAGCAGCAAGACCCAAGCAATGTTTTCTAATCTTCAACAGTCCAAGACACTACTAAATGTTTCCATCCCTTCTAGTTACACATTCCCCAATTTCTGTATCCTACTTCTTTTCACCTTTCTTAAATAAACTTTTTTAGTATTCCTTTTGCACTGCATTCTTTCCAAATGTCCAAGCCATGCCAACTTTTCTTTTCTCTATTATAGAGCTCATTAATTCACTCCACTTTTCTCACTTCACAACTCAAACTGAAGAAGCATATCAACAAACCTTGCCCTCTCTCACTGCTCTTACAGTCTCATCTTTCACTCCTATACATAGAGGTAAGGTGAATAACATCTTTTAGAAAGCTCCACCAAATTTAAAATCAAAACCTTTATTCTTTATGAGCTTCCACATTTCAATGGCAACCTTTAACTAGCTTTTTAAGACAATACAGATACATCATCTATGGTAGGTAGCTGAGATAGTAGGGTAGCAACTGTTGAGACTAAGCTGGAAGATACTTCCACCTTCCAACCTGCAAGGAAAACTTGTCGCCGCATTACCGAACAACCTACTATCAACGAACTCTCCACTCACAATAGGTTTTGCGAACTAGATGATGAAGAACAGGATGATCGTAGCATCATCCTGGTTGGGGACTCTATAGTCAGACATCAGGACCAGGTGTTCTGTGCAAAAGGTAGAAATAGGAAGAACTTGTGTTATGCAGGTGCTAGGATAGCACATGTCCTAGATAAGCTTGACAAATAGTCTCAAACAATCCCGAGGACGTGATTTTTGTTCAGGCAGGGATGAACAATGCATTTAATGGGAGATTGGAAGAAATATTAGTGAACTATCGGGAACTTCTTAGCAAGTTCAATGAAAGTGGCAGGAAGCTTATAATATCAGGATTGCTGCCAACGTATTACGTCGATTCCTGTACACTCAATACAATGCTGGGGATAAACAAAAGAATCGAAGCACTCTGAAGGAGGAGGATTGTGTGTTTAGTATAGACCTGTGGGGCCATTTTAGTCATGATAAATCTCTGTACGTTGGGGATGGTCTTCACTTAAATGGAACAGGGAAAGCACGTCTTGGAAGAGCACTGGATGAGAATACTAGGCTTTTTGTTTGATAAACTACTCAGGGGAGCAAATCATGGTCTAGCTAAGGAAGGAGCCAGGAGAGTGGGGGAAGGGGAGGGGGTAGCTGTGGGTGGCGGACTGGTGCAGGGGGAATCTAAAAGTGAACAGGATCTGAGGAACAAGACATCCAGTTTGACCACTATAAAGGTAGCAGTAGAGGATGGATGGGATCTTAGTGATAGGGATCCTCGGAGATTAGCAGTAACCTCACAGGCACAGGAATTAGCAAATAAAGGTCAAGTAGGGTCAGTTGGGGACAACTCAGGCAGCATAAGTAGTAGGTCAGCACAGCTAAAGGGCAACTCTCAGGTAACTTTTATGAACAAGGCTGGTAGGGTCCAGTGCAGGAGAGTCAGAGTAAGGTGGCAAACACCCAAAACAGATGGAGAACCGTCTCTCTCCCGTTGCTGCATACATAGACATTAACAGTGATAATACAAACACTCATACTGACAAAAAGAAAAAAAGGCAAATTCAGTTCAGAAATCAACTTCAAGGAAGATAAGTTTAACATACACAAATGCCTAGAGCATCATTACAAAACGCGATGAACTTATATCCAGTGCAGTCGCTGAAAAACCGAACATTATTGAAATCTCAGAAATGTGGGTAAACTCTGAGAATAAACACTTGATCACCGAGTTATCAATACCCGGATACAAACTGTTTACGTAAGATCGCTTATACAGTGTAGATAGTGGAGTTTTGATCTACACTGATAACAATCAAAGTGCTATTAAGATAAGCAAAGCAGACACACACATTTTTGACTCTCTTTATATTGACATTACCGAAAAGTTCAAAAGCAAACTACATATCGGTGTTATTTACAGACCTAGGCAAAAAGATGATGATGATAAGATGTTACACAATGAAATCAAAACTATAGTAAACAGTAAAGAGGTTATAATAGAAGGAGACTTCAATTGGTACATTAACAGGTGACTGAGAGGGAACAAGACTAAAGGAACTGTTTGAAGACGCTTTTCTAAAACAGATAATTAATCAAAAATCCAACAAGAGGTATGAATATTCTTGATCTTGTCCTCACCAGTGACACAAACTTAATAATTACTTCCAATGTAGGCAAGAATTTGTCAAACAACAATCACAGTTTGATTAGATTAGATAAATTTAGATCATGAAATAAATGACAACAAACTCTTGATCCCAGATCAGAGGAAAGCAAATTGTGAGGGGAGTGGATAAGGAATGGGATGTATTTAGGGAAGCAGCGATGGCATGTGCAAAAGATGCATGTGGCATGAGAAAATTGGGAAGTGGACTGATTAGAAAGGATAGTGAGTGGTGCGCTGAAGAAATAAAGTTGTTTGTGAAAGAGAAAAGAGAGGTGTGTGGACAATACTTACAAGGAAGGAGGGCAAATGACTGGGAGAGGTATGAAAGAGCATGTCTGGAGGTCAAGAGGGTGCAAGGGCTGAAAAAGAGGGCAAATGAGAGTTGGGGTGAGACAGTATCATTAAACTTTAGGAAGAATATAAAGGTGTTTTGGAAGGAGGTAAATAACGTGCGTAAGATAAGAGAACAAACGGGAACATCAGTGAGGGGGCAAAGGAGGAAGTGATAGTAGGTAGTGATGAAGTGAGATGGAGATGGAATGAGTATTTTGAAGGAGGGTGAGTGGTTCCCAGTGAAGGGTGGTCTGCAGCAAGGGTGTTTGATGCCCCCATGGTAGTTTAATTTGTTTATGGATGGGGTGGTTTGGGAGGTAAATGCAAGAGTTTTGGAGAAAAAGGGTGAGTATGCAGTCTTTTGGGAATGAGAGGGCCTGGGAAGTGAGTTAGCTGTTGTTTGTCGATGATACAGCACAGGTGTTTGATTCCAGTGAGAAACCGCATAAGTTGGTGACTGAGTTTGGAAGCGTGTGAAAGGAGAAAGTTGAGATTAAAAGTGAATAAGAGGAAGGTTATTAGGTTCAACAGGGGTGAGAAACAAGTTAGTTGGGACATAAGTTTGAATGGAGAAAAATTGAAGAAAGAAGTGTTTTAGAAATCTGGGAGTGGACTTAGCAACAAAAATCACCTGGAATACTCAATATTCAAAGAGAGTGTAAGGTCATGAGACAGAGCAAACATGAGGAAGGAAAAAGAAAATCCCTGAAAGTTAAGAATAATCCTAAGGAGTTCTTCAAATATACAAGACAAAGGAAGACAGGAAGGAATTAGACCATTAGGAAATGAACATGACACAGTAACTAATGACAACAAGGAAATTACTACCATACTAAATTATTCCAATAACTCTGTATTCACAATTAAAGAAACATCTCATATATTGCAACCAACGAAAATGTTTCTAGGATCTGAAGAAGAAGAGTTGAATGTTAGAGAAATAAAGTGCTTTGAAGTACTTAAATCCATGGGCCAATTAAATCCTACAAATCCAATGGCCCAGATAACTTGGTTCCAAGATTTTCAAAATTGGTCTGGAGACAGCTGATACACCCATAAAAATAATATCTCTATCGGATGGTCAGGTGCCAACTGACCAGAAACTAGCAAATGTTACGCCTATATATGAAAAAGAAGACAAAAAGTGTGCCTTGAACTATTGTTCAATTAGCCTTACATCAGTGTTAGGTAAAACAATGATAAAAAAATAATACAAGATAAAACTGTCACGTTTCTATAAGAACACAAAATTATATTGGACAACCAACATGGTTTCCACAATAGAAGATCCTGCCTGATACATTTGTTGGAATTGTCTTATGTTCTTTATCAGAATTGGAATGAAAAAATACCATCTGATATACTTTCTTCTTTCTTTCAAACTTCTTTCAAACTATTCACTATTTGCAGCATTAGCGAGGTAGTGTTAAGAACAGAGGACTGGGCCTTTGAGGGAATATCCTCACCTGGACCCCTTCTCCGTTCCTTCTTTTGGAAAATTGAAAAAAAAAACGAGAGGGGAGGATTTCCAGCCCCCCACTCCCTCCCCTTTTAGTCGCCTTCTACGACATGCAGGGAATACGTGGGAAGTATTCTTTCTCCCCTATCCCCAGGGATAATCTGGCATACTATATTTAGATTTTCAAAAGGCTTTCGATAAAGTAACTCACAAGAGACTTTTGCATAAACTCAAAGCACACAGAACTGGTGAAGAACTCTGTACATGGATTAGAGACTGGCCTACTGGAAGAAAACTGCATGTAGTATTTAACAGCGAATCCTCAGGTTGGCTGGATGTAACGAGTGGTGTGCCACAGGGGTCAGTCCTAGGCCCAATTCTTTCCATAATATACATTAATGACCTAGAACTCAGTCTCATATATAAGATCTCCAAATTTGCTGACAATACTGAACTAGGGGGTAGAGCTGTAAACAGGTGGGACTGCAAAATTACTCAGAGATCTTAACTTATTAGCAGAATGGTCATACAGATGGCAAATGAAGTTTAATGCAGACAAGTCATGCAATTTGGGGACAAGAATATAAGTTATGACTACAAACTATTTGGAAACTCTCTAACTAAACAGTGAAAAGGACCTTGGAGTTGTCACTAACAACAACTGGGAGTACACCAAACAGTGTCAAGCAGCAATTAAAAAAAGCAACCAAATGTTAGGTTTCATAGCCAGGAACATAGATCACAAGACACCAGAAACAATGCTCATACTTTATGATTCTCTCATAAGACCACACCTTGAATATGCAGTCCAATCTTGGTCCCCCAAAGTATAAAAAACATGAGGAAAATGAGAGCAAGTACAAAGACGAACAACGAAACTGATCCCATCCCATAGAAATCTAGCATATGAAGAGAGGCCAAAACCACTGAATCTCTTCTCCCTTAAAAACACAGACTTCACAGCAACTTAATCCGTGTTCAAAATTCTGAACGTTTAATAGTCAATTATGAACATCTTTTCAAAATATAAGATAATACGGTTACCAGGACAAACAGAATAAAACTTAAAGCTAAAAGATGTAGAATGGATGTGGGAAAAAGCTTCTTTTCCTATAGGTGTGTTGAGCACTGGAATAAATTACCATCTGAGGCAGTAAATGCAAAGACTATAAATACCTTCAAAAGTCATTTAGATAAATATCTTATAAACTCAGGTATACTCTGAGAAAAACCTCAGAAATAAACTGTATAAACGACAGTGGTAATGGGGACACTAGAAGGAAAATATGCAACAGCATGGAGTCAGTGGCAGTTTAAAAAACTGCTGAGTGGAGTTACACATTCTTGTCAAGTTAAACTCCTTTTTTCATTTTACCAGACAACCCAGTCCTGGGCCAATCAGGCCTTCTTTTGTCTATCATTCTCATGTAAACTCATGTAAACTATCTTTTTACTTATTTACATCATATTCAATCAGCTCTGAACACTCACCCTTACCATCTTTTTTTTCTTTATGCATATTCGCCATTTCCTGCATTAGCGAGGTAGCAGTAAGAACAGAGGACTGAGCCTTTAAGGGAATATCTTCACCATAAACCAAAAACATGACAACAGAGCTTCCTCTTAGATTTACTGAATAATTTACAGTATTCTTTCCATCCCCTTCTGTCTGTAACACTAAACAAAAAACATGAGGTAACACTTGCTACTAATAAAAAATATTTTCTTTTTTTTTTCGGTCTCCCGCGTTTGCGAGGTAGCGCAAGGAAACAGACGAAAGAAATGGCCCAACCCATCCCCATACACATGTATATACATACGTCCACAAACGCAAATATACATACCTACACAGCTTTCCATGGTTTACCCCAGACGCTTCACATGCCCTGATTCAATCCACTGACAGCACGTCAACCCCGGTATACCACATCGATCCAATTCACTCTATTCCTTGCCCTCTTTTCACCCTCCTGCATGTTCAGGCCCTGATCACACAAAATCTTTTTCACTCCATCTTTCCACCTCCAATTTGGTCTCCCACTTCTCCTCGTTCCCTCCACCTCCGACACATATATCCTCTTGGTCAATCTTTCCTCACTCATTCTCTCCATGTGCCCAAACCATTTCAAAACACCCTCTTCTGCTCTCTCAACCACGCTCTTTTTATTTCCACACATCTCTCTTACCCTTACGTTACTTACTCGATCAAACCACCTCACACCACACATTGTCCTCAGACATCTCATTTCCAGCACATCCACCCTCCTGCGCACAACTCTATCCATAGCCCACGCCTCGCAACCATACAACATTGTTGGAACCACTATTCCTTCAAACATTCCCATTTTTGCTTTCCGAGATAATGTTCTCGACTTCCACACATTCTTCAAGGCTCCCAGGATTTTCGCCCCCTCCCCCACCCTATGATCCACTTCCGCTTCCATGGTTCCATCCGCTGCCAGATCCACTCCCAGATATCTAAAACACTTTACTTCCTCCAGTTTTTCTCCATTCAAACTTACCTCCCAATTGACTTGACCCTCAACCCTACTGTACCTAATAACCATACTCTTATTCACATTTATTCTTAACTTTCTTCTTTCACACACTTTACCAAACTCAGTCACCAGCTCCTGCAGTTTCTCACATGAATCAGCCATCAGCCCTGTATCATCAGCGAACAACAACTGACTCACTTCCCAAGCTCTCTCATCCCCAACAGACTTCATACTTGCCCTTCTTTCCAAAACTCTTGCATTTACCTCCCTAACAACCCCATCCATAAACAAATTAAACAACCATGGAGACATCACACACCCCTGCCGCAAACCTACATTCACTGAGAACCAATCACTTTCCTCTCTTCCTACACGTACACATGCCTTACATCCTAGATAAAAACTTTTCACTGCTTCTAACAACTTGCCTCCCACACCATATATTCTTAATACCTTCCACAGAGCATCTCTATCAACTCTATCATATGCCTTCTCCAGATCCATAAATGCTACATACAAATCCATTTGCTTTTCTAAGTATTTCTCACATACATTCTTCAAAGCAAACACCTGATCCACACATCCTCTACCACTTCTGAAACCACACTGCTCTTCCCCAATCTCATGCTCTGTACATGCCTTCACCCTCTCAATCAATACCCTCCCATATAATTTACCAGGAATACTCAACAAACTTATACCTCTGTAATTTGAGCACTCACTCTTATCCCCTTTGCCTTTGTACAATGGCACTATGCACGCATTCCGCCAATCCTCAGGCACCTCACCATGAGTCATACATACATTAAATAACCTTACCAACCAGTCAATAATACAGTCACCCCCTTTTTTAATAAATTCCACTGCAATACCATCCAAACCTGCTGCCTTGCCGGCTTTCATCTTCCGCAAAGCTTTTACTACCTCTTCTCTGTTCACCAGATCATTTTCCCAAACCCTCTCACTTTGCACACCACCTCGACCAAGACACCCTATATCTGCCACTCTATCATCAAACACATTCAACAAACCTTCAAAATACTCACTCCATCTCCTTCTCACATCACCACTACTTGTTATCACCTCCCCATTTGCGCCCTTCACTTAAGTTCCCATTTGCTCCCTTGTCTTACGCACTTTATTTACCTCCTTCCAAAACATCTTTTTATTCTCCCTAAAATTTAATGATGCTCTCTCACCCCAACTCTCATTTGCCCTCTTTTTCACCTCTTGCACCTTTCTCTTGACCTCCTGTCTCTTTCTTTTATACATCTCCCACTCAATTGCATTTTTTCCATGCAAAAATCGTCCAAATGCCTCTCTCTTCTCTTTCACTAATAATCTTACTTCTTCATCCCACCACTCACTACCCTTTCTAAGCAACCCACCTCCCACTCTTCTCATGCCACAAGCATCTTTTGCGCAATCCATCACTGATTCCCTAAATACATCCCATTCCTCCCCCACTCCCCTTACTTCCATTGTTCTCACCTTTTTCCATTCTGTACTCAGTCTCTCCTGGTACTTCCTCACACAAGTCTCCTTCCCAAGCTCACTTACTCTCACCACCCTCTTCACCCCAAAATTCACTCTTCTTTTCTGAAAACCCATACAAATCTTCACCTTAGCCTCCACAAGATAATGATCAGACATCCCTCCAGTTGCACCTCTCAGCACATTAACATCCAAAAGTCTCTCTTTCACGCGCCTGTCAATTAACACGTAATCCAATAACGCTCTCTGGCCATCTCTCCTACTTACATAAGTATACTTATGTATATCTCGCTTTTTAAACCAGGTATTCCCAATCACCAGTCCTTTTTCAGCACATAAATCTACAAGCTCTTAACCATTTCCATTTACAACACTGAAAACCCCATGTATACCAATTATTCCCTCAACTGCCACATTACTCACCTTTGCATTCAAATCACCCATCACTATAACCCGGTCTCGTGCATCAAAACAACTAACACACTCATTCAGCTGCTCCCAAAACACTTGCCTCTCATGACCTTTCTTCTCATGCCCAGGTGCATATGCACCAATAATCACCCATCTCTCTCCATCATAATATATAGATGACAATAACAAAGCAACTTGGTGTACCATCTATGCCAATATTACTGATAAGTGAATAAGTTTTGAAAAGCACTATTCAAAATAAGTAATAATTATGTACTAAGTTTAGGTATATCAGCAAGAAAACAACCAACCTCAATAAACAGATTACACATTACTGAGAACAAGAGATGCAAAACCCTTTACGGTACCAAGTCCAATCACTTCTGGAACATATTCCACTCTCTTGAACAACTTGATCCCCATTATATATTAGTTCACTAAACAAAGGTAAAGCACAGCAAAATCACTGTAGAGGTACTACAAGTCTTTTGGCAGTGTATGAAGCAATATCATAAAAGATTCTCCAAAAAAAAACTAACTATCCACCTCTAGGTTGAGCCTGTGAAAGGTACTAATAGCACAAGAAACAAATCTGACCTGTGGTCTTAGCCTAATTAAGCCAGGCCCTATAACATCACCACCAAAAATCTTCAATGAACATTACTTAGATATGGAATATGCAACAAAAGAGGCAAACATGGAAAAAGTCAGATCCCATGAACAACTTAATAAATCACAAACGGTTTCACTCAAATCCTCTTCAACTTGTACGTCTTTTATGAATTCAATTGATACATAAAAGGTACAAGTAAAAAACAAACTAGGATTTCAATTGTATAATTGTATCAAATGTAGAATATCTTAACACCCTGGCACTCCCATGATGCATACAGCACCATCCAAGAAATTTAAGCTCCTATTCTGATGAGCTATATGCATCATCCACTGCAAAATTTCACCCAAAATCTACTTCTACATTGCTTTGTTCTTCACATGGTCTAAACAAAGCAACAAACCTTTCCTCAGGTCAGAATGTGTGGGTGAGAGGTGCAGGTAACCATTGCCTAACCAATGACCTCAGTACCCTATGTGCTCTTGTTAGCACCATTAAGCAAGCTGTAACCCCTTGTCTTGCAGATGCTTTCTTGGTAGATTAGTGTTTTTTCTTGTGAAAAATTCTTACTTCTGCAACCAATCATCATCATGAATAGCACCCTAAGATCATGAAATGCAAGGAAATAGTAAAATCCATGAGGAAAATGGTTTAATTGACATCCACATAGGGACACATTACAAAGATGAAACAAAGCTATTGTAAAAAGCTTACTCAGTCGAAAATCTTTTTTGTGACAGAAATTATCAGATACCGAATATTTCTAGGTTAGTGTGGATTCAGCTGAAAGTGAGAGTGAGGTAGAGACGATGAATTCACCAATAATAATGGTGAGAGTGTCATTCCATTTGGGACATTCTGCACACCACAAATCCTCCTACCTGATTAGGCTTAAGTATTATCTTAGTATTCGAGTTCTATACATAGCCTTTCTAACTCTCTTTCCCAAACAAATCATTTCATTTCCTTTATTTCCTTCATTAATTTTTCAATAATCCTTACACTAATTGCCTCTTTCTTATTATTCTGAACATCTATCAGTCTCGCCTTTTTCTCCTCACATATGTAATAACCCAAATATCTAATACTCTTACACCTGCCTCACTTAATATCAAATTTCTCTATACTCACCTCTTGCAGCACTGGGATGACTGGAGGTCTACACTGCTGGAGAAAGTGTAGTACCATCAGAATGTAAGCGTAAGAAGAGAGAGATCCTCGGGATGCATCCCCAATATCACACAATTTGGCAAAGTACTTCATTGCATACCCAAGGCACTGTAATAAGACAAGTCAAAGTTAAAAATTTTATCATTAAGACCTAGAACATCAGACCAAGGAGGAACTTTTGTGGTTTCAAAAGTGGTGAGGGGTGTTTGGATTAGGTGTTTGCTTTAAAAGAAAAAAAAAAAAACAGACTTGTATATGAAATTTATGGATCTGGAAGAAAGATATGATAGGGATGACTGAATTTTTTTTTTTTTTACTGGAGGATCCAGTCATGGACAGAAGTTCACATCAAGGATTGGCCTTAATCTAAACTGAACAAGGATTCTGAAAGGGAAGAAGAAGAGACTAGGGAAACAATTTACGAATTTTGGAGGTAGTGAAAAACCTGTCTTTTACAAATCACCAGGTCAGTTATTTACCTATCTACATTTAAATTAAGGCCTGGCCTTGATGTGGTCTTTCATCCATGACTGGATGAGAACAGGGAGCTGTGGTTTCAGTGCATTACATATGACAGCTAGAGAATGGATGTGAGCAGATAAGGCCTTTCTTCATATGTTTCCTGGCACTACCTTGCTGTCACAAGGGTTGGTGATGCAGTTTCCTGTAGGGAAGGGTGGCACAGGGAATGGATAAAGGCAAGCAAGTATGAATGAGTACATATCTATATGTCTGTGTATATATATATAACAAGTAGTGGTGATGTGAGAAGGAGATGGAGTGAGTATTTTAAAGGTTTGTTGAATGTGTTTGATGATAGAGTGGCAGATATAGGGTGTTTTGGTCGAGGTGGTGTGCAAAGTGAGAGGGTTAGGGAAAATGATTTGGTAAACAGAGAAGAAGTAGTGAAAGCTTTGCAGAAGATGAAAGCCGGCAAGGCAGCAGGTTTGGATGGTATTGCAGTGGAATTTATTAAAAAAGGGGGTGACTGTATTGTTGACTGGTTGGTAAGGTTATTTAATGCATGTATGACTCATGGTGAGGTGCCTGAGGATTGGCGGAATGCGTGCATAGTGCCATTGTACAAAGGCAAAGGGGATAAGAGTGAGTGCTCAAATTACAGAGGTATAAGTTTGTTGAGTATTCCTGGTAAATTATATGGGAGGGTATTGATTGAGAGGGTGAAGGCATGTACAGAGCATGAGATTGGGGAAGAGCAGTGTGGTTTCAGAAGTGGTAGAGGATGTGTGGATCAGGTGTTTGCTTTGAAGAATGTATGTGAGAAATACTTAGAAAAGCAAATGGATTTGTATGTAGCATTTATGGATCTGGAGAAGGCATATGATAGAGTTGATAGAGATGCTCTGTGGAAGGTATTAAGAATATATGGTGTGGGAGGAAAGTTGTTAGAAGCAGTGAAAAGTTTTTATCGAGGATGTAAGGCATGTGTACGTGTAGGAAGAGAGGAAAGTGATTGGTTCTCAGTGAATGTAGGTTTGCGGCAGGGGTGTGTGATGTCTCCATGGTTGTTTAATTTGTTTATGGATGGGGTTGTTAGGGAGGTGAATGCAAGAGTTTTGGAAAGAGGGGCAAGTATGAAGTCTGTTGGGGATGAGAGAGCTTGGGAAGTGAGTCAGTTGTTGTTCGCTGATGATACAGCGCTGGTGGCTGATTCATGTGAGAAACTGCAGAAGCTGGTGACTGAGTTTGGTAAAGTGTGTGAAAGAAGAAAGTTAAGAGTAAATGTGAATAAGAGCAAGGTTATTAGGTACAGTAGGGTTGAGGGTCAAGTCAATTGGGAGGTGAGTTTGAATGGAGAAAAACTGGAGGAAGTGAAGTGTTTTAGATATCTGGGAGTGGATCTGGCAGTGGATGGAACCATGGAAGTGGAAGTGGATCATAGGGTGGGGGAGGGGGCGACAATTCTGGGGGCCTTGAAGAATGTGTGGAAGTCGAGAACATTATCTCGGAAAGCAAAAATGGCTATGTTTGAAGGAATAGTGGTTCCAACAATGTTGTATGGTTGCGAGGCGTGGGCTATGGATAGAGTTGTGCGCAGGAGGATGGATGTGCTGGAAATGAGATGTTTGAGGACAATGTGTGGTGTGAGGTGGTTTGATCGAGTGAGTAACGTAAGGGTAAGAGAGATGTGTGGAAATAAAAAGAGCGTAGTTGAGAGAGCAGAAGAGTGTGTTTTGAAATGGTTTGGGCACATGGAGAGAATGAGTGAGGAAAGACTGACCAAGAGGATATATGTGTCGGAGGTGGAGGGAACGAGGAGAAGTGGGAGACCAAATTGGAGGTGGAAAGATGGAGCGAAAAAGATTTTGTGTGATCGGGGCCTGAACATGCAGGAGGGTGAAAGGAGGGCAAGGAATAGAGTGAATTGGAGCGATGTGGTATACTGGGGTTGACATGCTGTCAGTGGATTAAATCAGGGCATGTGAAGTGTCTGGGGTAAACCATGGAAAGCTGTGTAGGTATGTATATTTGCGTGTGTGGACATGTATGTATATACATGTGTATGGGGGTGGGTTGGGCCTTTTCTTTCGTCTGTTTCCTTGTGCTACCTCGCAAATGCTGGAGACAGCGACAAAGCAAAAAGAAAAAAAAAAAAATACAGTAAAGCCTCGATTTAATGGACTAATAAGGGGGAAGGGGTGTCCATTTATGCTTAAAGTCCATTAAATCAACTGTAACCCATTTCTGTGTCACATCTAAGTTCACACACTTTCTTTTAACTCCTCTATCACTTGATGCCATTCTAAATGGTAAGGATTGCAAATTTATTTAATGAATAGTCACAAAGTTGAAAAAAAAACAATCTGTACCCAACTTGACTGCACAATAGTTTGAAGTAGACAGAGACTGAAACAAAGAGTCGAAAGCGAGTCTATCCCAGGCTAAAAAATCAAGTGCAGTATGAAATACCCTTGGTTTGGGATTTTTTTTTCTTTTATTTTCTAAATTACCAATTATTTGTCTGGTACGTTAAATCCAAAATCTATTAAGCCTGGGTCCATTAACTGGAAGGTTTACTGTATATTATTTGATTACATGTTAATTGGATTACGTGTTGATTGACAGGCACGTGAAAGAGAGGATTTTGGATGTTAAGGTGCTGAGAGGGGCAACTGGAGGGATGTCTGATCATATCTTGTGGGGGCGAAGGTAAAGATTTGTAGAGGTTTTCAGAAAAGAGAATGTTGAAACTTGTGAGAGGAAGTACCAGGAGAGATTGGGATAAAGAGAGCGATGAAAGTAAGTGAGCTTGGAAAGGAGACTTGAGTGAGGAAGTACAAGGAGAGACTGAGTGCATAATGGAAAAAGATGAGGGCAAATGGCGAGAGGGGAATGGGGTCAGGAATGGGAGGTATTTATGAAAGCAGTGATGGCTTGCACAAAAGATGCTTATGGCGAGAGAAAAGTGGGAGGTGGGCAGATTAGAAAGGGTAGTGAGTGGTGGGATGAAGAAGTAAGATTGTTAGTGAAAGAGAAGAGAGAGGCATTTGGAAAATTTCTGCAGAGAAGTAGTACAAATGACTGGGAGATATAGAAAAGAAAGAGGCAGGAGGTCAACAGAAAGGTGCAAGAGGTGAAAAAGAGGGCAAATGAGAGTTGGAGTGAGAGTATCATTACACTTTAGGGAGAATAAAATGAGAATGAGCGAGGAAAGATTGACAAAGAGGATATTGTGTCAGAGATGAAGGGAGCAAGGTGAAGTGGGAGGCCAAACTGGAGGTGGAAGGATGGAGTGAAAAAGATTCTAAGCGATCAGGGCCTGAACATACAGGAGGGTAAAAGGCATGCAAGGAATAGAGCAAACTGGAACAATGTGGTATACCAGAGTCAACATGCTGTCAATAGATTAAACCAGGGAATGTGATGCATCTGGGGTAAACCATGGAAAGTTTTGTGGGGCCTGGATGTGGAAGGGGAGCTGTGGTTTCGGTGCATTACACATTACAGCTAGACAGAGTGGACAAATATGGCCTTTGTTGTCTTTTCTTAGCACTACCTCACACACACGCGGGGGGAGGGGGATGCTATTTCATGTGTGGCAGGGGGAATGGATGAAGGCAGACAGTATGAATTATATACATGTGCATATAAGTATATGTCTGTGTGTGTATATATATGTATACGTTGAGATGTATAGGTATGTATATTTGCGTGTGTGGACGTGTATGTATATACATGTGTATATGTGGGTGGGTTGGGCCATTCTTTCGTCTGTTTCCTTGCGCTACCTCGCTAACGCAGGAGACAGTGACAAAGCAAAATAAAATAAATATAATATATATATATATATATATATATATATATATATATACATAAAAGCGACGAGGTATAAAAAAAAAAAAAAAAATATACATAAACGCCCATGCACATATATATACTATTATATTTATTATACTTTGTCGCTGTCTCCCGCGTTTGCAAGGTAGCGCAAGGAAACAGACGAAAGAAATGGCCCCACCCCCCCCATACACATGTATATACATACGTCCACACACGCAAATATACATACCTACACAGCTTTCCATGGTTTACCCCAGACGTTTCACATGCCTTGATTCAATCCACTGACAGCACGTCAACCCTGGTATACCACATCGCTCCAATTCACTCTATTCCTTGCCCTCCTTTCACCCTCCTGCATGTTCAGGCCCCGATCACACAAAATCTTTTCCACTCCATCTTTCCACCTCCAATTTGGTCTCCCTCTTCTCCTCGTTCCCTCCATCTCCGACACATATATCCTCTTGGTCAATCTTTCCTCACTCATTCTCTCCATGTGCCCAAACCACTTCAAAACACCCTCTTCTGCTCTCTCAACCATGCTCTTTTTATTTCCACACATCTCTCTTACCCTTACGTTACTCACTCGATCAAACCACCTCACACAACACATTGTCCTCAAACATCTCATTTCCAGCACATCCATCCTCCTGCGCACAACTCTATCCATAGCCCACGCCTCGCAACCATACAACATTGTTGGAACCACTATTCCTTCAAACATAGCCATTTTTGCTTTCCGAGATAATGTTCTCGACTTCCACACATTCTTCAAGGCCCCCAGAATTTTCGCCCCCTCCCCCACCCTATGATCCACTTCCGCTTCCATGGTTCCATCCGCTGCCAGATCCACTCCCAGATATCTAAAACACTTCACTTCCTCCAGTTTTTCTCCATTCAAACTCACCACCCAATTGACTTGACCCTCAACCCTACTGTACCTAATAACCTTGCTCTTATTCACATTTACTCTTAACTTTCTTCTTCCACACACTTTACCAAACTCAGTCACCAGCTTCTGCAGTTTCTCACATGAATCAGCCACCAGCGCTGTATCATCAGCGAACAACAACTGACTCACTTCCCAAGCTCTCTCATCCACAACAGACTTCATACTTGCCCCTCTTTCCAAAACTCTTGCATTTACCTCCCTAACAACCCCATCCATAAACAAATTAAACAACCATGGAGACATCACACACCCCTGCCGCAAACCTACATTCACTGAGAACCAATCACTTTCCTCTCTTCCTACACGTACACATGCCTTACATCCTCGATAAAAACTTTTCACTGCTTCTAACAACTTTCCTCCCACATCATATATTCTTAATACCTTCCACAGAGCATCTCTATCAACTCTATCATATGCCTTCTCCAGATCCATAAATGCTACATACAAATCCATTTGCTTTTCTAAGTATTTCTCACATACATTCTTCAAAGCAAACACCTGATCCACACATCCTCTACCACTTCTGAAACCACACTGCTCTTCCCCAATCTCATGCTCTGTACATGCCTTCACCCTCTCAATCAATACCCTCCCATATATATACATATACACATATAAATAAACATAAACAGACATATAAACATATGTACATATACTTGCTTGCCTTCATCCATTTCTGGCACTACCCCACCCAACAGGAAACAGCAACACTACCCTCTGCTTCAGGGGGAAAAATGTGGAAAAGGATGATAGGTATAAATATTTAGTGTTGCTCTATTCTCCTAACTTAGCTAATATCAGACAGGTACTAAAAACAGCGTTTTTAACATTGCCTTCTAGTATAGTAACACTATCAGTAAGACCTTAATCAAAAGTAGGCCAAATCATCCGAAAATTGGGAGTGTTTAGGCCATCAAATGCAAGGCATGTAAAGGTGTATACATCGTCAACACCAGTAAAACAGTAAGTGAGAGATGCTATTAGTACCTGTCACTGAGTATGCAGGGATGGCCACAAAAAAGCAATCACTAAACACTGTCAAGAAAACAATCACCCTGTAGACCTTAACAATTCAGTTACATTGTACCCCTCTTCAGATTATGCTACCCGTAATGTCACTGAATTTATCTCAACTGCAAACACCATGAATTTTAACTTGTTCCCAAGTAACTTTAAAGCACATCCTACAATCACTCAAACCATTATGAAAGAATTATCAAGAAATAACATAAGAAAAATAGTTGAAAACACATCTTGTTACCTAGCCCAATCCCATCCCCATACAAGCCCCCTTCACCACAAGGCACCTCCCACTTTCCCTTAAACAGTCAGGCCAGTGTGTAGTCGAAAATAGCACAGGAGAATTTCTGTTGTTGTGTCGGGACTTAAAAACTTATGAAATGTTTGCACCTGATGAGGCAGATTGTCTCCATGAAACACATAGTGATGCATGTATAAGAAAAATTGTTACACAAAATTATCTCAACTCCAACCAAACTGCTATTTCACCTTCATAATTATCATCATGGACTAGTGTGATCTGCATATCAACGTATATTTTACATGTACATAAACTGTATGCGAGTGGATATGCCTTTCTTCACGTTTCCTGATGTAATTTGCTAATGCGGGAAGCAGTGATCAAATATGAAAAAATATAAGGTATATGTGAAAGAATGTCTGGTTGTAGTATTCTGCAGATATGTAAAAGGACTCTCTATCTATCCATCTATCTATATCTCCGATGCCTGTTCCCTTCTGGAACTCCAAGTACTGTGATATGTTGGCATGTAAGTGATCCAACCCATTAAACTGGAAATGGAGTAAACATAATTGGTAACTAGGTTAACAGGTTCCATATGCACTCCCTTGCTGTATAGCAGAAGCAAGATAAAATATATAAATCATCAGAAATGAAATATAAAAACATTAGGTCCTTGAGATTCTCACCTTCACTCTATAATCAATTTTGGTGTAGGTATATAAAAGTTTGGTATTCTGTAGTGCTAAGGTATTGTAGAGAGAGAGGTCACCTTCAAGGCAGGCACGTCGGATGGAAAACTTGACAATGGGAACTTTAGCTGTAGTAATCGCAAATACATGACCACACTGACGGTATCTTTTTAACTTCTCCGCCAATGATTCTATTACTATAATATGATCTATGTCCTGGAAAACAATAATTGATCAATTAAAAACAGCTTAACCAAGTATTTCAAATATCTATATTTCAATATATTTATATTTCATTGTTAACATTATCCAGTATATGAAAATAACACAATATTTTGATCCTAATGATCAGTTTGAAGACAAATGTAGTAGGATCATGGATACATTCTGCAAACTATAATAATTAAAATCAATAAAAATCATACAAAATTACAATCCTAAAGTTTTTCTTATACACATCTGCTTCTCCATCCCAAGTGGGATAGCTTCAGGAACAAATGAAAATAGCCTCATTGAACACATTCATTCTTTAGCTGTCATGATAATGCAATTAAACCAGGGCCTACTATCCCCATCTTAACCCCACATACAATTCTATGGTCTACTCTTATTGCTTCATGCGCCATTTCATTCCAGTGACCAAGGAGGTATATTGCTGGTACTACCTGCCTGGGTATCAGGAAGGTTAGTGATAGATGTACAGTAAGCCAGCTATTTGGAAGTTGTAAAGTTCCACAACTTTGACCCAGATGGCTGTCTTTTCTTTCTGCCTCACCCATTCTGGTATTCTCTCCACAAACATACAATCTCTCTTTATTATGCATAACAATTGAAAGCACTTAACTCACACAACTCATTCTTCATGACTCTAGATTTTCCTGTGGTGAGCCCTATGCACTAAGCCTGCATTTTTGGCAAATGGAAGAGCAACACATAGGAGAATCAAGTAGGAACATTATACAGAAGCATTAGATAGATACTTTAGGTAGAAGTGGTATGAAGGAACACTAAGAGGGAGCATTAGGTAGAAGCAGTATGTTGGAACATTTGGCAGGAACATTAGGTAGAAAATTAAGTAGAAGCCTATGAAAACACAGCACTAGAGTTGCCCTCTGCCAGTGGTCCATTAAGAGGGGGGGGGGGAATCAAAGGCTACAAAGTAGCACTGGAATTCACCAGTTATGGAGAAACTTTTGCTAAAGACACCCCATTAAAGAAGTTGCCAAAGGGAACAGGCATCAAAGATACAGATAGATAGAATCAACAAAAAGTAAAAAAAATTCAACATCATTCTATCATGAAAATTCTACCAGTGAGTCAGTGAATTGTTCCAAGCTTTTTCACTCTAATGCTTAATATCACAGTAATGATAATAATATAAATATGTTACTTTTATGATCTGAGTTCTTATATATTTGTTCACCTTCACCATGTCCTGCATTAGCAAGGTAGTACCAGGAGCAAAGAAAAGGCCTCATTCACCTGCATCCACTCTCAAGCTGTCATGTGTAATGCATCATAACCACAACTCCCTATCCACAATCAGGCCCTACAGCTCTTTCATATTACCTGGTTCAGTCCACTGACGGCTTGCCATCACTCTATCCCATGCTCACCTTTTACCTTCTGCATGTTCAGGCCCCTAGCACTCAAAATCATTTTCACACCATCCTTCTATCTCCAATTTGATTTCTTCCTGCTCCATGTCCCTTCCACTTCCAACACATACACCATTTTTGCCAACTTCTCCTCACTCATTCTCTCCATATATCAAAACACACTAAAACTACCCTTTTTTTTTAAGCTATAGCCGTTCGGACTCACTCCGCAATAACCTGTCTCTCTCCGCAGCTAAACCTAATAACCATGCTTTTATTCATATTTGCTCTTAACTTCCTTTCACACACTCTCCCAAACTCAAGACACCACTTTCTGCAGTTTCTCACTTGAATCTGCCACCAGTGCCATGTCATCAACAAACAAAAAATTACTTGCTTCCCAGGCCCCCCATCACCCCCTAAAGACTACATCCTTGCCCTCTCTCTTGGGAAGATCTTTGCATTTACCTTCCTCACCATCTCAACCATCCACAAATCAAACAGCCAAGGGGATTTCACGCACCCATGATGCATATCCATCTTCATCTGAAACCACTCATCCTTATCTCTACCTACTCACATACATGCCTTCCTCTCAGTAAAAATTCCTCACTGCTTGTAACAGGAAAAATGGTACTACACGATGATCTAACACAACATATCCTAGATGGTTTAAACCAACCAAACCCCCATCATGCACAATACCACTGGCAACAGACATCAAAACATTATTTGACGATATTCTCCAATACATCCTCCCTCAAAGGATACTTCACACCACTTTCCATAACAGTGAAAATAAATGAATGGCTAATTTCATAGCAGGCCACCATGCCAGAGTCACTTCCAATAGCACCTCGCCAAAAGCGACTTTTCACTCGCAGTGTAACCTCATGCAGGCCGAATCTGGTAACACTGGAACTAAGTAATTATATACCTGTGTTGAGTAATTGGTTACTGATAGGGTGGTGACATGCAAAGAACATCAGATTGGGGGAGGAAATGTATGGTTTCATGAGTGATGGGAAATTAGCAGCAGTTTGCTTTGACCCCCCCCATATTACTTTCCAAAACAAGGAACAGAGGATGGAGCCAAGCAAGGGTTTTTTCTAAAAGGGTAAGCCGTTTGTTCTGGATGCCACATCGCTTATGCTGGACATAGCAAACATTTTATAATTATCATCATTATTATCATTATTACTATAATCATTATTATTATTATTATTATCATTATCATTATTATTATCTAACTTATTTATTATACTTTGCCACTGTCTCCTGTGTTAGCGAAATTGCGCAAGGAAACAGTCAAAAAAATGGCCCAACCCATCCACATACACATGTATATACGTACACGTCCACAGACGCACATATACGTACCTATACATTTCAATGTATACATATATATACATAAACAGACATATATATATATATATATGTTTTCTAAATTGTTTCTTACATTTTTCATATGTATATATATGTATGTGTGTGTGTGTGTGCGTGTGTGTGTGTGTGTGTGTGTGTGTGTGTGTGTGTTTATATATGTATATTATCCCTGGGGATAGGGGTGAAAGAATACTTCCCACGTATTCCTCGCGTGTCGTAGAAAGCGACTAGAGGGGACGGGAGCGGGGGGCCGGAAATCCTCCCCTCCTTGTATTAACTTTCTAAAATGGGAAACAGAAGAAGGAGTCACGCGGGGAGTGCTCATCCTCCTCGAAGGCTCAGAGTGGGGTGCCTAAATGTGTGTGGATGTAACCAAGATGTGAAAAAAGGAGAGATAGGTAGTATGTTTGAGGAAAGGAACCTGGATGTTTTGGCTCTGAGTGAAACGAAGCTCAAGGGTAAAGGGGAAGAGTGGTTTGGAAATGTCTGGGGAGTGAAGTCAGGGGTTAGTGAGAGGACAAGAGCAAGGGAAGGAGTAGCAATACTCCTGAAACAGGAGTTGTGGGAGTATGTCATAGAATGTAAGAAAGTAAATTCTCGATTAATATGGGTAAAATTGAAAGTTGATGGAGAGAGGTGGGTGATTATTGGTGCATATGCACCTGGGCATGAGAAGAAAGATCATGAGAGGCAAGTGTTTTGGGAGCAGCTAAATGAGTGTGTTAACAGTTTTCATGCATGAGACTGGGTTATAGTGATGGGTGATTTGAATGCAAATGTAAGTAATGTGGCAGTTGAGGGAATAATTGGTGTACATAGGGTGTTCAGTGTTGTAAATGGAAATGGTGAAGTGCTTGTAGATTTCTGTGCTGAAAAAGGACTGGTGATTGGGAATACCTAGTTTAAAAAGAGACATATACATAAGTATACGTATGTAAGTAGGAGAGATGGCCAGAGAACGTTACTGGATTATATGTTAATTGATAGGTATGCGAAAGAGAGACTTTTGGATGTCAATGTGCTGACAGGTGCAACTGAAGGGATGTTCGATCAGTATCTTGTGGAGGCGAACGTGAAGATACGTAGAGGTTTTCAGAAAAGAAGAGAGAATGTTGGGGTGAAGAGAGTGGTGAGAATAAGTGAGCTTGGGAGGGAGATTTGTGTGAGGAAGTACCAGGAGAGACTGAGTACAGAATGGAAAAAGGTGAGAACAAAGGATGTAAGGAGAGTGGGGAGGAATGGGATGTATCTAGGGAAGCAGTGATGGCTTGCACAAAAGATGCTTGTGGCATGAGAAGTGTGGGAGGTGGGCAAATTAGAAAGGGTAGTGAGTGGTGGGATGAAGAAGTAAGATTATTAGTGAAAGAGAAGAGAGAGGCATTTGGACGATTTTTGCAGGGAAAAAATGCAATTGAGTGGGAGAAGTATAAAAGAAAGAGACAGGAGGTCAAGAGAAAGGTGCAAGAGGTGAAAAAAAGGGCAAATGAGAGTTGGGGTGAGAGACTATCAGTAAATTTTAGGGAGAATAAAAAGATGTTCTGGAAGGAGGTAAATAGGGTGCGTAAGACAAGGGAGCAAATGGGAACTTCAGTAAAGGGCGTAAATGGGGAGGTGATAACAAGTAGTGGTGATGTGAGAAGGAGATGGAATGAGTATTTTGAAGGTTTGTTGAATGTGTCTGATGACAGAGTGGCAGATATAGGGTGTTTTGGTTGAGGTGGTGTGATAAGTGAAAGTGTTAGGGAAAATGACTTGGTAAACAGAGAAGAGGTAGTAAAAGCTTTGCGGAAGATGAAAGCCAGCGGGTTTGGATGGTACTGCAGTGGAATTTATCAAAACAGGGGGTGACTGTACTGTTGACTGGTTGGTGAGGTTATTTAATGTATGTATGACTCATGGTGAGGTGCCTGAGGATTGGCAGAAAGCTTGCATAGTGCCATTGTACAAAGGAAAAGAGGATAAGAGTGAGTGCTCAAATTACAGAGGTATAAGTTTGTTGAGTATCCCTGGGAAATTGTATAGGAGGGTATTGATAGAGAGGGTGAAGGCATGTACAGAGCATCGGACTAGGGAAGAGCAGTGTATTTTCAAAAGTGGTAGAGGATGTGTGGATCAGGTGTTTGCTTTGAAGAATGTATGTGAGAAATACTTGGAAAAGCAAATGGATTTGTATGTAGCATTTATGGATCTGGAGAAGACATATGATAAGAGTTGATAGAGATGCTCTGTGGAAGGTATTAAGAATATATAGTATGGGAGGCAAGCTGTTAGAAGCAGTGAAAAGTTTCTATCGAGGATGTAAGGCATGAGTACAAGTAGGAAGTGAGGAAAGTGATTGGTTCCCAGTGAATGTTAGTTTGCAGCAGCGGAGCGTGATGTCTCTATGGTTGTTTAATTTGTTTATGGATGGGGTTGTTAAGGATGTGAGTGCAAGAGTTTTGGAGAGAGGGACAAGTATGCAATCTGTTGTGGATGAAAGAGCTTGGGAAGTGAGTCAGTTGTTGTTTGCTGATGATACAGCGCTGGTGGCTGATTCGTGTGAGAAACTGCAGAAGCTGGTGACTGAGTTTGGTAAAGTGTGTGAAAGAAGAAAGCTGAGAGTAAATGTAAAAAAGAGCAAGGTTATTAGGTACAGTAGGTTTGAGGGACAAGTCAATTGGGAGGTAAGTTTGAATGGAGAAAAACTGGAGGAAGTGATGTGTTTTAGATATCTGGAAGTGGATTTGGCAGCGGATGGAACCATGGAAGTGGAAGTGAATCATAGGGTGGGATATGTTTGAAGGAATAGTGGTTCCAACAATGTTATATGTTTGTGAGGTGTGGGATATAGATAGAGTTGTGTGAAGGAGGGTGGATGTGCTGGAAATGAGATGTTTGAGGACAATATGTGGTGTGAGGTGGTTTGATTAAGTAATGAAAGGGTAAGAGAGATGTGTGGTAATAAAAAGAGTATGGTTGAGATGGTATTTGCCTTTTGTACAATGGCACTATGCATGAATTCCACCAATCCTGAGGCACCTCACCATGAGCCATACATAAAATGCCCTTATCATCCAGTCAACAACTCAGTCACCCCCTTTTTTAATAAATTCCACTGTAATACCATCCAAACCTGCCGCCTTGCCAGCTTTCATCTTCCACAAAGCTTTCACTACCTCTTCTCTGTTTACCAAACCATTCTCCCTAACCCTCTCACTTTGCACACCACCTCAACCAAAACACACTATATCTGCCACTTTATCATCTAACACATTCAACAAACCTTCAAAATACTCACTCCATCTCCTTTTCACATCACCACTACTTGTTACTACCTCACCTAATCGATGTTCCCATTTGTTCTCGTCTTACGCACTTTATTACCTCCTTTCAAAGCATCTTTTTATTCTCCCTAAAATTTAATGATAATCTCTCACCCCAACTCTCATTTGCCCTCTTTTTCACCTCTTGCACCTTTCCCTTGACCTTCTGCCTCTTTCTTTTACAGATCTCCCAGTCATTTGCACTATTTCCCTGCAAAAACCATCCAAATGCCTCTCTCTTCTCTTTCACCAATAATCTTACTTCTTCATCCCACCACTAACTACCCTTTCTAATCTGCCCACCTCCCATGCTTCTCATACAACAAGCATCTTTTACACAAGCCTACACTGCTTCCCTAAATACATCCCAAGTGCTGTCAATGGATTGAACCAGGGCTTGTGAAGTGTCTGGGGTATAACATGGAAAGGTCTGTGGGGCCTGGATGTGGCAAGGGAGCTGTGGTTTTGGTACATTACACATGATAGCTAGAGAATGAGAGTGGATGAATGTGGCCTTTTATGTCTGTTCCTGGCGCTGCCTCGCTGGAGGGGGAATACTACTTCATGTGTGGCAGGGTGGGGATAGGGGAGAAAGAATACTTCCCAAGCATTCCCCGCATGTCGTAGAAGGCGACTAAAGGGGACATGAGCAAGGGGCTAGAAACCCTCCCCTCCTTGTATTTCAACTTTCTAAAAGGGGATACAGAAGGAGTCATGAGGGGAGAGCTCATCCTCCAATAACACTCAGATTGGGGTGTCTAAATGTGTGTGGATGTAATCAAGATGAGAAAACAGGAGAGATAGGTAGTGAGTTTGAGGAAAGGGGCTAGAAACCCTCCCCTCCTTGTATTTCAACTTTCTAAAAGGGGAAACAGAAGGAGTCATGAGGGGAGAGCTCATCCTCCTATAACACTCAGATTGGGGTGTCTAAATGTGTGTGGATGTAATCAAGATGAGAAAACAGGAGAGATAGGCAGTGAGTTTGAGGAAAGGAACCTGAATGTTTTGGCTCTGAGTGAAACGAAGCTCAAGGGTAAAGGGGAAGTGTGGTTTGGGAATGTCTTGAGAGTAAAGTCAGGGGTTGGTGAGAGGACAAGAGCAAAGGAAGGAGTAGCACTACTCCTGAAGCAAGAGTTGTGGGAGTATGTGATAGATTGTAAGAAAGTAAACTCTAGGTTGATATGGGTAAAACTGAAAGTGGATGGAGAGAGATGAGTTATTATTGTTGCCTATGCACTTGGTCATGAAAAGAAAGACCATGAGAGGCAAGTGTTTTGGGAGCAGCTGATTGAGTGTTTTAGCAGCTTTGATGCTCGAGACTGGGTTATAGTGATGGATGATTTGAATGCAAAGGTGAATAATGTGGTTGTTGAGGGTATAATTGGAGTACATGGGGTGTTCAGTGTTGCAAATGGAAATGGTGAAGAGCTTGTAGATTTGTGTGCTGAAAAAGGACTGGTGATTAGGAATACCTGGTTCATGTGAGTAGGAGAGATGGCCAGAGAGCATTAATGGATTACGTGTTGATTGATAGGCTTCAAAGAGAGACTTTTGAATATTAATGTGCAGAGAGGGGCAACTGGAGGGATGTCTGATCATCATCTTGTGGTTCCCCTAAATATTTCAAATGCCCTGTTTCAGGACTTTCAGGAAAGTGATAGCATATCACCCTCCATATAACAAATCCCTCCAATTCCCTCAATTCCACGCATGCCTCAGATCTGCTTGTATAGTTTCCAAAACCACAAAGCATCTTTCACTACATCCTTCCATCTCCAATTCAGTCTCCCCCTTCTTGTCTCTTCCACCTTCTGATATGCATACCCTCTTAGTCAACATCTTCACATGTCCAAACCATTTCAGCACACCCCCAGCTTTCTCAAATATACACTTCTTACTACTACATCTTTCTCTCACTCTATCATTCCTTATTCAATTAATCTTCCTCAAATCACATATTACTCTCAAGTGATTCATTTCCAAAATATCTATCCTCTTCCATATCTTTTTATCTATGGTCCAGACCATACATCCATACAATATTGTTGGGACTACTATACTATCAAACATCTTTGCCCTTACAGGCAGTTTCCTCTTTTTCGATATACTTCACAATGCACCCAGTGCCTTAACCCACTCACTAACTCTATGGCTCACTTCAGCTTCCGTGGTTCTAACTGCTGCCATGGCCACTTCCAGTATACAAAACACTCCACTTCCTTCCAGTTCTCCTCAATCAAAGTCACACTCTAACCAACCTGCCTCTCTCCCCTGCTAAACATTATAAATTTCATTTTAATTACACTTACCGTCAACTTTCTCCTCTCATACACTCCCTTAAACTCTGACGCCAGCTTCTACAGTTTGTCACCCAAGTCTGCAACCAAATCCATGTCAACAGCATCTGACTCACCTCCTAGGCCCATTTCTCTATAGAATGCATACAGGCCCCTCTCTCCAAGATCCTCACATTGATCTCCCTCACCATCTGATCCAAAAAATTAAAAACCATGAAAACGTCATCCATCCATGAGGCAAACACACTTTCACTGGAGTCAATCATTCTCTTCTCTTCCTGCAAGCAAATGAGCAGCTTTACTCTCTTGATTGTAACCTCCTCACCATTACTTGTATCTTTCCTCTCACACCATATATTCATATCACCTTCCACAAAGCATCTCTATGCATCCGCCATATTATATGCTTTCTGCTGGTCAATAAATGCCACAAAAGGGGGGCTGGAAATCCTCCCCTCTCGTTTTTTTTTATTTTTTTTTTTAATTTTCCAAAAGAAGGAACAGAGAAGAGGGCCAGGTGAGGATATTCCCTCAAAGGCCCAGTCCTCTGTTCTTAACGCTACCTCGCTATCGCGGGAAATAGCGAATAGTACAAGAAAAAAAAAAAACAATCCTTCTATTTCTTTTAGTAAAGTATCTTTAAATGCATTCCTCAAAACAAAATACATGATCCACACATAATTCTCCCACTCCTGAAGCCACTTTGATGTCCCTCGTTCTGATGCTCCACATACCACCATCCTCTCACTCACCAATCTCCCATACAATTCTCTAGGTCTATCTGTCAATCTGTATCTCTGATGCCTGTTCCCTCCTATAACTCCCTCAAGGGGGTGGCCATGGCAATAGTCTCCCAACAAACTTAAACCTTTGTGATATGAAAATTCACTTTTCCCCTTTGTCTTTAAGAAATGGCAGAATACAAGCATTCTGCCAATCCCCAGGAGCTAAATGTTCACTGAAATTCCTAACCAATCCATTCACAACAATATCACTATATTTCTTGAAAAATTCAATTGCTTTCCCATCCACACCAGCTGCTTTTCCACTCTTTCTTATGCAAGGCTTTCACCAACTCTTCTCTCTCACAAATCACTTCCATGACATTCAATTCCCATACCTTCATATCCATAATGTAACACAACTGCCACCATATCATCTGACATATTCAACACTTCAAAATACTCACTTCATCTCCTCTTTATCTCTTCTTTGCCTGTTAAAATATGCTTCATGAGTGGATGAGAGGATGTGTGGAACAAAAGTTTTGCTCTGAAGATTCTGTGTGAGAAATTCTTGGAAAAAGAGAAGGATCTGGACGTAGCATTTGTGGATCTGATGAAAACATATGATAAGGAAGAAAGCTACTGAAAGCAGAGGACTTTTTATCAAGAGAGTAAAGAACTTCTGCAAGAAGAAAAAGAGGAGTGTAAAGGCAGAGTGAGTCAACTGCTACTTGTAAATGATTCAGCTTAGGTGAGACTAAAGTGAGCAACAGCAGACACTGGTGTCTGAGTTTGAAAGAATGTATGAATATATGTATGGAAATGATGTTGTAAGCATGGAAATATGTCAGTTTCACTGTGAGTTTGAGTGAAGTGAACCTGGAGGAAATGGGATATCTTAGATATATGGGAGTGGACACGGCAAAAGGAGGAATTATAGAAGTTGAAGCAAACCACTAGATAGATGAGAAGAAAAAGTTCCTGTGCGCACTAAGAAATGTGTGGTAAGAAGGCTCACTACCAGTAAGAGCAAAGATGGGTGTTTGGTGGCAGAGTAGTCCCAAGAGTGCTGTATGAAGGTGGGTTACAGAACCTAAATGTAAAAGTAAACAAGAAAGTGGATATATTGGATGTAAAATGTCTAAGGAAAATATGTGATGTGAGGAGGGTTGATTGAGTAGGGAATGACACTGTGAGAGCCGTGTGGTAGTAAGCAAGAGTATATATGAGAGAGTTAAGCAGGGCATGCTAAAATGGTACGGACATATGGAGAAAAAGAGTGAAGGAAGATTGACTAAAAGGATTTACATGTCAGAAGTGGAGGGAACACAGAGTTGAGTTGGCAAAGACCAAGAAAGAGATGGAATGATGGAGTTAAAGGCCCCTTCAGTAAATGGGACCTGAACATACAGGAAGGAGTAAGGTATGCAAAGGATGGAGCAAACTGGAATGATGTGGTACACAGGTAATCAATGTGCTATCAATGGCCTGAACTATGGCATATGAAGCATTCATGGAAAACTACAGCTGGAGAGTGGATGTAAGTGCAGTTTCTTCATCAAAAGTTATTTTTTTTTTTTTTTGCTTTGTCGCTGTCTCCCGCGTTTGTGAGGTAGCGCAAAGAAACAGACAAAAGAAATGGCCCAACCCACCCCCATACACATGTATATACATACGTCCACACACGCAAATATACATACCTACACAGCTTTCCATGGTTTACCCCAGACGCTTCACATGCCTTGATTCAATCCACTGAAAGCACGTCAATCCCGGTATACCACATCGATCCAATTCACTCTATTCCTTGCCCTCCTTTCACCCTCCTGCATGTTCAGGCCCCGATCACACAAAATCTTTTTCACTTCATCTTTCCACCTCCAATTTGGTCTCCCACTTCTCGTTCCCTCCACCTCCGACACATATATCCTCTTGGTCAATCTTTCCTCACTCATTCTCTCCATGTGCCCAAACCATTTCAAAACACCCTCTTCTGCTCTCTCAACCACGCTCTTTTTATTTCCACACATCTCTCTTACCCTTACGTTACTTACTCGATCAAACCACCTCACACCACACATTGTCCTCAAACATCTCATTTCCAGCACATCCATCCTCCTGCGCACAACTCTATCCATAGCCCACGCCTCGCAACCATACAACATTGTTGGAACCACTATTCCTTCAAACATACCCATTTTTGCTTTCCGAGATAATGTTCTCGACTTCCACACATTCTTCAAGGCTCCCAGGATTTTCGCCCCCTCCCCCACCCTATGATCCACTTCCGCTTCCATGGTTCCATCCGCTGCCAGATCCACTCCCAGATATCTAAAACACTTTACTTCCTCCAGTTTTTCTCCATTCAAACTTACCTCCCAATTGACTTGACCCTCAACCCTACTGTACCTAATAACCTTGCTCTTATTCACATTTACTCTTAACTTTCTTCTTTCACACACTTTACCAAACTCAGTCACCAGCTTCTGAAGTTTCTCACATTAATCAGCCACCAGCGCTGTATCATCAGCGAACAACAACTGACTCACTTCCCAAGCTCTCTCATCCACAACAGACTTCATACTTGCCCCTCTTTCCAAAACTCTTGCATTCACCTCCCTAACAACCCCATCCATAAACAAATTAAACAACCATGGAGACATCACACACCCCTGCCGCAAACCTACATTCACTGAGAACCAATCACTTTCCTCTCTTCCTACACGTACACATGCCTTACATCCTCGATAAAAACTTTTCACTACTTCTAACAACTTGCCTCCCACACCATATATTCTTAATACCTTCCACAAAGCATCTCTATCAACTTTATCATATGCCTTCTCCAGATCCATAAATGCTACATACAAATCCATTTGCTTTTTCTAAGTATTTCTCACATACATTCTTCAAAGCAAACACCTGATCCACACATCCTCTACCACTTCTGAAACCACACTGCTCTTCCCCAATCTCATGCTCTGTACATGCCTTCACCCTCTCAATCAATACCCTCCCAAATAATTTACCAGGAATACTCAACAAACTTATACCTCTGTAATTTGAGCACTCACTCTTATCCCCTTTGCCTTTGTACAATGGCACTATGCACGCATTCTACCAATCCTCAGGCACCTCACCATGAGTCATACATACATTAAATAACCTTACCAACCAGTCAATAATACAGTCACCCCCTTTTTAATAAATTCCACTGCAATACCATCCAAACCTGCTGCCTTGCCGGCTTTCATCTTCCGCAAAGCTTTTACTACCTCTTCTCTGTTTACCAAATCATTTTCCCTAACCCTCTCACTTTGCACACCACCTCGACCAAAACACCCTATATCTGCCACTCTCTCATCAAACACATTCAACAAACCTTCAAAATACTCACTCCATCTCCTTCTCACATCACCACTACTTGTTATCAACTCCCCATTAGCGCCCTTCACTGAAGTTCCCATTTGCTCCCTTGTCTTACGCACTTTATTTACCTCCTTCCAGAACATCTTTTTATTCTCCCAAAAATTTAATGATACTCTCTCACCCCAACTCTCATTTGCCCTCTTTTTCACCTCTTGCACCTTTCTCTTGACCTCCTGTCTCTTTCTTTTATACATCTCCCACTCAATTGCATTTTTTTCATGCAAAAATCATCCAAATGCCTCTCTCTTCACTTTCACTAATAATCTTACTTCTTCATCCCACCACTCACTACCCTTTCTAATCAACCCACCTCCCACTCTTCTCATGCCACAAGCATCTTTTGCACAATCCATCACTGATTCCCTAAATACATCCCATTCCTCCCCCACTCCCCTTACTTCCATTGTTCTCACCTTTTTCCATTCTGTACTCAGTCCCTCCTGGTACTTCCTCACACAAGTCTCCTTCCCAAGCTCACTTACTCTTACCACCCTCTTCACCCCAACATTCACTCTTTTCTGAAAACCCATACAAATCTTCACCTTAGCCTCCACAAGGTATTGATCAGACATCCCTCCAGTTGCACCTCTAAGCACATTAACATCCAAAAGTCTCTCTTTCGCGCGCCTGTCAATTAACACGTAATCCAATAACGCTCTCTGGCCATCTCTCCTACTTACATACGTATACTTATGTATATCTCGCTTTTTAAACCAGGTATTCCCAATCACCAGTCCTTTTTCAGCACATAAATCTACTAGCTCTTCAACATTTCCATTTACAACACTGAACACCCCATGTATACCAATTATTCCCTCAACTGCCACATTACTCACCTTTGCATTCAAATCACCCATCACTATAACCCGGTCTCATGCATCAAAACCACTAACACACTCATTCAGCTGCTCCCAAAACACTTGCCTCTCATGATCTTTCTTCTCATGCCCAGGTGCATATGCACCAATAATCACCCATCTCTCTCCATCCACCTTCAGTATTACCCATATTAATCGAGAATTTACTTTCTTACATTCTATCACATACTCCCACAACTCCTGTTTCAGGAGTACTGCTACTCCTTCCCTTGCTCTTGTCCTCTCACTAACCCCTGACTTTACTCCCAAGACATTCCCAAACCACTCTTCCCTTTACCCTTGAGCTTCGTTTCACTCAGAGCCAAAACATCCAGGTTCCTTTACTCAAACATACTACCTATCTCTCCTTTTTTCACATCTTGGTTACATCCACACACATTTAGACACCCCAGTCTGAGCCTTCGAGGAGGATGAGCACTCCCCGCGTGACTCCTTCTTCTGTTTCCCATTTTAGAAGTTTCAAGCTAGAAGTTTCAGTTTTCTAAATTGTTCCTTACATTTTTCATATGTATATATATGCATATGTGTGTGTGTGTGTGTGTGTATATGTGCGTATGTATGTGTATGTATGTATATATATATATATATATATATATATATATATATATATATATATATTTTTTTTTTTTTCATACGATTCGCCATTTCCCGCATTTGCGAGGTAGCATTAAGAACAGAGGACTAGGCCTTAGAGGGAAAATCCTCACCTGGCCCCCTTCTCTGTTCCTTCTTTTGGAAAATTAAAAAAAAAAAAAAAAAAAACGAGAGGGGAGGATTTCCAGCCACCCACTCCCTCCCCTTTTAGTCGCCTTCTACAACACGCAGGGAATACGTGGGAAGTATATATATTATCCCTGGGGATAAGGGTGAAAGAATACTTCCCACGCGTTCCTCGCGTGTCGTAGAAGGTGACTGGAGAGGACGGGAGCGGGGGGCCAGAAATCCTCCCCTCCTTGTATTTTTTTTAACTTTCTAAAAAAGTTATTTATTTATTTATATTATTTATTTATTTTGCTTTGTCGCTGTCTCCCGCGTTAGTGAGGTAGCGCAAGGAAACAGACGAAAGAATGGCCCAACCCGCCCACATACACACGTATATACATACATGTCCACACACGCACAATATACATACCTATACATCTCAATGTACACATATATATGCACACACAGACATATACATATATACACATGTACATAATTCATACTGTCTGCCTTTATTTGTTCCCATCGCCACCTCGCCACACATGGAATACCATCCCCCTCCCCCCTCATGTGTGCGAGGTAGCGCTAGGAAAAACACCAAAGGCCCCATTCGTTCACACTCAGTCTCTGCCTGTCATGTAATAATGAACCGAAACCACAGCTCCCTTTCCACATCCAGGCCCCACACACTTTGCATGGTTTACCCCAGACGCTTCACATGCCCTGGTTCAATCCAATGACAGTATGTCGACCCCGGTATACCAAATCGTTCCGATTTACTCTATTCCTTGCACGCCTTTCATCCTCCTGCATGTTCAGGCCCCGATCACTCAAAATCTTTTTCATTCCACCTTTCCACCTCAAATTTGGTCTCCCACTTCTCCTCGTTCCCTCCACCTCTGACACATATATCCTCTTGGTCAATCTTTCCTCACTCATTCTCTCCATGTGACCAAACCATTTCAAAACACCCTCTTCTGCTCTCTCAACCACGCTCTTTTTATTTCCACACATCTCTCTCACCCTTACATTACTTACTCGATCAAACCACCTCACACCACACATTGTCCTCAAACATCTCATTACCAGCACATCCACCCTCCTGCGCACAACTCTATCCATAGCCCATGCCTCGCAACCATACAACATTGCTGGAACCAATTTTCCTTCATACATACCCATTTTTGCTTTCCGAGATAATGTTCTCGACTTCCAAACATTCTTCAAGGCTCCCAGAATTTTCGCCCCCTCCCCCACCCTATGATTCACTTCCTCTTCCATGGTTCCATCCGCTGCCAGATCCACTTCCAGATATCTAAAACACTTCACTTCCTCCAGCTTTTCTCCATTCAAACTTACCTCCCAATTAACTTGACCCTCAACCCTACTGTACCTAATAACCTTGCTCTTATTCACATTTTCTCTTAACTTTCTTCTTTCACACACTTTACCAAACTCAGTCACCAGCTTCTGCAGTTTCTTACATGAAAAAGCCACCAGCGCTGTATCATCAGCGAACAACAACTGACTCACTTCCCAAGCTCTCTCATCCACAGCAGACTGCATACTTGCCCCTCTTTCCAAAACTCTTGCATTCACCTCTCTAACAACCCCATCCTTAAACAAATTAAACAACTATGGAGACATCACACACCCCTGCCACAAACCTACATTCACTGAGAACCAATCACTTTCCTCTCTTCCTACACGTACACATGCCTTACATCCTCGATAAAAACCTTTCACTGCTTCTAACCACTTGCCTCCCACACCATATATTCTTAAAACCTTCCACAGAGCATCTCTATCAACTCTATCATATGCCTTCTCCAGATCCATAAATGCTACATACAAATCCATTTGTTTTTCTAAGTATTTCTCGCATACATTCTTCAAAGCAAACACCTGATCCACACATCCTCTACCACTTCTGAAACCACACTGCTCTTCCCCAATCTGATGCTCTGTACATGCCTTCACCCTCTCAATCAATACCCTCCCATCAAAAGTATAGAAAAAAATTAAATCAAATTCCCACTCTACATTTATCAATTAATGATTATTTTATTTTATTTTGCTTTGTCGCTGTCTCCCGCATTTGCGAGGTAGCGCAAGGAAACAGACGAAAGAAATGGCCCAACCCACCCCCATACACATGTATATAAACACACGTCCACACACACAAATATACATACCTATACATCTCAATGTACACATATATATACACACACAGATACATACATATATACCCATGCACACAATTCACACCGTCTGCCTTTATTCATTCCCAGCGCCACCTCGCCACACATGGAATACCATCCCCCTCCCCCCTCATGTGTGCGAGGTAGCGCTAGGAAAAGACAACAAAGACCAAATTCGTTCACACTCAGTCTCTAGCTGTCATGCAATAATGCCCGAAACCACAGCTCCCTTTCCACATCCAGGCCCCACACAACTTTCCATGGTTTACCCCAGACGCTTCACATGCCCTGATTCAATCCACTGACAGCACGTCAACCCCGGTATACCACATCGATCCAATTCACTCTATTCCTTGCCCTCCTTTCACCCTCCTGCATGTTCAGGCCCCGATCACTCAAAATCTTTTTCACTCCATCTTTCCACCTCAAATTTGGTCTCCCACTTCTCCTCGTTCCCTCCACCTCCGACACATATATCTTCTTGGTCAATCTTTCCTCACTCATTCTCTCCATGTGCCCAAACCATTTCAAAACACCCTCTTCTGCTCTCTCAACCACGCTCTTTTTATTTCCACATATCTCTCTTACCCTTACATTACTTACTCGATCAAACCACCTCACACCACACATTGTCCTCAGACATCTCATTTCCAACACATCCACCCTCCTGCGCACAACTCTATCCATAGCCCACGCCTCGCAACCATACAGCAATTAATGTATTGACTTATTCAGTAAAATCTTGTCATAACCACACTCTACATAAAACTTTAATACAATTCACATTACTCTGGTAATCATCTTCCCTAACAATGATACTTTACAATACAGCTAAAAACTATCACTTTTGTAAAATGAAGCCTCAAAAACTTACTTCACCTGTAGGGTTACCCTTAAAGGTCAAGCAAATATCTAAATCAGAGCGCTGGAATCCAAAACCATTTGCTGAGGAACCAAATAACTTGAGTGTTGCCCCTCGGAAGAACTGGCGAATATAATCCTCTAAATCTGCAACTATTCTATCCCTTTCTTCAATTTCTTCTATAGTTGGTTCAAAATCCTCTGTAAGTAAAAATGATTTATCAATTACTTTTTAATTGTGCCATCAATATAAAAATCTGTTTTAGTTCTGCTTATTAATCCATTTCCCTTTCTTTTCAGCTTACTAATCCATCCTTCCCTTTATAAAGTGCTGTAGATGATCCAGGTGTTGTTTTGATGCATTACATGACAGCTAGAGAATGGATGTGAGCAAATGTGGCCTTTCTTAATCTGTTCCTAGAACTACCTCAAATATGTGGGAAGAAGTGCTCAAGGCCAGAAAAAAATACAGGTCCTTCATAGTCTCAATAAGATATACTTCCCATCAAAAAGAAACTGGGGAAAAAGATAAACTCAGCACGAGTGAAAGAAAAGAGATGCACTTCAGTATGCCCTTATATACCAACCCACCCAAAGACCCAGCTCATCAATGAAGACAGGGTTAATGGAATGGTCACAGAACAACCAAACTCTCTTATCCTATCTTCATGTAACAGGAGACACTAAACATGATTAACCAGCTCATGGGCAAGGAAAAAGATCCTCATTCTTAATTTGGCTCATACTGAAAAATGTCCAATGCACCTGCATGAACCCTATAGGCAGGAATGCCCTATCAAGCCCACAAAAGGGAAAATATAACCAAAATGTTGATATTCATAATGAGAGTTATTTGATTATTATACAGTGACAAAAGAAGTAAAAAGAGGCAAGACAAAAGGTAACTTCCTCATATCTACATACCTTATTTAATTAATTCCTAATATGTAATTTTTGTCATTCATTCTTGGCTTGCATTTTTTCCCTTATTCCTAAAAATTTATTTTTCAAATATATGGATAAGTAATAGCATATGTATTTCAGTCATTGAAACTAACATTTCATCCACTAATTCTTGTCCTGACACTTAAATCTATAAAAGTTCAAATCTTCTAATTCATTCCCATTCAAACTGGTGAATATCTGGTGAAGTTTTCAGGTGCTTTCACCGTAACAGCCTGAGCTGGGCCCAGCTGTTGGATTTGGTCATTGGTTGACCAAGCTGTTGGAAGCTGCAGTCCTCAGCCCCTACAGACTGGCTGCCCAATGCACGCAAACTTCTCTACTATGCATCCTATGTGTTGTTGATGATAGCTGACAAGGTGTTAAAGAGTAATGGTTCCCAGATTTTTAAGACGTTCTCTTGTTTTGTGCATATTTCACCCTTGAAATTCAGTATTATTTCACAGACTCTTCCATGCTGGCCATGCCTGTAGGATGTTATATCAGAATGTAAGTTTGGACCCATGCCTTTTTAAATTTTCCAGGTAAAGATGATGATATACAGCTGTCTGCACTCCAGGGACACTCATTCTGTCCATCTCTTTCAAATGTAAATACCTTGATCTCAAATACATTTATTAACAACTTTATTCTAGTCACTTAAATGAATAACCATTCTGCCCAACTTTTACAACAAGTAAAGCATGATCTAAATATAGCCACATTTACAGATTCCAATAGCTAAGACATATCCTGAAATCAACCCAATCTTTAAAACAATCTTTAATCAATCCACTTACCAATGCCAACATTCACTCTCAAAGCTACAACAATTCTACTATAAAGCTTTTAACAACATTCATCGAACCTACAAATTCTCAAAGCCCTATTCAACTTCAACATATCTAATCCTTGGATAACTTTAGCCTATGGCTTTTAAGGAAGAAGGTTGGCTCTCACTTTTTTTAGGTATATGTCTCTGGTCTCAGGTTGAGGTTCAAATGGATGCTAAGTCTTGGACAAAAGAGGGATGGAGCAAGGAATACAGAAAAAGAATATTGTACTTTAAAACACAGAAAGTGGGGGGAAATGAACATGATGACAAGAAGTAAAAAAAAAACAGGATAAAAAAAGTTTAAATTATGAAAATATCATGAGTGATAGTACAATTCAAGGGGTTAGTGTGAGAGGAAGACCACCTGTGACAAGGGGAAATAGAGTGGAAGAGTACTGGAGAGAGAGAAATGGGAGAAGAATGCATGGAATGGTGTATGTGAGGGAGGCATGTGAGGATGAGTGGAGACTCTTCTGCAATGGGCACACCCACAATGGGAGTTAGTTCCTAGAGGAAACAGGCATAAGAAACACTTTTTTATACATATTCACCATTTCCCGCATTAGCAAGGTAGTGTCAAGAACAGAGGACTGAGCCTTACATGGAGAATCATGAAATGGCTCCCTTCTCTGTTTCTTCTTTTGGAAAAGTAAAAATTGGAAGAAAGGATTCCCAGCCCCACCCTGCTCTCACCCCTTTTAGTTGCCTTCTACAAAATGCAGGGAATATGTGGAAAGTATTTTTTCTCCCCTATCCCCAAAGACAGAAAGATGAAAAAATAAGTAACTCCTAATTACTTTCAAGGTTAGTAACACAAATGGCCACTTGTGACAAGGGGAAATAGAGTGGAAGAGTACTGGAGAGAGAAATGGGAGAAGAATGCATGGAATGGTGTATGTGAGGGAGGCATGTGAGGATGAGTGGAGACTCTTCTGCCATGGGCACCCCCTCAATGGGAGTTAGTTCCTAGAGGAAACAGGCATAAGAAACATAGTTTTTTATTTTTTGTACATAATTCGCCATTTCCCGCATTAGCAAGGTAGTGTCAAGAACAGAGGACTGAACCTTACATGGAGAATCCTAAAATGGCTCCCTTCTCTGTTCCTTCTTTCGGAAAAGTAAAATTTGGAAGAAAGGATTTCCAGCCCCCCGCTCTCACCCCTTTTAGTTGCCTTCTACAAAATGCAGGGAATATGTGGAAAGTATTTTTTCTCCCCTATCCCCAAAGACAGAAAGATGAAAAAATAAGTAACTCCTAAACACATCTGACAATTCTTCAAAGTATTCAATCTATCTCCTCATCACCTCATCTCTGCCTGTTACCACTACACCATTTGCCATCTTCAATGATGTCCCCATTTGTTCAATTGTTTTTTTTTTTTCATTCTATCAACCTCCTTCCAAAAGTTTCTTATTCTCCCTCAAGTTTGCCAATTAGAGAATATGAAATTTAATTATCAATTTCTAATTACCCATTTCTATTGTCTGAATTGCAAGTTTTACAATCATGAGGCCCTACATCTAGAACATTTTCTACTTTCATACAAATCCTTAAATCTAAGAATGCTGTCTATATTAACAACTCAGTCATTCCATTCCATTCATCCATCTCTATTATACTATAAAAGGCTTTTCTTTACACCTTTTTCAATAAGTATCTTGCTCAGTTCCATACCATGTCCTCTAGTACCTCTATCCCTACACCTCTCAAAAGAACTGTTTACTATCTACATCACTCTGTTTCAAAAACTTGGAGGTAGTGATCAGGTTACTCCTTAGTCTTCTTTATTTATATATTTATTTTGCTTTGTTGCTGTCTCCCACGTTAGCGAGGTTGCGCAAGGAAACAGACGAAAGAATGGCCCAACCCACCCACATACACATGTATATACATACACGTCCACACACACAAATATACATACCTATACATCTCAATGTACACATATTTATACACACACAGACATATAAATATATACACAAGTACATAATTCATACTGTCTGCCTTTATTCATTCCCATCGCCACCTCACCACACATGGAATAACAACCCCCTCCCCCTCATGTGTGCAAGGTAAATTCAGACCTGATTGCTCAAAATCTTTTTCACTCCATCCTTCCACCTCCAACTTGGTCTCCTATTTCTCCTTCTTCCCTCCACCTGGCACATATATCCTCTTACCCTTTCATTACTTACTCGATCAAAACATTTCATTTCCAACATATGCACCCTCCTCCGCACAACCCTATCTACAGCCCAAACCTCACAACCATATAATGTTGTTTTAACTAATATTCCTTCAAGCATACCCATTTTTGCTCTCTGAGATAACGTTCTCTCTTTCCACAAATTCTTCATCGCTCCCAGAACCTTCACCCCCTCACCCACCCTGTGATTCACTTCCATCGTTCCATTCACTGCTAATTCCACTCCTAGATATCTAAAACACTTCACTTCCTCCAACCTTTCTCTAATCAAACTTACATCCCAATTAACTTGTCCCCCAACCCTACTGAATCCAATAACTTTGCTCTTATTCACATTTACTCTCAACTTTCTCCTTTCACACACCTTTCCAAACTCAGTCACCAATTTCTGCAATTTCTCTCTTGAAGTCAGCCACCAGTGCTGTATCATCAGCAGACAACAACCGAGTTACTTCCCAGGCCCTCTCATCCCCAATAGACTGCATACTTGCCTTTCTCTCCAAAACTCTTGCATTTACTTCTCTAACCACCACATCCATAAACAAATTACACAACCATGGAGACATCACACACCCCTGCCACAGACCAATCTTCACTGGGAACCAGTCACTCTCCTCTCTTCCTACTTGTCCACATGTCTTACATCCCTGATAAAAACTTTTCACAGCTTCTATCAACTTATCTCCCATACCATATACTCTTAAGACCTTCCACAAAGCATCTCTATCAACACTATCATATGCCTTCTCCAGATCCATAAATGCCACATTCTTCAAAGCAACCTCCTGACCCACAAATCCTCTACCACTTCTGAAACCACACTGCTCCTCCACAATCTGATGCTCTGTACATGCCTTCACCCTTGCAATCAATACCCTCCCATACAATTTTCTAGGAATACTTAACAAACCTATCCCTCTGAAGTTTGAACATCAGCACTATACATGCATTCTGCCAATCCTCAGGCACTTCACCATGACCAATACATATGCTGAATATCCTTACCTACTACTCAACAGTGCAATCACCCTCTTTCTTAATAAATTCAACTGCAATACCATGGAAACCTAGCGGCATTGCCAGATTTCATCTTCCACAAGACTTTCACCACCTCCTCTCTCTTAACCAAACCATTCTTCCTGACCCTCTCACTTCGCACACCACCCCAACCAAAACACCCTACATCTGCCACTCTATCATCAAACACTTTCAACAAACCTTCAAAATACTCACTCCATATCCTTTTCACTTCATCACTACCTGTTATAATTTCCCCCCTTGCTCCCTTCATCAATATCCCCATTTGTGCTCTTTTCTTTTGCACGTTATTTACCTCCTTCCAAAACATCTCATATTCTACCTAAAGTTTAATGGTACTCTCTCACCCAACTCTCATTTGCCCTCTTTTTCAACCCCTACACCTTCATCTTGACCTCCTACTGCTTTCTTTTATACCTCTCCCAGTCATTTGCATTCCTTCCTTGTAAGTATCCTCCAAATGCCTCTCTTTTCTCTTTCACTAATAACTTTACTTCTTCATCCCGCCACTCACTACCCTTTCTAATCTGCCCACCTCCCACCTTTCTCATGCCACATGCATCTCTTGCAGAGAAGAGAGAGAGAGAGAGAGAGAGAGAGAGAGAGAGAGAGAGAGAGAGAGAGAGAGAGAGACGAGGGTAATCATAAAAATGAATGCCACAAGCAACAAAAGAAAGTCACTGCACTGCTTTCCTAAAAACATACCATTCCTCACTCACTCCCCTCACATCATTTGCTCTCACCTTTTGCCATTCTACACTCAATCTCTCCTAGCACTTCCTCATACATATCCTTTCCAAGCTCACTTACGCTCACCACTCTCTTCACCCCAACATTCTCTCTTCTTTTTTGAAAACCTCTACAAATCTTCACTTTTGCCTCCAAAAGACAGTGATCAGACATCCCTCAAGCTGCCCTTCTCAGCACATTAACATCCAAAAGTCTCTCTTTTACACACATACCAATTAACACATAATTCAATAACGCCCTTTGACCAACTCTCCTTCTCACATACATATATGTATATTCATTTTTTATCTTTATTTTATTATACTTTGTCGCTGTCTCCCGCATTAGTGAGGTAGCACAAGGATACAGGTATTCCCAATCACCAGTCTTTTTTCTGCACACAAATCCACAAGCTCTTTACGATTTCCATTCACAACAATGAATACCCCATGTACACCAATTATACCCTCAACTGCTACATCACTCACCTTTGCATTCAATAACCCATCACTAATACCCAGTCTCGTCCACCAAAGCTGCTGGCACACTCACTCAGCTGCTCCTAAAATACTTGCTTCTCATGACCAGGTGCATAAGCACCAATAATCACCCATCTTTCTCCACCCACTTTCAGTTTTACCCACATCAATTTAGAATTTACTTTCTTACATTATCATACAATCCAACAATTCCTTCTTTAGGAGTAGTGCTACCCCTTCCTTGGCTCTTATCCTCTCACCAACCCGACTTTACTCCCAAGACTGTTCAGTCCACTGACAGCATGTCAACCCTGGTATACCATACCCTTCTAATTCACTCTATTCCGTGCACACTTCTCACCCTTCTGCATGTTCAGGCCTGGTTGCTCAAAATCTTATTCACTCCATCCTTCCACCTCCAATTAGATCTCCCATTACTCCTTGTTCCCTTCACCTCTAACACATATATCCACTTCGTCAACCTTTCCTCCCTCATTCTCTCCACACGTCCAAACCATTTCAACACATCCTCTTCTGCTCTCTCAACCACTCTTTTTTTAACCATACCTCTCTCTTGTATGATTCTTTTGGAAGAGGACCCTTCCAATCATGGAAAAAAGTCCACATCAAGAACAGGCCTAAACAGAAATAGAAAGACTCTCAATTATATAATTACTTTGGGAGAGGACCCCTCCAATCATGGACAAAAGTCGACACCAAGGATAGACCTTCACTGAAATAGAAAGAAATCAACTAAAGGGAAAAAGAAGACAACAAAAAAGTATTCATTATCTTGGTGAAGGAAGTAAGTTTAGGTGCCAGTGTAAGTTTATACAATCCTCCTCACTTTTCACTTCCCTCATAAACTACATCATCTACAAATACATTTAGTTGGGAGTCCAAACCTTTAGGTAAGTCATTTACAAGGATCAGAAAGAGAAATGGTCCCAGAACAGAACCCTGTGGCACTCTGCTGGTCACCCCAACCAATTAGGAGAAAATGCTTCTGACATGGGTCTTTTGTTCCCTTCCAATCAGATGATCTATCTATCAAAGGAGTTTCTCCCTAACAGCTGCCCAGTGATCCAGTTTCTTAATCAACCTTCCCTTCAGTGCAGTGTTAAAATGCTTTCTGGCAGTCCTCATACAAACAATGCACCCAACCTTACATTATGTCTAAATTAGTGTTCACCCTGTCATTGAAATCCATGAGGTTTGTTACATGAGACTTCCATTCCCTAAAGCTGTGCTCCCTCACACTTGGGTGATTTCTCTTCTGTACAGAGTCATTCACTTGCTTTCAAATCATCTTTTCCACATTCATCAGTAATACTGGCATATAGTTCAATGCCTTTTCCTGGGCCCCTTTCTCATACTACAACGGTACGAAGTTTGCACTTTTCTATTTCCTTAGCACTCTGCATCTCTCCAATGACATCTTGAACTGTATTTGAAGAGGTTTATCCAGCATACCTGCACAAATCTTCAGTACATATGGCAAAATCTTATTCGGACCATAAGTCTTATACAGGATGAGATCTTTTAGTATTGTCATATACATTGTCAGTATTTCAGTTGACGGTTAACTGTGTTAAATGATTGGGTGTCAGAAGTAGTGTGTCTCTGAGTGGAGGTATGTAAAGTAAAGGAGTTATGTAAAGTGGCTTGGTGAAAAGAGAAAGAGTTAGCAAATACCTTGCACAGGATGAAATGTGGTCAAGTGACTGGGACTGCAGTGAATTTCTCAAAACAGGGGGTGAATGTGTTATTGCTTAGTTAAGGTTTTTAAATATGGCTTAAGAAGGGGGAAAAAGTGATTGTGGAATATACCCAAGAAGCTGTACGGGAGAATGTTGATTGACACAGTAGTGACATGCACAGGGCATCAGACTGGGAGGAATAATGTGGTTACAGGATTGAGAAAAGATGTGAAGAGCAGGTGTTTGCTCTGAAGAATCTGTGAGAGAAATACTAACAGAAAGAGGATATGCATGTGGCACTTATGGCTCAGGATAAACCTAGTGTAAAGGTTGATGGAGATGCTCATATTCACCTTGAACTGCCAGGCACCAACTAATTAATCTATATATAGGACAATCATCAAGTCAATGAGAATTAAAAAAGGCTTCTACAGAGTGAATACAAATCAAATTTATGCAATCACTTTTTATAAAAAGATATTAAGGCCTAACAAGCCAAATTTACTGTAAATCCAAATCTGACCAGGTCCAAACTGCATCAGATAAATGGAGCTCTAGTGTCTTCATTTACGGTATTTTCAGACCACCCATCACAATAACGAGCACTACAAAATAACAAGCGTTTCTATTACTTTAGTACCAATTCTATACCCTAATAGTAACACTTGTGCTACAATTAGATGAAAGTAATCCCAGTGAATAATTACAAAGTTAAGAAATCATCACCAAAATCAACTAAAAGTGCAGCAATGACCATGACTTTTGACCACAAAAGCAACAGAGCTATTTCAAGTCAATGCAGTGTTAAGTTTTTGCCAGAGTGACCTCATCTTGGTGAAATGTTAAGGCAATCAGCAATACACATCAATATATGAAGTACAGGAGAGGGTGAAGATTTGCAGAGGTTTCCCAAAGAGGATACAATGTCAGTGAGAAGAGAGCAGTAAGGGTATCTAAGCTTGGTAAAGAGTTTGTGTGAAATTTGTGTAAAGAAATAACAGGAAAGACTGATTGTATAATGGCAAAAGGTGAGAGTAAATGAAGCAAGAGGAAAGGAGGGTGAGTTGATTAGAAAGGGTTGCAAGTGGTGGAATGAGGAAGTAAAGTTGCTAGTGAAAGAGTAAAGAGTGACATTTGGGCAGCACTTACAGAGAGGGAATGCAAATTGGGAGGCACCCACAGGGAAGGATTATGTAAGACGAAATATGACAAGGTGGCTGGAGTAGATGACACTTCAGTTGAATTCATTAAGAAAGGGGGTGATTATACTGTTCACTGGTGGAAAGGATTAATGTAAGTATGGATCATAATGAGGTACCTGAGGACTGGAGGAATGCATGTATAGCACCACTGTATAAAAGCATGGTGGATAAAGGTGAGCATTCAAACTACATACGTATAAGTTTGTTGAGTGTACTTGGTAACTAATCTGGGAAGGTATTGATCGATAGGGTGAAGGCACATACAGAGCATTAGACTGGGGAGGAGAAGTGTGGTTTCAGAAGTGGTGGAGGATATGTGGATGAGGTGTTTACTTTAAAGAATGTGTGTGAGAAATGCTTAACAAAACACAAATCTTTTATGTATCTGAAGAAAGAATATAATAAGGTTGATAAATACCTTGTGAAAGGTCTTAAGAATACATGGTGTGGGAGGAATCCTGCTAGAAGCAGTGAGAAGTTTTTATCAAGGATGTAAGGCAAACGTAGGCATAAGAAGAGAGGAAAGTGAATGGTTCCATGTGAAGGTTAGTCTGTGGCTGAGGAGTGTGATCTCACCATGCATGTTCAGATTGTAAATGGATGGGTGGTGAGGAAGGCAAAAGTGCAAAGGGCAAGTATGAAGCCTGTGGGTGATGAGAGGACCTGGGAAAAGTCAGTTGTTCTTTGATGATGACACAGCACTGGTGGCAGATTTGAGTGAAAATCTACAGAAGTTGGTGACTGTGTTGGGTAAAGTGTCTAACAGGAAGATATTGATAGTAAAAGGGAATAAAGGCAAGGTTATTAGGTTTAAGAGAGCTGAGGAAGGATAGTGGGGATGGGAATTTGAATGAAGAAAACTTGGAGGAAGTGAAGTGTTTTTGATACCTAGGAGTGGGTATGACACCAAATGAAGCCTTGGAAGCAGAAGTGAGTCATAGCGTGGGTGAGGGGACAAAGGTTCCAGGGATACTGAATAACATGTGGAAAGAGAGAACATTATAAGGGAGGGCAAAAATGGATGTTTAAAGGGATAGCAGTCCCAAGGGCTATAGATAAGGCTGTGCAGAGGAGGGTAGATGTGTTGAAAATGAAATTCTTGAGGACAACATGTGGGTTGAGATGGTCTAATTGTTTAAGTAATGAAAGTTTATGAGAGAGATATGGTAATGAAAAAAAGAGCTGACTGAAAGAGTTGAAGGTGTGCTTAAATGGTTTGGACACATGAAGAGAATAAGCAAGGAAAGATTGACAAAGAGGTTGTATGTGTCAGAAATGAGAGGAACAAGGAGAACAGGGAGACCAAGTTGGAGATGGAAGGATATAGTGAAAAAGATTTTGAGCGATCAGGGCCTGAATATGCAGGAGGGTAAAAGGCATACACTAGAAAAATGAAGTATACTGGGGTCAACATGCTGCTAGGGGATAGATGTGCTATTAATGGACTGAACTATAGCTATACATGTGAAGCATCCAGGATAAACCATGGAGAGGTCTGTGGGGCCTAATTGTAGGTAGGGAATTAAGGTTTTGGTTCATTGCCAATGACACCTAGAGAATGGGTTTGAGCGGATGTGGCCTTTCTTCATCTGTTGCTAGCACTACCTCATAAATGATGGAAACAGTGATCAAGTATGAAAAAGAATGAAGCTGTCTGTTCACAAATCAATCAGAAAAACTACTGAGCTCTGAGAACTGAACTCCGATCTGAAATTTAACCACAGTCACTGAGGCATGAAATGAACATATAGGTGATCAATTTTGGTGGAATTCATAAGTGCTCATCATTATGCAAGTGCAAATAAGTTACATGACTGTACATCACACACTGGTGGTGAAAGACCAGGGCCTGTAACTTAAACAAGGGGTGGTTAAACACAGACCTAAAAGCACACCACAGTGTTAATGAAGAATGAAACATACCATAATGATATGCAGAATTACTCATCAATTCAATATGAAGTTACACAACAGTACATCAAATTGTGAATGACATGGACCCAAACCTAAATAAACAAGGTGTGACTGAAAGACCTAAAACTTGACCAGAACTACCAAGGCACGAATGCAGGTTTGAGCAATCTAGTTTTGATTGGATGTTGAAGAAATGGTAAACATGCACCGGCATAGAAAGTTACAAAATAGTTCATTAAACAATGTCTGAGGCAGACTTCGACCTAAAATTCAGCAAGTGTGGATGGCCACATGTGTATATACAGAACATTTTGGGTACTCCAAAAGGTCTCCCTCTACTTTGCAGAAACAAACTAAAAATGAAAAATTATAGCCTTACTTGTCAGTTGTTCAAAAATGGCAGTGAGCTGACTGAGGAAATGATTATTCATGGGTGGCAGTCGCTTCAGGGGAGGCAATTCATCTTCCCGGCAGTCTCCCTTACAATGTCCCTCCTTCTGGCAAGATCCACATATCAAGGGTGGTTTCTGACCTAGTGTAAAAGTCTTCCCTTCAAACCTGAAAAAGAGCAAATCAATCATGCATCTAAAACAAAAAATTCTATTCTGTCTACATATCTAAATTCAACACTACCAATTATAATGAAGAATGGGGAGGTGATAACAAGTAGTGGTGATGTGAGAAGGAGATGGAGTGAGTATTTTGAAGGTTTGTTGAATGTGTTTGATGATAGAGTGGCAGATATAGGGTGTTTTGGTCGAGGTGGTGTGCAAAGTGAGAGGGTTAGGGAAAATGATTTGGTAAACAGAGAAGAGGTAGTAAAAGCTTTGCGGAAGATGAAAGCCGGCAAGGCAGCAGGTTTGGATGGTATTGCAGTGGAATTTATTAAAAAAGGGGGTGACTGTATTATTGACTGGTTGGTAAGGTTATTTAATGTATGTATGACTCATGGTGAGGTGCCTGAGGATTGGCGGAATGCGTGCATAGTGCCATTGTACAAAGGCAAAGGGGATAAGAGTGAGTGCTCAAATTACAGAGGTACAAGTTTGTTGACTCCTTCTTCTGTTTCCCACTTTAGAAAGTTAAAAAAATACAAGGAGGGGAGGATTTCTGGCCCCCCCCCTCCCGTCCCCTCTAGTCGCCTTCTACGACACACGAGGAATGCGTGGGAAGTATTCTTTCACCCCTATCCCCAGGGATAATATATATATATATATATATATATATATTTTTTTTTTTTTTTTATTATACTTTGTCGCTGTCTCCCGCGTTTGCAAGGTAGCGCAAGGAAACAGACGAAAGAAATGGCCCAACCCCCCCCATACACATGTATATACATACGTCCACACACGCAAATATACATACCTACACAGCTTTCCATGGCTTACCCCAGACGCTTCACATGCCTTGATTCAATCCACTGACAGCACGTCAACCCCGGTATACCACATCGCTCCAATTCACTCTATTCCTTGCCCTCCTTTCACCCTCCTGCATGTTCAGGCCCCGATCACACAAAATCTTTTTCACTCCATCTTTCCACCTCCAATTTGGTCTCCCTCTTCTCCTTGTTCCCTCCACCTCCGACACATATATCCTCTTGGTCAATATTTCCTCACTCATCCTCTCCATGTGCCCAAACCACTTCAAAACACCCTCTTCTGCTCTCTCAACCACGCTCTTTTTATTTCCACACATCTCTCTTACCCTTACGTTACTCACTCGATCAAACCACCTCACACCACACATTGTCCTCAAACATCTCATTTCCAGCACATCCATATGCATATATACACACACACACACACATATACACATATATACTGATGACAGAGTGGCAGATATAGGGTGTTTTGGTCGAGGTGGTGTGCAAAGTGAGAGGGTTGGGGAAAATGATTTGGTAAACAGAGAAGAGGTAGTAAAAGCTTTGCGGAAGATGAAAGCCGGCAAGGCAGCAGGTTTGGATGGTATTGCAGTGGAATTTTTAAAAAAGGGGGTGACTGTATTGTTGACTGGTTGGTAAGGTTATTTAATGTATGTATGACTCATGGTGAGGTGCCTGAGGATTGGCGGAATGCGTGCATAGTGCCATTGTACAAAGGCAAAGGGGATAAGAGTGAGTGCTCAAATTACAGAGGTATAAGTTTGTTGAGTATTCCTGGTAAATTATATGGGAGGGTATTGATTGAGAGGGTGAAGGCATGTACAGAGCATCAGATTGGGGAAGAGCAGTGCGGTTTCAGAAGTGGTAGAGGATGTGTGGATCAGGTGTTTGCTTTGAAGAATGTATGTGAGAAATACTTAGAAAAGCAAATGGATTTGTATGTAGCATTTATGGATCTGGAGAAGGCATATGATAGAGTTGATAGAGATGCTCTGTGGAAGGTATTAAGAATATATGGTGTGGGAGGCAAGTTGTTAGAAGCAGTGAAAAGTTTTTATCGAGGATGTAAGGCATGTGTACGTGTAGGAAGAGAGGAAAGTGATTGGTTCTCAGTGAATGTAGGTTTGCGGCAGGGTTGTGTGATGTCTCCATGGTTGTTTAATTTGTTTATGGATGGGGTTGTTAGGGAGGTAAATGCAAGAGTCCTGGAAAGAGGGGCAAGTATGAAGTCTGTTGGGGATGAGAGAGCTTGGGAAGTGAGTCAGTTGTTGTTCGCTGATGATACAGCGCTGGTGGCTGATTCATGTGAGAAACTGCAGAAGCTGGTGACTGAGTTTGGTAAAGTGTGTGGAAGAAGAAAGTTAAGAGTAAATGTGAATAAGAGCAAGGTTATTAGGTACAGTAGGGTTGAGGGTCAAGTCAATTGGGAGGTGAGTTTGAATGGAGAAAAACTGGAGGAAGTGAAGTGTTTTAGATATCTGGGAGTGGATCTGTCAGCGGATGGAACCATGGAAGCGGAAGTGGATCATAGGGTGGGGGAGGGGGCGAAAATTTTGGGAGCCTTGAAAAATGTGTGGAAGTCGAGAACATTATCTCGGAAAGCAAAAATGGGTATGTTTGAAGGAATAGTGGTTCCAACAATGTTGTATGGTTGCGAGGCGTGGGCTATGGATAGAGTTGTGCGCAGGAGGATGGATGTGCTGGAAATGAGATGTTTGAGGACAATGTGTGGTGTGAGGTGGTTTGATCGAGTAAGTAACGTAAGGGTAAGAGAGATGTGTGGAAATAAAAAGAGCGTGGTTGAGAGAGCAGAAGAGGGTGTTTTGAAATGGTTTGGGCACATGGAGAGAATGAGTGAGGAAAGATTGACCAAGAGGATATATGTGTCGGAGGTGGAGGGAACGAGGAGAAGAGGGAGGCCAAATTGGAGGTGGAAAGATGGAGTGAAAAAGATTTTGTGTGATCGGGGCCTGAACATGCAGGAGGGTGAAAGGAGGGCAAGAAATAGAGTGAATTGGAGCGATGTGGTATACAGGGGTTGACGTGCTGTCAGTGGATTGAATCAAGGCATGTGAAGCGTCTGGGGTAAACCATGGAAAGCTGTGTAGGTATGTATATTTGCGTGTGTGGACGTGTGTATGTACGTGTGTATGGGGGTTGGGCCATTTCTTTCGTCTGTTTCCTTGCGCTACCTCGCAAACGCGGGAGACAGCGACAAAGTATAAAAAAAAAAAAAAAAAAAAAAAAAAAAAAAAAAAAAACATGAAAAATGTAAGAAATAATTTAGAAAACAAACTTCTAGCTTGAAATGAAATGAAAAAATGAATGTCACATAATGGTTCAACCTCTGGCTATGGAAAAGGGAAATGTATAATTTATTTACACAAACGTCAATAGTAGTTCTCATCAATTTAACCACAGTATTAATAAGCTTCAATGTCTAAGCTACACTTTTTCCAATTTCACTATTTTATTGTCAAAGCACCATGTATGAAAACTATCACTCCAGTAACACAACTATAAACATTTACTTCCCCTTTAAAAAAGTTCTGGGGAAGTCTGTCTCGATACACTGCGGGACACTCTACCACCTGGTGAGGTTTGGGTTGTTATGGATGGGGTTGTTAGGGAGGTGAATGCAAGAGTTTTGGAAAAAGGGGCAAGTATGAAGTCTGTTGGGGATGAGAGAGCTTGGGAAGTGAGTCAGTTGTTGTTCGCTGATGATACAGCGCTGGTGGCTGATTCATGTGAGAAACTGCAGAAGCTGGTGACTGAGTTTGGTAAAGTGTGTGAAAGAAGAAAGTTAAGAGTACATGCGAATAAGAGCAAGGTAATTAGGTACAGTAGGGTTGAGGGTCAAGTCAATTGGGAGGTAAGTTTGAATGGAGAAAAACTGGAGGAAGTAAAGTGTTTTCGATATCTGGGAGTGGATCTGGCAGCGGATGGAACCATGGAAGCGGAAGTGGATCATAGGGTGGGGGAGGGGGCGAAAATTCTGGGAGCCTTGAAGAATGTGTGGAAGTCGAGAACATTAACTCGGAAAGCAAAAATGGGTATGTTTGAAGGAATAGTGGTTCCAACAATGTTGTATGGTTGCAAGGCATGGGCTATGGATAGAGTTGTGCGCAAGAGGATGGATGTGCTGGAAATGAGATGTTTGAGGACAATGCGTGGTGTGAGGTGGTTTGATCGAGTAAGTAACGTAAGGGTAAGAGAGATGTGTGGAAATAAAAAGAGCATGGTTGAGAGAGCAAAAGAGGGTGTTTTGAAATGGTTTGGGCACATGGAGAGAATGAGTGAGGAAAGATTGACCAAGAGGATATATGTGTCGGAGGTGGAGGGAACGAGGAGAAGTGGGAGACCAAATTGGAGGTGGAAAGATGGAGTGAAAAAGATTTTGTGTGATCGGGGCCTGAACATGCAGGAGGGTGAAAGGAGGGCAAGGAATAGAGTGAATTGGATCGATGTGGTATACCGGGGTTGACGTGCTGTCAGTGGATTGAATCAGGGCATATGAAGCGTCTGGGGTAAACCATGGAAAGCTGTGTAGGTATGTATATTTGCGTGTATGGACGTATGTATATACATGTGTATGGGGGTGGGTTGGGCCATTTCTTTCGTCTGTTTCCTTGCGCTACCTCGCAAACGCAGGAGACAGCGGCAAAAAAAAAAAAAAAAAAGTTTGTTGAGTATTCCTGGTAAATTATATGGGAGGGTATTGATTGAGAGGGTGAAGGCATGTACAGAGCATCAGATTGGGGAAGAGCAGTGTGGTTTCAGAAGTGGTAGAGGATGTGTGGATCAGGTGTTTGCTTTGAAGAATGTATGTGAGAAATACTTAGAAAAGCAAATGGGTTTGTATGTAGCATTTATGGATCTGGAGAAGGCATATGATAGAGTTGATTGAGATGCTCTGTGGAAGGTATTAAGAATATATGGTGTGGGAGGCAAGTTGTTAGAAGCAGTGAAAAGTTTTTGTCGAGGATGTAAGGCATGTGTACGTGTAGGAAGAGAGGAAAGTGACTGGTTCTCAGTGAATGTAGGTTTGCGGCAGGGGTGTGTGATGTCTCCATGGTTGTTTAATTTGTTTATGGATGGGGTTGTTAGGGAGGTGAATGCAAGAGTTTTGGAAAGAGGGGCAAGTATGAAGTCTGTTGGGGATGAGAGAGCTTGGGAAGTGAGTCAGTTGTTGTTCGCTGATGATACAGCGCTGGTGGCTGATTCATGTGAGAAACTGCAGAAGCTGGTGACTGAGTTTGGTAAAGTGTGTGAAAGAAGAAAGTTAAGAGTAAATGTGAATAAGAGCAAGGTAATTAGGTACAGTAGGGTTGAGGGTCAAGTCAATTGGGAGGTAAGTTTAAATGGAGAAAAACTGGAGGAAGTAAAGTGTTTTAGATATCTGGGAGTGGATCTGGCAGCGGATGGAACCATGGAAGCGGAAGTGGATCATAGGGTGGGGGAGGGGGTGAAAATTCTGGGAGCCTTGAAGAATGTGTGGGTCAAGAACATTATCTCGGAAAGCAAAAATGGGTATGTTTGAAGGAATAGTGGTTCCAACAATGTTGTATGGTGGCGAGGCATGGGCTATGGATAGAGTTGTGCGCAGGAGGATGGATGTGCTGGAAATGAGATGTTTGAGGACAATGTGTGCTGCGAGGTGGTTTGATCGAGTAAGTAACGTAAGGGTAAGAGAGATGTTAAACATGATCGGGCCCGGGTGCTTGGCAGCGGGTGAAAGGGGCAAGGAATAGAGTAATTGGATCGATGTGGTATACCCGGGGTTGACGTGCTGTCAGTGGATTGAATCAGGGCATATGAAGCGTCTGGGGTAAACCATGGAAAGCTGTGTAGGGATGTATATTGCGTGTATGGACGTATGTATATACATGTGTATGGGGGTGGGGTTGGGCCATTTCTTTCGTCTGTTTCCTTGCGCTACCTCGCAAACGCCGGGAGACAGCGGCAAAAAAAAAAAAAAAAAGTTTGTTGAGTATTCTTGGTAAATTATATGGGAGGGTATTGATTGAGAGGGTGAAGGCATGTACAGAGCATCAGATTGGGGAAGAGCAGTGTGGTTTCAGAAGTGGTAGAGGATGTGTGGATCAGGTGTTTGCTTTGAAGAATGTATGTGAGAAATACTTAGAAAAGCAAATGGGTTTGTATGTAGCATTTATGGATCTGGAGAAGGCATATGATAGAGTTGATTGAGATGCTCTGTGGAAGGTATTAAGAATATATGGTGTGGGAGGCAAGTTGTTAGAAGCAGTGAAAAGTTTTTGTCGAGGATGTAAGGCATGTGTACGTGTAGGAAGAGAGGAAAGTGACTGGTTCTCAGTGAATGTAGGTTTGCGGCAGGGGTGTGTGATGTCTCCATGGTTGTTTAATTTGTTTATGGATGGGGTTGTTAGGGAGGTGAATGCAAGAGTTTTGGAAAGAGGGGCAAGTATGAAGTCTGTTGGGGATGAGAGAGCTTGGGAAGTGAGTCAGTTGTTGTTCGCTGATGATACAGCGCTGGTGGCTGATTCATGTGAGAAACTGCAGAAGCTGGTGACTGAGTTTGGTAAAGTGTGTGAAAGAAGAAAGTTAAGAGTAAATGTGAATAAGAGCAAGGTAATTAGGTACAGTAGGGTTGAGGGTCAAGTCAATTGGGAGGTAAGTTTAAATGGAGAAAAACTGGAGGAAGTAAAGTGTTTTAGATATCTGGGAGTGGATCTGGCAGCGGATGGAACCATGGAAGCGGAAGTGGATCATAGGGTGGGGGAGGGGGTGAAAATTCTGGGAGCCTTGAAGAATGTGTGGGTCAAGAACATTATCTCGGAAAGCAAAAATGGGTATGTTTGAAGGAATAGTGGTTCCAACAATGTTGTATGGTGGCGAGGCATGGGCTATGGATAGAGTTGTGCGCAGGAGGATGGATGTGCTGGAAATGAGATGTTTGAGGACAATGTGTGCTGCGAGGTGGTTTGATCGAGTAAGTAACGTAAGGGTAAGAGAGATGTGTGGAAATAAAAAGAGCGTGGTTGAGAGAGCAGAAGAGGGTGTTTTGAAATGGTTTGGGCACATGGAGAGAATGAGTGAGGAAAGATTGACCAAGAGGATATATGTGTCGGAGGTGGAGGGAACGAGGAGAAGTGGGAGACCAAATTGGAGGTGGAAAGATGGAGTGAAAAAGATTTTGTGTGATCGGGGTCTGAACATGCAGGAGGGTGAAAGGAGGGCAAGGAATAGAGTGAACTGGATCGATGTGGTATACCGGGATTGACGTGCCGTCAGTGGGTTGAATCAGGGCATGTGAAGCGTCTGGGGTAAACCATGGAAAGCTGTGTAGGTATGTATATTTGCGTGTATGGACGTATGTATATACATGTGTATGGGGGTGGGTTGGGCCATTTCTTTCGTCTGTTTCCTTGCGCTACCTCGCAAATGCTGGAGACAGCGACAAAGCAAGAAAAAAAAAAATTATAATTATCCAACATGGTGCATTTTGGTTCCCCCAAGCACCCTCATCCTTACAATGTATGCCTCTAATTAGTAACGAGCTAAAATAGCAACATTTCACATTTGTGAGAATCAAGAATCAAGGTGGTAGCTCACATAACTACAAATGAGATCTAAAAAGTAAAATAATCTTACTAATAACATGCATTTACTAATAATGTGCATTACATGTGACAGCTAGAGACCGGGTGTGAACAAAAGTGGCCTTTTTTTATCTGTCTTCTTGGCAATACCTCGCTGAAGCAGGGGGTAGCGATACTGTTTCCTGTGAGGCAGGGTAATGCCAGGAATGGATGAAGACAAGCACGTGTTTCTGTGCATGTCTTTGTATATGTATGTATATGTATTATTCTCATTATTATTATACTTTGTCGCTGTTTCCCGCGTTAGCGAGGGAGCGCATGGAAACAGACGAAAGAATTGCCCAACCCACCCACATATACATGCATATACATACACGTCCACACACGCACATGTATATACCTATACATTTCAACATATAGACATATACATTATTTTTTTTTTTATTATACTTTGTCGCTGTCTCCCGCGTTTGCGAGGTAGCGCAAGGAAACAGACGAAAGATGTGGCCCAACCCCCCCCCCCATACACATGTATATACATACGTCCACACACGCAAATATACACACCTACACAGCTTTCCATGGTTTACCCCAGACGCTTCACATGCCTTGATTCAATCCACTGACAGCACGTCAACCCTGGTATACCACATCGCTCCAATTCACTCTATTCCTTGCCCTCCTTTCACCCTCCTGCATGTTCAGGCCCCGATCACACAAAATCTTTTTCACTCCATCTTTCCACCTCCAATTTGGTCTCCCTCTTCTCCTCGTTCCCTCCACCTCCGACACATATATCCTCTTGGTCAATCTTTCCTCACTCATTCTCTCCATGTGCCCAAACCACTTCAAAACACCCTCTTCTGCTCTCTAAACCACGCTCTTTTTATTTCCACACATCTCTCTTACCCTTACGTTACTCACTCGATCAAACCACCTCACACCACACATTGTCCTCAAACATCTCATTTCCAGCACATCCATCCTCCTGCGCACAACTCTATCCATAGCCCAGGCCTCGCAACCATACAACATTGTTGGAACCACTATTCCTTCAAACATACCCATTTTTGCTTTCCGAGATAATGTTCTCGACTTCCACACATTCTTCAAGGCCCCCAGAATTTTCGCCCCCTCCCCCACCCTATGATCCACTTCCGCTTCCATGGTTCCATCCGCTGCCAGATCCACTCCCAGATATCTAAAACACTTCATTTCCTCCAGCTTTTCTCCATTCAAACTCACCTCCCAATTGACTTGACCCTCAACCCTACTGTACCTAATAACCTTGCTCTTATTGACATTTAACTTTCTTCTTCCACACACTTTACCAAACTCAGTCACCAGCTTCTGCAGTTTCTCACATGAATCAGCCACCAGCGCTGTATCATCAGCGAACAACAACTGACTCACTTCCCAAGCTCTCTCATCCCCAACAGACTTCATACTTGCCCTTCTTTCCAAAACTCTTGCATTTACCTCCCTAACAACCCCATCCATAAACAAATTAAACAACCATGGAGACATCACACACCCCTGCCGCAAACCTACATTCACTGAGAACCAATCACTTTCCTCTCTTCCTACCCGTACACATGCCTTACATCCTCGATAAAAACTTTTCACTGCTTCTAACAACTTGCCTCCCACACCATATATTCTTAATACCTTCCACAGAGCATCTCTATCAACTCTATCATATGCCTTCTCCAGATCCATAAATGCTACATACAAATCCATTTGCTTTTCTAAGTATTTCTCACATACATTCTTCAAAGCAAACACCTGATCCACACATCCTCTACCACTTCTGAAACCACACTGCTCTTCCCCAATCTCATGCTCTGTACATGCCTTCACCCTCTCAATCAATACCCTCCCATATAATTTACCAAGAATACTCAACAAACTTATACCTCTGTAATTTGAGCACTCACTCTTATCCCCTTTGCCTTTGTACAATGGCACTATGCATGCATTCTGCCAATCCTCAGGCACCTCACCATGAGTCATACATACATTAAATAACTTTACCAACCAGTCAACAATACAGTCACCCCCTTTTTTTATAAATTCCACTGCAATACCATCCAAACCTGCTGCCTTGCCGGCTTTCATCTTCCGCAAAGCTTTCACTACCTCTTCTCTGTTTACCAAATCATTTTCCCTAACCCTCTCACTTTGCACACCACCTCGACCAAAACAACCTATATCTGCCACTCTATCATCAAACACATTCAACAAACCTTCAAAATACTCACTCCATCTCCTTCTCACATCACCACTACTTGTTATCACCTCCCCATTTGCGCCCTTCACTGAAGTTCCCATTTGCTCCCTTGTCTTACGCACTTTATTTACCTCCTTCCAGAACATCTTTTTATTCTCCCTAAAATTTAATGATACTCTCTCACCCCAACACTCATTTGCCCTTTTTTTCACCTCTTGCACCTTTCTCTTGACCTCCTGTCTCTTTCTTTTATACATCTCCCACTCAATTGCATTTTTTCCCTGCAAAAATCGCCCAAATGCCTCTCTCTTCTCTTTCACTAATACTCTTACTTCTTCATCCCACCACTCACTACCCTTTCTAATCAACCCACCTCCCACTCTTCTCATGCCACAAGCATCTTTTGCGCAATCCATCACAGATTCCCTAAATACATCCCATTCCTCCCCCACTCCCCTTACTTCCATTGTTCTCACCTTTTTCCATTCTGTACTCAGTCTCTCCTGGTACTTCCTCACACAGGTCTCCTTCCCAAGCTCACTTACTCTCACCACCCTCTTCACCCCAACATTCACTCTTCTTTTCTGAAAACCCATACAAATCTTCACCTTTGCCTCCACAAGATAATGATCAGACATCCCTCCAGTTGCACCTCTCAGCACCTTAACATCCAAAAGTCTCTCTTTCGCACGCCTGTCAATTAACACGTAATCCAATAACGCTCTCTGGCCATCTCTCCTACTTACATAAGTATACTTATGTATATCTCGCTTTTTAAACCAGGTATTCCCAATCATCAGTCCTTTTTCAGCACATAAATCTACAAGCTCTTCACCATTTCTATTTACAACACTGAACACCCCATGTATACCAATTATTCCCTCAACTGCCACATTACTCACCTTTGCATTCAAATCACCCATCACTATAACCCGGTCCCGTGCATCAAAACCACTAACACACTCATTCAGCTGCTCCCAAAACACTTGCCTCTCATGATCTTTCTTCTCATGCCCAGGTGCATTTGCACTAATAATCACCCATCTCTCTCCATCAACTTTCAGTTTTACCCATATTAATCGAGAATTTACTTTCTTACATTCTATCGCATACTCCCACAACTCCTGTTTCAGGAGTATTGCTACTCCTTCCCTTGCTCTTGTCCTCTCACTAACCCCTGACTTTACTCCCTAGACATTCCCAAACCACTCCTCCCCTTTACCCTTGAGCTTCGTTTCACTCAGAGCCAAAACATCCAGGTTCCTTTCCTCAAACATACTACCTATCTCTCCTTTTTTCACATCTTGGTTACATCCACACACATTTAGGCACCCCACTCTGAGCCTTCGAGGAGGATGAGCACTCCCCGCGTGACTCCTTCTTCTGTTTCCCATTTCAGAAAGTCAATACAAGGAGGGGAGGATTTCTGGCCCCCCGCTCCCGTCCCCTCTAGTCGCTTTCTACGACATGCGAGGAATACGTGGGAAGTATTCTTTCACCCCTATCCCCAGGGATAATATACATATATATATACATATACACATACACACACATACACATACACACGCACATATACACACACACACACACATACATATATTTACATATGAAAAATGTAAGAAACAATTTAGAAAACTGAAACTTCTAGCTTGAAATGAATGAAAAAATGAATGTCACATAATGGTACAACCTCTGGCTATGGAAAAAGGAAATGTATAATTTATTTACACAAACGTCAATAGTAGTTCTCATCAATTTAACCACTGTATCAATAAGCTTCAATGTCTAAGCTACATTTTTTCTCCAATTTCACTATTTTCTTGTCAAAACACCATGTATGAAAACTATCACTCCAGTAACACAACTATAAACATTTACTTCCCCTTTAAAAAAAAGTTCTGGGGAAGTCTGAATTAGAATTATTATAAAGAAGAAATAAAGTAAGGTAGGTCGAGTAGTACGAGGCAGACTTGGCAGAGGTCCTGTGATGCTGATGATGATAAGCGTCAGATGAAGAATTACAAGGGAGAATTACAAGGCTGCCGAGCCGACGTGAAGATCCTGCTACATCTGAAGATCACGAGCTCTTGTGAGAATGAACGTGTTGATATCCCAGACATGTCAGTCAGCCACTATTGGTTTCCAATGCCTGGTGTTTGAAGATGCTCCGAATGGTGTAACAGCAGGAGTGACAGCTGGAATGCAGGTGGTGATGGTTCCAGACCCTCGTCTGGATGCAGAAATGACCAAAGGAGCTTCTCAAGTTTTAAAATCTCTGGAAGACTTCAAGCCAGAATTGTTTGGTCTGCCCTCATATGATTGCTGAGTTAGTATCGCGCGTAAAGTTCTTATTATTCTTTTCCTCGGAACTTAGGACGCCCAAGCCCCTTGACGGAATCCATCCATGCCCCTACCCCACCCCACCCACACAGACATATACATATATACACATGTACATAATTCATACTGTGTGCCTTTATTCATTCCCATCGCCACTCCGCCACACATGAAATGACAACCCCTTACTCCCGCATGCGCACGAGGTAGCGCTAGGAAAAGACAACAAAGGCCACATTCATTCACACTCAGTCTCTAGCTGTCATGTATAATGCACTGAAAGCACAGCTCCCTTTCCACATCCAGGTCCCACAAAACTTTCTATGGTTTACCCCAGACACTTCACATGCCCTGGTTCAATCCATTGACAGTACGTCGACCCTGGTATACCACATCGTTCCAATTCACTCTATTCCTTGCACGCTTTTCACCCTACTGCATGTTCAGGCCCCGATCGCTCAAAATCTTTTTCACTCCATCCTTCCACCTCCAATTTGGTCTCTCGCTTGTATATGTTAATATGTATATGTATTCATATGTGCATGTAAGGGCATTTATGTATATACATATGCATATGAGTGGATGGGCCTTTCCTCAACTGTTTCCTGGCACTTCCTCACTGATGCGGGAATCAGCGATCAAGTATAATAATATAATATAAATCTATCTTACATTTTTCAATATTATACTTGATCACTGTTTCCCACGTCAACAAGGTAGCGCCAGGAAACAGACAAAGAATAGCCCATCCACTCATATATACACATATATATACATAAATGCCCATACATGCACATATACATACATACACATAACATATACACATACATATACATACACAAACACATATATATACATATCTACACGAGAAGTGAAAGACCAAATTGGAGGTGGAAAGATGGAGTCAAAAAGATTTTGAGTGATCGGGGCCTGAGCATGCAGGAGGGTGAAAGGCGTACAAGGAACAGAGTGAATTGGAACGATGTGGTGTACCGGGGTCGACGTGCTGTCAATGGATTGAACCAGGGCATGTGAAGCGTCTGGGGTAAACCATAGAAAGTTCTGTGGGGCCTGGATGTGGAAAGGGAGCTGTGGTTTCGGTGCATTATACATGACAGCTAGACACTGAGTGTGAACGAATGAGGCCTTTGTTGTCTTTTCCTAGCGCTGCCTCGCGCACATGCGGGGGGAGGGGGTTGTTATTTCATTATGTGGCGGGGTGGCGACAGGAATGAATAAGGGCAGACAGTATGAATCATGTACATGTGTATATATGTATATGTCTGTGTGTGTATATATATATGTATACGTTAAGATGCATAGGTATGCACATGTGCGTGTGTGGACGTGTATGTATATACATATGTATGTGGTTGGGTTGGGCCATTCTTTTGTCTGTTTCCTTGTGCTACCTCGCTAACACGGGAGACAGCGACAAAGTATAATAAAAAAAAATACACATGAACATATTCATATTTGCTTGCCTTCATCTATTCCTGTCACTACCCTGGTCCGCAGGAAACAGCATTGCTGACCCCTGCTTCAGCGAGGTAGCGCTAGGAAAACAGACAAAAACAGCCTAATTCATTCACACTCAGTCTCTAGCTGTCATGTAATGCACCAAAACCACAGCTCGTGATCCACATCCAGGCCCCACAGACCTTTCCATGGTTTACCCCAGATGTTTCATATGCCCTGATTTAGTCCACTGACAAAATGTCAACCCCAGTATACCACATAATGTTAATGCAATGCTTCTCTCACCAAAACAGTAAATTCTGGTATTGTGTGACTGCTATTCATCATGTCAAAACTTATGTCATTTTCTGGTGTAAAAACAGAACTAAAAACTTGTTTACAGTTGTCTCTATGCTTTTACCGTCCACATTAAGTTCCTCATCCTCATTTCCTAAGGGGCCTATCCCACTCCTTATATGTTTCTTATTATTGATTCTTTCTTTCTTTCAAACTATTCGCCATTTCCTGCGTTAGCGAGGTAGTGTTAAGAACAGAGAACTGGGCCTTTGAGGGAATATCCTCACCTGGCCCCCTTCTCTGTTCCTTCTTTTGGAAAATTAAAAAAAAAATAATGAGAGGGGAGGATTTCCAGCCCCCCCGCTCCCTCCCCTTTTAGTCGCCTTCTACGACACGCAGGGAATACGTGGGAAGTATTCTCTCTCCCCTATCCCCACTGATATTTCTATACAATCTTTCAGGATCCCCATCACTTTCCTAAGGGTCCTATCCCACTCCATATGTTTCTTATCACTGATATTTCTATAAAATCTTTCAAGATCCCTATCACTATCTCCTGCAATACTCACTTTGTATTCTCTCTTGCTTTTTTCCCTAAGACTTTTCATGCATCCACTGATTGTGTTATATTGCATTGCAATATTTGGCTCTGTCTGATTTCTTAACCTTGTTGGAGTTTATTTCTGTTCTGTATAGCTCTTGCAATATCTTGGGAGTACCATTCAGGTTTGTTGTTGGTTCTATTATTTCTGTCACACAAGGGAATGAATGTGACTTGATGTTGCATAAAGTGATGCTTAAAATTGGCCCATAATTCCTCTGTGTATGAACCAATTGGGGTGGAATTCTTTAATGCATCATGCAACCCATTAAAACCTGCCCTTTTCAAGTTGGGTAATAATAATGGGTGGACAGGAATTGGTTTTGATATTTACATCAAACCTAACTATGTTAAGATCACAAATGCATATTTATTTATTTATTTACTTATTTTGCTTTGTCGCTGTCTCCCGCATTTGCGAGGTGGCGCAAGGAAACAGACGAAAGAAATGGCCCAACCCACCCCCATACACATGTATATACATACACGTCCACACACGCAAATATACATACCTATACATCTCAATGTACACATATATATACACACACAGACACATACATATATACCCATGCACACAATTCACACTGTCTGCCTTTATTCGTTCCCAGCGCCACCTCGCCACACATGGAATACCATCCCCCTCCCCCCTCATGTGTGCGAGGTAGCACTAGGAAAAGACAACAAAGGCCACATTCGTTCACATTCAGTCTCTAGCTGTCATGCAATAATGCCCGAAACCACAGCTCCCTTTCCACATCCAGGCCCCACACAACTTTCCATGGTTTACCCCAGACGCTTCACATGCCCTGATTCAATCCACTGACAGTACGTCAACCCCGGTATACCACATCGATCCAATTTACTCCATTCCTTGCCCGCCTTTCACCCTCCTGCATGTTCAGGCCCCGATCACTCAAAATCTTTTTCACTCCATCTTTCCACCTCCAATTTGGTCTCCCTCTTCCCCTCGTTCCCTCCACCTCCGACACATATATCCTCTTGGTTAATCTTTCCTCACTCATTCTCTCCATGTGCCCAAACCATTTCAAAACACCCTCTTCTGCTCTCTCAAACATGCTCTCCATGTTCTCTAAAACAGGTATTAGTTACTAAGAACTCCAGGGATACAAGAACTAAATCAACGGTATTAGCTTCACTCATCAGCTCAGTGAATGTTTAGCACACAAATTTTCTTTGATAAAGTTGACAAGTCTAGCAGATTCACTTTCTCAACCCAAGAAAGTTTGCCAGTAATAATAATGGGTTTAGGGGAGATGGTTTTGATATTTACATTGAACCTAACTATGTTATGGTCACAAGTGCCTAGATATTCTCCAAAACGGGTATCGATCACTAAGAACTCCAGGGATGCAAGAACTAAATCAAGTATATTAGCTTCACTTGTAAGCCCGGTGACAGTTTGGTAGTGAAAATGTTCTTTTAACAAAGTTAATACTTCTAGCAGATTCACTTTCAACATCCTTTGCTAGTAGATTTCTAGTAGATTAAAATCCAAAGAATTATGAAGTCTTTATCCTGTATGTCTCATTGTAAACTCCTGTATATGACAGTATCAATATCAACAGCTTACTAAGGTGCCTATAGATGACGTTTACATAAAGTTTGGAAAATTCTGAGCTAATCTGAACACACACACATTCCAAAGCAGATGATGATGTCTGAATTTCAGACGAGCTAATCTGAACACACACACACACATTCAAAAGCAGCTGATGATGTCTGAATTTCTATGGGATTTAGTCTGGTAGACCGTACTGGCTAATCAGATCAGTGTTTTTCAGGTTCAGAAATGCCTCTGTTCAAATCAATGATATCAACTGTTCACTGTTTACCAAACAATGCAATTCACTTATTTTATTTTGGATGGATTGTATATTCATGTAAAGTCCATCATATTTCTTTGAGTGATTTCTGTATGAGACTGGTGTCATGATATGGTGACTGGCTATCTTTTGACCAAGGTGTGACAAGCCCCTTTGACCCACCTCCCTGACATCGCTGACTAATGGGGTGAATAGGGGATTTGATCTAATCCCCATCATGTGACATATAATATGACCTGACCTGACCTTAACTGCCTGTTACATGTGGTCAACAAAGTGACCTCTACTGGGCCTTAACAAAAAATTTCCCTACAGTTGTAAGGCAATACCAAATGCTCCTCAAAAATAGCTAACTTCCACAGCTTATTTGCTTAAAATCTGTGACTCATTCCATATCCATGTTTTGGCTAAATATGCCAGGGTTGGGAGGACTATGATGTCCCTCAATCCTTTCTTCACTTCCATACTTACACCTCTGCCCTTCATTACTCTACTAAAGGACCAAATGACTCTTCTACCCTGTACTGCTCTCCTTATCTCTCCTTTCATATCACCAAACTTTACCTAGACTGTTTCTAAATACCTGAATTCTTTCATCTCTTCTGGTCTTTCTTCCCCCATATTCAAAACACAGTTTAGTACACTTTTTTCTTTCACTCTATATTGTTTTCCATCCTCCATACCCATTAACGTAACAACTGTTGCCTCACCTTCTCCCACATTAATCAGCTCTTCACAATGCTCTTTCCATCTTCATTTCACTTCCTCAGTTTAATTCAGCAACTCCCTCTCCTTACTTCTCACATTAACATTTCCATTCTTACATTCACCTCTTCCTTTTTTCATCTTATTCCACTGCAATTTCTCATTTTTCCTAAATATTTCACTAAACTTTCTTCCAAAATCTTCATCTACATTTTCTTTGCCTTCCTTTATCAGCATCTTGGCATTCCACCTACACATTCTGTATTCTTCCCTCCAGCTTTGCTGAACTTCCACGGATACATTCCTTTCAAGCAATCTACCATATGCATTTTTTCTCTTCCACAGCATTTCTAATACCTTCCATTTTCCAAGCATTTCCCTTATCATTCCTATATCTCAAAAGTTTGTATCCAAATACTAGTTCTACAGCCTTTAATAGTCTTTCTCTAAACATTTTCAACATCTCATTCACACATGACACTGCACTTCCATCTAAACTTTGTCATCCTCCTTTCATACTCCTCCTTGCATTCTGTCTGATTAATCTTCTAGCTTGCTAACACTTTTACCTCTCCATACCTCGACTTCTCCCTGAACCTCACTCCCACAAGAACTGTGAAAGGGTCAGATTCTCCAAAGAATCCTCTCACGACTCTAGAATCTAAAATAGCCTTTCTTAATCTTTCATCCACAGCCACACTGTCAATCAAACACTTTTGCTTTTCTCTTCCATCATACCTGAAAATCATTCTGTGCTGAAAAAAGGTGTTTGCAAGGAATAAATCCCTCATCACATATATCTACACGACAACTTCCATTCTCATTTACTCCAGGCACTCCCCTTTTACCAACTATCTCACTCATTTCATCACATTCCATCTTCACATTCACATCACCCATAACAATCATCTCTCACACTCATTCAAATTTCTCCAGAATTGTTTCATTTCATCCTAACTTCATACAAACTTCATATTCACAGCCAATATACACATACATATCCATGCATACTTCACAATTCTAATCATTCTTTTCACCCATGCTATTCTTGACCCATTCCATCCATACTCTGTAATACCATCCCACACTCTCGGTTATAGCAGAGTTGCATATCTTTCCTGACAATTTTCATTCTTGCCCGTCCATACCACTCCTCCTTCTAATCCCTTCTATAACTTCCATTCACCATTTCCAGTATCACTTCATACACCCTGCCTAAGGATATGAGCCTCCCCAATCCCCAGCACATCCAAACTATAACTTTTACATTTCTCCACACGTAGGTGATTTCTCCACATGTAGTTTCTCCACAAGTAGCTGATATGGTAAAATGACAGAGTAGTTGAAATGAGTTTATAGAAGTAATGAATCTGACAGGACTAACTAAAAGCACATTTGGGTAGAGAAAATGGGAGAAATTATAAAAAAAAATAAAGTCAAAGGTACAAAGGTAAAATGAAAGGGTGGCATGCATGAAGCAGGTTCTGCATGAGCCATCATTCTATACAGCAAGAAAATGTTGGGAAAACATATTCTTGCAACTTTAGATATTCTTTGATTAATCATACATTACCAGGATCCTTCTTATGGGGCCCCAGCAGCTTTAGGCTGTGCTCCAGTAAAGAACAGGGAAATGGTGGACTCCTTTGAAGTGAAAAGTTCCTCCAAGAAACTGTACTACTCTTTGTTCGCTGACAATGATACAATAATGCTGAGGGTGACTTCATTCATGGTGTAACCACAAGTAAGCAAAGTACAGTACAACTCAAGAGGGACAAACACTTTTTATAAAAGAGTTAAGGCTTTTAATCTAACCTCACCTGAAAATCATGTCATCATTTTGTAGTTGAAGCATGAGCTTGGTGGCTTGACTTGGTGTCACAAAAGGCAATGGCGCTGTCAAATCATCAAGGGTTGCTATGCTCACCTCTTCTTCCTGAGAGCTCAAACCATTTGGGCTAATAGAGTCATTTGGCTCCTCAACAGTTTCCTGTACAGTTCATCTAAAGTCAATAATTATTCAAAAGGACATTTGAAACCTACCTATCTAATCATTTACACCATGAATATCATCATATCCTTCAACATATGCATGGTGGTTCATGAAGAATCAGTCAAGAATATTTTGTTTGATATCTCTAAAAGCTCATGAGTTGAAGGAACATTTGCAAGAACTTAAGAATTTGTTAAGTCCTCTACAAATGGTTAAACCATAACCCAAGTGGCCCAGTTCTCCACTTTCTCCAAAGAAATTTTCAAAAGCAACAGCATGTAATTTCCTATCTGAAATGTAAGAGAAGGGAGGTTTACACATGGAGGCATCCCATCTCTTGATCATTCTTTACTATCATGCTTCTTAAATTTCTGTATGCTGTCTGCATTAACCATGACTACAATCATTTTATTCCAATCATCCACCATTCAATCTATAAGAGTACTTCTTCACATCTTTCTTACATATTTTATTACTTCATTTCATGTTAAGTCCTCTGTTTGGTTTATCCCTACATCTCTGAAAGAACTGTTCATGAACTCAGTCTTGGACAGGATATCTCAGTGGGGTACACAAAATTTTCTTAAGTTTAATGGCTCCAAGACCCAATTTCTACCCATCTCTATATCAAAACTCACAGCTCTCATCTCTCCTTTGACAATTCAGTAATTCCACCTCGACTCAATGAACATACGTGTTATCATTAACATCCACATACATGGTACCATTAACATCCACTCTTTCTTGGAATCCCCACATTACAGGAATAGCTAAGTCTGCCACTAATAAACTGGGTGTCCTGTTTAGATGTCAAAACTTCCGAACAGTTGCTTCTTTTATACAAGGTGACTAACTTCCAAACTTGATTCCCTTGCCCTACACTGCAATGATGGTTCACTTTCCCTCTTCTATAGATATCACTTTGGTTTTCACTCCTGAAAGCTGGCTGCCTGTGTACCCATGCCACTAGCTAGACCACACAATACTCAGTAAGCTACTGCATCCATGATTATTGCATGGCCATCAGCAACTCGAGGGTGGGCCGTTTTGACAACTCATTCTTTCCCTATATGTCGAAGCTTTGAAACTCTAACTTCTCATGTTTTTCCCACTTCCTATGACCTGGCACACTTCAAAAGACAGACTTTTCACTTCCTCCAAAATTTGTAAATAATTTCCCTTGTCTTTTCTTTTTCCATTTAATAATTTTCTCTACATTTCAATTAAGGTCTGGCCTTGATGTGGACTTTAGTCTGTGACTGAAGCCTTCAATAAAAAAAAAAGTTGTTATATGCATGGGTTTAGAGACTGGAAGGCAAAGGATACAAGAGCAGGGGTTTATAGTAAGAAAGAGGATAAAAAGGGTGATAATGAGGTTGAAAGCAGGAAAGGCACCTGGAGTGGACGGAATCACACCCGCAATGTTTAAGTCTGGAGGAGAAAGTGTGAGAGCGTGGATACATTAGATATATAGTTTAGCATGGAAACACTAGGTTCTGCCTGAAGATTGTGTAAAAACTAGTATTGTCCCTTCATTTAAGGGAAAAGGTGATAACGATGTTTGTACCAATCATAGTCTGTTAAGTAAACCATGAAAAGTGTATACAATGGAGTTGACTGATAAAGAGATGAAAGTGACTAAATGAATAAGTGAGTAAGGGTGTTTTAGTATAGGCAGGGAATGTGTCGATCAGATTTTTGCAATGAGAATGACTATGGAGAAGTATCTAGCGAAAGGTAGCTGTATGCAGCTTTTATACATATGAATAAAGCATATGACAGAGTCGAGTGGAGTGCTTCATAGAATATGTTAAAGATATATGTGGGGTTGGGGGATATATGTTGGATAGTGTGAAAGCCTACTGTAAAAGAAGAAATGCATGCATAAGAGTGGATGTTGAGCAAAAGTTTCGATATACATGTGGGTGTGAGGTAGAGCTGTGATGATGTCACCATGGCTGGCTTTTTAACATATAACTGGAATGAGTGATAAGAGAAATGAAACAAAACTTGGGAAAAAGGGTGCAGAGAAGTCATGTGGTGGTGAGGTATGGTGGCTAGTGACAAGCCTGTTTGTAGAAGATACTGTGTTGTATGCTGAAAGTAGGAGTTATAGAAGGTTATAAAGGAGTTTTGTGATAGAAGTATAAGCAATTGAAGGTAAATGTGAGTAAAAGTACAATAATGGTGTTTGAAAGGAAACAGTAAAAAAGTATAGGTTTTGCAAAATCCTATAAAGTGAGAGAAGAAAGTGTAATAAATTCTGCTATAAATAAGAGGGAAGAAAGACTGGAAGAGGTGACAGAATTCAAGGATTTGGGAGCTATCATGGTAAGTTTGGTGATACAGGAGAGATATGGGAGAAAACAGTACAGGGTAGAAGAGTCATTGGATCCCTTAATAAAAAAAAGGATAGATCTATGGTGTAAGTATGGAAGTGAAGAAAGGATTAAGGGACAGCATAGTCCTTACAAACCTGACCAATGCAGCCAAAACATAGACATAAAATGAGTCACAAAGGTCAAGAAATCAGGCTAAGGAAATGCCCTATATAAAAGGAACAAGTGCAATGACTAGATGAAATGAAGAAAAAAATAAGGATGTGTATGAGAGATTTAGTATGACAGGGAATACAAAGGGAATGAACTGTAATAAAGAGGGTGAAAAGCAATATCTCGAGGTGGTCTGGGTATGTGGAATGAATGCAAGACAGTGAATTTACAAGGAAAGTGTATGATAGTAGAAATAACCCATTAAAGGTGGGCGACATTTTTTTCATTCATCTATGTAAGGCGGCATATTGTAGGAATAATAAAGTATCAAGGAATAAGTCAATACATTCATACATACATAAAATTGGATGAAAAACAAAGATAAGAAGTGTTACGTGATACTACATCATGACTGGCTATGGGAGTAGGAGAGGAGTAGGAGGACCTGGGGTAGGCAGCTTATCAGACGCACCTGGGATGAGGATAGTGGACTTTGTGATCACTTTTGTTTTACACTAAATGTATCATTTATGCACTTATTTGCAACTGCTATGTATATCTACGTACATGTCAGAGATGCCATATCACCCAATTTCACCATACAATTGGGACACAAACGTTAAGTAACGTTGCCCACCTACTACTGTACAAATATTAGACGAAATCTAATACTGGCAGTGACTGCAGATGGTCGAGCAAGGGTAGCTGTTTATAGGAATGAGTAAACAGAGGTCATGATAGATGATGACAGTGATGACACATAGCTAAAATTCAAAAAATAATTATGACACAATACAGCCCAACATTATGTAACACTGCCCAGCTTCTACCATACAAAAAATTAGTAACGTTGCCTGCTTTAATGGGTTAAAGGAGATGGAGTGAGAGGAAGACCACCTGTGACACAGGAAAATAGAGTGGACAAGTACTTGAGGAAGAGAAAGGGGGGAAGAATGCATGGAATGGTGCATTCATGGGAGAACACAAAAGGACAGGATAAGTGGTGACTCTTTTGCCATGGCCAACCTCTTGGTGAAAGTTCTTGGCCTAGAGGAAATGGGTATCAGAGATACAGACAGACAGAATACTTAAAGGTACACTGAAATGGTGTGGATGTAGGGAGAGAATTAGTGGGAAGAGGATGACAGAGAGGATATATGTGTCAGAGGAGGAGGGGACAAGGAGAATGGGGACAACTTATAGGAGATGGAAGGACGGAGTGGAAAAGATTTAGAAAGCTTGGGGACTAAATGTGCAGGAGGGTGAAAAGTATGCACAGAGATCAAGGGAACTGGAGTGATGTAGTATAAAGGGGAAGAGTAGACTGAACAAGCACATATGAAGCAGTCAGGGGAACCACGGAAAACTCCATGGCGCCTGGCTGTGGATTGGGGGCTGTGGTTTCTGTGCCAGAGAATGGATGAGAGTGACAGCAGCCATTCTCAATCTGATCCTGGTGCTACTCTGCAAATGTGAGATATTTCAAACAAGCACCAAAGAACGATAAGGAATTACTGAAAAGATAGCACTATCAAACCACTGACTGGTATGATTCACAACAAGACAGAACACTACTCTTTTTATGACAATGAGGGAGTTACAGATGGGATCAAGAATCAGTGATATAGATATACAGTTTAATGTATACATAAGAAGGAAAACTATCCCTGGGGATAGAGGAGAAAGAATACTTCCCACGCATTCGTCACGTGTGGTAGAAGGCGACTAAAGGGGACAGGTACGGGAGGCTAGAAACCCTCCCCTCCTTGTATTTTAACTTTCTGAAAAAGGAAACAGAAGGAGTCATGCAGGGAGAGCTCATCCTCCTCGAAGGCTCACATTGGGGTGTCTAAATGTGTGTGGATGTAATCAAGATGAGAAAAATGGAGAGATAGGTAGTATGTTTCAGGAAAGGAGCCTGGATGTTTTGGCTCTGAGTGAAATAAAGCTCAGGGTAAAGGGGAACAATGGTTTGGGAATGTTTTGGGAGTAAAGTCAGGGGTTGGTGAGCGGACAAGAGCAAGCAAGGGAAGGAGTAGCACTAGTCCTGAAACAGGAGTTGTGGAAGTATGTGATACAGTGTAAGGAAGTAAACTCTAGAGTGATATGGGTAAAACTGAAAGTGGATGGAGAGAGATGGGTGATTATTGGTGCCTATGCACCTGGGCATGAGAAGAAAGATCATGAGAGGCAAGTGTTTTGGAAGCAGATGAGTGAGTGTGTTAATAGTTTTCATGCACGAGACCAGGTTATAGTGATGGGTGATTTGAATGCAAAGGCGAGTAATGTGGCAATTGAGGGAATAATTGGTGCGCATGGGGTGTTCAGTGTTGTAAATGGAAATGGTGAAGAGCTTACAGATTTGTGTGCTGAAAAAGGACTGGTGATTGGGAATACCTAGTTTAAAAAGAGATATACATAAGTATACGTATGTGAGTAGGAGAGATGGCCAGAGAGCATTATTGGATTATGTGTTAATTGATATGTGCGCTAAAGAGAGACTTTTGGATGTTAATGTGCTGAGAGGTGCAACTGGAGGGATGTCTGATCATTATCTTGTGGAGGCGAAGGTGATTTGTAGAGGTTTTCAGAAAAAGAGAGAGAATGTTGGGGTGAAGAGGGTGGTGAGAGTAAGTGAGTTTGGGAAGGAGATTTGTGTGAGGAGGTACCAAGAGAGACTGAGTGCAGAATGGAAGAGAGTGAGAGCAAAGGTCATAAAGGGAGTGGGGGAGGAATGGGATGTATTTTGGGAAACAGTGATTTTTTTTTTTTTTTTTTTTTATACTTTGTCGCTGTCTCCCGCGTTTGCGAGGTAGCGCAAGGAAACAGACGAAAGAAATGGCCCAACCCCCCCCATACACATGTACATACACACGTCCACACACACAAATATACATACCTACACAGCTTTCCATGGTTTACCCCGGACGCTTCACATGCCTTGATTCAATCCACTGACAGCACGTCAACCCCTGTATACCACATCGCTCCAATTCACTCTATTCCTTGCCCTCCTTTCACCCTCCTGCATGTTCAGGCCCCGATCACACAAAATCTTTTTCACTCCATCTTTCCACCTCCAATTTGGTCTCCCTCTTCTCCTCGTTCCCTCCACCTCCGACACATATATCCTCTTGGTCAATCTTTCCTCACTCATTCTCTCCATGTGCCCAAACCATTTTAAAACACCCTCTTCTGCTCTCTCAACCACGCTCTTTTTATTTCCACACATCTCTCTTACCCTTACGTTACTTACTCGATCAAACCACCTCACACCACACATTATCCTCAAACATCTCATTTCCAGCACATCCATCCTCCTGCGCACAACTCTATCCATAGCCCACGCCTCGCAACCATACAACATTGTTGGAACTACTATTCCTTCAAACATACCCATTTTTGCTTTCCGGGATAATGTTCTCGACTTCCACACATTTTTCAAGGCTCCCAAAATTTTCGCCCCCTCCCCCACCCTATGATCCACTTCCGCTTCCATGGTTCCATCCGCTGACAGATCCACTCCCAGATATCTAAAACACTTCACTTCCTCCAGTTTTTCACCATACAAACTCACCTCCCAATTGACTTGACCCTCAACCCTACTGTACCTAATAACCTTGCTCTTATTCACATTTACTCTTAACTTTCTTCTTCCACACACTTTACCAAACTCAGTCACCAGCTTCTGCAGTTTCTCACATGAATCCGCCACCAGCGCTGTATCATCAGCGAACAACAACTGACTCACTTCCCAAGCTCTCTCATCCCCAACAGACTTCATACTTGCCCCTCTTTCCAAGACTCTTGCATTTACCTCCCTAACAACCCCATCCATAAACAGTGATGGCTTGCACAAAAGATGCTTGTGGCATGAGAAGCGTGGGAGGTGGGCAGATTAGAAAGGGTAGTGAGTGGTGGAATGAAGAAGTAAGATTATTAGTGAAAGAGAAGAGAGAGGCATTCGGATGAGCTTTGCAGAGAAATAGTGCAAATGACTGGGAGATGTCTAAAAGATAGTGCAAATGACTGGGAGATGTATAAAAGAAAAGAGGCAGGAGGCCAAGAGAAAGGTGCAAGAGGTGAAAAAGAGGGCAAATGAGAGTTGGGGTGAGACAGTATCATTAAATTTTAGGGAGAATAAAAAGATGTTTTGGAAGGAAGTAAATAAAGTGCATAAGACAAGAGAACAAATGGGAACATCAGTGAAGGGGGTTAATGGGGAGGTAATAACAAGTAGTGGTGATGTGAGGAGATGGGGTGAGTATTTTGAAGGTTTCTTGAATGTGTTAGATGATAGAGTGACAGATATAGGATGTCTTGGTCGAGGTGGTGTGCAAAGTGAAAGGCTTAGGGAGAATGATTTGGTAAACAGAGAAGAGGTAGTAAAAGCTTTGCAGATGATGAAAGCCGGCAAGGCAGTGGGTTTGGATGGTATTGCAGTGGATTTTATTAAAAAAGGAGGTGACTGTATTGTTGACTGGTTGGTAAGGATATCTAATGTATGTATGACTCATGGTGAGGTGACTGAGGATTGGCAGAATGCATGCATAATACCAGAGCACAAAGGTAAAGGGGACAAAGGAGGGTGCTCAAATCACAGAGGCATAAGTCTGTTGAGTACTCCTGGGAAATATATGGGAGGGTATTGATTGAGAGGTTGAAAGCATGTACAGAGTATCAGACTGGGGAAGAGCAGTGTGGTTTCATTAGTGGTAGAGGATGTGTGGATCAGGTGTTTGCTTTGAAGAATGTATGTGAGAAATACTTAGAAAAGCAAATGGATTTGTATGTAGCATTTATGGATCTGGAGAAGGCATGTGGTAGAGTTAACAGATATGCTCTGTGGAAGGTATCAAGAATATATGGTGTGGAGGGTAAGTTGCTAGAAGCAGTGAAAACTTTTTATCAAGGATGTAAGGCATGTGTACGAGTAGGAAGAGAGGAAAGTGATTGGTTCTCAGTGAATGTTGGTTTGTGGCGGGGTGCGTAATGTCTCCATGGTTCTTTAATTTGTTTATGGATGGGGTGGTTAGGGAGGTGAATGCAAGAGTTTTGGAGAGAGGGGCAAGTATGCAGTCTGTCATGGATGAGAGGGCTTGGGAAGTGAGTCAGTTGTTGTTCACTGATGATAAAGCGCTGGTGGCCAATTCGTGTGAGATACTGCAGAAGCTGGTGACTGAGTTTGGTAAAGTGTGTGAAAGAAAACTAAGAGTAAATGTGAATAAGAGCAAGATTATTAGGCACAGTAGGGCTGAGGGACAAGTCAATTGGGAGGTAAGTTTGAATGGAGAAAAACTGGAGGAAGTGAAGTGTTTTAGATATCTGGGAGTGGATTTGGCAGTGGATGGAACCATGGAAGCGAAAATGAGTCACAGGGTGGGGGAGGGGGGCAAAAGTTCTGGGAGCGTTGAAAAATGTGTGGAAGGTGAAAACATTATCTCAGAAAGCAAAAATAGTATGTCTGAAGGAATAGTGGTTCCACCAATGTTATATGGTTGCAAGGCGTGGGCTATAGATAGGGTTGTTAGGAGGAGGGTGGATGTGTTGGAAATGAGATGTCTGGGGACATTATATGGTGTGAGGTGGTTTGATCGAGTAAGTAATGAAAGGGTAAGAGAGATGTGTCTTGATAAAAAGAGTGTGGTTGAGAGAGCAGAAGAGGGTGTTTTGAAATGGTTTGGTCACATGGAGAGAATGTGTGAGGAAAGACTGACCAAGAGGATATATGTATCAGAGGTGGAGGGAATGAGGAGAAGTGGGAGACCAAATTGGAGGTGGAAAGATGGAGTGAAAAAGATTTTGAGCAATCAGGGCCTGAACATGCAGGAGGGTGAAAGGCGTGCAAGGAATAAAGTGAATTGGAATGATGTGGTATACCAGGGGTGACATGCTGTCAATAGATTGAACCAGGACATGTGAAGCGTCTGGGGTAAACCATGGAAAGTTTTGTGGGGCCTGGATGTTTAAAGGGAGCTGTGGTTTCGGTGCATTATACATGACAGCTAGAGACTGAGCGTGAACGAATGTGGCCTTTGTTGTCTTTTCCTAACGCTACCTTGCGCGCATGCAGGGGGAGGGGGTTGTCATTTCATGTGTGGCAGGGTGGCGATGGGAATGAATAAAGGCAGCAAGTCTGTGTAAGTATATATATATGCATACGTTGAAATGTATAGGTATGCATATGTGCGTGTGTGGACATATATGTATATACATGTGTATGTGGGTGGGTTGGGCCATTCTTTCGCCGATTTCCTTGCGCTACCACGCTAACGCAGGAGACAGCGACAAAGTATAATAAATATAAATAAAAAATAAGAAGTAAAACTGAATGAAACAAACAAATTAGAATTCATAAGCACTTCACAATCAAATCTGAGGGGTGGAACATATGAACTGTCAAGAAAGGTTACAGAACTTAAACTATAAGGTACAAAATCAAGAGAAAGAAACACAATAATTTACACATGGCACGAATTTAAAGATGGAAAATTTACTGAATCTGAAAGCCTCTCAACGTGGAAGGTAAATAGTCATAAAATTTCTAAGAATATCAAGGAACAATCCAAACATAAATGATGCAAATATATATGACAGCCAAACCAGGAAGCATGAACAGCTATTCCTTACACTACCAAAAGAAATATGCAAAGAATAACTACAGAAACACTTAATACAAAACTTGACATACGGGTGAAATCAATTCCACATGAACCCAGAATAACTAATTATGTAATGCATGCGACAATGTACAGGAACATCACCATTCATCAAACAAGGTATACCATGAGCCCTATGCGCTAGTCCTATAATTTTTGCAAAGTTTCATCATATATATTTATAGGTAGGTACAATTGTAAGCAGTGACAACTGGCTTTCCACCAAGATGACTTATATACACTTTCTTTGGCATTCACCGTGTGACTGGGATGCAATACATTCTTTCCAGCTGTGGTAGCATGTTACCAATGAAATCTATGGATAGTTGGAGGAAACAAACATCAGCTGGAATTCTAAACAAAGCAAGAAGCTCTATTCTATCATGTGATAAGAGGAGCACAGTTGTAAGGTACATCACAAGATGCAAAGAACAGTTTACAGTTCAAAAGAGATGAAAATTTCTAAGTACTGCCAGTATGAAGGATATGGATGTATCAGAATCTTGCATAATTTCTTGAGATCATTCATATTTTTCTCTTACTACAAAAGGTCTAACCTATGATTTTTTTGTTTTGTCCATATATGAGACAGATACTTATAAATTTTTTCCATGCTCTCTGTTACTCCCACCTCATTCACTGTTCGCTCATTTTTTTATCAAGCTCTTCTCTCCTCTCACTGTTTACTGATACTCTTTCTTCTTTTCCCATGCTCTTAGTTGACTGATCTACTGTGTTGTCTCTCGGTGTTCTTCTTCGAATTCCATGTTTCAACTTAGGTAGTATTTGTCCAATAAATCACTTGATTTATTATCTCCAGAAATTATGTTGTGTAAGTTTCTTATGTTTTGTCCTAAAAAGAACAATCCAATCTACATCAGCAATCTAAACATGAATAATTTTCCCTTTAATGTTCTTTTGTAAGTTCATGTTGTTCAGTCTGCTGACATTTTCATTTCCTTCATGTTCTCTCCTTTTTCCAAATTACATTCTGCAATTTTCATAATGTTATCCATGATGTATATGTCCTACCAATTTCTATGTCAGAGAAAAGTATCATGTCATTTGTGGGGATATAATCATATCATTCCTCTTTATCAGTTAATGATTTACCTCGATCAGGGTGACTGATTCACACATATTAAACACCCTGTGAGGTTATTCTTTTTCATTTAATGATCTACTGTTGTTTAATCAGTATTTGTATCTTCATCTACATTCTATTTCCCTTTTTTCACATTCAATAAAATCAATCATCGGACCTATAAGTATGAGTGAAGGTTTCTCCAGCCCTAACTTTATATCTTCCCATTCTTTCTATATTTCATTATGATCAACTAGCATGCTGTTCATTTCATTTACGACTGGGTTGCTCATTGCAAACAGTTCACATTTAATTTACCTTTTTTATCTGTTTTCCTAATGGTCTATCATACACATATACTTCTATAGCACCTTGTTTGAATTCAATCCATCAGTCTGGAGTGTTAAAAATAGTTCTAAGTCTGCTTCCTCTCAGCTTTTCACTGAACCACATTTTAGTCACATTAAAACAAATCATATTGTTATCCTTTTTTTTTTTTTTTTTTTTTTTTGCTTTGTCGCTGTCTCCCGCGTTTGCGAGGTAACGCAAGGAAACAGACGAAAGAAATGGCCCAACCCACCCCCATACACATGTATATACATACGTCCACACACGCAAATATACATACCTACACAGCTTTCCATGGTTTACCCCAGACGCTTCACATGCCCCGATTCAATCCACTGACAGCACGTCAACCCCGGTATACCACATCGCTCCAATTCACTCTATTCCTTGCCCTCCTTTCACCCTCCTGCATGTTCAGGCCCCGATCACACAAAATCTTTTTCACTCCATCTTTCCACCTCAAATTTGGTCTCCCTCTTCTCCTCGTTCCCTCCACCTCCGACACATATATCCTCTTGGTCAATCTTTCCTCACTCATTCTCTCCATGTGCCCAAACCACTTCAAAACACCCTCTTCTGCTCTCTAAACCACGCTCTTTTTATTTCCACACATCTCTCTTACCCTTACTTTACTTACTCGATCAAACCACCTCACACCACACATTGTCCTCAAACATCTCATTTCCAGCACATCCATCCTCCTGCGCACAACTCTATCCATAGCCCATGCCTCGCAACCATACAACATTGTTGGAACCACTATTCCTTCAAACATTCCCATTTTTGCTTTCCGAGATAATGTTCTCGACTTCCACACATTCTTCAAGGCTCCCAGAATTTTCGCCCCCTCCCCCACCCTATGATCCACTTCCGCTTCCATGGTTCCATCCGCTGCCAGATCCACTCCCAGATATCTAAAACACTTCACTTCCTCCAGTTTTTCTCCATTCAAACTCACCTCCCAATTGACTTGACCCTCAACCCTACTGTACCTAATAACCTTGCTCTTATTCACATTTACTCTTGTCTTCTTTCACACACTTTACCAAACTCAGTCACCAGCTTCTGCAGTTTCTCACATGAATCAGCCACCAGCGCTGTATCATCAGCGAACAACAACTGACTCACTTCCCAAGCTCTCTCATCCCCAACAGACTTCATACTTGCCCCTCTTTCCAAAACTCTTGCATTCACCTCCCTAACAACCCCATCCATAAACAAATTAAACAACCATGGAGACATCACACACCCCTGCCGCAAACCTACATTCACTGAGAACCAATCACTTTCCTCTCTTCCTACACGTACACATGCCTTACATCCTCGATAAAAACATTTCACTGCTTCTAACAACTTGCCTCCCACACCATATATTCTTAATACCTTCCACAGAGCATCTCTATCAACTCTATCATATGCCTTCTCCAGATCCATAAATGCTACATACAAATCCATTTGCTTTTCTAAGTATTTCTCACATTCTTCAAAGCAAACACCTGATCCACACATCCTCTACCACTTCTGAAACCACACTGCTCTTCCCCAATCTGATGCTCTGTACATGCCTTCATCCATCTCAATCAATACCCTCCCATATAATTTACCAGGAATACTCAACAAACTTATACCTCTGTAATTTGAGCACTCACTCTTATCCCCTTTGCCTTTGTACAATGGCACTATGCACGCATTCCGCCAATCCTCAGGCACCTCACCGTGAGTCATACATACATTAAATAACCTTACCAACCAGTCAACAATACAGTCACCCCCTTTTTTAATAAATTCCACTGCAATACCATCCAAACCTTGTTGCATTCATTATAGTAATTCACCTACATACCAGGATTCTGTGATTAGGATTTGTACATCTATATCCATATACTTACTTCTATTCCCTCGATGGGTTCTCTCTGTCATGGACTTTCTTCTTATTCTCCTACAGCAAAGGTTGCACACCTTTTTAACCTCTGGTGCTGCATTAGTACAACAATTTGTAAGCTTGGGGGCACAGTAAATATACATACTGTAATTTCTAGTTAAAACACATGCCCTAATTCTCCATTTTTGATGCAACAGAGCTACAGCTCACACTATGCAATAACCTGTCAGCCACAGAATATTGAAAGAATGGATTTTCTTATTAATTAGGCCCACACTTCATCTATGAAAAAAAGTACTCACTTCCCAGAATGGCTTCTGACAGTGAATCTTGTCAATTCATTTCTGAAACAAGTTTCTTGATATTGGGACCAATTATCGTAGTCAACTATGGGTGTGTTGGTTGTCATCTTTCAGTCTGTATGAAGCCTTTGATTGCTAAGATTCAAGTGGAGCTGATGGAGCATGCATAAGAAACAGACTTCTCTTGCAAGTATGGCCTTGAGAACAGCATTTATAAAGACTGAATACCCAGTACTCTAATGATGTTTTATTCAATTTTCCAAAAGGCACTTTGCTCAATAACAGTTCATGCCACTGTCCCATTTTGATTTATCTGTTGCTAGTATGTAATCTATATTTTTACCCGAGGATATTCCACTGGGAAAATGCATGGATTTTGACAGGGTAGTGTTGTAGGTGATAAACAAAGGTCATCTGATGGTCTTCTATAAAGTTACATTCCAAAAATCTAAAGTATATAATTTTGCATTTTCACAATCTATTTTTTCCCTTATTTCATTTTTTTTTTTTTTGTCACCTCCCATTTCCCTAATATCACTACTCTTAGGCATTCGTACTATGGTACTCCTTACTCATTCTCACAGTTACTCATTCTCACAGTTACAGCAGCCTTCATTCTTATGATACCTAACAAACACTGTGATGGGTCTTTTACTTAAGATATGCAGATGGTATAAAAATGAAATACCATGGGAAGATTCAACATGTGCAACCTTCCTTTGTAAGCAAGAAAATATATCCATGATGTACAAGGCAAAAATTATGGATGAATGTATGATACAAAAGCTGAAGCAATTGATTGCAATGTTTATCAATCAGATTATTACTATCTGAATACTTGAACTTATAACACACACATAAATTTTTGGTACAGACAATTTTACCAGAAATGGTCATAACACCTCCTTATACCCTTGCTACAGTTTCAACAATGAAAATCATATGGTGCATTACAAACTTACTTCTAGAGATATAGTGCTGAGGTCAGCTTCAAAGCCAGACATATTTCCTGGATCCTCATCCTCCTCATCCTCTTCACCTTCAATAGCCACATCAATGTCATCCTCAGTCCTCTCCATCTCACATTCTGAAGATCCTTCACTTATGGACTGCCCAGCCTAGAAATCAGAGGACGGAAAAATAACCCTGACTGTCAGATGTAGTACATTTACATAATTTTACCCAATAACAAGGCAAAGATTAAACATATTTTGGGTATAAAACAGTGACCACACAAATGAACCAACACTTCTTTTGTAATAGAAGACATGCATTTGGAAATCAAAATCTCAAACTAACTCCTAATTCTCTATCCAAAATGATCTCTCACAATCAAGTAAGGTAGCTCATGTTGACTTTCCTCCATATATCCCTATCTTCATGCTAACACCTCTCTCATCCAGTAAATTCACCATTTCTAATCTTCCCCTTTGCTATTCCATCAACCTAACTCTCATATATATGTATACTTTATCAACCTTTCAGTACTTATCCATACCATTCCTGACCAATATCCTTCATTTTTTCAAAAAATCCCTCTTATACTGTATATACCTCTCAGATTCTCATTTCTCTCTGTGTTCCCTAATCTCACTCTATCTATCTACCTACCTACCTACCTACCAACTTATCTATCTATCTATCTACATCTCTGACACCCATTCCCTCCAGGCAGTCCCATCAAGAAGATGACCACAAAAAAAATTGTCTCCACATATCCCTCTCCTCACAAGCCTCCCTCGCATACACTATTCCATGCATTCTTCCAGCATCTCTCTCCCTCTAGCACTCTTCCATTCTATTTCCCCACATCACAAGTGATCTTCCCCTCACACCAACCCCTTAAACCATACTATCATACACTTCCCTTGCAAACTCCATTTTGCATTCTTTCCACACGCCCAAACCATCTCAAAACACTTTCATCCACTCTACCACTCCAAAATTCATTCCCTTTGCATTGCCCCCTCATTCCTTTCTTTATTCCATCTTATTCTACATGCTCCTCTCAAAGAGCTCACTTCCATAGCCTGGATTCTTGTCATCTGTGACTCACTCTCACTCATCATCTACACCTAAGAAAACCCAACTAAACTAATTACATTCTTCTCACTCCGCAACTGTAAATCCATGTTTCATTCTCATGCATGAGCATATGCTAAAGATAATCCTTTTAACAGGTTATAACATACTGATGATAGAGTGGCAGATATAGGGTGTTTTGGTTGAGGTGGTGTGCAAAGTGAGAGGGTTAGGGAAAATGATTTGGTAAACAGAGAAGAGGTAGTAAAAGCTTTGCGGAAGATGAAAGCCGGCAAGGCAGCAGGTTTGGATGGTATTGCAGTGGAATTTATTAAAAAAGGGGGTGACTGTATTGTTGACTGGTTGGTAAGGTTATTTAATGTATGTATGACTCATGGTGAGGTGCCTGAGGATTGGCGGAATGCGTGCATAGTGCCATTGTACAAAGGCAAAGGGGATAAGAGTGAGTGCTCAAATTACAGAGGTATAAGTTTGTTGAGTATTCCTGGTAAATTATATGGGAGGGTATTGATTGAGAGGGTGAAGGCATGTACAGAGCATCAGATTTGGGAAGAGCAGTGTGGTTTCAGAAGTGGTAGAGGATGTGTGGATCAGGTGTTTGCTTTGAAGAATGTATGTGAGAAATACTTAGAAAAGCAAATGGATTTGTATGTAGCATTTATGGATCTGGAGAAGGCATATGATAGAGTTGATAGAGATGCTCTGTGGAAGGTATTAAGAATATATGGTGTGGGAGGCAAGTTGTTAGAAGCAGTGAAAAGTTTTTATCGAGGATGTAAGGCATGTGTACGTGTAGGAAGAGAGGAAAGTGATTGGTTCTCAGTGAATGTAGGTTTGCGGCAGGGGTGTGTGATGTCTCCATGGTTGTTTCATTTGTTTATGGATGGGGTTGTTAGGGAGGTGAATGCAAGAGTTTTGGAAAGAGGGGCAAGTATGAAGTCTGTTGGGGATGAGAGAGCTTGGGAAGTGAGTCAGTTGTTGTTTGCTGATGATACAGCGCTGGTGGCTGATTCATGTGAGAAACTGCAGAAGCTGGTGACTGAGTTTGGTAAAGTGTGTGAAAGAAGAAAGTTAAGAGTAAATGTGAATAAGAGCAAGGTTATTAGGTACAGTAGGGTTGAGGGTCAAGTCAATTGGGAGGTGAGTTTGAATGGAGAAAAACTGGAGGAAGTGGAGTGTTTTAGATATCTGGGAGTGGATCTGGCAGCGGATGGAACCATGGAAGCGGAAGTGGATCACAGGGTGGGGGAGGGGGCGAAAATTCTGGGAGTCTTGAAGAATGTGTGGAAGTCGAGAACATTATCTCGGAAAGCAAAAATGGGTATGTTTGAAGGAATAGTGGTTCCAACAATGTTGTATGGTTGCGAGGCATGGGCTATGGATAGAGTTGTGCGCAGGAGGATGGATGTGCTGGAAATGAGATGTTTGAGGACAATGTGTGGTGTGAGGTGGTTTGATCGAGTAAGTAACGTAAGGGTAAGAGAGATGTGTGGAAATAAAAAGAGCGTGGTTGAGAGAGCAGAAGAGGGTGTTTTGAAATGGTTTGGTCACATGGAGAGAATGAGTGAGGAAAGATTGACCAAGAGGATATATGTGTTGGAGGTGGAGGGAACGAGGAGAAGAGGGAGACCAAAGTGGAGGTGGAAAGATGGAGTGAAAAAGATTTTGTGTGATCGGGGCCTGAACATGCAGGAGGGTGAAAGGAGGGCAAGGAATAGAGTGAATTGGAGCGATGTGGTATACCGGGGTTGACGTGCTGTCAGTGGATTGAATCAAGGCATGTGAAGCGTCTGGGGTAAACCATGGAAAGCTGTGTAGGTATGTATATTTGCGTGTGTGGACATATGTATATACATGTGTATGGGGGTGGGTTGGGCCATTTCTTTCGTCTGTTTCCTTGCGCTACCTCGCAAACGCGGGAGACAGCGACAAAAAAAAAAAACATATTGACAAGCTTACATTCATTACTATTTAACCATATTTTGCATACAGAACCTTCCTTCTTACATGCTCATATGACTAAGCTGCTCTTGTGAGCATTTACTTTCATTTACTTTCTCACTGCTTTTACAAATTCCCTTATAATATCCTACAGGCTTTTGAATTCTTCTTTTTAAAACAACATGGTGAAGTCAGAAATATGCCCTAATCATGGCCATTTTGCACGAATGAAAAAGGAAAATAATCATAGCTCCTTAGGTGTTTACAGACTTTAATCTTGAAGGTGGAACAGTTGCAAGGAGAGAAGATAAAAGGAATAGAATTCCACAGCATCATTATTCAAGAAAAGGAGGAGGTATAATAATGGTCAAACCTTGTGTGGTTGGTCCCTATCCAAAACCTATGGAAAGCAGCAACTTATCATCTATTTCATTTATATCATTTACTTTGCTTTGTCGCTGTCTCCCACATTTGCGAGGTAGCGCAAGGAAACAGACGAAAGAAATGGCCCAACCCACCCCCATACACATGTATATACATACACGTCCACACACACAAATATACATACCTATACATCTCAATGTACACATATATATACACACACAGACATATACATATATACACATGTACATAATTCATATTGTCTGCCTTTATCTATTCCCATCGCCACCTCGCCACACGTGAAATAACATCCCCCTCCCCCCTCATGTGTGCGAGAACATCCTGAAGCTCCATTTATTTCCATCATTTCTTATTCAGTTCCTCTACTGAAACTAGACACCACAACTGAACTTATGACTCAATTCACTAAGATGACAACTAAACAATACAGACATAAAGCTTCCAGTTTCATTTCAGCTTCAGCCTTAATTTACTCACCTCATTTCTCTCTATGCACTCAGGAGAGAGTGGATGTAAGAACAGCCATTTTTCATCTGTTCCTGACAATACCCCATTCCAATGGAAATGAGCAAAAAGTAAGAAAAACAACTTCATTATTACCTGTTACCACTTCCCCACTTGCCCCCCTTCACAGATGTTCCCATTTGCTCCCTTTTTTTTCACACACTATTAAAGTCCTTCCAAAAAATCTTTTGAGGAATCCTGTGTAGTTGCCCCTGATATATCCAAGGCTTCTGATGGTATCACACCAGGGTCTCATCTCTAAGCTCCCCTCTTTGGGCTTCCCTCCCTCACTTTGCTCTCTCATATCTACCTTCCTCTCAGGCCAATCTATCTCCATAGTTGTCGATGGATCAGCCTCTCTGCCTTTCTCCATCAACAGCAGTGTCCCTCAAGATTCTGTCCTAACTAGTACACTTTTTCTCCTATATTTCAAAGATTTCCTTCTTTCCACTTAATATCCGTCAATTCTGCTCCTTCCGTCACTTAATCTGCATCTCCTCTCGTCACAACTTCCTTAATAAACTAAGACTTGGAAAGGATATCTCAGCAGGGCAGACGAAATCTAGGTAAGTTTAATGCCTCCAAGGCCCAGTTTCTACCCATCTCTCGATTATAATTCCTCATAACTTTCCTCTCCTTCAACAGTTCCATAATTCCACCTCTTGACTCAATACACGGACTTGGTATTACTGTAACATCCACTCCATCTTGGAACCCACATCATGGGAATAGCTGCCTCTAAGAAACTGGGAGTCCTGTTTAGATGTCAAAATCTCTTTTCTTCTGAACAGTTGCTCCATTTATAAAAAGGAGTGATCCTAGTGGTTCTAGCTCTGCATTCTTACAGGAAAGGGTAGAGTCAAAAGCATTCAGACTTATAATCTATATTCTACCTATCTTTGTTTTTCATGCATATTTGCCATTTCCCTTCAGGAACTTCCTCAAGGGGTTGGCCATGGTAAAAGAGTCTCCATCGCTGCTGAACACTAGAGCCACTTCTTAGCCATTAATGCCACTGGCAGAGGACAACTCTAACACAGTGTTTTCAGAGGCTCCTACATATTGTTCCACCTAACTAATTCTACCTAATGTTTCTGCCAAACATTCCAACCAACCACTTCTATCTACTGCTCCCAGATAATCCTCCTTCTATCTAATGCTCCTGTCTAAAGTTCTAACCTACTCCTTTTATCTGTTGCTCTTACCATTTTGCACAGCATTAAACACAGGAAAATCTAGTTAAGAAGAATGAGTTAAGCAAGATAAGTTTTGTCAAGTGTTATGTGTGACAAGGAGAGATTTTATGCTTGTGGAGAGAATGCCAGCAGTTCAACATGTGGGTGAAGCAGAAAGAAAAGACAGCTACCTGGGTTAAAGAAGTTTAACATGAAAACCATCCAAACGCTGGCTCATAAAGTATTCTGATGTTAGTTTGCGTCTATGTGTGGAGATAACAGGACAACGGTGTAGTGATTGGTATCTCTGTTATGGTTGTTGCATCATGGGCATGAAAGGTCTTGGCATATATAGAAACAGTGTTTGTAGTGCTGTAGGGATGGATAATGTCTGGAGCATAGATTGGAAAGTATGAATCGTGCTTGTCTGAGGAGTATTGATTCAGACTGGTTTATGTCTAGTGGGATGGAGTTTAAGACTGAGTTGGGAGAGTGGATGTCTAGTGCTTGACAGGTTATTTCAATGTGACTACATTTTGTCAGTGTTATATTTTATTGGGGAAGGGGTTATCTGTGAGTACAAATTGCTGAAATGTGAGCCAAGGTTAAGTTTCTTACTTCTAACTGGAGGTTTGTGGTTAGTTGTGTAGTGGTTTGGGTTAAAGGGGTGTTCAGGAAGCTGGCCCTGCATACTGGGTGGGTCCTGGGGTCAATAAGTGTTGTGATGTTTTGTGTCTGTCTTTGTGGATTAAGAGATGGATACTGAGTAGTAAATGTTCAATATTACCAATGTGGGGGTTTAACTGTGGGTTTGTGCCGATGGAGTTCTGGGAGGTTTTCAGAATGTAGATGTGAAAGGAAACCTTGCAAATTTCTGGGAAGTATAGTTTCATATAAGTGACTTATAATCTCTCCAAGACTAACTTCAAAACTTGACGCAATTGCCCTATACCACAACACTGGTTCACTTTCCCTCTTCTATCGGTATTAATCTGGTTTTTCTCCCAAGAGCTGGCTGCTTGTGTGCCCCCACCAGAACACAGACAACGCAAAACTCAGCAAGATGTTGCGGGACATAATTACTGTGTGGCCATTAGTAACTCAAGGGTGGATCGTTTTGATAACAGTTTCTTTCCATACAACTTGAAAATCTGGAATTCAGTAACCCCTCTTGTCTTTCCCAGTAACTATATCATGGTACATTCTAAAAGACAGACTTATCCTTTCCTCCAGAATTCATAAATGCTTTCTATTCTCTCTCTTTTTCCATTTAATTGTCTCCATATTTCAATTAAGGCCAAACCATGAAGTGGACTTTCGTCTGTGACTGGAGCCTCCAACGTAAAAAGAGTAAAATACTTATGTGTCTCTATCTTTAAAACCAGACATTCCCAATTATCATTCCTCTTTCCACACATAACTCCATAAGCTGTTAACATTTCAAATGACATTACTGAATACTCCATCCTTCCAATTACACCTTCAACTGTCACATTACTCTTATTCACATTTAAATCATCCATCACTAACACCCAGTCACTTGCGCTTACCGCTTTACCACCAATATGCTCCCAAAAGTTTCCTATTTCTTCCTGGTTGAGGCTTACATTACTAGCCTCTTGGTTGTTTTATCATTCTTTTTATAATGTTCTTTAACTTCAAGAGTAAAACAGTATTCTTTTTAACCTAATTACTCTGCTATATAAGATGTGTATCAGTGATTGGATGGCCAATCAAAAGACAGCACCAGGGGAAAATAACACTCTTTTGTTTCAATTATGATTTTTTTTTTTTTACTTCATATACTGTTCTACAAGCTCACATGAACTAAACCTAGGCAAATTGGATGGCATCCACTTTGCTACTCTGGTATTTTCAAGCTGGTTTTGGCACATTTCTGGGTTTTGTCACATTCTAAGTTGCCAAAGTCAGCAGAGGCAGGGTAAGGTGATGAGTTGCTTCAAGACTAGAGGATAGATATAACAGCTGTTTACTATTTTCTGTGTGTATTATATTGTAGAGTATTTTCAATGTTTAAGTGATATTTAGTGTATTATTTGGTACAGTGCTGTATATGAATTCCATGGTTTACATAAAGTTTTGATAATCATTTTAAGTATTTTTAGCCTTCAGTCTCAAACCCCCTTTGATAAAGTACAGTGAATTTTTTTACACTTTAGACAACCCTTTTTCATATGTTCTTCACTAATTCATACACTAAAAATAAATTGCACAGAGTACAATATAACGAAAAATCTTGTAAAAGAAATACAGGCAGCACACAACTGTACTGTTCAGAAAGTTTGCAGTCCATGTCAGCAAGTGACTGTCTTCCTGTTTAGAGCATAAATATTTACTTGGTAAATGATAAGGTAAATTGTACAATAAAAAGACTATGGGTGAGAGAGTGGTTTGGTCACATGGAGAGAATGAGTGAGGAAAGATTGACAAAGAGGAAATATGTGTCAGAGGTGGAGGGAATGAGGAGAAGTTGGTGACCAAATTGGAGGTGGAATGAAGGAGTAAAAAAGATACTGAGTGATGGGGCCTGAACATACAGGAGGGTGAAAGGCATGCAAGGAATAGAGTGAATTGGAAGGATGTGGTAAACTGGGGTCAATGTGCTGTCAATGGATTGAACCACACCATGTGAAGTGTCTGGAGGAAACCATGGAAAGTTTTGTGGAGCATAGATGTGGAAAGGGGGCTGTAGTTTCAGTGCATTACACATAACAGCTAAAGACTGTGAACGAATGTGGCCTTTGTTGTCTTTCCTAACACTACGTCGCACAAGTGCAGGAGGAAGGGAGTGTCACTTCATGTGTGGCGGAGTGGCAACAGGACTAAATGAAGGCAGCGAGTATGAATCATGTACATGTGTATACATAAAAATGTCTGAGTATATATATGTACACATTGAAATTTTTTTTTTTTGCTTTGTCACTGTCTCCCGCGTTTGCGAGGTAGCGCAAGGAAACAGACGAAAGAAATGGCCCAACCCACCCCCATACACATGTATATACATACGTCCACACACGCAAATATACATACCTACACAGCTTTCCATGGTTTACCCCAGACGCTTCACACGCCCTGATTCAATCCACTGACAGCACATCAACCCCGGTATACCACATCGATCCAATTCACTCTATTCCTTGCCCGCCTTTCACCCTCCTGCATGTTCAGGCCCCGATCACACAAAATCTTTTTCACTCCATCTTTCCACCTCAAATTTGGTCTCCCACTTCTCCTCGTTCCCTCCACCTCCGACACATATATCCTCTTGGTCAATCTTTCCTCACTCATTCTCTCCATGTGCCCAAACGATTTCAAAACACCCTCTTCTGCTCTCTCAACCACGCTCTTTTTATTTCCACACATCACTCTTACCCTTACGTTACTTACTCGATCAAACCACCTCACACCACACATTGTCCTCAAACATCTCATTTCCAGCACATCCATCCTCCTGCACACAACTCTATCCATAGCCCACGCCTCGCAACCATACAACATTGTTGGAACCACTATTCCTTCAAACATACCCATTTTTGCTTTCCGAGATAATGTTCTCGACTTCCACACATTCTTCAAGGCTCCCAGGATTTTCGCCCCCTTCCCCACCCTATGATCCACTTCCGCTTCCATGGTTCCATCCGCTGCCAGATCCACTCCCAGATATCTAAAACACTTCACTTCCTCCAGTTTTTCTCCATTCAAACTTACCTCCCAATTGACTTGACCCTCAACCCTACTGTACCTAATAACCTTGCTCTTATTCACATTTACTCTTAACTTTCTTCTTTCACACACTTTACCAAACTCAGTCACCAGCTTCTGCAGTTTCTCACATGAATCAGCCACCAGCGCTGTATCATCAGCAAACAACAACTGACTCACTTCCCAAGCTCTCTCATCCCCAACAGACTTCATACTTGCCTCTCTTTCCAAAACTCTTGCATTCACCTCCCTAACAACCCCATCCAGAAACAAATTAAACAACCATGGAGACATCACACACCCCTGCCGCAAACCTACATTCACTGAGAACCAGTCACTTTCCTCTCTTCCTACACGTACACATGCCTTACGTCCTCGATAAAAACTTTCCACTGCTTCTAACAACTTGCCTCCCACACCATATATTCTTAATACCTTCCACAGAGCATCTCTATCAACTCTATCATATGCCTTCTCCAGATCCATAAATGCTACATACAAATCCATTTGCTTTTCTAAGTATTTCTCACATACATTCTTCAAAGCAAACACCTGATCGACACATCCTCTACCACTTCTGAAACCACACTGCTCTTCCCCAATCTCATGCTCTGTACATGCCTTCACCCTCTCAATCAATACCCTCCCATATAATTAACCAGGAATACTCAACAAACTTTTTTTTTTTTTTTTTTTTTTTTTGCTTTGTCGCTGTCTCCCGCGTTTGCGAGGTAGCGCAAGGAAACAGACGAAAGAAATGGCCCAACCCACCCCCATACACATGTATATACATATGTCCACACACGCAAATATACATACCAACACAGCTTTCCATGGTTTACCCCAGACGCTTCACATGCCTTGATTCAATCCACTGACAGCACGTCAACCCCGGTATACCACATCGCTCCAATTCACTCTATTCCTTGCCCTCCTTTCACCCTCCTGCATGTTCAGGCCCCGATCACACAAAATCTTTTTCACTCCATCTTTCCACCTCCAATTTGGTCTCCCTCTTCTCCTCGTTCCCTCCACCTCCGACACATATATCCTCTTGGTCAATCTTTCCTCACTCATTCTCTCCATGTGCCCAAACCATTTCAAAACACCCTCTTCTGCTCTCTCAACCACACTCTTTTTATTTCCACACATCTCTCTTACCCTTACGTTACTTACTCGATCAAACCACCTCACAACACACATTGTCCTCAAACATCTCATTTCCAGCACATCCATCCTCCTGCGCACAACTCTATCCATAGTCCACGCCTCGCAACCATACAACATTGTTGGAACCACTATTCCTTCAAACATACCCATTTTTGCTTTCCGAGATAATGTTCTTGACTTCCACACATTCTTCAAGGCTCCCAGGATTTTTGCCCCCTCCCCCACCCTATGATCCACTTCCGCTTCCATGGTTCCATCCGCTGCCAGATCCACTCCCAGATATCTAAAACACTTCACTTCCTCCAGTTTTTCTCCATTCAAACTCACCTCCCAATTGACTTGACCCTCAACCCTACTGTACCTAATAACCTTGCTCTTATTCACATTTACTCTTAACTTTCTTCTTTCACACACTTTACCAAACTCAGTCACCAGCTTCTGCAGTTTCTCACATGAATCAGCCACCAGCGCTGTATCATCAGCGAACAACAACTGACTCACTTCCCAAGCTCTCTCATCCCCAACAGACTTCATACTTGCCCCTCTTTCCAAAACTCTTGCATTCACCTCCCTAACAACCCCATCCAGAAACAAATTAAACAACCATGGAGACATCACACACCCCTGCCGCAAACCTACATTCGCTGAGAACCAATCACTTTCCTCTCTTCCTACACGTACACATGCCTTACATCCTCGATAAAAACTTTTCACTGCTTCTAACAACTTGCCTCCCACACCATATATTCTTAATACCTTCCACAGAGCATCTCTATCAACTCTATCATATGCCTTCTCCAGATCCATAAATGCTACATACAAATCTATTTGCTTTTCTAAGTATTTCTCACATACATTCTTCAAAGCAAACACCTGATCCACACATCCTCTACCACTTCTGAAACCACACTGCTCTTCCCCAATCTGATGCTCTGTACATGCCTTCACCCTCTCAATCAATATCCTCCCATATAATTTACCAGGGATACTCAACAAACTTATACCTCTGTAATTTGAGCACTCACTCTTATCCCCTTTGCCTTTGTACAATGGCACTATGCACGCATTCCGCCAATCCTCAGGCACCTCACCATGAGTCATACATACATTAAATAACCTTACCAACCAGTCAATAATACAGTCACCCCCTTTTTTAATAAATTCCACTGCAATACCATCCAAACCTGCTGCCTTGCAGGCTTTCATCTTCCACAAAGCTTTTACTACCTCTTCTCTGTTTACCAAATCATTTTCCCTAACCCTCTCACTTTGCACACCACCTCGACCAAAACTCCCTATATCTGCCACTCTATCATCAAACACATTCAACAAACCTTCAAAATACTCACTCCATCTCCTTCTCACATCACCACTACTTGTTATCACCTCCCCATTTGCGCCCTTCACTGAAGTTCCCATTTGCTCCCTTGTCTTACGCACTTTATTTACCTCCTTCCAGAACATCTTTTTATTCTCCCTAAAATTTAATGATACTCTCTCACCCCAACTCTCATTTGCCCTCTTTTTCACCTCTTGCACCTTTCTCAGTTGTTGTTCGCTGATGATACAACGCTGGTGGCTGATGCAGTAGAGAAACTGCTGAAGCTGGTGACTGAGTTTGGTAAAGTGTGTGAAAGAAGAAAGCTAAGAGTAAATATGAATATGAGCAAGGTTATTAGGTACAGTAGGGTTGAGGGTCAAGTCAATTGGGAGGTAAGTTTGAATGGAGAAAAACGGGAGGCAGTGAAGTGTTTTAGATATCTGGGAGTGGATTTGGCAGCGGATGGAACCATGGAATCGGAAGTGAATCATAGGGTGGGGGAGGGGGCAAAAGTTCTGAGAGCATTGAAAAATGTGTGGAAGGCGAGAACGTTATCTCGGAAAGCAAAAATAGGTGTTTGAATGAATAGTGGTTGTGAGGTATGGGCTATAGACAGAGATGTGCGGAGGAGGGTGGATCTGCTGGAAATGAGATGTTTGAGGACAATAGGTGGTGTGAGGTGGTTTGATCGAGTAAGTAATGAAAGGGTAAGAGAGATGTGTGGTAATAAAAAGTGTGTGGTTTAGACAGCAGAAGAGGGTGTTTTGAAATGGTTTGGTCACATGGAGAAAATGAGTGAGGAAAGATTGACAAAGACGATATATGTGTCAGAGGTGGAGGGAACAAGGAGAAGTGGGAGACCAAATTGTTGGTGGAAAGATGGAGTGTAAAAGACTTTGAGTGATTGGGGCCTCAACATGCAGAAGGGCGAAAAGCGTGCAAGGAATAGAGTGAATTGGAACGATGTGGTATACCGGGGTCGACGTGCTGTCAATGGATTGAACCAGGGCAACTGAAACATCTGGGGTAAACCATGGAAAGTTTTGTGGGGCCTGGATATGGAAAGAGAGCTGTGGTTTCGGTGCATTGTACATGTCAGCTAGAGACTGAGTGTGAATGAATGTGGCCTTTGTTGTCTTTTCCTAGTGCTACCTCGAGCACAAGCGACGGGGAGGGGGTTGTCATTTCATGTGTGGTGGGGTGGCGACGGGAATGAATAAGGGCAAACAGTATGAATTATGTATATGTGTATATATGTATATGTCTGTGTGGGTATATATATGTATACGTTGAGATGAACATAGAAAAACTGGAGGAAGTAAAGTGTTTTAGATATCTGGGAGTGGATCTGGCAGCAGATGGAACCATGGAAGCAGAAGTGAATCATAGGGTGGGGGAGGGGGCAAAAATTCTGAGACCCTTGAAGAATGTTTGGAAGTCGAGAACATTATCTCGGAAAGCAAAAATGGGTATATTTGAAGGAATAATGGTTCCAACAATGTTATATGGTTGCAAGGCGTGGGCTATGGATAGAGTTGTGCGCAGGAGGGTGGATGTGCTGGAAATGAGATGTTTGAGGACAATATGTGGTGTGAGGTGGTTGATCGAGTAAGTAATAATAGGGTAAGAGAGATGTGTGGTAATAAAAAGAGTGTGGTTGAGAAAACAGAAGAGGGTGTTTTGAAATGGTTTGGTCACATGGAGAGAATGAGTGAGGAAAGATTGACCAAGAGGATATATGTGTCAGAGGTGGAGGGTACGAGGAGAAGTGGGAGACCAAATTGGAGGTGGAAAGATGTAGTGAAAAAGATTTTCAGTGATCAGGGCCTGAACATGCAGGAGGGTGAAAGGTGTGCAAGGAATAGAGTGAATTGGATTGATGTGGTATACCGGGGTCGACGTGCTGTCAATGGATTGAACCAAGGCAACTGAAACATCTGGGGTATACCATGGAAAGTTCTGTGGGCCTGGATTTGGAAAGGGAGCTGTGGTTTCGCTGCATTATTACATGACAGCTAGAGAATGAGTGTGAATGAATGGGGCCTTTCTTGTCCTTTCCTAGCGCCACCTCGCACACACGAGGGGGGAGGGGGTTGTTATTCCATGTGTGGCGAGGTGGCGATGGGAATAAATAAAGGCAGACAGTATGAATTATGTACATGTGTATATATGTATATGTCTGTGTGTGTACATATATGTGTACATTGAGATGTATAGGTATGTATCTTTGCGTGTGTGGACGTGTATGTATATATATGTGTATGTGGGTGGGTTTGGCCATTCTTTCGTCTGTTTCCTTGCGGTCTCGCTAACGCGGGAGACAGTGACAAAGCAAAATAAATACATAAATAACGTTGAGATGTAAAGGTATGTATATTTGCGTGTGTGGACATGTATGTATATACATGTTTATGTGGGTGGGTTGGGCCATTCTTTCGTCTGTTTCCTTGTGTTACTCGCTAATGCGGGAGAAAGAGACAAAGTATAATAAACATATCTATCTATTCATTTATTTTGCTTTGTCGCTGTCTCCCGCGGAGGGGGTAGAAACCCTCCCCTCCTTGTATTTTAACTTTCTAAAAGGGGAAACAGAAGAAGGAGTCACGCGGGGAGTGATCATCCTCCTCGAAGGCTCAGATTGGGGTGTCTAAATGTGTGTGGATGTAACCAAGATGAGAAAAAAGGAGAGATAGGTAGTATGTTTGAGGAAAGGAACCTGGATGTTTTGGCTCTGAGTGAAATGAAGCTCAAGGGTAAAGGGGAAGAGTGGTCTGGGAATGTCTTGGGAGTATAGTCAAGGGTTAGTGAGAGGACAAGAGCAAGGGAAGGAGTAGCACTACTCCTGAAACAGGAGTTGTGGGAGTATGTGATAGAGTGTAAGAAAGTAAACTCTAGATTGATATGAGTAAAACTGAAAGTTGATGGAGAGAGATGGGTGATTATTGGTGCATATGCACCTGGGCATGAGAAGAAAGATCATGAGAGGCAAGTGTTCTAGGAGCAGCTGAATGAGTGTGTTAGTGGTTTTGATGCAAGAGACCAGGTTATAGTGATGGGTGATTTGAATGCAAAGGTGAGTAATGTGGCAGTTGAGGGAATAATTGGTATACATGGGTTGTTCAGTGTTGTAAATGGAAATGGTGAAGAGCTTGTAGATTTATGTGCTGAAAAAGGACTGGTGATTGGGAATACCTGGTTTAAAAAGAGAGATATACATAAGTATACGTATGTAAGTAGGAGAGATGGCCAGAAAGCATTATTGGATTATGTATTAATTGATAGGCGCATGAAAGAGAGACTTTTGGATGTTAATGTGCTGAGAGGTGCAACTGGAGGGATGTCTGATCATTATCTTGTGGAGGCGAAGGTGAAGATTCGTAGAGGTTTTCAGAAAAGAAGAGAGAATGTTGGGGTGAACAGAATGGTGAGAGTAAGTGAGCTTGGAAGGAGACTTGTGTGAGGAAGTATCAGGAGAGACTGAGTACAGAATGGAAGAAGGTGATTACAAAGGAGGTAAGGGGAGTGGGGGAGGAATGGGAGGTATTTAGGGAAGCAGTGATGGCTTGCACAAAAGATGCTTGTGGCATCAGTAGCGTGGGAGGTGGGCAGATTAGAAAGGGTAGTGAGTGGTGGGATGAAGAAGTAAGATTATTAGTGAAAGAGGAGAGAGAGGCATTCGGACGATTTTTGCAGGGGAATAATGCAAATGAGTGGGAGATGTATAAAAGAAAGAGGCAGGAGGTAAAGAGAAAGGTGCAAGAGGTGAAAAAGAGGGCAAATGAGAGATGGGGTGAGACAGTATCATTAAATTTTAAGGAGAATAAAAAGATGTTTTGGAAGGAGGTAAATAAAGTGCGTAAGACAAGGGAACAAATGGGAACTTTAGTGAAGGGCGCTAATGGGGAGGTGATAACAAGTAGTGGTGATGTGAGGAGATGTAGTGAGTATTTTGAAGGTTCGTTGAATGTGTTTGATGAATGAGAGGCAGATATAGGGTGTTTTGGTTGAGGTGGTGTGCAAAGTGAGAGGGTTAGGAAAAATGATTTGGTAAACAGAGAAGAGGTAGTAAAAGCATTGCGGAAGATGAAAGCAGGTTTGGATGGTATTGCAGTGGAAAAAGGGGGTGACTGTATTGTTGACTGGTTGGTAAGGTTATCTAATGTATGTATGATTCACGGTAAGGTGCCCGAGGATTGGCGGAATGCTTGCATAGTGCCATTGTACAAAGGCAAATTACAGATGTATAAGTTTGTTGAGTATTCTTGGTAAATGAGGGTGAAGGCATGTACAGAGCATCAGATGTTTGCTTTGAAGAATGTATGTGAGAAATACTTAGAAAAGCAAATGGATTTCTGTGTAGCATTTATGAATCTGGAGAAGGCATACGATAGAGTTCATAGAGATGCTCTGTGGAAGGTATTAAGAATGTATGGTGTGGGAGGCAAGTTGTTAGAAGCAGTGACAAGTTTTTATCGAGGATGTAAGGCATGTGTACATGTAGGAAGAGAGGAAAGTGATTGATTTTCAGTAAATGTAGGTTTGCGGCAGGGGTGTGTGATGTCTCCATGGTTGTTTAATTTGTTTATGGATGGGGTTGTTAGGGAGGTGAATGCAAGAGTTTTGGAAAGAGGGGCAAGTATGAAGTCTGTTGTGGATGAGAGAGCTTGGGAAGTGAGTCAGTTGTTGTTTGCTGATGATACAGCGCTTGTGGCTGATTCATGTGAGAAACTGCAGAAGCTGGTGACTGAGCTTGATAAAGTGTGTGAAAGAAGAGAGCTGAGAGTAGATGTGAATAAGAGCAAAGTTATTAGGTGCAGTAAGGTTGAGGGACAAGTCAATTGGGAAGTAAGTTTGAATGGAGAAAAACTGGAGGAAGTGAAGTGTTTTAGATATGGGAGTGGATTTGGCAGCGGATGGAACCATGGAAGCGGAAGTGAATCATAGGGTGGGGGAGGAGGCAAAATTCTGGGAGTGTTGAAGAATGTGTGGAAGTCGAGAACATTATCTTGGAAAGCAAAAATGGGTATGTTTGAAGGAATAGTAGTTCCAACAATGTTATATGGTTGCAAGGCGTGGGCTATAGATAGAGGTGTGCGGAGGAGGGTGGATGTACTGGAAATGAGATGTTTGAGGACAATAAGTGGTGTAAGGTGGTTTGATCGAGTAAGTAATAACAGGGTAAGAGAGATGTGTGGTAATAAAAAGAGTGTGGTTGGGAGAGCAGAAGAGGGTGTTTTGAAATGGTCTGGTCACATGGAGAGAATGAGTGAGGAAAGATTGACAAAGAGGATATATGTGTCAAAGGTGGAGGGAACAAGGAGAAGTGGGAGACCAAATTGGAGGTGGAATGATGGAGTGAAATGGATTTTGAATGATCGGGGCCTGAACATGCAGGAGGGTGAAAGGCGTGCAAGGAATAGAGTGAATTGGAAGGGGATAAAAGTGAGTGCTCAAATTACAGAGGTATACGTTTGTTGAGTATTCCTGGGAAATTGTATGGGAGGGTATTAATTGAGAGGGTGAGGGCATGTCCAGAGCATCAGATTGGGGAACAGCAGTGTGGTTTCAGAAGTGGTAGAGGATGTGTGGATCAGGTGTTTGCTTTGAAGAATGTATGTGAGAAATACTTAGAAAAACAAATGGATTTGTATGTAGCATTTATGGATCTGGAGAAGGCATATGATAAGAGTTGATAGAGATGCTCTGTGGAAGGTGTTAAGAATATATGGTGTGGGAGGCAAGTTGTTAGAAGCAGTGAAAAGTTTGTATCGAGGATGTAAGGTATGTGTACGTGCAGGAAGAGAGGAAAGTGATTGGTTCTCAGTGAATGTAGGTTTGCAGCAGGGGTGTTTGATGTCTCCATGGTTGTTTAATTTGTTTAAGGATGGGGTGGTTTGGGAGGTGAATGCAAGAGTTTTCAAGAGAGGGTCAAGTATGCAGTCTGTTGTGGATGAGAGAGCTTGGGAAGTGAGTTAGTTGTTGTTCGCTGATGATACAAAGCTGGTGGCTGATTCGGGTGAGAATCTACAGAAGCTGGTGACTGACTTTGGTAAAGTGTGTGAAAGAAGAAAGCTGAGAGTAAATGTGAATAAGAGCAAGGTTATTAGGTACAGTAGGGTTGAGGGACAAGCTAATTGGGAGGTAAGTTTAAATGGAGGAAATCTGGAGGAAGTGAAGTGTTTTAGATATCTGGGAGCGGACTTAGCAGCAGATGGAACCATGGAAGGAGAAGTGAATCATAGGGTGGGGGAGGAGGCAAAATTCTGGGAGTGTTGAAGAATGTGTGGAAGTCGAGAACATTATCTTGGAAAGCAAAAATGGGTATGTTTGAAGGAATAGTAGTTCCAACAATGTTATATGGTTGCAAGGCGTGGGCTATAGATAGAGGTGTGCGGAGGAGGGTGGATGTACTGGAAATGAGATGTTTGAGGACAATATGTGGTGTAAGGTGGTTTGATCGAGTAAGTAATAACAGGGTAAGAGAGATGTGTGGTAATAAAAAGAGTGTGGTTGGGAGAGCAGAAGAGGGTGTTTTGAAATGGTCTGGTCACATGGAGAGAATGAGTGAGGAAAGATTGACAAAGAGGATATATGTGTCAAAGGTGGAGGGAACAAGGAGAAGTGGGAGACCAAATTGGAGGTGGAATGATGGAGTGAAATGGATTTTGAATGATCGGGGCCTGAACATGCAGGAGGGTGAAAGGCGTGCAAGGAATAGAGTGAATTGGAAGGGGATAAAAGTGAGTGCTCAAATTACAGAGGTATACGTTTGTTGAGTATTCCTGGGAAATTGTATGGGAGGGTATTAATTGAGAGGGTGAGGGCATGTCCAGAGCATCAGATTGGGGAACAGCAGTGTGGTTTCAGAAGTGGTAGAGGATGTGTGGATCAGGTGTTTGCTTTGAAGAATGTATGTGAGAAATACTTAGAAAAACAAATGGATTTGTATGTAGCATTTATGGATCTGGAGAAGGCATATGATAAGAGTTGATAGAGATGCTCTGTGGAAGGTGTTAAGAATATATGGTGTGGGAGGCAAGTTGTTAGAAGCAGTGAAAAGTTTGTATCGAGGATGTAAGGTATGTGTACGCGCAGGAAGAGAGGAAAGTGATTGGTTCTCAGTGAATGTAGGTTTGCAGCAGGGGTGTTTGATGTCTCCATGGTTGTTTAATTTGTTTAAGGATGGGGTGGTTTGGGAGGTGAATGCAAGAGTTTTCAAGAGAGGGTCAAGTATGCAGTCTGTTGTGGATGAGACAGCTTGGGAAGTGAGTCAGTTGTTGTTCGCTGATGATACAGAGCTGGTGGCTGATTCGGGTGAGAAACTGCAGAAGCTGGTGACTGAGTTTGGTAAAGGGTGTGAAAGAAGAAAGCTGAGAGTAAATGTGAATAAGAGCAAGGTTATTAGGTACAGTAGGGTTGAGGGACAAGTTAATTGGGAGGTAAGTTTAAATGGAGAAAATCTGGAGGAAGTGAAGTGTTTTAGATATCTGGGAGTGGACTTAGCAGCAGATGGAACCATGAAAGCAGAAGTGAATCATAGAGTGGGGGAGGGGGCCAAAGTTCTGGGAGCATTGAAGAATGTGTGGAAGTCGAGAACGTTATCTTGGAAAGCAAAAATGGGTATGTTTGAAGGAATAGTAGTTCCAACAATGTTGTATGGTTAAGAAGTGTGGGCTATAGATAGAGTTGTGCGCAGGAGGGTGGATGTGCTGGAAATGAGATGTTTGAGAACAATATGTGGTGAGAGGTGGTTTGATCGAGTAAGTAATAAAAGGGTAAGAGAGATGTGTCTTGGTAAAAAGAGTGTGGTTGAGAGAGCAGAAGAGGGTGTTTTGAAATGTTTGATCACATGGAGAGAATGAGTGAGGAAAGATTGAGAAAGAGGATATATGTGTCAGAGGTGGAGGGAACGAGGAGAAGTGGGAGACCAAATTGGAGGGGGAAAGATGGAGTGAAAAAGATTTTGAGTGATCGGGGCCTGAACATGCAGGAGGGTGAAAGGCATGCAAGGAATAGAGTGAATTGGAACGATGTGGTATACCAGGGTCGACGTGCTGTCAATGGATTGCACCAGGGCATGTGAAGTGTCTGGGGTAAACCATGGAAATTTTGTGCGGCCTGGATGTGGAAAGGGAGCTGTGGTTTCGGTGCATTATATATGAGAGCTAGAGACTGAGTGTGAACAAACATGGCCTTTGTTGTCTTTTCCTAGCGCTACCTCAAGCACATGCGAGGGGACGGGGCTGTCATTTCATGTGTGGTGGGGTGGCGACAGGAATGAATGAGGGCACACAGTATGAATTGTGTACATGTGTATATATGTATATGTCTGAGTGTGTATATATATATGTATACCTTGAGATGTAAAGGTAAGTATATGTGCGTGTGTGGACGTGTATGTATATGCATGTGTATGTGGGTGGGTTGGGCCATTCTTTCGTCTGTTCCCTTGCACTACTTCGCTAACATGGGAGAAAGCAACAAAGTATAATAAATAAATAAAATATATAAACTTTACCTAGAATAGGCAACAAGCACAAACAGCAAAATCTTGGTACCTGTACATTTCTCAAAGGAACATAAATGAACTAAATAAAATTATTAAAAAGAAGCAAGCATAAGTTTAAATAAGAGGATTTTTCACCTTTTCAATTGATTCCAACAGCAGATCCCCTTTCTTGCTCTTCTGACTTGAGCCAGACACATTCTTGGACCCACTGACAGCCTTTGCCTGATATAGAAATGAAAATATATTAAAATTCACATCTTAAACTGACTTAATGTGGCATTACAGGTGAAACTTACTATTAACTGATCTAACAACCACGGTCATTATCAAATCTTACAAACAAAGGAATGTGGTATGATTGAGTTTTAAGTGGTGATTGCAGTGCTAAGTATAAATCCAAAGACAATTACCTCTCTAACAACAATGTGGAAGAAAAGAGGTCCATAAGATAACTGAGGAATGGCAAAGTACTTATAGGTGGTCTTGAAACGGTCAACAATGTATTCAAACACAGGGTTACCGCTCACAGTTCGAGTTAGATTTCTCTTCTGCAGGAAAGGATCTGTTAGAAAAAAATAAGACAACAAAAGTAAATGCATTATGTTTCAAATTCAATTTACAGAGTAATGGTGTGAGGAGGAGATGGAGTGAGTATTTTGAAGGACTGTTGAGTGTGTTTGATCAAAGAGTGGCAGATGCAGGGTGTTTTGGTTGGGGTGATATGTGAAGCGAGTGAGTCATGGAACTTGGTTTATTGAAGAGAAGAAGAAGCAGTGAAAGCATTGCAAATGATATCTGGTAAAGTAGTGGGAGTGGATGGTACTCCAGTTGAATTTATGAAGAAACAGAGTGACTGTGTCACTGATTGGTTTAGCTATCTATCTATCTATCTATCTATATCTCTGACACCTGTTCCAATTGAAACTCCCCCAAATGGGTGACAACTGCAACAGTCTCCATAACTAAAGAATTCCAGTGCTGCTTCTTAGCCTTCAGTGCCTCACTCTTAACGGGCCACTGGCAGAGGGCAGGTCCAGTGCTGTGTTTGAAAAGGCTTCCACTAATGTTCCTAATGACTGCTTCTAACTAATGCTCCTTTCTACTACATATACCTAATAATCCTACCTAAATGTTCCTTCACATTACTTCTTTCTACTGCTCCTACCATTTTGCCAAAAGGCAGGGCTAGCACATAGTGATTGCTACAGGAAAATCTAGTTATGAAGAATAAGCTGCATGAGGTAAGTGTTGGCAAATGTTACATATGACAAGGAGAAATTGTATGTTTATGGACAGAATGCCAGTAGTCCACACATTAATGAGGCAGAAAGAAAAGACAGTTACCCGGGTTAGAGGAGTGCAACTTAACAATCAGTAAAGTGCTGACTCAATAAGCAGATGACAGTGACCCTCCTGATACTCTGCCAGGTAGTACTGGCAATATATCTCCCTGGTCGTTGGCTGCCTACCAAATACTACCTACTGATTGGATGGTAAGGGTATTCAATGTATGTACGTACGGATAATAATAAAGTGTCTGAGGACTGGTAGAATGCATGTATAATGCCAATGTATAAAGGAAAAGAAGATAAAGGCGAGTCTTCAAACTACAGAAGCACAAGTTTGTTGAGTATACCTGGAAAATTGTATGGGAGGGTAATGATTCAGAGGGTAAAGGAATGTACAGAGCATCAGACTGGCGAGGAACAATGTGTTTTCCGAAGCTGTAGAAGATGTGTGGATCAGGTGTTTGCTTTGAAGGATGTGTGAAAAATACTTAGACAAACAGATGGCTTTATATGTGGCATTTATGGATCTGGAGAAGGCAAAGAAGAAAAGAAAGTGAATGGTTCCCTGTGAAAGTTGGTCTGTGGCAGAGGTGTGTGATGTCTCCAACGATATTTAACTTGTTTATGGATGAGGTGGTGACAAGAAAATGCAAGAGTCTTGGGGAGAGGGGCAAGTATGCAGTCTACTAGGGATGAGAAGGCATGATAAGTGAGTCACTGTTACTCGCTGATGATAAGCACTGGTGGCTGATTCGAGTGAGAAACTGTAGAAGTTGGTGACTGAGTTCAAAAGTGTGTGTGAAAGGAGAAAGTTGAGAATAATTATGAATAAAAACAAGGTTGTCGGGTTTAGCAAGGTAGAGGGACAAGTTAGTTGGGAGGTAAATCTGAATGGAGAAAAATTGGAGGAAATGAAGTGTTTCAGATACCTAGGAGTGGACTTGGCAGCAAATGGAACCATGGAAGTGGAGGCAAATCATAGGGTGGGGGAGAAGGGTGAATGTTCTGGGAGCAATGAAGAATGTGTGGAGAGAACATTATCTCGGAGAGCAAAAATGGGTATGTTTGAAGGAATAGTAGTTCCAACAATATTATATGGTTGCATGGCCTGGGTTATAGATAAGGATGTATGGAGGAGGGTTGATGTACTAAAAATCAAATGTTTGGGGGCAATAGGTGGTAGGCAGTGCTTTGATCTAGCAAGTAACAAAAGGGTAAGAGAGATCTGTGATATGGATTGGACATATGGATAAAACGAGTGAGGAGGGTTGATGAAGAGGATATATGTGTCATAAGTGGAAGGAACAAGGAGAACGAGGAGACCAAATTGGAGTAGGAAAGTTAGAATAAAATATTTTGAGCAATCAGGGCCTGAACATGCAAGAGGGTGAAAGGCAGGCACAGAATAGAGTAAATTGGAATGATGTGATATACTAGGGTCAACGTGCCATCAATGAACAGAACCAAGGCATGTGAAACATCTGAAGTAATCCATGGAAATGTCTGTGGGGCTTGGATGTGGACAGGGAGCTATGGTTTCGGTGCAATACACATGATGGCTCATGCATGGATGTGAGCAGATATGGCTTTTCTTCATGTTTTCTTGTGCTACCCTGCTGACATATGAGGTGGTGATGCTGTTTCCTGTGGGGTACGGTGGTTCCAGGAAAGGATGAAGGCAAGCAAGTATGAATAAGTACATGTGTATATATGTATACGTATGTATATGTATATATAAATATATGTATAATATATGGATAGAGTTGTGCGCAGGAGGATGGATGTGCTGGAAATGAGATGTTTGAGGACAATGTGTGGTGTGAGGTGGTTTGATCGAGTAAGTAACGTAAGGGTAAGAGAGATGTGTGGAAATAAAAAGAGCGTGGTTGAGAGAGCAGAAGAGGGTGTTTTGAAATGGTTTGGGCACATGGAGAGAATGAGTGAGGAAAGATTGACCAAGAGGATATATGTGTCGGAGGTGGAGGGAACGAGGAGAAGAGGGAGACCAAATTGGAGGTGGAAAGATGGAGTGAAAAAGATTTTGTGTGATCGGGGCCTGAACATCCAGGAGGGTGAAAGGAGGGCAAGAAATAGAGTGAATTGGAGCGATGTGGTATACAGGGGTTGACGTGCTGTCAGTGGATTGAATCAAGGCATGTGAAGCGTCTGGGGTAAACCATGGAAAGCTGTGTAGGTATGTATATTTGCGTGTGTGGACGTGTGTATGTACGTGTGTATGGGGGTTGGGCCATTTCTTTCGTCTGTTTCCTTGCGCTACCTCGCAAACGCGGGAGACAGCGACAAAAAAAAAAAAAAAAAAAAAAAAAAAAAAATATATTATCCCTGGGGATAGGGGAGAAAGAATACTTCCCACGTATTCCCTGCGTGTCGTAGAAGGCGACTAAAAGGGGAGGGAGCGGGGGGCTGGAAATCTTCCCCTCTTGTTTTTTTTTAATTTTCCAAAACAAGGAACAAAGAAGGGGGCCAGGTGAGGATATTCCCTCCAAGGCCCAGTCCTCTGTTCTTAACGCTACCTCGCTAACGCGGGAAATGGCAAATAGTTTGAAAGAAAGAAAGAAAAGAAAAGAAATATATGTATGTGTGTAAGGCTTGGTAAACAGAGAAGAGGTTGTGAAAGCTTTGCAGAAGATGAAAGCTGGCAAGGCAGCGGGTTTGGATGGTACTGCACCGGAATTTATTAAAAAGGGGGTGAATGTGTTGTTGACTGGCTGGTAAAGACATTCAATGTATGGATGGTTCATGGTGAAGTGCCTGAGGATTGTGGGAATGCATGCATAGTGCCATTGTACAAAGGCAAAGGGGATAAAGGTGAGTGTTCATACTACAGAGGTATAACTTTGCTGAGTATTCCTGGGAAAATGTATGGGAAGGTATTGATTGAGAGGGGAAAGGCATGTACAAAGCATCAGATTGGGGAAGAGCAGTGTGGTTTCAGAAGTGGTAGAAGATGTCTGGGTCAGGTGTTTGCTTTGAAGAATGTATGTGAGAAATACTTAGAAAAACAGATGGATTTGCATGTAGCATTTATGAATCTGGAGAAGGCATATGATAGGGGTTGATAGAGATGCTTTGTGGATTTTTTTTTTTTTTTCTTTGTCACTGTCTCCCGCGTTAGCGAGGTAGCGCAAGGAAACAGACGAAAAAATGGCCCAACCCACCCACATACACATGTATATACATACACATCCAAACTCGCAAAAATACATACCTATACATCTCAACGTATACATATATATACACAAACAGACATATACATATATCCACATGTACATAATTCATACTGTCTGCCTTTATTTATTCCCATCGCCACCCCGCCACATAGTATTAAGATAGTATATGGATAGTATTAAGAGTATATGGTGTGGAAGGGAAGTTGCAAGAAGCAATGAAAAGTTTTTACCAAGGATGTAAGGCATGTGGACAAGTAGGAAGAGAGGAAAGTGATTGGTTGCCAATGATTGTCAGGAAAGAAACCTGGATGTTCTAGCTCTGAGTGAAACGAAGCTCAAGGGGAAGAGGAAAGAATGGTTTGGAAAAGTCTTGGGAGAGGTCAGGGGTTGGTGAGAGGACAAGATCTAAGGAAGGAGTAGCACTAATCCTGAAGCAGTTGTGGGAAAGTGTGATAGTAAGAAAGGAAATTCTAGACTGATGTGGATAAAACTGAAAGTGGATGGAGAGAGATGCTTATGCATATGGTCATGAGAAGGAAGATCATGAGAGGCAAGTGTTTTGGGAGTAGCTGAGTGAGTGTGTCAGCAGGTTGATGCAAGATACCAGGTAATGGTGATAGGTGATTAAATGCAAAAGTGAGTAAAGTGGCACTTGAGGGTATAACTGGTGTACATGGGATATTCAGCGTTGTGAATGGAAATGGTAAAGAGCTTGTGGACTTGTGCACTGAAAAAAGACAGGTGATTTGGAATATCTGGTTTAAAAAGACAGATATACATAAGCATACACATGTGAGTAGGAGATGGTCATTGGGCACTATTGGATTACATGTTAATTGACAGGCGTGTAAAAGAGAGACTTCTGGTTGTTAATAAGCTGAGAGGGGTAGCTGGAGGGATGTTAGATCACTATCTTGTGGAGGTGAAGATTCGGAGAGGTTTTCAAAAAGGAAGAGAGAATGCTGGGGAGAAAAGAGTGGTGAGTAAGTGAGCTTGGAAAGGATACTTGTGTGAGGAAGCACCAGGAGAGATTGAGTGTAGAATGGCAAAAGGTAAGAGCAAATGACGAGAAAGGAGTGGGTAAGGAAAGAGATGCATTCAGGGAAGCAGTGATGGCATATGCAAAAGATGCATGTGGCATGAGAAAGATGGGAGGTGGGCAGATTAGAAAAGGTAGTGAGAAGTGGACTGAAGAAGTAAAGTAGTTATTGAAAGAGAAAAGAGAGGCTTTTGGACGATACTTACAAGGAAGGAGTGCAAACGACTGGGAGATGTATAAAAGAACGCAGCAGGAGGTCAAGAGGAAGGTGCAAGGGTTGCAAAAGAGGGCAAATGAGAGTTATGGTGAGAGAGTATCATTAAACTTTAGAAAGAATAAAAAGAGACTTGTGTGAGGAAGTACCAGGAGAGACTGAGTACAGAATGGAAAAAGGTGAGAACAAAGGATGTAAGGGGAGTGGGGGAGAAATGGGATATATTTAGGGAAGCAGTGATGACTTGCGAAAAAAAAGATGCTTGTGGCATGAGTAGCGTGGGAGGTGGGCAGATTAGAAAGGGTAGTGAGTGGTGGGATGAAGAAGTAAGATTATTAGTGAAAGAGAAGAGAGAGGCATTTGGACAATTTTTGCAGGGAAATAATGCAAATGAGTGGGAGATGTATAAAAGAAAGAGACAGGAGGTCAAGAGAAAGGTGCAAGAGGTGAAAAAGAGGGCAAATGAGAGTTGGGGTGAGACAGTATCATTAAACTTTAGGGAGAATAAAAGCGGATGGAACCATGGAAGCGGAAGTGAATCATAGGGTGGGGGAGGGGGCGAAAATCCTGGGAGCCTTGAAGAATGTGTGGAAGTCGAGAACATTACCTCGGAAAGCAAAAATGGGTATGTTTGAAGGAATAGTGGTTCCAACAATGTTGTATGGTTGTGAGGCGTGGGCTATGGATAGAGTTGTGCACAGCAGGGTGGATGTGCTGGAAATGAGATGTTTGAGGACAATGTGTGGTGTGAGGTGGTTTGATCGAGTAAGTAACGTAAGGGTAAGAGAGATGTGTGGAAATAAAAAGAGCGTGGTTGAGAGAGCAGAAGAGGGTGTTTTGAAATGGTTTGGGCACATGGAGAGAATGAGTGAGGAAAGATTGACCAAGAGGATATATGTGTCAGAGGTGGAGGGAACGAGGAGAAGTGGGAGACCAAATTGGAGGTGGAAAGATGGAGTGAAAAAGATTTTGAGTGATCGGGGCCTGAACATGCAGGAGGGTGAAAGGCGGGCAAGGAATAGAGTGAATTGGATCAATGTGGTATACCGGGGTTGACGTGCTGTCAGTGGATTGAATCAGGGCATGTGAAGCGTCTGGGGTGAACCATGGAAAGCTGTGTAGGTATGTATATTTGCGTGTGTGGACGTATGTATATACATGTGTATTGGGGGTGGGTTGGGCCATTTCTTTCGTCTGTTCCCTTGCGCTACCTCGCAAACACGGGAGACAGTGGGGGGGGGGGGGGGGGGTGTTGAGTATTCCTGGGAAAATATATGGGAGGGTACTGAGTGAGAGGGTGAAGGCATGTACAGAGCATCAAATTGGGGGGGAGCAGTGTGGTTTCAGAAGTGGTAGAGGATGTGTGGATCAGGTGTTTGCTTTGAAGAATGTATGTGAGAAATACTTAGAAAAACAAATGGATTTTTTTTTTTTTTTTTTTTTTTTTTTTTTCTGTCTCCCGCTTCACTTCACTTCACTTCCTCCAGTTTTTCTCCATTCAAACTCACCTCCCAATTGACTTGACCCTCAACCCTACTGTACCTAATAACCTTGCTCTTATTCACATTTACTCTTAACTTTCTTCTTTCACACACTTTACCAAACTCAGTCACCAGCTTCTGCAGTTTCTCACATGAATCAGCCACCAGCGCTGTATCATCAGCGAACAACAACTGACTCACTTCCCAAGCTCTCTCATCCCCAACAGACTTCATACTTGCCCCTCTTTCCAAAACTCTTGCATTCACCTCCCTAACAACCCCATCCATAAACAAATTAAACAACCATGGAGACATCACACACCCCTGCCGCAAACCTACATTCACTGAGAACCAATCACTTTCCTCTCTTCCTACACGTACACATGCCTTACATCCTCGATAAAAACTTTTCACTGTTTCTAACAACTTGCCTCCCACACCATATATTCTTAATACCTTCCACAGAGCATCTCTATCAACTCTATCATATGCCTTCTCCAGATCCATAAATGCTACATACAAATCCATTTGCTTTTCTAAGTATATCTCACATACATTCTTCAAAGCAAACACTTGATCCACACATCCTCTACCACTTCTGAAACCACACTGCTCTTCCCCAATCTGATGCTCTGTACATGCCTTCACCCTCTCAATCAATATCCTCCCATATAATTTACCAGGAATACTCAACAAACTTATACCTCTGTAATTTGAGCACTCACTCTTATCCCCTTTGCCTTTGTACAATGGCACTATGCACGCATTCCGCCAATCCTCAGGCACCTCACCATGAGTCATACATACATTAAATAACCTTACCAACCAGTCAACAATACAGTCACCCCCTTTTTTAATAAATTCCACTGCAATACCATCCAAACCTGCTGCCTTGCCGGCTTTCATCTCCCGCAAAGCTTTTACTACCTCTTCTCTGTTTACCAAATCATTTTCCCTAACCCTCTAACTTTGCACACCACCTTGACCAAAACACCCTATATCTGCCACTCTATCATCAAACACATTCAACAAACCTTCAAAATACTCACTCCATCTCCTTCTCACATCACCACTACTTGTTATCACCTCCCCATTTGCGCCCTTCACTGAAGTTCCCATTTGCTCCCTTGTCTTACGCACTTTATTTACCTCCTTCCAGAACATCTTTTTATTCTCCCTAAAATTTAATGATACTCTCTCACCCCAACTCTTATTTGCCCTTTTTTTCACCTCTTGCACCTTTCTCTTGACCTCCTGTCTCTTTCTTTTATACATCTCCCACTAAATTTCATTTTTTCCCTGCAAAAATCGTCCAAATGCCTCTCTCTTCTCTTTCACTAATACTCTTACTTCTTCATCCCACCACTCACTACCCTTTCTAATCAACCTACCTCCCACTCTTCTCATGCCACAAGCATCTTTTGCGCAATCCATCACTGATTCCCTAAATACATCCCATTCCTCCCCCACTCCCCTTACTTCCATTGTTCTCACCTTTTTCCATTCTGTACTCAGTCTCTCCTGGTACTTCCTCACACAAGTCTCCTTCCCAAGCTCACTTACTCTCACCACCCTCTTCACCCCAACATTCACTCTTCTTTTCTGAAAACCCATACAAATCTTCACCTTAGCCTCCACAAGATAATGATCAGACATCCCTCCAGTTGCACCTCTCAGCACATTAACATCCAAAAGTCTCTCTTTTGCGCGCCTGTCAATTAACACGTAATCCAATAACGCTCTCTGGCCATCTCTCCTACTTACATAAGTATACTTATGTATATCTCGCTTTTTAAACCAGGTATTCCCAATCATCAGTCCTTTTTCAGCACATAAATCTACAAGCTCTTCACCATTTCCATTTACAACACTGAACACCCCATGTATACCAATTATTCCCTCAACTGCCACATTACTCACCTTTGCATTCAAATCACCCATCACTATAACCCGGTCTCGTGCATCAAAACCACTAACACACTCATTCAGCTGCTCCCAAAACACTTGCCTCTCATGATCTTTCTTCTCATGCCCAGGTGCATATGCACCAATAATCACCCATCTCTCTCCATCAACTTTCAGTTTTACCCATATTAATCGAGAATTTACTTTCTTACATTCTATCACATACTCCCACAACTCCTGTTTCAGGAGTATTGCTACTCCTTCCCTTGCTCTTGTCTTCTCACTAACCCCTGACTTTACTCCCAAGACATTCCTAAACCACTCTTCCCCTTTACCCTTGAGCTTCGTTTCACTCAGAGCCAAAACATCCAGGTTCCTTTCCTCAAACATACTACCTATCTCTCCTTTTTTCACATCTTGGTTACATCCACACACATTTAGGCACCCCAATATGAGCCTTCGAGGAGGATGAGCACTCCCCGCGTGACTCCTTCTTCTGTTTCCCATTTTAGAAAGTTAAAAAATACAAATACAAATGGATTTGTATGTAGCATTTATGGATCTGGAGAAGGCATATGATACAAGAGTTGATAGAGATGCTCTGTGGAAGGTATTAAGATTATATTGTGTGGGAGGGAAGTTGTTAGAAGCAGTGAAAAGCTTTTATCAAGGATGTAAGGCATGTGTACATGTAGGAAGAGAGGAAAGTGATTGGTTCTCAGTGAATGCAGGTTTGCGGCAGGGGTGTGTGATGTCTCCATGGTTGTTTAATTTGTTTATGGATGGGGTTGTTAGGGAGGTGAATGCAAGAGTTTTGGAAAGAGGGGTAAGTATGAAGTCTGTTGGGGATGAGAGAGCTTGGGAAGTGAGTCAGTTGTTGTTTGCTGATGATACAGCGCTGGTGGCTGATTCATGTGAGAAACTGCAGAAGCTGGTGACTGAGTTTGGTAAAGTGTGTGAAAGAAGAAAGTTGAGAGTAAATGTGAATAAGAGCAACGTTATTAGGTACTGTAGGGTTGAGGGTCAAGGCAATTGGGACGTAAGTTTGAATGGAGAAAAACTGGAGGAAGTGAAGTGTTTTAGATATCTGGGAGTGGATTTGGCAGCGGATGGAACCATGGAAGCGGAAGTGAATCATAGGGTGGGGGAGGGGGCAAAAATTCTGGGAGCCTTGAAGAATGTGTGGAAGTCGAGAACATTATCTCGGAAAGCAAAAATGGGTATGTTTGAAAGAATATTGGTTCCAACAATGTTATATGGTTGCGAGGCGTGGGCTATGGATAGAGTTGTGCGCAGGAGGGTGGATGTGCTGGAAATGAGATGTTTGAGGACAATATGTGGTGTGAGGTGGTTTGATCGAGTAATAATCGGGTAAGAGAGAAGTTTGGTAATAAAAAGAGTGTGGTTGAGAGAGCAGAAGTGGGTGTTTTGAAATGATTTGGTCACATGGGAATGAGTGAGGAAAGATTGAGAAAGGGATATATGTGTCAGAGGTGGAGGGAACGAGGAGAAGTGGGAGACCAAATTGGAGGTGGTAAGATGGAGTGAAAAAGGTTTTGAGTGACCGGGGCCTGAACATGCAGGAGGGTGAAAGGCGTGCAAGGAATAGAGTGAATTGGAACGATGTGGTATACCGGGGTCGACGTGCTGTCAATGGATTGAACCAGGGCATGTGAAGCGTCTGGGGTAAACCATGGAAAGTTCTGTGGGGCCTGGATGTGGAAAGGGAGCTGTGGTTTCGGTGCATTATTACATGACAGCTAGAGACTGAGTGTGAACGAATGGGGCCTTTGTTGTCTTTTCCTAGCGTTACCTCGCACACATCAGGGGGGAGGGGGTTGTTATTTCATGTGTGGCGAGGTGGCGATGGGAATGAATAAAGGCAGACAGTATGAATTATGTACATGTGTATATATGTATATGTCTGTGTGTGTATATATATGTATACGTTGAGATGTATAGGTATGTATATTTGCGTGTGTGGACGTGTATGTAATTACATGTGTATGTGGGTGGGTTGGGCCATTCTTTCATCTGTTTCCTTGCGCTACCTCGCTAACGCGGGAGACAGCGACAAAGAAATTAATATAAATGTATATGAGGATATGTATATGTATGTGTATGGGTGTTTATGCATATATATGTGTATATCAGAGGATGGGCCATTCTTCATCTGTTTCCTTGCACTACCTCACTGATGCAGAAAACAGCGATTAAGTATAATAATAACAACATAACCACAGAAAGCACTCCCTGATTGTATCTGGCCAACTGCTGAAATGGGGACTATTTCTGTTATGACAACTGTTAGACAAGGCACAAGAATGCTTTACATGGATGTAAAGAAAGTAAACCATAAGTAAACTGACTCTGTGCAATGTATTGCCTCATTAGCTTAAATCTTTTTGGTTACTCAAGCATAACAGCATAATATTCATTACTTAGCTCATCACTAGCTATGGCTATTAGGTGTAATATTTGGTTTTGTTGGACATCTTTACATAATCACACAGGCTCTTTCATCTTCAGTTCTTGACAGCTCATTTAAAGATGGTAACACTCTAAATACCTGCTGGTCTACACATATCGAACATAATGATCAATGCAAAACATCAGAGAATTCAAGCTCATCTAATAATATAATTTACCCTCAGCAGACTAAAGACTATAATTCAGACTCTGAACCCTGATCTCTGTCATATGACAAATCTTCAAAGGAAACATGTTTCTCAAAGTTTTTATATACCACTCACACAACTTCCCTATCTGCATATAAAATTAACATATTTGGGCTTATCAAATGAGCAAAGATGAGTGAAAAAGCTTATCATGTCTTCCAAACAGATTTTGCAATTCACAAGAAATATCATATCAACTTCAATAAACAGTAAAGCTTCCTTGGCTGAACCTCTCTTACATGTGGACATAGCTTCTGATAACAGGCCTGCTTGAAGCTATGAATCCACTTAGGGGGAGTCTGGTTTTTGTGGCTAAGATTGGCAGGTCTCAATGTACGGTGGATATTTGGACAGCTAGAAACTATGCTGGATGGGATAAATCTATCATATCTAGATCCTAGTGCTCTGACAGAACATGATGCCCCAATATATGTAGATCCTTAGGAAACAATAGAGTTTAAGAATAAAAAATATCTGGGATAAGGTAAATCCACAGGTATACATCAAAGGTAAAAACAGACTGACAGGTCATCATACAGAGCCAAAGCTTAAATCTATAAAATGAGAACTAACTGATAAAATATATAAAAAAATATATCTTCACTGTGAATATCTCAACAAATGAAACCTGAATGCATGATCCTTATACATACCTTCTATTGCAATCTTTTTACTCCAGGTTTTTTCAGCTCTTGTCATACGTTGCAGTTGACGAACGTTGATGACAAAATCTGTCATTTTATAACCAACAGTGTAGAACCTAAACATATCCAGCCATAGTTTACCAACACATTCTGTGTTGCTGCATCGCCATTTGTCTCCTAATTCTGCTGGATCTGCAACAAAATTAAAACAATTTTTAAAAAGTTCTTTTCTGTGTAAGTTTAATACACAATGACCTATCATTTTCCTTTTATTTCTCAAAAGGTTCATAATCGGTAAAGGTCAAGACACCCCAACAAAAATGCATTTTTGCATTCTGACAATGTGGTTAAAGTACTCACATGTTAGACCTAAAGAAATGTATCCAAATCACACTCAAAACTTTGAAAAAAGAGCCCCTTGTTCACTCACCAACAAATGGACATTTAGTCAATGCTCAATGCAACTAAAAAAGCTGAAACTTAATACTCCCTTGAGTAGAAGTAGAAGTATCCAGCCCCACCTTGATCTCAATTTTTTTGTGATTAATCTGCTAGTTTCTATTATGACCAGCCAGTTATGTAATTCCTCAATTGTAAATTTTCAGCCAAACGGCTGCCTGAATTCAATACACCATCCTTTATATATTTCATTAATTTACACACCTGAACTCTCTCCCCCCATCCCACAGCATGATACTTGGACTATGCCTGATTTTTGACCTACCATCTTCCTAGAAGAGTGTCTATCTCCAGCGAATTTGACTGTGAGGGATACTCAAACTGGATACCTTTACCACTGAACTAATGAGTCACTCTCAATAGGTCTACATCAGAGCTGCGGATGTCTCACTGTAAACAACATGACACAGACATATTTCTCACTCCTACTGGAATTGTAACCAAACTGACCAAATTGACTGTTGAAGTTGTCACCAAGCACCAGCATCATACCACCAAGATGTCTATCACCATAATCACCTTGTATCAACCAGTGCTCATACCCTTACAAGAACTGTCCTATACCTATTACTAATTGTGTCAAAAACAACCTATAAACAAATGCACAGCTATGAGGGTAACTAGCTTTGTTTTACTATAGTTACATGTATGTTAACTACCCCATTACTAAAATGCAACAAATGTGAAAATATTCATCACTTCATGTTCACAATACATATTGTATGCCAACACAGTATTACTGCAATTCAATAAGTATGTACCTTTACATCACCTGATGTTCATCAGCAAATAAAGTCTGTCAACACAATACTACTGCAATTTGACAAATGAGTAATTTTACATCACATAATGTTCAACTAATCACCACCAAGTGTATAATGTATAAACCATAAAATCTGCTCCACAAAACTTCCTCTACTATGTAGATTTACATCACTCAAATGCTTATCCAAAGCATAGAAGTATCCAGTTCCATCTTGATCATTTGAGATTTATTAACTAGTTACAATTATGATCCCCAAATCAAAAGCAGGGGTGCAGCTTTCCACAGACTATGATGCCTTCAATAAAAGCATTAGAAATATATTTCTGACACACGAACTACGTAAAACAGTTGGAAACATTGTCATAGAGTTTGTTTTGGTTCACTGTACCCATAATGCCCTATGCACTAGTGACAGATTCAAGAGTGAAATTGGAGAAGTTGGTGACTCAGTTTGGTAGGGTGTGTAAAAGGAGGAAGTTGGGAGTAAATGTGAATAAATGCAATGCAATATGATTCAGCAGAGTTAAGGGGCAGGGTGGCTCAGGTGTGAGTCTGAACGGAGAAAAACTGAAGGAAGTTAAATGTTTTAGATACCTGAGAATGGACATGGCAGTGAATGGAACCATGGAAGCAGAAGTGAGTCATAGAGTGGAAGAGGGGGCGAAGGTCCTGGGAGCACTGAAGAATGTGTGGAAAAACAGATCATTACCTGGGAGAGGAAAAGTGGGCATGTTTGAAGGTATGGTACTCCTAACATCATTATACAAATGTAAGGCATGGGCTACAGATAAGACTCTGCGAAGATAGCGGGTGTGCTGGAAATGAAATGTTGGAAGAAAATAAGTTGTGAGAGGTGGTTTAATCATGTAAGTAATGAAAGGGTAAGAAAGAGGCCTTGTAATAAAAAGTGCATGGTTGAGAAAGCAGATGTGTGCTGAAAGGTTTGGACATAAAGAGAATGAGTGAGGAAAGGTTGACATTGGACATATAGAGCGAATGAGTGATGGGAGTTTTAAGAAATGTAGGGATGTGTGAATCAGATGTTTATGGTGAAGATGACCGTGGAAAAGTATTTAGCAAGAGGTAAGAAGTTGTATGCAGCTTTTATGGATCTGGAGAAAGCATATGACAGAGCTGAGTGGAATGCTTCATGGGATGTGTTAAGGATACATGGGGTAGGAGGACAACCGCTGGATGGAATGATAGCCTTCTACTGCAGAGGAAATGCATGTGTAAGAGAGGATGGAGAGTTGAGTGAAAGTTCTGATATGCATGTGGGTGTGAGGCTGGGCTGTGTGATGTCACTGTGGCTGTTTGTGGATGATATTGTGCTGCTTGCTGTGAGTGCAGAAGGTTGTAAGCGTGTTTTGTGGAGTGTAAGAATAGGCACTGAAGGTAAATGCAAGTATAAGTAATGAAGTTTGAAAGAAAACAGAAAGTACAGATTTTGTAAAACCATACATGGTGAAAGAAAAAAGTGCGCTAAATTGTGCTAAGGATATGGGGGGAGAGAGACTGGAAGAGGTGTGAGAATTTAGGTACTTAAGAGCTGTCTTGAGTAAGTTTGGTGATTTGGAAGGATAGATAAGAAAGAGAGCAATTCAGGGTACCTTGCTAGAATAATGAAGGGTAGAGGTGCAAGGATGGAAGTGAAGAGAGGATTAAGGGCCAACACAGTCATCCCAACCCTGACCAATGTAGCCAAAACATGGACATAAAATGAGTCACAGAGGTCAAGAATCCAGGCAGTGGAAATGAGCTATCTGAGAAGAGCATGTGGTGTGACTAGATGGGATGAAAAAAGAAATAAAGGGTTGTATGAGAGATGTGGTATGACAGGAAATGCAAAGGGAATTCATTGTGGAGTGGTAGCGTGGGAGAAACATAGTACTTTGAGGTGGTTTGGGCATGTGGAAAGAATGCAAGACTAAAAGTTCACAAGGAATGTGTATGATAGTACAATTAAAGAGGCTGGTGTGAAGGGAAGACAACCTGTGACATAGGCAAATAGGGTGAAAGAATGCTGGAGGGAAAGAAATGGTAGAAAATAAGCAAGTATATGCAAGGAAGGCATGTAAGGATAGGAATAAGAGAAGACTTTTGCCATGGTCACCCCTTTGACGCGAGTTCCCAGAGGGAACGGGCATCAGAGATATAGATGGATAGGTAGTATGCAAAAAACTATTGCAAACACTGTCGTGTTCACAAAGTTCAGCTGTCCATTCATATGGCTTTAATATAAACACTCATGGAATTTCTTTACATGCTTAGAGTTTTTAGCTAAGTACAGAAGATTTTTTCTCATTTAAAACAGCATCAGGAATCTTGCAAAACAAGTAACAGCCTAGCACCTAATAATTTTGCATGTGATATGGAAATAATATCAGTTTTAAAATAAAGCTGGATGTATTAGTGTAATATGAGAGAATATACAGTCCTATCCATAACACACTTCAACAAGCCATATAATAATCTTCAATGCATTCGTGTAACACTGAACAACATCCTGTACTGTATGTGAGTGATTATGTCCAGAAAGAAACAGATACTTTCTAACACATAAATGTGCTTAAGTTTTCAACTTATATGAAGAGTGCAATCATTATAGTGTTCATACAGCTAATCTATCCATGCATCCAGATTTAATACAAACAAACATGGCATCTTCTCAGAGGCTTTTTCTCCACCTGTTGAGTTTCTGGCTAAATACAGAAATTTTCTTGTTTAAGCTAGAATTCTGGCACTCCTAAAATGAGTAAAGCCCAGCACCTGCTAGTTTTGCCTGTAACCCAGAAAAACTGTCAGTCTTATCATTAAAACTATAAGACCTAATGATACATGACACAATAAAATTCTGTCCATAAAGCACTTTATTTTGCTATATGAAGGTGAATTCTAATCTATCTATCTATGATGCCCATTCCCTTTGGGACTTCCCTCAAGGGGGGTGACCATGTCAAAAGAGTCTTTATATAAAACTGGTGAACTCTAATGCTGCTTCTAAGCCTTTCAGTGCCTCACACATAAAAAGGCCCCAGACAGAGGGCACTCTAGTGACATGTTTCCAGAAGCTTCTAACTGATGTTCCTTATGACAACTTCTGCCTAATGTTCCAACTTACTACTTTCTACCTAATGCTCACATATAAAAATTTCTATCTACTTCTACCTGTTGCTCCTACTATTTTGCCAAAAGGCTGGGCTAGCACACAGCACTCACTACAGGAAAATCTAGTTACAAAGAATGAGCTGCATGAGTCAAGTGTTGTCAAGTGTTATGTTTGACAAGGAGAAACTGTGAGTACGTGGACAAAATGCCTGCAGTCCATGTGAGACTTAGCACAAAAAAAGTTACCTGGGTCATTGGAGTGCAACTTGACAACCACTGAAGTGTTGGCTCACCAAGTAACCATCACTAATCAAACTGATACCCAGAATAGTAGTACCAAAAATATACCTCCCAGATCAGTGGCTGCCTTCAACTCCTACCTACAAAGCAGTAAATTCTAATATACTCCAGTAACACACGAAACAACATACTGTACTAGTGGGGACCCATCTCTCAAACATTCTCTACTACCATATAGTTTCTTAAATCAATGTATGCTATCTGCATTAACCAAGTCCTCAGCCATTCTATTTCATTGATCACTAGTCATACTATAAAAAAGTTTTTTTTACTTCTTTTCTACTAAGCTTCTTGCTTAATTTCATATGTCCTCTGGTTGCTCTATCCTTACACCTTTAAAAGAACTGATCTCTGTTCATCATTGACCTGATTTAAAAACTTAGTGGCTATGATCAGGTCACACCTCACTCTTCCTTCTTCCAAGGTGGGCATATCTAAAGCCTTTAAACTTTCTAACTTTATTTTTATCATACTTGATCATCGTTTCCCAGATCAGCAAGGAAACAAACGAAACATGGCCAATCCACTCATATACACAAACATATATATATAAAAGCACATACATGTGCATTGATCTATTCTTATTTTATTTTGCTTTGTCGCTGTCTCCCGCATCTGCGAGGTAGCACAAGGAAACAGATGAAAGAAATGGCCCAACCCACCCCCACACACATGTATATACATACACGTCCACACATGCAAATATACATACCCATACATCTCAATGTACACATATATATACACACACAGACACATACATATATAACCATGCACACAATTCACACTGTCTGCCTTTATTCACTCCCATCGCCACCTCGCCACACATGAAATAACATCCCCCTCCCCCCTCATGTGTGCGAGATAGCGCTAGGAAAAGACAACAAAGGCCACATTCGTTCACACTCAGTCTTTAGCTGTCATGCAATAATGCACCGAAACCACAGCTCCCTTTCCACATCCAGGCCCCACACAACTTTCCATGGTTTACCCCAGACACTTCATATGCCCTGATTCAGTTTATTGACAGCACGTCGACCCCAGTATACCACATCGATCCAATTCACTCTATTCCTTGCCCGCCTTTCACCCTCCTGAATGTTCAGGCCCCGATCACACAAAATCTTTTTCACTCCATCTTTCCACCTCAAATTTGGTCTCCCATTTCTCGTTCCCTCCACCTCTGACACATATATCCTCTTGGTCAATCTTTCCTCACTCATTCTCTCCATGTGACCAAACCATTTCAAAACACCCTCTTCTGCTCTCTCAGCCACACTCTTTATATTTCCACACATCTCTCTTACCCTTACATTACTTACTCAATCAAACCACCTCACACCACACATTGTCCTCAAACATCTCATTTCCAGCACATCCACCCTCCTGTGCACAACTCTATCCATAGCCCATGCCTCACAACCATAGAACATTGTTGGAACCACTATTCCTTCAAACATACCCATTTTTGCTTTCCAAGATAATGTTCTCGACTTCCACACATTCTTCAAGGCTCCCAGGATTTTTGCCCCCTCCCCCACCCTATGATTCACTTCCGCTTCCATGGTTCCATCCGCTGCCAGATCCACTCCCAGATATCTAAAACACTTTACTTCCTCCAGTTTTTCTCCATTCAAACTTACCTCCCAATTGACTTGACCCTCAACACTACTGTACCTAACAACCTTGCTCTTATTCACATTTACTCTTAACTTTCTTCTTTCACACACTTTACCAAACTCAGTCACCGGCTTCTGCAGTTTCTCACATGAATCAGCCACCAGCGCTGTATCATCAGCGAAAACAACCGACTCACTTCCCAAGCTCTCTCATCCCCAACAGACATCATACTTGCCCCTCTTTCCAAAACTCTTGCATTTACCTCCCTAACAACCCCATCCATGAACAAATTAAACAACAATGGAGACATCACACACCCCTGCCGCAAACCTACATTCACTGAGAACCAATCACTTTCCTCTCTTCCTACACGTACACATGCCTTACATCTTCGATTAAAACTTTTCACTGCATCTAACAACTTGCCTCCCACACCATATATTCTTAATACCTTCCACAGAGCATCTCTATCAACTCTATCATATGCCTTCTCCAGATCCATAAATGCTACATACAAATCCATTTGCTTTTCTAAGTATTTCTCACATACATTCTTCAAAGCAAACACCTGATCCACACATCCTCTACCACTTCTGAAACCACACTGCTCTTCCCCAATCTCATGCTCTGTACATGCCTTCACCCTCTCAATCAATACCCTCCCATATAATTTACCAGGAATACTCAACAAACTTATACCTCTGTAATTTGAGCACTCACTCTTGTCCCTTTGCCTTTGTACAATGGCACTATGCACGCATTCCGCCAATCCTCAGGCACCTCACCATGAATCATACATACATCAAACAACCTTACCAACCAGTCAACAATACAGTCACCCCCTTTTTTAATAAATTCCACTGCAATATCATCCAAACCTGCTGCCTTGCAGGCTTTCATCTTCTGCAAAGCTTTTACTACCTCTTCTCTGTTTACCAAATCATTTTCCCTAACCCTCTCACTTTGCACACCACCTCGACCAAAACACCCTATATCTGCCACTCTATCATCAAACACATTCAACAAACCTTCAAAATACTCACTCCATCTCCTTCTCACATCACCACTACTTGTTATCACCTCCCCATTAGCCCAATTAACTGAAGTTCCCATTTGCTCCCTTGTCTTACGCACCTTATTTACCTCCTTCCAGAACATCTTTTTATTCTCCCTAAAATTTAATGATACTCTCTCACCCCAACTCTCATGTGCATATACATACATATACATATCAACATATACACATATACATATTTATTTATTTATTTTTTTTTTTTTCTTTTTGCTTTGTCGCAGACTCCCGCGTTTGCGAGGTAGCGCAAGGAAACAGACGAAAGAAATGGCCCAACCCACCCCCATACACATGTATATACATACGTCCACACATGCAAATATACATACCTACACAGCTTTCCATGATTTACCCCAGACGCTTCACGTGCCTTGATTCAATCCACTGACAGCACGTCAACCCCGGTATACCACATCGCTCCAATTCACTCTATTCCTTGCCCTCCTTTCACCCTCCTGCATGTTCAGGCCCCGATCACACAAAATCTTTTTCACTCCATCTTTCCACCTCAAATTTGGTCTCCCACTTCTCCTCGTTCCCTCCACCTCTGACACATATATCCTCTTGGTCAATCTTTCCTCACTCATTCTCTCCATGTGCCCAAACCATTTCAAAACACCCTCTTCTGCTCTCTCAACCACGCTCTTTTTATTTCCACACATCTCTTTTACCCTTACATTACTTACTCGATCAAACCACCTCAAATCACACATTGTCCTCATACATCTCATTTCCAGCACATCCACCCTCCTGCGCACAACTCTATCCATAGCCCACGCCTCGCAACCATACAACATTGTTGGAACCACTATTCCTTCAAACATACCCATTTTTGCTTTCCGAGATAATGTTCTCGACTTCCACACATTCTTCAAGGCTCCCAGAATTTTCGCCCCCTCCCCCACCCTATGATCCACTTCCGCTTCCATGGTTCCATCCGCTGCCAGATCCACTCCCAGATATCTAAAACACTTCACTTCCTACAGTTTTTCTCCATTCAAACTCACCCCCCAATTGACTTGACCCTCAACCCTACTGTACCTGATAACCTTGCTCTTATTCACATTTACTCTTAACTTTCTTCTTTCACACACTTTACCAAACTCAGTCACCAGCTTCTGCAGTTTCTCACATGAATCAGCCACCAGCGCTGTATCATCAGCGAACAACAACTGACTCACTTCCCAAGCTCTCTCATCCCCAACAGACTTCATACTTGCCCCTCTTTCCAAAACTCTTGCATTCACCTCCCTAACAACCCCATCCATAAACAAATTAAACAACCATGGAGACATCACACACCCCTGCCGCAAACCTACATTCACTGAGAACCAATCACTTTCCTCTCTTCCTATTAATTTATATTTATTTATTTATTTTTATTTTGCTTTGTCGCTGTCTCCCGCGATTGTGAGGTAGCGCAAGGAAACAGACGAAAGAAATGGCCCAACCCACCCCCACACACAATGTATACACACACACATCCACACACGCAAATATACATACCTATACATCTCAATGTACACATATATATACATATACAGACACATGCATATATACCCATGCACACAATTCACACTGTCTGCCCCCATTCACTCTCATCGCCACCTCGTCACACATGGAATACCTTCCCCCTCCCCCCCTCATGTGTGCGAGGTAGCACTAGGAAAAGACAACAAAGGCCCCATTCGTTCACACTCAGTCTCTAGCTGCCACGCGATAATGCCCGAAACCACAGCTCCCTTTCCACATCCAGGCCCCACACAACTTTCCATGATTTACCCCAGACGCTTCACATGCCCTGGTTCAATCCACTGACAGCACGTCAACCCTGGTATACCACATCGATCCAATTCACTCTATTCCTTGCCTGCCTTTCACCCTCCTGCATGTTCAGGCCCCGATCACACAAAATCTTTTTCACTCCATCTTTCCACCTCAAATTTGGTCTCCCACTTCTCCTCGTTCCCTCCACCTCTGACACATATATCCTCTTGGTCAATCTTTCCTCACTCATTCTCTCCATGTGCCCAAACCATTTCAAAACACCCTCTTCTGCTCTCTCAACCACGCTCTTTTTATTTCCACACATCTCTTTTACCCTTACATTACTTACTCGATCAAACCACCTCACATCACACATTGTCCTCATACATCTCATTTCCAGCACATCCACCCTCCATAGCCCACGCCTCGCAACCATACAACATTGTTGGAACCACTATTCCTTCAAACATACCCATTTTTGCTTTCCGAGATAATGTTTTCAACTTCCACACATTCTTCAAGGCTCCCAGGATTTTTGCCCCCTCCCCCACCCTATGATTCACTTCCGCTTCCATGGTTCCATCCACTGCCAGATCCACTCCCAGATATCTAAAACACTTTACTTCTTCCAGTTTTTCTCCATTCAAACTTACCTCCCAATTGACTTGACCCTCTACCCTACTGTACCTAATAACCTTGCTCTTATTCACATTTACTCAACTTTCTTCTTTCACACACTTTACCAAACTCAGTCACCGGCTTCTGCAGTTTCTCACATGAATCAGCCAACAGTGCTGTATCATCAGCGAACAACAACTGACTCACTTCCCAAGCTCTCTCATCCACAACAGACTTCATACTTGCCTCCTCTTTCCAAAACTCTTGCATTTACCTCCCTAACAACCCCATCCACAAACAAATTAAACAACAATGGAGACATCACACACCCCTGCCGCAAACCTACATTCACTGAGAACCAATCACTTTCCTCTTTTCCTACACGTACACATGCCTTACATCCTCGATAAAAACTTTTCACTGCTTCTAACAACTTGCCTCCCACACCATATATTCTTAATACCTTCCACAGGGCATCTCTATCAACTCTATCATATGCCTTCTCCAGATCCATAAATGCTACATACAAATCCATTTGCTTTTCTAAGTATTTCTCACATACATTCTTCAAAGCAAACACCTGATCCACACATCCTCTACCACTTCTGAAACCACACTGCTCTTCCCCAATCATATACATACAGATATATACATATATACACTCGTACATATTCATACTTGTTCGCCCTCATCTATTCCTGGTGCCAACCCACCCCACAGGAAACAGCACCGGCACCCCATGCTTCAGCGAGGCAGCACCAAGAAAAGACAAAAAAAGGCCACATTCACTCACATTCAGTCTCTAGCTGTCATGTGTAATGCACCAAAACTATAGCTCCCTATCCACATCCAGGCCCTACAGACCTTTCCATGGTTTACCCAACATGTTTCACATGCTCTGCTTCAGTCCACTGACAGCACATAAACCCGGTATACCACATTGTTCCAATTAACACTATTCCTTGCACGCCTCTCACCATCCTCTGTGTTCAGGCCCCAATCGCTCAAAATCTTTTTTACTCCACCTCCATTTAGGTCTCCTACTTCTTGTTCCCTCCACTTCTGACACATATATCCTCTTTTTCAACCATTCTTCCCTCATTCTCTCAATATGTCCAAACCATTTCAACACACCCTCTTATGCTCTCTCAACTGCACTCTTTTTATTACCACACATCTCTCTTACCCTTTCATTACTTACTCAATCAAACCACCTCACACCACATCTTGTCCTCAAACATTTCATTTCCAACACATCCACCCTCCTCCACACAACCCTATCTATAGCCCATGCCTTACAACTATATAATACTGTTGAAACTACTATTCCTTCAAACATACCCTTTTATGTCCTCCGATATAATGTTCTCTCTTTCCACACATTCCTCATTGCTCCCAGAACCTTCGCCCCTTCACCCACCCTGTGACTCACTTCTGCTTCCATGGTTCCATTCGATGTTAAATCCACTCCCAGATATTCAAAACACTTCACTTCCCCTAACATTTCTCTATTCAAACTTATATTCCAACTAACTTGTCCCTCAACCCTACTGAACCTAATAATCTTGCTCTTATTCACATTCATTCTTAACTTTCTCCTTTCACACACTTTCCAAACTCAGTCACCAACTTCTGCAGTTTCTCACTCGAATCAGCCACAAGTGCTGTATCATCAGTGACTCACTTCCCAGGCCCTCTCATCCCCAACAGACTGCATACTCGCCCCTCTCTCCAAAACTCTTGCAATTACCTCCCTAACAACCCCACCCATAAACAAATTAAACAACCATGGGGACATCACATACCCCTGCCACAGACAGACCTTCACTGGGAACCAATCGCTCTCCTCTCTCCCTATTCATACACATGCCTTACATCCTTGATAAAAACTTTTCATTGCTTTTAGCAGCTTACCTCCCACACCACATACTCTAACACCTTCCACAAAGCATCTCTATGAACCCTATTATATGCTTTCTCCAGATCTATATACGCTACATACAATTCCATCTGTTTTCCTAAATATTTCTCACACATTTTTCAGTGCAAACACACTGCTCCTTACCAATCTGATACTCTGTACATACCTTCATCCTCTAAATCAATACCCATCCATACAATTTTCCAGTAATACTCAACAAACTTATGCCTCTGTAGTTTGAACACTCACCTTTATTTCCTTTGCCTTTGTACAATGGCACTATACATGCATTCCGCCAATCCTCACGCACTTCACCATGGTCCAAACATACACTGAATATCCTTACCAAACAATCAACAACACAATCATCCCTTCTCAATAAATTCCACTGCATTACCATCCAAACCCACTGCCTTGCCAGATTTCATCTTCCGCAAGGCTTTCACTACCTCTTCTCTTAACCAAAGCATTCTCCCTAACCCTCTCACTTCGCACACCATCCCAAACAAAACATCCTACACCTGCCACTCTATCATCAAACACAATCAACAAACCTTCAAAATACTCACTCCATTTCCTTCTCACTTCATCACTACCTGTTATCACTTCCTTCCTTGCTCCCTTCACCGATGTTCCCATTTGTTCTCTTATCTTATGCATATTGTTTACCTCCATCCAAAACATCTCATTATTCTTCCTAAAGTTTAATTATACTCTCTCATCCCACCTCTCGTTTGCCCTTTTTTTCAATCCTTGCACCCTTCTCTTGACCTCCGGGCACGTTCTTTCATACCTCTACCAGTCATTTATCCTCCTTCCTTGTAAGTATCGTCCAAACACCTCAACCCTACTGAACCTAATAATCTTGCTCTTATTCACATTCATTCTCAACTTTCTCCTTTCATACACTTTCCAAACTCAGTCACCAATTTCTGCAGTTTCTCACTCGAATCAGCCACAAGTGCTGAATCATCAGTGACTCATTTCCCAGGCCCTCTCATCCCCAACAGACTGCACACTCGCCCCTCTCTCCAAAACTCTTGCAATTACCTCCCTAACAACCCCACCCATAAACAAATTAAACAACCATGGGGACATCACATACCCCTGCCACAGACAGACCTTCACTGGGAACCAATCGCTCACCTCTCTCCCTATTCGTACACATGCCTTACATCCTTGACAAAAACTTTTTATTGCTTTTAGCAGCTTACCTCCCACACCATATACTCTAACACCTTCCACAAAGCATCTCTATGAACCCTATTATATGCTTTTTCCAGATCTATACACGCTACATACAATTCCATCTGTTTTTCTAAATATTTCTCACACATTTTTCAGTGCAAACACACTGCTCCTTACCAATCTGATACTCTGTACATACCTTCATCCTCTAAATCAATACCCACCCATACAATTTTCCAGTAATACTCAACAAACTTATGCCTCTGTAGTTTGAACACTCACCTTTATTTCCTATGCCTTTGTACAATGGCACTATACATGCATTCCGCCAATCCTCACGCACTTCACCATGATCCATACATACACTGAATATCCTTACCAAACAATCAACAACGCAATCATCCCTTCTCAATAAATTCCACTGCATTACAATCCAAACCCACTGCCTTGCCAGATTTCATCTTCCGCAAGCTTTCACTACCTCTTCTCTTAACCAAAGCATTCTCCCTAACCCTCTCACTTCGCACACCATCCCAAACAAAACATCCTACACCTGCCACTCTATCATCAAACACAATCAACAAACCTTCAAAATACTCACTCCATTTCCTTCTCACTTCATCACTACCTGTTATCACTTCCTTCCTTGCTCCCTTCACTGATGTTCCCATTTGTTCTCTTATCTTATGCACATTGTTTACCTCCATCCAAAACATCTCATTATTCTTCCTAAAGTTTAATTATACTCTCTCACCCCACCTCTCGTTTGCCCTTTTTTTCAATCCATGCACCCTTCTCTTGACCTCCGGGCACGTTTTCATACCTCTACCAGTCATTTATCCTCCTTCCTTGTAAGTATAGTCCAAACACCTCTCTTTTCTCTTTCACAAACCACTTCACTCACCAAAACTTAGATCTCTTAATTCTGTTACTGCCTTTGTTACCTTCATCCAAACACTCTCTATATGGGAAATGACATGCCCAGAAATACTGATAAAAAATGGGAATTTTCTCCCGTGAACATAAATAAAAATGCTCACATTTTTATGCTACACATGATCTTTATGTTACATATTAAGGGAAATGCTGTAGCATATCCATGGAGTGCATCCCTCCATGCATCCAGATTCAGCGTAAGCAAACATCATCACAGGTCAGAGTTCCTATGCTCATCTCTGCCTTCTTCTATTCAGTAAATATTGTGATAAAGTATTTCCTACAATTGGAAAAACTTAAAACAACTTCATCTGTCTTACAGCTACAGGTTGAGGATCCTTTATCCGAAATGCATGGAACCAGAAGTGCTTCAGATTTTGAATTTCTTCAGATTTTGGAATATCTATGTATGCATAATGAGTTTTGTAAAACAGGATGGTATGAAAACAAATGGGTCAGAGTTGAAACATACCTCAACATTTCAAACGTGCAACGGTCTTCCTCAGGAGATACTGATTCCAACATTTGGCGGGAATGTGTTACCTAGCAAATGAAGGTCACCTGGTCAGATGCCTTGGCATTGTCAGTCTCTGATTGGATCACTTGTCCTGCTACCTCCAAATGTTCACAGTGATCTCCACTGCCTGATGCAACCAGCAGATGAACCCAGACATTGTGTTAATGTTGTCTTTGTTAGGAACATACACTGCTTCTCATGTCTTTCTTATTTGTTTGCTAAGGCCCTTGTGCAGTATTCTTGCCTTGTTCCATTGCACGGATTTGCAGCGACGAGTTCCACTCTATTCACACAAGGTCTGGTTTCATCTGCTGGTCGCATCAGGGAGCAGAGTTCACTTTGACAGGGTGGAGGCAGAAAAGACAAGCGATCCAATCAGAAAGCTACATGCCAAGACATCCAATTGGGTGACCATCATTTTCTGGGAACATAGTCCTGCTGAATGCTGGAATCAGTATCTCCTGAGGAAGATCGTTGAATGGTCAAAACCTGTTGTTTCCATATCATCTTGTTTTCCACATTTGTCATGAAGGATAAAAGATAATGAGATATCTGGGGATGGGACCCAAGTCTAAACACAAAATCCATTTATATTTCATATACACCTTATACACAGAGCCTGAAGGTAATCTATACAATATCTTTTATAATTTTGCACGAGAAACAAAGTTTGTGTAACAGTGAACCATCAGAAAGCTAAGGTGACAACCTCAACTTTTAAATGGCCTTTTCAAATGTTTACTCCAGAATTATCTGCCTCACTAACGATGGTTTTTGTCTTAGAAGTCTCTCTTTTGATTTTATTAACTGGCATGATTTCTTGTTCTATTATGAATGTATCATGCTCTAGTCCTTCAATAAATCCATCATACAATTTTACCATTTCGTCTATAGGCACTTTTCTGTAGCATTAACTAAGTCATCTTCAACATCTCTTATCAAGATCACCTTGATTCAAAACCATTTCAGCTATTTCACTATTGGTCACTGAATCAACAACTGGAGCCTCATTATCTATAGGCCTTTTTGACATTTTCAAGAATATCTTTGTAACACAGAGCAGAGAATAAGCAAAAAACACAGTGAGTAATGCACATAGGTCTGGCGGTGATGATGGGTTTTAACAAACTGTCGCCAACGGAGCATCGGAGCCCAGCATGGGCAAGTGAGGTCACGTGTGGAATTTTCCACTTGCAATGTCATGTCGCCACTCAAAAAGTTTCAGATTTTGAAGCATTTCAGATTTCAGATTTTCTGATTAGGGATGCTCAACATATATTACAAAAAATAGTTATCTTCAGCCTAAATATTTCTAACCCTGCTCCTGTGAATCCTACATCATCAAAGTGTGAGGATATGTAAAGAATGAAGAATGTTATGAGAACATGTGATTGCCATAGAATCATTATCAACATCATTATAATGTAAACTCCAAGTACACCTTCAGGGGTTCCTGCAACTTCAAAAGTGCACTAAAAACAAAAGTTAGAAAAGAATGGATTCCTTTGAAGTAAGAAGTTCTTTGACAAAATTGTATTTCAAAGATACAACCTCGTTGAAAGTGACTCTTCAAACATGGTGTAGTCAAATGCTGGCAGAGTTTACTAATGCCAGTATTGTACAAAAAAATATCTAAATGCAAGAATATCAAATTACAAAGTAACAAAAAAGAGATCAGCCTATATAAAATCTTTATATCTTACAGCAATACTCTTGACTGCCTTTTCCCAAATTAATAACGTAGGGCAAGGAAGAGACAAAGAAAGGCCACATCTGCTCATATTCATTCTCCACTATAAACATACTAACATAAAAATATCAAGGTAAAGTTAAAACCAATGTACAATAGACTACTTACGCAAGTAAGAATCTCCATCAGGATTGGGGTGTAATTGATGAAGAACTGGGAGAACTGGTGGTTGGTGCTGTTGCAGGAAATGCACGACCATCAGTGGGAACACATGAGGGGGAAGAGTTCCTCGGGACTGATCATCTATCTGGCAAAGCTGCATGCAAAATCTGTGAGACTTCATACTCAGTAACTGACATTTTTTTCATCATACTAGATCAGTTGGTACTACATCAGGTGGATTCTGTCACCAAAAGAAGCAAAGTTGTAAAGGAAGCCTCTTTCTAAAATATCATTCTTTACCTTAATCATATTCATAACAAAGAACATTTGGTGATCTGCCAAACATTCTCAAATTCCATATTGGCCTTCAAGGACTATTATTGTCTCTTGCCTCTAACTCCTATGTATTCCACTGCTCTTTTCCTTAATCACCTATCATAAGTTTCATTTCTTCAGTCAATTTCACAGACTAAAGGAAAGTCTCTCACACACTATAGAATTCTACACTTTCTTCTAAACATTGTTTCCCAAATTTACCTACCTGCCATTGGCCCTTACTTGTGCTATTAGTTATCCTTTTTCGTTACATTATTTCAGATCTCAAACTTGTTCACACATGCTGGAGAAACACTTATTCTATTAAAGCATTCTCATTTCTAGTACAAGCAAGGTGATAGTTTGACGTAGGTGACAAAGTAAAATACATATTCTTTCCATATTTGTTTTTTAAAAATTGCTACTTAGTCACTGTCACTAGCATATGGGTGGAGAAGACAGATAAGAAACATTATGGGAAGTCTTAAATTCCCTTACCATTTGAATGCAGGATGTAACCCACATGATAAATACTAAACACAGACACGGGTATATTTATTCATTTATTTATAAATAAATATATATTCATTCATTCATTATGCTTAGTCACTGTCTCCCATGTTAGAGAGGTAACGCAAGGAAACAGACAAAAGAATGGCCCAACACACCCTCATAGACATGTATATACATAAACACCCACACATGCACATATATATTTTCATACATTTCAACATATACATACATATACATACACACACATGTACATATATACACATGTATATATTCATACGTGCTGCCTTCATCCATTCCCATTGCCATCCCTCCAAACATGAAATGTCACCCTCCTCCCCCTGCACTCACACAAGGTAGCACTAGGAAAAGACAACAAAGTCCACATTCATTCACACTCAGTCTCTAGCTCTCATGTGTAATGCACTGAAACCACAGCTCCCTTTCCAACATCTAGGACCCACAAAACTTTCCATGGTTTACCCCAGACACTTAACATGCCCTGGTTCAAACCATTGACAGAACGTCCACCCCAGTATACCACATCTTTCCAATTCACTCTATTCCTTGCATGCCTTTCACCCTCCTGTACGTTCAGGTCCCAATCACTCATAATCTTTTTCACTTCATCCTTTCACCTCCAATTTGGTCTCCAGCTTCTCCTTCTTCCCTCCACCCATGACACATACATTCTCCTTCTCAATCTTTCCTCCCTCATTATCTCCATGTGTCCAAACCATTTCAACACACCCTCTTCTGCTCTCTCAACCACAATCTTTTCTTTACCACACACCTCCCTTACCCTTTCATTACTTATTTGATCAAACCACCTTACACCGCATGCTGTACTCACACATTTCATTTCCAACAAATCCACCCTCCTCCGCACAACCCTATCTATAGCCCATGTCTCGCAACCATATACCATTGCTGGAATCACTATTTCTTCAAACACCCATTTTTGCTCTCCATGATAACGTTCTCCCCTTCCACACATTCGTCAACACTCCCAGAACCCTCCCATACCCTATGACTCACTACCGCTTCCATGGTTCCATCTACTGCTAAGTCCACTTCCAGATATCTAAAACACTTCACTTCCTCTAGATTTCTCCATTAAAACTTACTTCCCAATTAACTTGTCCCTCAACCCTACTGAACCTCATAATCTTACTCTTATTCACATTTACTCTCAACTTCCTTCTTTTACACACTTTAGGGAAGCAGTGATGGCTTGCGCAAAAGATGCCTGTGGAATGAGAAAGATGGGAGGTGGGCAGATTAGAAAGGGTAGCGAGTGGTGGGATGACAAAGTAAGATTGTTAGTGAAAGAGAAGAGAGAGGCGTTTGGACGATTTTTGCAGGGAAATAGTGCACATGACTGGGAGATGTATAAAAGAAAGCAGCAGGAGGTCAAGAGAAAGATGCAAGAGGTGAAAAAAGGGTAAATGAGAGTTGGGGAGAGAGAATATCATTAAATTTGAGGGAGGCGTGGGCTATAGATAGAGTTGTGCAGAGGAGGGTGGATGTGCTGGAAATGAGATGTTTGAGGACAATATGTGGTGTGAGGTGTTTTGATCGAGTAAGTAATGAAAAGGTAAGAGATATGTGTGGTAATAAAAAGAGTGTGGTTGAGAGAGCAGAAGAGGGTGTTTTGAAATGGTTTGGTCACATGGAGAGAATGAGTGAGGAAAGACTGAGAAAGAGGATACATATGTCAGAGGTGGAGGGAACGAGAAGAAGTGGGAGACCAAATTGGAGGTGGAAGGATGGAGTGAAAAAGATTTTGAGTGATTGGGGCCTGAACATGCAGGAGGGTGAAAGACATGCAAGGAAAAAAGTGAATTGGAACGATGTGGTATACCGGCGTCGACGTGCTGTCAATGGATTGAACCAGGGCATGTGAAGCATCTGGGGTAAATCATGGAAAGTTCTGTGGGGCCTGAATATGGAAAGGGAGCTGTGGTTTCAGTGCATTATACATGACAGATAGAGACTGAGTGTGAACAAATGTGGCCTCTGTTGTCTTTTCCTAGCGCTACCTCGCACACATGTGGGGGGAGGGGGTTGTTATTTCATGTGTGGCGGGGTGGCGACGGGAATGAATAAGGGCAAACAGTATGAATTATGTTCATGTGTATATATGTATATACCTGTGTGTGTATATATATATGTATATGTTGAGATGTATAGGTATGTATATGTGCGTGTGTAGATGTGTATGCATATACATGTGTATGTGGGCGGGTTGGGCCATTCTTTCGTCTGTTTCCTTGCGCTATCTCGCTAACAGGGAGACAGCGACAAAGTATAATAAAAATCGATAAAAAAAGATGCTTTGGAAGGAGGTAAATAAAGTATGCAAGACAAGAGAACAAATGGGAACATCGGTGAAGGAGGTTAATGGGGAGGTAATAACAAGTAGTGGTGAAGTGAGATGGAGTGAATATTTTGAAGGTTTGTTGAATGTGTTTGATGACAGTGGCAGACATAGGGAGTTCTGGTTGAGGTATTGCAGTGGAATTTATCAAAAAAAAGGAAGTGACTTGTTGACTGGATGGTCAGGATATTCAATGTATGCATGGTTTATGGTAAAGTGCCTGAGGATTGGCAGAATGCATGCATAGTGCCATTGTACAAAGGCAAAGGGGATAAGAGAGTGCTCAAATTACAGAGGTATAAGTTTTTTCCTGGGAAATTATATGGGAGGGTATTGATGAGAGGATGAAGGCATGTACAGAGCATCAGATTGGGGAAGAGCAGTGCGGTTTCAGAAGTGGTTAAGGATGTGCGGATCAGGTACTTGCTTTGAAGAATGTATGTAAGAAATACTTAGAAAAACAGATGGATCTGTATGTAGCAATTATGGATCTAGAGAAGGCATATGATTGAGTTGATAGAGATGCTTTGTGGAAGGTATTAAGAGTGTGTGGTGTGGGAGGCAAGTTGCTAGAAGCAGCGAATAGTCTTTACCAAGGATGTAATGCATGTATGTATACAAGTAGGGAGAGAGGAAAGTGATTGGTTCCCAGTGAATGTCAGTTTGCGGCAGGGCTGCATAATGTCTCCATGATTTTTTTAATTTGTCTATGGATGGGGTATTAGGGAGGTAAATGCAAGAGTTTCACAGAGAAGGGCAAGTATGCAGTCTGTTGTGGATGAGAGGGCTTGGGAAGTTAGTCAGTTGTTGTTCGCTGATGATACAGCGCTGGTGGCTGATTCGGGTGAGAAACCGCAGAAGTTGGTGACTGAGTTTGGTAAAGTGTGTGAAAGAAGAAAGCTGAGAGTCAATGTGAATAAGAGTAAGGTTATCAGGTTCAGCAGGGTTGAGGGACAAGTTAATTGAAAGGTAAGTTCGAATGGAGAAAAACTGAAGGAAGTAAAGTGTTTTACATACCCTGGGGGTGGATTTGGCAGCAGATGGAACCATGGAAGTGGAAGCGAGTAACAGGGTGGGGGAGGGAGCGAAGGTTCAGGGAGCGTTGAAGAGTGTGTAGAAGGCGAGAACATTATCTCCAAAAGCAAAAATGGGTATGTTTGAAGGAATAGTGGTTCCAACAACGTTATATGGTTGCAAGGCATGGGCTATAAATAGGGTTGTGCAGAGGAGGGTAGATGTGTTGGAAATGAGATGTTTGAGGACAATATGTGGTGTGGGGTGGTTTGATCAAGTAAGTAATGAAAGGGTAAGGGAAATGTGTGATAATAAAAAGAGTGTGGTTGAGAGAGCGGAAGAGGATGTATTGAAATGGTTTGATCACATGGAGAGAATGAGTGAGAAAAGATTGACAAAGAGGATATATGTGCCAGAGGTGGAGGGAACAAGGAGAAGTGGGAGACCAAACTGGAGGTGGAAGGATGGAGTGAAAAAGATTTTGAGCAATCAGGGCCTGAACATACAGGAGGGTGAAAGGCATGCAAGGAATAGACTGGATTGGAATGATGTGGTATACCGGGGTTGACGTGCTGTCAATGGATTGAACCAGGGAATGTAAAGCGTCTGGGATAACCATGGAAGGTTATGTGGGGCCTAGATGTGGAAAGGGAGCAGTGGTTTCGGTACAGTACACATGACAGCTAGAGACTCAGTGTGAACGAATGTGGCCTTTGTTGTCTTTCCCTCGCACTACCTCGCATGCGCTGGGGGAGGAGGGGTGCCATTTCATGCGTGGCGGGGTGGCGACAGGAATGGATGAAGGTAGCAAGTATGAATATGTACATGTGCATATATGTATATGTCTGTGTATGTATATGTACGTATACGTTGAAATGTATAGATATGTATATGGGCGCGTGTGGGTGTTTATGTATATCCATATGTATGTGGGTGGGCCATCCTTTCATCTGTTTCCTTGCACTGGCGGAATGCTTGCATAGTGCCACTGCACAAAGACAGAGGGGATGAGAGTGAGTGCTCAAATTACAGAGGTATAAGTTTGTTCAGTATTCCTGGGAAATTATATGGGAGGGTATTGATTGAGAGGGTGAAGGCATGTACAGAGCATGAGATTGGAGAAGAGCAGTGTGGTTTCAGAAGTGGTAGAGGAAGTGTGCATCAGGTGTTTGTTTTGAAGAATGTATGTGAGAAATACTTAGAAAAGCAAATGGATTTGTATGTAGCATTTATGGATCTGGAGAAGGTATATGATAAGAGTTGATAGAGATGCTCTGTGGAAGGTATTAAGAATATATGGTGTGGGAGGTAAGTTGTTAGAAGCAGTGAAAAATTTTTACCAAGGATGTAAGGCATGTGTACGTGTAGGAAGAGAGGAAAGTGATTGGTTCTCAATGAATGTTGGTTTGCGGCAGGGGTGCGTGATGTCTCCATGGTTGTTTAATTTGTTTATGGATAGGGTTGTTAGGGAGGTGAATGCAAGAGTTTTGGAAAGAGGGGCAAGTATGCAGTCTGTTATGGAGGAAAGAGCTTGGGAAGTGAGTCAGTTGTTGTTCCCTTAAGATACAGTGCTGGAGGCTGATTCGGGTGAGAAACTGCAGAAGCTGGTGACTGAGTTTGGGAAAGTGTGTGAAAGAAGAAAGTTGAGAGTAAATGTGAATAAGAGCAAGGTTCTCAGGTACAGTAGGGTTGAGGGACAAGTCAATTGGGAGGTAAGTTTGAATGGAGAAAAACTGGAGGAAGTGAAGTGTTTTAGATATTTGGGAGTGGATTTGGCAGCGGATGTAACCATGGAAGCGGAAGTGAATCATAGGGTAGGGGAGGGGACAAAAGTTCTGGGAGCGTTGAAGAATATGTGGAAGTCGACAACATTATCTCGGAAAGCAAAAATGGGTATGTTTGAAGGAATAGTGGTTCCAACAATGTTATATGGTCGCAAGGCATGGGCTATAGATAGAGTTGTGCGGAAGAGGGTGGATGTGCTGGAAATGAGATGTTTGAGGACATTATGTGGTGTGAGGTGGTTTAATCGAGTAAGTAATAATAGGGTAAGAGAGATGTGTGGTAATAAAAAAGAGTGTGGTTGAGAGAGCAGAAAAGGGTGTTTTGAAATGGTTTGGTCATATGGAGAGAATAAGTGAGGAAAGACTGATCATAAGGATATATGTGTCAGAGGTGGAGGGAACGAGGAGAAGTGGGAGACCAAACTGGAGGTGGAAAGATGGAGTGAAAAAGATTTTGAGTGATCGGGGCCTGAACATGCAGGAGGTTGAAAGGCATGCAAGGAATAGAGTGAATTGGAACGATGTGGTATACCGGGGTCGACGTGCTGTCAATGGAATGAACCAGGGCATGTGAAGCGTCTGGGGTAAACCATGGAAAGTTGTGTGGGGCCTGGATGTGGAAAGGGAGCTGTGGTTTCGGTGCATTATTACATGACAGCTAGAGACTGAGTGTGAACGAATGTGGCCTTTGTTGTCTTTTCCTAGCGCTACCTCGCGCACATGCGGGGGAGGGGGTTGTCATTTCATGTGTGGCGGGGTGGCAATGGGAATGAGTAGAGGCGAACAGTATGAATTGTGTATATATGTATATGTCTGTGTGTGTATATATATGTATATGTTGAGATGTATAGGTATGTATATTTGTATGTGTGGATGTGTATGTATATACATGTGTATGTGGGTGGGTTGGGCCATTTTTTCATCTGTTTCCTTGCACTACCTCACTGATGCAGGAGACAGCGACAAAGTAAAATAAATAAAAAAAAAATAATAATAATGGTCTCTATTCCATAAGGTTAAAGACTATAAAAAGACAATAGTCCAAGAGAATTATTTCACCAGTCACACACCAAAAAAAATCCCCTACCTGGGCCCAGTATCTGAAAGCCACGCCTAAGATTGGGACCCGAGAATCAAAGGAGGCATAATCAGCCAATAGCTGGTTAGTATACTTGGAAGATGTGCTGTTTGCTCCTACTACCATACGTAGACTGGTCTTGTCATGAGTGAAAGACATGGTCGGAAATGAAGACGAAAGGTCATCTATGACATCTCTGTGGAGGAAAATTTTATTTCCATGAGAAATATATCATTGTGCCAGAAATGCTTTTATGAAATCAACAAAAAATCATCGACATAGTTTTACAAAATTAAATCCATGTAGGTGACCATGCACATAAGAAGAGGCTTGTTCCTCTGCCATAAGTGATGTGTGATCACATGAGGTGAGTTAATAACAGCTGACTATTTCAGAATTACAAAACTGAACAAATATATTTTACCTTAGAAGCAATACAGACCTCATGATGGACTTGTTTCAAAACAGGTAAGACTTTTTAATACAATACCAAGACGTGAGCTAAAATGGCTGAACATCAGGGTTCATTGAAGGTAAGCATAACAGACAATCACATTGAAGCCTTCAATCTAAAAATTCTTACTGAAAAATGATGATAATCAAGTAGTCACTGACAAAGCAAAATAAATACTGACAGATATAAAAGTATGTCTTATTTCAATACTAAACTGATATCAATTTGTTTCAAGTTTTCATTTAATGACATTTGCCATGAAAATTTTGAAATAAAATATGAATGCACTACAAAACGGCAGCTTTCTTGGTTGGTAAAGATTAATTCAAAAACATCAGTCAGCATATATTTAAGCTCACCAACAAAAATTACGTAAGTATCATACACAGGATGAGCTGAAAATATATTAATTTTGCTTTGCTGCTGTCTCCCGCGTTAGGGAGGTAGCGCAGGGAAACAGACGAAAGAATGGCCCAACCCACCCACACACACACATGTATATACATACACGTCTACACACACAAATATACATACCTATACATCTCAATGTATTTTTTTTTTTTTTTATACTTTGTCGCTGTCTCCCGCGTTTGCGAGGTAGCGCAAGGAAACAGACGAAAGAAATGGCCCAACCCCCCCATACACATGTATATACATACGTCCACACACGCAATATACATACCTACACAGCTTTCCATGGTTTAGCCCAGACGCTTCACATGCCTTGATTCAATCCACTGACAGCATGTCACCCCGGTATACCACATCGCTCCAATTCACTCTACCCCTTGCCCTCCTTTCACCCTCCTGCATGTTCAGGCCCCGATCACACAAAATCTTTTTCAATCCATCTTTCCACCTCCAATTTGGTCTCCCTCTTCTCCTTGCTCCCTCCACCTCCGACACATATATCCTCTTGGTCAATCTTTCCTCACTCATCCTCTCCATGTGCCCAAACCACTTCAAAACACCCTCTTCTGCTCTCTCAACCACGCTCTTTTTATTTCCACACATCTCTCTTACCCTTACGTTACTCACTCGATCAAACCACCTCACACCACACATTGTCCTCAAACATCTCATTTCCAGCACATCCATCCTCCTGCGCACAACTCTATCCATAGCCCACGCCTCGCAACCATACAACATTGTTGGAACCACTATTCCTTCAAACATACCCATTTTTGCTTTCCGAGGTAATGTTCTCGACTTCCACACATTCTTCAAGGCCCCCAGAATTTTAGCCCCCTCCCCCACCCTATGATCCACTTCCGCTTCCATGGTTCCATCCGCTGCCAGATCCACTCCCAGATATCTAAAACACTTCACTTCCTACAGTTTTTCTCCATTCAAACTCACCTCCCAATTGACTTGACCCTCAACCCTACTGTACCTAATAACCTTACTCTTATTCACATTTACTCTCAACTTTCTTCTTCCAAACACTTTACCAAACTCAGTCACCAGCTTCTGCAGTTTCTCACATGAATCAGCCACCAGCGCTGTATCATCAGCGAACAACAACTGACTCACTTCCCAAGCTCTCTCATCCCCAACAGACTTCATACTTGCCCCTCTTTCCAAAACTCTAGCATTTACCTCCCTAACAACCCCATCCATAAACAAATTAAACAACCATGGAGACATCACACACCCCTGCCGCAAACCTACATTCACTGAGAACCAATCACTTTCCTCTCTTCCTACACGTACACATGCCTTACATCCTCGATAAAAACTTTTCACTGCTTCTAACAACTTTCCTCCCACACCATATATTCTTAATACCTTCCACAGAGCATCTCTATCAACTCTATCATATGCCTTCTCCAGATCCATAAATAGGGTGTTTTGGTCGAGGTGGTGTGCAAAGTGAGAGGGTTAGGGAAAATGATTTGGTAAATAGAGAAGAGGTAGTGAAAGCTTTGCGGAAGATGAAAGCCGGCAAGGCAGCAGGTTTGGATGGTATTGCAGTGGAATTTATTAAAAAAGGGGGTGACTGTATTGTTGACTGGTTGGTAAGGTTATTTAATGTATGTATGACTCATGGTGAGGTGCCTGAGGATTGGCGGAATGCGTGCATAGTGCCATTGTACAAAGGCAAAGGGGATAAGAGTGAGTGCTCAAATTACAGAGGTATAAGTTTGTTGAGTATTCCTGGTAAATTATATGGAAGGGTATTGATTGAGAGGGTGAAGGCATGTACAGAGCATCAGATTGGGGAAGAGCAGTGTGGTTTCAGAAGTGGTAGAGGATGTGTGGATCAGGTGTTTGCTTTGAAGAATGTATGTGAGAAATACTTAGAAAAGCAAATGGATTTGTATGTAGCATTTATGGATCTGGAGAAGGCATATGATCTCAATGTATACATATATATATATATATATATATATATATATATATATATATATATATATATATATATATATATATATACACACAGACAGATACATATATAAACATGTACATAATTCATACTGTCTGCCTTTATTCATTCCCATCGCCATCTCGCCACACATGAAATAACATCCCCTCCCCCCTCATGTGTGCGAGGTAGTGCTAGGAAAAGACAACAAAGGCCCCATTCATTCACACTCAGTCTCTAGCTGTCATGTAATAATGCACCAAAACCACAGCTCCCTTTCCACATCCAGGCCCCATACAACTTTCCATGGTTTACCCCAGACACTTCACATGCCCTGGTTCAATCCATTGACAGCACGTCGACCCCGGTATACCACATTGTTCCAATTCACTCTATTCCTTGCCCGCCTTTCACCCTCCTGAATGTTCAGGCCCCGATCACTCAAAATCTTTTTCAATCCATCTTTCCACCTCCAATTTGGTCTCCCACTTCTCCTCATTCCCTCCACCTCTGACACATACATCCTCTTGGTCAATCTTTCCTCACTCATTCTCTCCATGTGACCAAACCATTTCAAAACACCCTTTTCTGCTCTCTCAACCACACTCTTTTTATTACCACACATCTCTCTTACCCTTACATTACTTACTCGATCAAACTACCTCACACCACATATTGTTCTCAAACATCTCATTTCCAGCACATCCGCCCTCCTCTGCACAACTCTATCCATAGCCCATGCCTAACAACCATACAACTTTGTTGGAACCAACATTCCTTCAAACATACCCATTTTTGCTTTCCGAGATAATGTTCTCGACTTCCACACATTTTTCAAGGCTCCCAGAATATTCGCCCCCTCCCCCACTCTATGATTCACTTCCGCTTCCATGGTTCCATCCACTGCCAAATCCACTCCCAGATATCTAAAACACTTCACTTCCTCCAGTTTTTCTCCATTCAAACTTACCTCCCAATTGACTTGACCCTAAAGCCTACTGTACCTAATAACCTTACTCTTATTCACATTTACTCTCAACTTTCTTCTTTCACACACTTTACCAAACTCAGTCACCAGCTTCTGCAGTTTCTCACATGAATCAGCCACCAGCGCTGTAATATCAGCAAACAACAACTGACTCACTTCCCAAGCTCTCTCATCCACAACGAACTGCATACTTGCCCCTCTTTCCAAAACTCTTGCATTCACCTCCCTAACAACCCCATCCATAAACAAATTAAACAACCATGGAGACATCACACACCCCTGCCGCAAACCTACCTGCACTGAGAACCAATCACTTTCCTCTCTTCCTTCACGTACACATGCCTTACATCCTAAATAAAAACTTTTCATTGCTTCTAACAACTTGCCTCCTACACCATATATTCTTAGTACCTTCCACAGAGCATCTCTATCAACTCTATCATATGCCTTCTCCAGATCCATAAATGCTACATACAAATCCATTTGTTTTTCTGAGTATTTCTCACATACATTCTTCAAAACAAACACCTGATCCACACATCCTCTACCACTTTTAAACCATACTGCTCTTCCCCACTCTCATGCTCTGTACATGCCTTCACCCTCTCAATCAATACCCTCCCATATAATTTACCAGGAATACTCAACAAACTTATACCTTTTTAATTTGAGCACTCACCTTTGTCCCCTTTGCCTTCGTACAACGGCACTATGCAAGCATTCCGCCAATCCTCAGGCACCTCACCATGAATCACACATACATTAAATAACCTTACCAACCAGTCAATAATACAGTCATCCCCTTTTTAATAAATTCCACTGCAATACCATCCAAACCAACTGCCTTGCTGGCTTTCATCTTCTGCAAAGCTTTTACTACCTCTTCTCTGTTTACTAAATCATTTTCCCTAACCCTCTCACTTTGCACACCACCTCGACCAAAACACCCTATATCTGCCACTCTATCATCAAACACATTCAACAAACCTTCAAAATACTCACTGCACCTCCTTCTTACATCACCACTACTTGTTATCACCTCCCCATTAGCCCCCTAAACTGAAGTTCCCATTTGTTCCCTTGTCTTACGCACTTTATTTACCTCCTTCCAAAACATCTTTTTATTCTCCCTAAAATTTAATGATACTGTCTCACCCCAACTCTCATTTGCCCTCTTTTTCACCTCTTGCACCTTTCTCTTGACCTCCTGCCTCTTTCTTTTAAATATCTCCCACTCATTTGCATTATTTCCCTGCAAAAATCATCCAAATTCCTCTCTCATCTCTTTCACTAATAATCTTACTTCTTCATCCCACCACTCACTACCCTTTCTAATCTGCCCATCTCCCACGCTACACATGCCACCAGCATCTTTTCCGCAAGCCATTACTGCTTCCCTAAATGCATCCCATTCCTCCCCCACTCCCCTTACCTCCTTTGTTCTCACCTGTTTCCATTCTGTACTCAGTCTCTCCTGGTACTTCCTCACACAAGTCTCCTTCCCAAGCTCACTTACTCTCACCACTCTTTTCACCCCAACATTCTCTTTTCTGAAAACCTCTACAAATCTTCATCTTCGCCTCCACAAGATAATGATCAGACATCCCTCCAGTTGCAACTCTCAGCACATTAACATCCAAAAGTCTCTCTTTTGCACGCCTATCAATTAACACGTAATCCAATAACGCTCTCTGGCCATCTCTCCTACTTACATATGTATACTTATGTATATCTCTCTTTTTAATCCAGGTATTCCCAATCATCAGTCCTTCTTCAGCACATAAATCTACAAGCTCTTCACCATTCCCATTTACAACACTGAACACCCCATGCATACCAATTATTCCCTCAACTGCCACATTACTCACCTTCGCATTCAAATCACCCATCACTATAACCCGCTCTCGTGCATCAAAACCACTAACACACTCATTCAGCTGCTCCCAACACACCTGCCTCTCATGATCTTTCTTCTCATGTCCAGGTGCATATGCACCAACAATCACCCATCTCTCTCCATCAACTTTCAGTTTTACCCATATCAATCTAGAGTTTACTTTCTTACACTCTATCACATACTCCCACCACTCCTGTTGTCCTTTCACTAACCCCTGACTTTACTCCTAAGACATTCCCAAACCACTCTTCCCCTTTACCCTTGAGCTTCATTTTACTCAAGAGCCAAAACATCAAGGTTCCTTTCCTGAAACATCCTACCTATCTCTCCTTTTTTCTCATCTTGGTTACATCCACACACATTTAGACACTCCAATCTGAGCCTTCGAGGAGGATGAGCACTCCCCGCGTGACTCCTTCTTCTGTTCCCCTTTTAGAAAGTTAAAATACAAGGAAGGGAGGGTTTCTAGCCCCCCGCTCCCGTCCCCTTTAGTCACCTTCTATGACACGTGAGGAATGCGTGGGAAGTATTCTTTCTCCCCTATCCCCAGGGATAGCAGAAAATAATGACAGAAAATAATGACTGAAATTATGTTATCAATGGATAAATCTAAAAAGGGCAGGTGTGACTTCATTGATCCAAGGAGAATAACTTAAAGAACAAGTGTGAAGATTGCCCTTGATAGTACTGCTGAAGAAGCCTTCACAGAACATCTGGCATTCACATTTTTCACTGCTACTACTTGACAAATGTCATGTGCACAACACAGGGAGAAACAAATAAAAAAGGAAAAGACTATTCAAAATCCTTATTGGTCAGAAAAAAAAATCTTCAATGCCAACAATCCTATAGCAATGCAACTTTCCCATGATGGAGGTTTACATCTACTGTGACAGTAATCTGGGGACCAGTTGCATGGTGAGACATCCCCACAACTGTTCAGTAACTCTGATGTGTGACAATAATTCAAAAGCCATGCTACAGTAAACCAGAAGGCTTATAGGATAAACTGATTTTTACTTGAAAAATATTTGAATATCTCACTGAACTTAAATGCTGTGCACTTACCTGTATAGGTCATTTTTTCCAACCAATTCCTTTACTGCCAACAGAGCAGTAGAAGGATTAAGGTTGTCGTCCATAACAACATCTATGTTAATATCACTAGTTTCTAAACAGAACCCACTCACTGATGATCCCACTACCTCCAACCGACACCCTATAGAAGAAAATGAATCAAGATGTTCAAATGAATTATCAGTCAATAAATTATTTCAAAACTTAAAAACTCTATGTCCAAGTAGCTTTTATATAAATATTAAGATATAACAAAATACAGAAAATCATCAAACACAGCTCCGATGATGTGACTGGTATTGTGTGTGCAGTGTTCCTTGTAGAAGCCAAGATATGATTTTAGATATTACATTTATCAGACTGGAATATAATCAAAACAAGTATTAGCCAACACAGTGTCAAAAGCAGCCAACATAACAGTCCTTTACTCTGGTATAAAGGCTGTTCTTATCAGCATATCAAATGAAAAACATTTTCATCATTACAAATACATACAATGTTTAAGAAAGAAAGGTTTTGGACTAATGTTTAATCTACAGAGCTTATGATGAAAATGCTAAGAATATGAGTTATGGGATCACAATACCTGATTTATTAATAGGTAACCCTGACGTGAACCCATATCTGTCAAGTAAGCTCAACCACTTTAACTCAGACCACTCACCAACTCTACTGCTTATCCTCTATATACTTACTCCCAACCCCAAAAGTCCATTCTACATCTATGAAACTCCCACAGTGCCTATAAAGACAGCCATGTCCACCTTGCAGGACCATATGTCATAAAGTATAGTGATGTATGTGTCTCTCATGTTCGGAATATGTGAGGCAACTTATAAGTAAGTGTTTGAAGTCTTCACTGTGATAACTGCATGAAGGGTCCTAATGTGTGTTAAATTGGGGCATGTAGTAACATAGGTGTTAGAGATGTCCAGAGCATAGACAGGAAAGTGTGACCCAAATTTGTACTGAAAGTGTGGTTTCAAATGGATGTATGTCTGGTTAAGACATGTAGTGATTAAGAGACTGAGCTGGAAAGGGAGTTGATCACTGCTTTTCTGGTCATTTTAGTGATTAAGTAGTAGGTAGTGGTTGGTAGGCAGCCAACAACCAGGGAGGTATATAACCAGTACAACCCACATGGGTATCAGGAGGGTTTGTGACATCTGCTTAGAGAGCCAGCACTTTAGCGGTTGTCAAGTTGCACTCCTCTGACCCAGGCAGCTGTCTTTCCTTTCTGTCTCACTAACATGTGGACTACTGACATTCTGTCCACAAACATACAATCTCCCCTTTTCATCATAACTTGACAATTAATTCACCCGCTAATTCTTTGTAACTCTAGATTTTCCTGCGGAGCAAAATAGTAGAAGCAGAAGATAGTAGTAGTAGGTAGGAACATTTAGGCAGGAGCATTTTGTAGAAACATTAGGTAGAAGTAGTAGGTAAGAGCACTAGATAGCAGTAGTTATTCGGAACAATAGGTAGGAGCCTTTGCAAACACTGCACTAGACTTGCTTTCTGCCAATAGCCTATCAAGGGTGAGGCACAAAAGTGTGCCTCACTGAATCTACCTTCTACTTTTGCTGTGAGAAGATCGTTGAGTTCAGCAACAACTTCTCTACGTTGTCTTGTCTTCTCCTGAGTGACTTTTATCTGTTCAGCAATGGATTTAATCAGTTTGTCAATGGCTGCAATGTGGGCATCCGTTGCTGATGGCACATTCTTGAGAGTAGTTTCCACATCTTTAGCCTAGAAAAGCAGAAATATAAAAAGGCTTCAGTTAATCTTAATAGCAACTTTTCTAAAACTGAAAATACATTTACATATGTCCAATTCATCTCCCATTACCTTAAAGCATGGCCTATGAGGAGTCTAATGAATTCTTATTTATCTGTTCATAATTCAAAATACTCCTAAAAACATACTTTCTCAACACCACTTTTCAAACAGATTTCAGTCCTTTCATCCCATCTTTAGTCATTTCTGCATCTACCCCATCCACAAGTCCAAGCAAGTTATAGGCTTTTTTTCATGCACTCTGATTTTATGATGTCCTTCTTCCCATCCTTCCTCTGAACTTTTACAATTTCCCTTTCCAAATTCCATCTCTTTTTTTTTTTTTTTTTTTTTTTTTGCTTTGTCGCTGTCTCTCGCGTTTGCGAGGTAGCGCAAGGAAACAGACGAAAGAAATGGCCCAACCCACCCCCATACACATGTATATACATACGTCCACACACGCAAATATACATACCTACACAGCTTTCCATGGTTTACCCCAGACGCTTCACATACCTTGATTCAATCCACTGACAGCACGTCAACCCCGGTATACCACATCGCTCCAATTCACTCTATTCCTTGCCCTCCTTTCACCCTCCTGCATGTTCAGGCCCCGATCACACAAAATCTTTTTCACTCCATCCTTCCACCTCCAATTTGGTCTCCCTCTTCTCCTCGTTCCCTCCACCTCCGACACATATATCCTCTTGGTCAATCTTTCCTCACTCATTCTCTCCATGTGCCCAAACCATTTCAAAACACCCTCTTCTGCTCTCTCAACCACGCTCTTTTTATTTTCACACATCTCTCTTACCCTTACGTTACTTACTCGATCAAACCACCTCACACCACACATTGTCCTCAAACATCTCATTTCCAGCACATCCATCCTCCTGCGCACAACTCTATCCAGAGCCCACGCCTCGCAACCATACAACATTGTTGGAACCACTATTCCTTCAAACATACCCATTTTTGCTTTCCGAGATAATGTTCTCGACTTCCACACATTCTTCAAGGCTCCCAGAATTTTCGCCCCCTCCCCCACCCTATGATCCACTTCCGCTTCCATGGTTCCATCAGCTGCCAGATCCACTCCCAGATATCTAAAACACTTCACTTCCTCCAGTTTTTCTCCATTCAAACTCACCTCCCAATTGACTTGACCCTCAACCCTACTGTACCTAATAACCTTGCTCTTATTCACATTTACTCTTAACTTTCTTCTTTCACACACTTTACCAAACTCAGTCACCAGCTTCTGCAGTTTCTCACATGAATCAGCCACCAGCGCTGTATCATCAGCGAACAACAACTGACTCACTTCCCAAGCTCTCTCATCCCCAACAGACTTCATACTTGCCCCTCTTTCCAAAACTCTTGCATTCACCTCCCTAACAACCCCATCCATAAACAAATTAAACAACCATGGAGACATCACACACCCCTGCCGCAAACCTACATTCACTGAGAACCAATCACTTTCCTCTCTTCCTACACGTAGTACCCTAAATTATCAATATTCACTTATCTACTTTGACATTCAAATCTTGAAAAGAAAAATTATTTCTTTATGTACTGCTTTTACTTGCTTATTTCCTCACTGCACATCAAGTTCCTCAGGCCAAAACCAGAGCATCCTACACCATTCTCAAAGTCAATCACATCTGCAAACACATTTCTATTTCTATGATCTCCCTCAAGCACTGCTGTTGTGTTATGGACCCAGGTTCAGTTCCCAGTGCAGGAAGAGAGTGCACAATTCACCAAGCTCTTCATCCTTCCTCTAGTTGGGAGACAATGGATAGCAATGTCGGCTAGGGTAAAACATCACAGATATGACAGCCCAGCCAGCTGACAGCTTGTAACCTCAGCTCTAGTTTACCCTGGGGTCCAGGTTTGGGGTCATGGCCCTTACTGACAAACCAATGAGCCTACCAAGGATGGGTTTTACTCTAATATTTACTTTAAGACCTTCCTCACAATACCAGCAACTTTCATATCTTTCAAAAGCTCGATATTTCAACATCCATTTCTCCATATCCACAAGAAAAGTTTCAAAGATTTATGAAATTCAGTAACCTCTACTTCTCACTTACTTTATCAAACAAATTGACACTTCAAATACCAGCAATCTGCTTTTCTTAGTTTTTGCTTAACTACTCACAACTCCACTTTTTTGAATGATCTGTGGTTCAGGAATGAAGATATCCCCAGCTTACACTCGCCTTCATCTCTTAACTTACCATAATCCTCTCTCTTTATCACCTACCAAGACCTCAGTCAACATGGGAAATAAATAACACACATACCCAACACATCTAAAAATCAATTTTGAACAGTCAGCTTACCACTCTTATCATTTCAACATAGGGCATGCTCATTTGAGAAATCAAAAATATTTATTTCATTTATTTTATTTTGCTTTGTCGCTGTCTCCTGCGTTAGCGAGGTAGCACAAGGAAACAGACGAAAGAATGACCCAACCCATCCACATACACATGTATATACATACACGTCCACACACGCAAATATACATACCTATACATCTCAATGTATACATATATATACAAACAGACATATACATATATACACATGTACATAATTCACACTGTCTGCCTTTATTTATTCCCATCGCCACCTCGCCACACATGGAATAACAACCCCCTCTCCCCTCATGTGTGCGAGGTAGTGCTAGGAAAAGACATCAAAGGATCCATTCGTTCACACTCAGTCTCTAGCTGTCATCTAATAATGCACCGAAACCACAGCTCCCTTTCCACATCTAGGCCCCACACAACTTTCCATGGTTTACCCCACACGCTTCACATGCCCTGGTTCAATCCATTGACAGCACGTCGACCCCGGTATACCACATCGTTCCAATTCACTCTATTCCTTGCACGCCTTTCACCCTCCTGCATGTTCAGGCCCCGATCACTCAAAATCTTTTTCAATCCATCTTTCCACCAAAAATTTGGTCTCCCACTTCTCCTCGTTCCCTCCACCTCTGACACATATATCCTCTTGGTCAATCTTTCCTCACTCATTCTCTCCATGTGACCAAACCATTTCAAAACACCCTCTTCTGCTCTCTCAACCACACTCTTTTTATTTCCACACATCTCTCATACCCTTACATTACTTACTCAATCAAACCACCTCACACCACATATTGTCCTCAAACATCTAATTTCCAGCACATCCACCCTCCTGCGCACAACTCTATCCATAGCCCACACCTCGCAACCATACAACATTGTTGGAACCACTATTCCTTCAAACATACCCATTTTTGCTTTATGAGATAATGTTCTCGACTTCCACATATTCTTCAAGGCTCCCAGAATTTTCGCCCCCTCCCCCACCCTATGATTCACTTCTGCTTCCATAGTTCCATCCACTGCCAGATCCACTCCCAGATATCTAAAACACTTTACTTCCTCCAGTTTTTCTCCATTCAAACTTACCTCCCAATTGATTTGACCCTCAACCCTACTGTACCGAATAACCTTCCTCTTATTCACATTTACTCTCAACTTTCTTCTTTCACACACTTTACCAAACTCAGTCACCAGCTTCTGTAGTTTCTCACATGAATCAGCCAACAGCGCTGTATCATCAGCGAACAACAACTGACTCACTTCCCAAGCTCTCTCATCCACAACAAACTTCATACATGCCCGTCTTTCCAAAACTCTTGCATTCACCTCCCTAACAACCCCATCCATAAACAAATTAAACAACCATGGAGACATCACACACCCCTGCCGCAAACCTACATTTACTGAAAACCAATCACTTTCCTCTCTTCCTACACGTACACATGCCTTACATCCTCGATAAAAACTTTTCACTGCTTCTAACAACTTGCCTCCCACACCATATATTCTTAATACCTTCCACAGAGCATCTCTATCAACTCTATCATATGCCTTCTCCAGATCCATAAATGCTACATACAAATCCATTTGCTTTTCTAAGTATTTCTCACGTACATTTTTCATAGCAAACACCTGATCCATACATCCTCTACCACTTCTGAAACCACAATGCTCTTCCCCAATCTCATGCTCTGTACATGCCTTCACCCTCTCAATCAATACCCTCCCATATAATTTACCAGGAATACTCAACAAACTTATACCTCCGTAATTTGAGCACTCACCCTTATCCCCTTTGCCTTTGTACAATGGCACTATGCAAGCATTCCGCCAATCCTCAGGCACCTTACCATGAATCATACACACATTAAATGACCTTACCAACCAGTCAACAATACAGTCATCCCCCTTTTTAATAAATTCCACTGCAATACCATCCACACCACTGCCTTGCCGGCTTTCATCTTCCGCAAAGCTTTTACTACCTCTTCTCTGTTTACCAAATCATTTTCCCTAACCCTCTCACTTTGCACACCACCTCAACCAAAACACCCTATATCTGCCAATCTATCATCAAACACATTCAACAAACCTTCAAAATACTCATTCCATCTCCTTCTCACATCACCACTACTTGTTATTACCTCCCCATTAGCCCCCTAAACTGAAGTTCCCATTTGTTCTCTTGTCTTACGCACTTTATTTACCTCCTTCCAAAACATCTTTTTATTCTCCCTAAAACTTAATGATACCCTCTCACCTCAACTCTAATTTGCCCTCTTTTTTGCCTCTTGCACCTTTCTCTTGACCTCCTGCCTCTTTCTTTTATACATCTCCCACTCATTTGCATTTTTTCCCTGCAAAAATCGTCCAAATGCCTCTCTCTTCTCTTTCACTAATAATCTTACTTCTTCATCCCACCACTCACTACCTTTTCTAATCAACTCACCCCCCACGCTTCTCATGCCACCAGCATCTTTCGCGCAAGCCATCAATGCTTCCCTAAATACATCCCATTCCTCCCCCACTCCCCTTACGTCCTTTGTTCTCACCTTTTTCCATTCTGTACTCAGTCTCTCCTGGTACTTCCTCACACAAGTCTCCTTCCCAAGCTCACTTACTCTCACCACCCTCTTCACCCCAACATTCTCTCTTCTTTTCTGAAAACCTCTACAAATCTTCACCTTACCCTCCACAAGATAATGATCAGACATCCCTCTTGTTGCACCTCTCAGCACATTAACATCCAAAAGTCTCTCTTTCGCTCGCCTATCAATTAACACGTAATCCAATAACGCTCTCTGGCCATCTCTCCTACTTACATACGTATACTTATGTATATCTCGCTTTTTAAACCAGGTATTCCCAATCATCAGTCCTTTTTCAGCACATAAATCTACAAGCTCTTCACCATTTCCATTTACGACACTGAACACCTCATGTATACCAATTATTCCCTCAACTGCCACATTACTCACCTTTGCATTCAAATCACCCATCACTATAACCCGGTCTTGTGCATCAAAACCACTAACACACTCATTCAGCTGCTCCCAAAACACTTGCCTCTCATGGTATTTCTTCTCATGCCCAAGTGCATATGCACCAATAATCACTCATCTCTCTCCATCAACTTTCAGTTTTACCCATATCAATCTAGAGTTTACTTTCTTACACTCTATCACATACTCCCACAACTCCTGTTTCAGGAGTAGTGCTACTCCTTCCCTTGCTCTTCTCCTCTCACTAACCCCTGACTTTACTCCTAAGACATTCCCAAACCACTCTTCCCCTTTACCCTTGAGCTTCGTTTCACTCAGAGCCAAAACATCCAGGTTCCTTTCCTCAAACATACTACCTATCTCTCCTTTTTTCTCATCTTGGTTACATCCACACACATTTAGACACCCCAATCTGAGCCTTCGAGGAGGATGAGCACTCCCCGCGTGACTCCTTCTTCTGTTTCCCCTTTTAGAAAGTTAAAATACAAGGAGGGGAGGGTTTTTTATTTATTTATTTTGCTTTGTCGCTGTCTCCCGCGTTAGCAAGGTAGCGCAAGGAAACAGACAAAAGAATGGACCAACCCACCCACATACACATGTATATACATACATGTTTACACACGCAAATATACATACCTACACATCTAGTCTTTTGTGACTGGAGATCAATATGATTTTAGTTTTGGTCTTTATTCCATGTTTTGTGTACCCAAATCCATTTTTAATTTCAACCCTCCAAAAATAACGACTCCTACATTAAAGCCATAAAAACTAGTCTTAAAAGCTTGTCTTCATGTCAAACTGTACAGCATATTTCTTCTTACACTATCTCATGATGTCTAACCTATGCACAGTATTATATTTGATAATAGAAATAATTTCAGAGAACATTAACACATTATTCAGCCTATATAATCTAATCATATAAATGAGCACCACATCATGCAACACTTTCCAAAATTTGCTGACATAGATACGAATGCATTTCTTTCTAACCAAAGTATTGTTATTCATCTTACTCTATAGATGAAATCAAACTTTTGAAGTTTAAGTCCATGAGGTGCGTTCCATTACTCCATTAATATTACCACTGTGACAGATGTAAGTGCATAAGGCATGTTTCATTATTCTATTAATGTTAGTATTATGAAAGGTCTTTATTTTTTATTACTTTGCTTTGTCACTGTCTCCCGCGTTTGCGAGGTAGCGCAAGGAAACAGACGAAAGAAATGGCCCAACCCACCCCCATACACATGTATATAAATACACGTCCACACATGCAAATATACATACTAATATATCTCAATGTACACATATATATACACACACAGACACATACATATATACACATGCACACAATTCAAACTGTCAGCCTTTGTTCATTCCCATCGCCACCTTGCCACATATGGAATAACATCCCCCTCCCCCCTCATGTGTGCAAGGTAGTGCTAGGAAAAGACAACAAAGGCCCCATTCATTCACACTCAGTCTCTAGCTGTCATGCAATAACGCCCGAAACCACAGCTCCCTTTCCATATCTAGGCCCCACAGAACTTTCCATGGTTTACCCCACACGCTTCACATGCCCTGATTCACTCCATTGACAGCACATCGACCCTGGTATACCACATCAATCCAATTCACTCTATCCCTTGCCCGCCTTTCACCCTCCTGAATGTTCAGGCCCCGATCACTCAAAATCTTTTTCAATCCATCTTTCCACCTCCAATTTGGTCTCCCACTTCTCCTCGTTCCCTCCACCTCCGACACATATATTCTCTTGGTCAATCTTTCCTCACTCATTCTCTCCATGTGACCAAACCATTTCAAAACACCCTCTTCTGCTCTCTCAACCATGCTCTTTTTATTTCCACACATCTCTCTTACCCTTACATTACTTACTCGATCAAACCACCCCACACCACATATTGTCCTCAAACATCTCTTTCCAACACATCCACCCTCCTGCACACAACTCTATCCATAGCCCACGCCTTGCAACCATACAACATTGTTGGAACCACTATTCCTTCAAACATACCCATATTTGCTTTCCGAGATAATGTTCTCGACTTCCACACATTCTTCAAGGCTCCCAGGATTTTCGCCCCCTCCCCCACCCTATGATTCACTTCCACTTCCATGGTTCCATTCGCTGCCAGATCCACTTCCAGATATCTAAAACACTTTACTTCCTCCAGTTTTTCTCCATTCAAACTTACCTCCTAACTGACTTGACCCTCAACCCTACTGTACCTAATAATCTTGCTCTTATTCACATTTACCCTTAACTTTCTTCTTTCACACACTTTACCAAACTCAGTCACCAGCTTCTGCAGTTTCTCACATGAATCAGCCACCAGCGCTGTATCATCAGCGAACAACAACTGACTCACTTCCCAAGCTTTCTCATCCCCAACAGACTTCATACTTGCCACTCTTTCCAAAACTCTTGCATTCACATCCCTAACAACCCCATCCATAAACAAATTAAACAACAATGGAGACATCACACACCCCTGCCGCAAACCTACATTCACTGAGAACCAATCACTTTCCTCTCTTCCTACACGTACACATGCCTTACATCTTCAATAAAAACTTTTCACTGCTTCTAACAACTTGCCTCCCACACCGTATATTCTTAGTACCTTCCACAGAGCATCTCTATCAACTCTATCATATGCCTTCTCCAGATCAATAAATGCTACATACAAATCCATTTGCTTTTCTAAGTATTTCTCACATACATTCTTCATAGCAAACACCTGATCCACACATCCTCTACCACTTCTGAAACCACACTGCTCTTCCCCAATCTCATGCTCTGTACATGCCTTCACCCTCTCAATCAATACCCTCCCATATAATTTCCCAGGAATACTCAACGAACTTATACCTCTGTAATTTGAGCACTCACTCTTATCCCCTTTGCCTTTGTACAATGGCACTATGCACGCATTCCGCCAATCCTCAGGCACCTCACCATGAACTATACATACATTAAATAACTTTACTAACCAGTCAACAATACAGTCACACCCTTTTTTAATAAATTCCACTGCAATACCATCCAAACCTGCTGCCTTGCCGGCTTTCATCTTCCACAAAGCTTATACTACCTCTTCTCTGTTTACCAAATCATTTTCCCTAACCCTCTCACTTTGCACACCACCTCAACCAAAACACCCTATATCTGCCAATCTATCATCAAACACATTCAACAAACCTTCAAAATACTCATTCCATCTCCTTCTCACATCACCACTACTTGTTATTACCTCCCCATTAGCCCCCTAAACTGAAGTTCCCATTTGTTCCCTTGTCTTACGCACTTTATTTACCTCCTTCCAAAACATCTTTTTATTCTCCCTAAAACTTAATGATACCCTCTCACCTCAACTCTAATTTGCCCTCTTTTTTGCCTCTTGCACCTTTCTCTTGACCTCCTGCCTCTTTCTTTTATACATCTCCCACTCATTTGCATTTTTTCCCTGCAAAAATCGTCCAAATGCCTCTCTCTTCTCTTTCACTAATAATCTTACTTCTTCATCCCACCACTCACTACCTTTTCTAATCAACTCACCCCCCACGCTTCTCATGCCACCAGCATCTTTCGCGCAAGCCATCAATGCTTCCCTAAATACATCCCATTCCTCCCCCACTCCCCTTACGTCCTTTGTTCTCACCTTTTTCCATTCTGTACTCAGTCTCTCCTGGTACTTCCTCACACAAGTCTCCTTCCCAAGCTCACTTACTCTCACCACCCTCTTCACCCCAACATTCTCTCTTCTTTTCTGAAAACCTCTACAAATCTTCACCTTACCCTCCACAAGATAATGATCAGACATCCCTCTTGTTGCACCTCTCAGCACATTAACATCCAAAAGTCTCTCTTTCGCTCGCCTATCAATTAACACGTAATCCAATAACGCTCTCTGGCCATCTCTCCTACTTACATACGTATACTTATGTATATCTCGCTTTTTAAACCAGGTATTCCCAATCACCAGTCCTTTTTCAGCACATAAATCTACAAGCTCTTGACCATTTCCATTTACGACACTGAACACCTCATGTATACCAATTATTCCCTCAACTGCCACATTACTCACCTTTGCATTCAAATCACCCATCACTATAACCCGGTCTTGTGCATCAAAACCACTAACACACTCATTCAGCTGCTCCCAAAACACTTGCCTCTCATGGTATTTCTTCTCATGCCCAAGTGCATATGCACCAATAATCACTCATCTCTCTCCATCAACTTTCAGTTTTACCCATATCAATCTAGAGTTTACTTTCTTACACTCTATCACATACTCCCACAACTCCTGTTTCAGGAGTAGTGCTACTCCTTCCCTTGCTCTTCTCCTCTCACTAACCCCTGACTTTACTCCTAAGACATTCCCAAACCACTCTTCCCCTTTACCCTTGAGCTTCGTTTCACTCAGAGCCAAAACATCCAGGTTCCTTTCCTCAAACATACTACCTATCTCTCCTTTTTTCTCATCTTGGTTACATCCACACACATTTAGACACCCCAATCTGAGCCTTCGAGGAGGATGAGCACTCCCCGCGTGACTCCTTCTTCTGTTTCCCCTTTTAGAAAGTTAAAATACAAGGAGGGGAGGGTTTTTTATTTATTTATTTTGCTTTGTCGCTGTCTCCCGCGTTAGCAAGGTAGCGCAAGGAAACAGACAAAAGAATGGACCAACCCACCCACATACACATGTATATACATACATGTTTACACACGCAAATATACATACCTACACATCTAGTCTTTTGTGACTGGAGATCAATATGATTTTAGTTTTGGTCTTTATTCCATGTTTTGTGTACCCAAATCCATTTTTAATTTCAACCCTCCAAAAATAACGACTCCTACATTAAAGCCATAAAAACTAGTCTTAAAAGCTTGTCTTCATGTCAAACTGTACAGCATATTTCTTCTTACACTATCTCATGATGTCTAACCTATGCACAGTATTATATTTGATAATAGAAATAATTTCAGAGAACATTAACACATTATTCAGCCTATATAATCTAATCATATAAATGAGCACCACATCATGCAACACTTTCCAAAATTTGCTGACATAGATACGAATGCATTTCTTTCTAACCAAAGTATTGTTATTCATCTTACTCTATAGATGAAATCAAACTTTTGAAGTTTAAGTCCATGAGGTGCGTTCCATTACTCCATTAATATTACCACTGTGACAGATGTAAGTGCATAAGGCATGTTTCATTATTCTATTAATGTTAGTATTATGAAAGGTCTTTATTTTTTATTACTTTGCTTTGTCACTGTCTCCCGCGTTTGCGAGGTAGCGCAAGGAAACAGACGAAAGAAATGGCCCAACCCACCCCCATACACATGTATATAAATACACGTCCACACATGCAAATATACATACTAATATATCTCAATGTACACATATATATACACACACAGACACATACATATATACACATGCACACAATTCAAACTGTCAGCCTTTGTTCATTCCCATCGCCACCTTGCCACATATGGAATAACATCCCCCTCCCCCCTCATGTGTGCAAGGTAGTGCTAGGAAAAGACAACAAAGGCCCCATTCATTCACACTCAGTCTCTAGCTGTCATGCAATAACGCCCGAAACCACAGCTCCCTTTCCATATCTAGGCCCCACAGAACTTTCCATGGTTTACCCCACACGCTTCACATGCCCTGATTCACTCCATTGACAGCACATCGACCCTGGTATACCACATCAATCCAATTCACTCTATCCCTTGCCCGCCTTTCACCCTCCTGAATGTTCAGGCCCCGATCACTCAAAATCTTTTTCAATCCATCTTTCCACCTCCAATTTGGTCTCCCACTTCTCCTCGTTCCCTCCACCTCCGACACATATATTCTCTTGGTCAATCTTTCCTCACTCATTCTCTCCATGTGACCAAACCATTTCAAAACACCCTCTTCTGCTCTCTCAACCATGCTCTTTTTATTTCCACACATCTCTCTTACCCTTACATTACTTACTCGATCAAACCACCCCACACCACATATTGTCCTCAAACATCTCTTTCCAACACATCCACCTTCCTGCACACAACTCTATCCATAGCCCACGCCTTGCAACCATACAACATTGTTGGAACCACTATTCCTTCAAACATACCCATATTTGCTTTCCGAGATAATGTTCTCGACTTCCACACATTCTTCAAGGCTCCCAGGATTTTCGCCCCCTCCCCCACCCTATGATTCACTTCCACTTCCATGGTTCCATTCGCTGCCAGATCCACTTCCAGATATCTAAAACACTTTACTTCCTCCAGTTTTTCTCCATTCAAACTTACCTCCTAACTGACTTGACCCTCAACCCTACTGTACCTAATAACCTTGCTCTTATTCACATTTACCCTTAACTTTCTTCTTTCACACACTTTACCAAACTCAGTCACCAGCTTCTGCAGTTTCTCACATGAATCAGCCACCAGCGCTGTATCATCAGCGAACAACAACTGACTCACTTCCCAAGCTTTCTCATCCCCAACAGACTTCATACTTGCCACTCTTTCCAAAACGCTTGCATTCACATCCCTAACAACCCCATCCATAAACAAATTAAACAACAATGGAGACATCACACACCCCTGCCGCAAACCTACATTCACTGAGAACCAATCACTTTCCTCTCTTCCTACACGTACACATGCCTTACATCTTCAATAAAAACTTTTCACTGCTTCTAACAACTTGCCTCCCACACCGTATATTCTTAGTACCTTCCACAGAGCATCTCTATCAACTCTATCATATGCCTTCTCCAGATCAATAAATGCTACATACAAATCCATTTGCTTTTCTAAGTATTTCTCACATACATTCTTCATAGCAAACACCTGATCCACACATCCTCTACCACTTCTGAAACCACACTGCTCTTCCCCAATCTCATGCTCTGTACATGCCTTCACCCTCTCAATCAATACCCTCCCATATAATTTCCCAGGAATACTCAACGAACTTATACCTCTGTAATTTGAGCACTCACTCTTATCCCCTTTGCCTTTGTACAATGGCACTATGCACGCATTCCGCCAATCCTCAGGCACCTCACCATGAACTATACATACATTAAATAACTTTACTAACCAGTCAACAATACAGTCACACCCTTTTTTAATAAATTCCACTGCAATACCATCCAAACCTGCTGCCTTGCCGGCTTTCATCTTCCACAAAGCTTATACTACCTCTTCTCTTCAATGTTTTAAATTATTTTCATACAATTGTAAAACAAAAGTCTGTTCTTTCAAACATATGTTACTTATGCCCAACTATATCACTGTGAATTCTGTATGGCAAAGAGTATATAACTTACATTCAGTCCTTTTGAATTCAAACATATGTTACTTATGCCCAACTATATCACTGTGAATTCTGTATGGCAAAGAGTATATAACTTACATTCAGTCCTTTTGAATTCTGTGCAAGCAAGGGAAGCCAAAAAGTATATAACTTACATTCAATCCTTTCGAATTCCGTGCAAGCAAGGAAAGCCAGCAACCATTATAAAACAATTAATATGGCTTCAAAATATACAAAATGAATTCTGATTGGCAATGAACCCTACCCAGTATCATAGAAAATGAGTCTTAAGGGCTCTGACCAGCTGTTGAACACAACACCAAATAACTTCCCTCAACAAGTCAGACCACAATGCATGGAATATCCCTGCACTATGCAGACCCTTTACTTTCCAAAATATATCTGCTTTATGAAAATAAGCTTCCATAGTCAATATGCAGATAGTAAAACATATGAAAAGAAATTTTCTTTCTAAAAATCTTACAATCATCTCAATGAAAGCTCCTCATGTCATATGATTTTTCTTTACCCAAAAACAGCTCTCAAGGTTGCATAATGCCCTCTTTCCCATCTATTTTCATACACAATACATATCTCTTTTCAATTACACCTTCATAATGATGTGCTTCTCTTCCTCCACTAAATCTTCCTATATAATGGAAGCTCTCCCAACTTATCACACTTACATGAATCTCAGCTTCAGATTAGTCTCCATTCTTTATCTTTCTCACAACCTCAATTACTGGCTTCATACTCTGTTCCTCCTCAATTCCCAATTCATCAATTCATTGTATTTTGCTTCTATACTCCGTGGTGCAGCAGTTAGTGTTCCTGACCATGAAGCATTCATGGGCTACCCACTTTTGAGCCTAAATGCAGTCTTCACATACTCATAACTTATCACTACCAACAAAACTCTTCTCATTAAAACTCCTCTACAACAAGCTGCAGTTTTAAGATTTTTGTGTTGCTCTTCTCTCAATTATGGTTTTTGCATACACTAATGCTCTGTTTTCATTATCTCTGCATTTAAACCAAGCATTACAATCTAAACATCTTCAATCCTCACCTCATCACAGACTTTATAATTTTTTTTTTTTTTTTATACTTTGTCGCTGTCTCCCACGTTTGCGAGGTAGCACAAGGAAACAGACGAAAGAAAAGGCCCAACCCCCCCCCCCTACACATGTATATACATACGTCCACACACGCAAATATACATACCTACACAGCTTTCCATGGTTTACCCCAGACGCTTCACATGCCCTGCTTCAATCCACTGACAGCACGTCAACCCCGGTATACCACATCACTCCAATTCACTCTATTCCTTGCCCTCCTTTCACCCTCCTGCATGTTCAGGCCCCGATCACACAAAATCTTTTTCACTCCATCTTTCCACCTCCAATTTGGTCTCCCTCTTCTCCTTGTTCCCTCCACCTCCGACACATATATCCTCTTGGTCAATCTTTCCTCACTCATTCTCTCCATGTGCCCAAACCACTTCAAAACACCCTCTTCTGCTCTCTCAACCACGCTCTTTTTATTTCCACACATCTCTCTTACCCTTACGTTACTCACTTGATCAAACCACCTCACACCACACATTGTCCTCAAACATCTCATTTCCAGCACATCCATCCTCCTGCGCACAACTCTATCCATAGCCCACGCCTCGCAACCATACAACATTGTTGGAACCACTATTCCTTCAAACATACCCATTTTTGCTTTCCGAGATAATGTTCTCGACTTCCACACATTCTTCAAGGCCCCCAGGATTTTCGCCCCCTCCCCCACCCTATGATCCACTTCCGCTTCTATGGTTCCATCCGCTGCCAGATCCACTCCCAGATATCTAAAACACTTCACTTCCTCCAGTTTTTCTCCATTCAAACTCACCTCCCAATTGACTTGACCCTCAACCCTACTGTACCTAATAACCTTCCTCTTATTCACATTTACTCTTAACTTTCTTCTTCCACACACTTTTCCAAACTCAGTCACCAGCTTCTGCAGTTTCTCACATGAATCAGCCACCAGCGCTGTATCATCAGCGAACAACAACTGACTCACTTCCCAAGCTCTCTCATCCCCAACAGACTTCATACTTGCCCCTCTTTCCAAAACTCTTGCATTTACCTCCCTAACAACCCCATCCAGAAACAAATTAAACAACAATGGAGACATCACACACCCCTGCCGCAAACCTACATTCACTGAGAACCAATCACTTTCCTCTCTTCCTACACGCACACATGCCTTACATCCTCGATAAAAACTTTTCACTGCATCTAACAACTTTCCTCCCACACCATATATTCTTAATACCTTCCACAGAGCATCTCTATCAACTCTATCATATGCCTTCTCCAGATCCATAAATGCTACATACAAATCCATTTCCTTTTCTAAGTATTTCTCACATACATTCTTCAAAGCAAACACCTGATCCACACATCCTCTACCACTTCTGAAACCACACTGCTCTTCCCCAATCTGATGCTCTGTACATGCCTTCACCCTCTCAATCAATACCCTCCCATATAATTTACCAGGAATACTCAACAAACTTATACCTCTGTAATTTGAGCACTCACTCTTATCCCCTTTGCCTTTGTACAATGGCACTATGCACGCATTCCGCCAATCCTCAGGCACCTCACCATGAGTCATACATACATTAAATAACCTTACCAACCAGTCAACAATACAGTCACCCCCTTTTTTAATAAATTCCACTGCAATACCATCCAAACCTGCTGCCTTGCCGGCTTTCATCTTCCGCAAAGCTTTCACTACCTCTTCTCTGTTTACCAAATCATTTTCCCTAACCCTCTCACTTTGCACACCACCTCGACCAAATCACCCTATATCTGCCACTCTATCATCAAACACATTCAACAAACCTTCAAAATACTCACTCCATCTCCTTCTCACATCACCACTACTTGTTATCACCTCCCCATTTGCGCCCTTCACTGAAGTTCCCATTTGCTCCCTTGTCTTACGCACTTTATTTACCTCCTTCCAGAACATCTTTTTATTCTCCCTAAAATTTAATGATACTCTCTCACCCCAACTCTCATTTGCCCTTTTTTTCACCTCTTGCACCTTTCTCTTGACCTCCTGTCTCTTTCTTTTATACATCTCCCACTCAATTGCATTTTTTCCCTGCTTCCTTAATCCTAATTACAGACTCCAAAAATTCAAATATAGAGTCCTGTACTGCTAATAATGATATGGCTTATCATTTTCTGTTCACATACATGTCTCAATGACCCTACGCTTCCCTCTTCTCATGCACGATCTTCATAATTTAACACCTTTATGCTTTTAATTCAGGTTCTGACAATATCTTTTTCACCAAACAATAACCTTTGCAATCACATGCTATTCACTGATGACATACTTAAATAAACTATGGCAAGCCATAATCATTATGAAAGCTCAACAAAAGTGAACAGTAAACAAGGGTGAACAGTAAACAAGTAAAAAAAAAATACCAATATCAAACTTACAACCTACCTCCTTCAGTTTTCTATGTCTGGCATCAGATATATGTCTTCTACAAACAAGTAATGAATCACAATGGTAATCACAGAGACGGCAAAAGTACTTGGCCTTTGGGAACCTTATAGATTTCTGAAATCATAAAAGACAAGGAGAAACTGTAATTTTTTATCAAAACAGGAAAGGTAAATTACATATAAATTCCTTTATACATACATCAAAAATTGCAACAACTCTTATTCATAAAAGGCCGACCCATATTTTCTATTTCAAACAATACAACAACATTCACTTTCTTCAAACTTCTTAACTCAGTTACTCCTCTTTCAAGCACACTACATACTCCCTCACTGGGTTTCCCCATCATTTCCGGGATTCCTGCAGCACACAAATTATCAATTTATCATTCTATCAATATCCTTTTTATCGAGGATGTAAGGCATGTGTACGTGTAGGAAGAGAGGAAAGCGATTGGTTCTCAGTGAATGTAGGTTTGCGGCAGAGGTGTGTGATGTCTCCATGGTTGTTTAATTTGTTTATGGATGGGGTTGTTAGGGAGGTGAATGCAAGAGTTTTGGAAAGAGGGGCAAGTATGAAGTCTGTTGGGGATGAGAGAGCTTGGGAAGTGAGTCAGTTGTTGTTCGCTGATGATACAGCGCTGATGGCTGATTCATGTGAGAAACTGCATAAGCTGGTGACTGAGTTTGGTAAAGTGTGTGAAAGAAGAAAGTTAAGAGTAAATGTGAATAAGAGCAAGGTTATTAGGTACAGTAGGGTTGAGGGTCAAGTCAATTGGGAGGTAAGTTTGAATGGAGAAAAACTGGAGGAAGTGAAGTGTTTTAGATATCTGGGAGTGGATCTGGCAGCGGATGGAACCATGGAAGTGGAAGTGGATCATAGGGTGGGGGAGGGGGCGAAAATTCTGGGAGCCTTGAAGAATATGTGGAAGTCGAGAACATTATCTCGGAAAGCAAAAATGGGTATGTTTGAAGGAATAGTGGTTCCAACAATGTTGTACGGTTGCGAGGCTTGGGCTATGGATAGAGTTGTGCGCAGGAGGATGGATGTGCTGGAAATGAGATGTTTGAGGACAATATGTGGTGTGAGGTGGTTTGATTGAGTAAGTAACGTAAGGGTAAGAGAGATGTGTGGAAATAAAAAGAGCGTGGTTGAGAGAGCAGAAGAGGGTGTTTTGAAATGGTTTGGGCACATGGAGAGAATGAGTGAGGAAAGATTGACCAAGAGGATATATGTGTCGGAGGTGGAGGGATCGAGGAGAAGTGGGAGACCAAATTGGAGGTGGAAAGATGGAGTGAAAAAGATTTTGTGTGATCGGGGCCTGAACATGCAGGAGGGTGAAAGGAGGGCAAGGAATAGAGTGAACTGGATCGATGTGGTATACCGGGGTTGACGTGCTGTCAGTGGATTGAATCAGGGCATGTGAAGCGTCTGGGGTAAACCATGGAAAGCTGTGTAGGTATGTATATTTGCATGTGTGGACGTATGTATATACATGTGTATGGGGGTGGGTTGGGCCATTTCTTTCGTCTGTTTCCTTGCACTACCTCGCAAACGCGGGAGACAGCGACAAAGAAAAAAAAAAATCAATATCCTACATCCAAAAAGTCCCAAGACACAATGATGTGCCTTTCTTGTATTCATTCATTCATTCCAAACTCTATTTCATGCTAATTAATCACAGTCAATATTGTACAACCTACTTCTAAAACTTCATCCATACATCACTGTCTTGGCACACCTGAAAAATCCTTTTGTAATGTGGCCATTTAATATGTAGTTCCTGATGTTGTCCTACCACCTAACTATCGGTCATCCTCTATCTTCTCCCACTCTACCAACCAGTAAAATATCATCTTAACTTTGTTCTTATTTGCATACCATAAGTAAATTGCTGAAAAAGGATCGATGATCAGGGATACCTGGTTTCAAACATGGATAAACTCAAACATATATATGAGTAAGAAAGATGGTCTACAGGCATTACCAAATTTAACAGAAATTGATAAGCATGTAAAAAAGACCTTTGGTTGTAAATGTGCTAAAAGGGGCAGCTGGTGGGATGTCTGATAACAATCTTATGGAGGTGAGGGTGAAGATCTATAGAGGTTTCGATAAAGAGAAAAAAAGTTAGAGAAGAGAGTGGTGAGAGTAAGCAAGCTTGGAAAAGAGACTTGTGTGAGGAAATACCAGCAGAGATTAAACGTTGAATGGCAAAAGGTGACATTAAATGACACCTTGGAAGTGGGTGAGGAATGGAAGGTATTTAGGGGTACAGAGAAGGCATGTGCAAGAGATGCATGTGGCACACAAAAAGTGGGAGGTGGGCAGATTAAAAAGGGTATGAATGGTAGGATGAAGATGTAAAGTTGCTAGTGAAAGAGAAAAGAGCCATTTGGGTGATACTTACAGGGAAAGAGTGCAAATGATTGGGAGGTGTATAAGAGAAAGCAGCAGGAGGTCAAGAGGAAGGTCCAAGGGTTAAAAAAGGGGACAAATGAGAGCTGGGTTAAGATAGTATCAGTAAACCTAAGGGAGAATAAGATGTTTTGGAAGGAGATAATGTGTGAAAAACAAGAGAACAAAAGGGAACATCAATGAAGGGGGTAAAAGGGAAAATGAGAACAAGTAGTGATGAAGTGAGGTGGAGATGGAGTGAGTATTTTGAAGGACAGTTAAATGCGTTTGATGATAGAGTAGCTGATGTAGAGTGCTTCAGTCATGGTGGTATGCAAAGTGAGAGAGTCATCGAGTGTTTTGGTGAAAGGGATGAGAAGATGAAAACCTTCTGTAAGATGAAATGTGGTAAGGCAGCTGGAGTGGATCGTATTGCAGTTGACTGTATCAAGAAAGGGGGTGACTGGTGAGAATTTTCAATATATGTATGGATCATGGTAAGGTATAGTGCAATTGTATGAAGGAAGAGGGATAAACGTGAATGTTCAAACTACAGAGGTACAAGTTTGTTGACTGTAGCCAGTAAGCTATATGGAAGTGCAGTGACTGAAGGTGAAGGCAGGTACAGAGCATCAGATTGGGGAGAAGTGTGGTTTTAGAAGTGGTAGAGGATGTGTGGACCAGGCATTGGCTTTAAAAAAAAAAAATGTGTCAGAAATACTTAAGAGAAACACATGGATTTGTATGATGCATTTATGCATCTGTAGAAAGCATATGGTAGGGCTGACAGAGATGCTTTGAGGAAGTTCTAAAGAATTTATGGTGTGGGAGGTAAGCTGCTAGAAACATAGGATTTTTTTATAAAGGGTGTAAGGCATGTGTATGAGTTGGAAGAAAGGAGACTGAATGGTTCCACATGAAGGTTCCTCTGCAACAAGAATGCGTGATGTTACAATAGTTCTTAATTTGCTTATGGATGGGGTGGTAAGGAAGGGAATTGCTAGAGTTTTGAGAGGGTCAGGGAGAATGGTTCGGTGAACAGAGAAGAGGTAGTGAAAGCACTGCGGAAGATGAAAGCCAGCAAGGAGGCGGGCTTGGATGGTATTGCAGTGGAACTTATGAAAAAAAAGGGGGGTGACTGAGTTGTTGACTGGTTGGTAAGGATATTCAATGTATGTATGGTTCATGGGGAAGTGTCTGAGGAATGGCAGAATGCATGCATAGTGCCAATGTCCAAAGGCAAAAGGGATAAAGGTGAGTGTTCAAATTACAGAGGTATAAGTTTGCTGAGTATTCCTGGGAAATCATATGGGAGGGTATTGATTGAGAGGGTAAAGGAATGTACAAAGCATCAGATTAGGGAAGAGCAGTGTGGTTTCAGAAGTGGTAGAGGATGTGTGGATCAGGTGTTTGCTTTGAAGAATGTATGTGAGAAATACTTACAAAAGCAAATGGATTTGTATGTAGCATTTAAGGATCTGGAGAAGGCATATGATATAGTTGAGAGAGATATTTGTGGAAGGTATTAAGAGTATATGATGTGGGGGGGTAAGTTGCTAGAAGCAGTGAAAAGCTTTTACTAAGGATGTAAGGCAAGTGTTCGAGTAGGAAGAGAGGAAAGTAACTGGTTCCCAGTGAATGTCGGTCTGTGGCAGGGGTGCATTATGTCTCCATGGTTGTTAAATTTGTTTATGGATGGAGTTGTTAGGGAGGTGAATGCCAGAGTTTTGGAAAGAGGGGCAAGTCTGCAGTCTGTTGAGGGTGAGAGGGCTTGGGAAGTGAGTCAGTTGTTGTTCGCCAATGATACATCACTGGTGGCTGATTCAGGTGAGAAACTGCAGAAGCTGGTGACTGAGTTTGGTAAAGTGTGTGAAAGAAGAAAGCTGAGAGTAAATGTGAATAAGAGCAAGGTTATTACATTCAGTAGGGTTGAGGGACACGACAACTGGGATGTAAGTTTGAATGGAGAAAAATTGAAGGAGGTGAAGTGTTTTAGATATCTGGGAGTGGATTTAGCAGTGGATGGAACCATGGAAGTGGAAGTGAGTCACAGGGTGGGGAAGGTGGCGAGGTTCTGGGAGCATTGAAGAATGTGTGGAAGGCGAGAACATTATCTCGAAGAGCATAAAAGGGGATGTTTGAAAGAATAGTGGTTCCAACAATGTTATATGGTTGCGAGGCAGGGGCTACAGATAAGGTTGTGCAGAGGGTGGATGTGTTGGAAATGAGATGTTTAAGGACAATATGTGGTGTAAGGTTGTTTGATCGAGTAAGTAATGAAAGGGTAAGGGAGATGTGTGGTAATAAAAAAAAAGTGTGGTTGAGAGAGCAGAAGAGAGTGTATTGAAATGGTTTGGTCACATGGAGAAAATGAGTGAGGAAAGATTGACAAAGGGAATATATGTGTCAGAGATGGAGGGAACATGGAGAAGTGGGAGACCAAATTGGTGGTGGAAGGATGGAGTGAAAAAGATTTTGAGCAATCACGGCCAGAATATACAGTAGGGGGAAAGCCGAGTAAGGAATAGAGTGAATTGGAATGATGTGGTATACCAGGGTCGACGTGCTGTCAATGGATTGAATCTGGGCATGTGAAGCGTCTGAGGTAAACCATGGAAAGTTTTGTGGGGCCTGCATGTGGAAAGGGAGCTGTGGTTTCGGTGCATTATACATGACAGCTAGAGACTGAGTGTGAACGAATGTGGCCTTTGTTGTCTTTTCCTAGAGCTACCTCATGCGCGTAAGGGGGGATGGGGTTGTCATTTCATGTGTGGAGGGTTGGCGACGGGAATGAATAAAGGCAGCAAGTATGAATTATGTACATGTGTATATATGTATATGTCTGTGTATGTATATATATGTATATCTTGAAATGTATAGGTATGTATATGTGCGCGTGTGAACGTGTATGTATATACATGTGTATGTGGGTGGGTTGGGCCATTCTTTGGTCTGTTTCCTTGCACTACCTCCCTAATGCGGGAGACAGTGACAAAGTAATATAAATATAAATAAATATTTTTTATTTCTTATTATACTTAATCGCTGTTTCCTGCATCACTGAGGTAGCGTAAGGAAACAGACGAAGAATGGCCCAACCACTCATATACAAAAATATATTTTTCTTTTCTTTTAAACTATTCACCATTTCCCGCGTTAGTGAGGTAGCGTTAAGAACAGAGGACTGGGCCTTTTTTGGAATATCCTCACCTGGCCCCCTCTGTTCCTTCTTTTGGAAAATTAAAAAAAAAAAAAAAACGAGAGGGAGGATTTCCAGCCCCCCCGCTCCCTCCCCTTTTAGTCCCCTTCTACGACATGCAGGGAATACGTGGGAAGTATTCTTAATCCCCTATCCCCAGGGATAACAAATATATATATATATATTTTTTTTTTTTTTTTTTACCTCGTCGCTGTCTCCCGCGGTTGCGAGGTAGCGCAAGGAAACAGACGAAAGAAATGGCCCAACCCCCCCATACACATGTACATACACACGTCCACACACGCAAATATACATACCTACACAGCTTTCCATGGTTTACCCCGGACACTTCACATGCCTTGATTCAATCCACTGACAGCACGTCAACCCCTGTATACCACATCGCTCCAATTCACTCTATTCCTTGCCCTCCTTTCACCCTCCTGCATGTTCAGGCCCCAATCACACAAAATCCTTTTCACTCCATCTTTCCACCTCCAATTTGGTCTCCCTCTTCTCCTCGTTCCCTCCACCTCCGACACATATATCCTCTTGGTCAATCTTTCCTCACTCATTCTCTCCATGTGCCCAAACCATTTCAAAACACCCTCTTCTGCTCTCTCAACCACGCTCTTTTTATTTCCACACATCTCTCTTACCCTTACGTTACTTACTCGATCAAACCACCTCACACCACACATTGTCCTCAAACATCTCATTTCCAGCACCTCCATCCTCCTGCGCACAACTCTATCCATAGCCCACGCCTCGCAACCATACAACATTGTTGGAACCACTATTCCTTCAAACATACCCATTTTTGCTTTCCGAGATAATGTTCTCGACTTCCACACATTTTTCAAGGCTCCCAAAATTTTCGCCCCCTCCCCCATCCTATGATCCACTTCCGCTTCCATGGTTCCATCCGCTGACAGATCCACTCCCATATATCTAAAACACTTCACTTCCTCCAGTTTTTCTCCATTCAAACTCACCTCCCAATTGACTTGACCCTCAACCCTACTGTACCTAATAACCTTGCTCTTATTCACATTTACTCTTAACTTTCTTCTTCCACACACTTTACCAAACTCAGTCACCAGCTTCTGCAGTTTCTCACATGAATCCGCCACCAGCGCTGTATCATCAGCGAACAACAACTGACTCACTTCCCAAGCTCTCTCATCCCCAACAGACTTCATACTTGCCCCTCTTTCCAAGACTCTTGCATTTACCTCCCTAACAACCCCATCCATAAACAAATTAAACAACCATGGAGACATCACACACCCCTGCCGCAAACCTACATTCACTGAGAACCAATCACTTTCCTCTCTTCCTACATGTACACATGCCTTACATCCTCAATAAAAACTTTTCACTGCTTCTAACAACTTGCCTCCCACACCATATATTCTTAATACCTTCCACAGAGCATCTCTATCAACTCTATCATATGCCTTCTCCAGATCCATAAATGCTACATACAAATCCATTTGCTTTTCTAAGTATTTCTCACATACATTCTTCAAAGCAAACACCTGATCCACACATCCTCTACCACTTCTGAAACCACACTGCTCTTCCCCAATCTGATGCTCTGTACCTGCCTTCACCCTCTCAATCAATACCCTCCCATATAATTTACCAGGAATACTCAACAAACTTATACCTCTGTAATTTGAGCACTCACTCTTATCCCCTTTGCCTTTGTACAATGGCACTATGCACGCATTCCGCCAATCCTCAGGCACCTCACCATGAGTCATACATACATTAAATAACCTTACCAACCAGTCAACAATACAGTCACCCCCTTTTTTAATAAATTCCACTGCAATACCATCCAAACCTGCTGCCTTGCCGGCTTTCATCTTCCGCAAAGCTTTTACTACCTCTTCTCTGTTTACCAAATCATTTCAGTGTTCAGTGTTGTAAATGGAAATGGTGAGGAGCTTGTAGATTTATGTGCTGAAAAAGGACTGATGATTGGGAATACCTGGTTTAAAAAGCGAGATATACATAAGTATACTTATGTAAGTAGGAGAGATGGCCAGAGAGCGTTATTGGATTACGTGTTAATTGACAGGCGTGCGAAAGAGAGACTTTTGGATGTCAATGTGCTGAGAGGTGCAACTGGAGGGATGTCTGATCATTATCTTGTGGAGGCTAAGGTGAAGATTAGTATGGGTTTTCAGAAAAGAAGAGTGAATGTTGGGGTGAAGAAGGTGGTGAGAGTAAGTGAGCTTGGGAAGGAGACCTGTGTGAGGAAGTATCAGGAGAGACTGTGTACAGAATGGAAAAAGGTGAGAACAATGGAAGTAAGGGGAGTGGGGGAGGAATGGGATGTATTTAGGGAATCAGTGATGGATTGCGCGAAAGATGCTTGTGGCATGAGAAGAGTGGGAGGTGGGCTGTTTAGAAAGGGTAGTGAGTGGTGGGATGAAGAAGTAAGAGTATTAGTGAAAGAGAAGAGAGAGGCATTTGGACGATTTTTGCAGGGAAAAAATGCAATTGAGTGGGAGAAGTATAAAAGAAAGAGACAGGAGGTCAAGAGAAAGGTGCAAGAGGTGAAAAAAAGGGCAAATGAGAGTTGGGGTGAGAGACTATCAGTAAATTTTAGGGAGAATAAAAAGATGTTCTGGAAGGAGGTAAATAGGGTGCGTAAGACAAGGGAGCAAATGGGAACTTCAGTGAAGAGTGTAAATGGGGAGGTGATAACAAGTAGTGGTGATGTGAGAAGGAGATGGAATGAGTATTTTGAAGGTTTGTTGAATGTGTCTGATGACAGAGTGGCAGATATAGGGTGTTTGGGTCGAGGTGGTGTGCAAAGTGAGAGGGTTAGGGAAAATATATATATACATATATATATATATATATATATATATATATATATATATATATATATATATATATATATATATATATTTTTATTTTTTATTATACTTTGTCGCTGTCTCCCGCGTTTGCGAGGTAGCGCAAGGAAACAGACGAAAGAAATGGCCCAACCCCCCCCCCATACACATGTATATACATACGTCCACACACACAAATATACATACCTACACAGCTTTCCATGGTTTACCCCAGACGCTTCACATGCCTTGCTTCAATCCACTGACAGCACGTCAACCCCAGTATACCACATCACTCCAATTCACTCTATTCCTTGCCCTCCTTTCACCCTCCTGCATGTTCAGGCCCCGATCACACAAAATCTTTTTCACTCCATCTTTCCACCTCCAATTTGGTCTCCCTCTTCTCCTTGTTCCCTCCACCTCCGACACATATATCCTCTTGGTCAATCTTTCCTCACTCATCCTCTCCATGTGCCCAAACCACTTCAAAACACCCTCTTCTGCTCTCTCAACCACGCTCTTTTTCATTTCCACACATCTCTCTTACCCTTACGTTACTCACTCGATCAAACCACCTCACACCACACATTGTCCTCAAACATCTCATTTCCAGCACATCCATCCTCCTGCGCACAACTCTATCCATAGCCCACGCCTCGCAACCATACAACATTGTTGGAACCACTATTCCTTCAAACATACCCATTTTTGCTTTCCGAGATAATGTTCTCGACTTCCACACATTCTTCAAGGCCCCCAGGATTTTTGCCCCCTCCCCCACCCTATGATCCACTTCCGCTTCCATGGTTCCATCCGCTGCCAGATCCACTCCCAGATATCTAAAACACTTCACTTCCTCCAGTTTTTCTCCATTTTTATTTTGCTTTGTCGCTGTCTCCCGCGTTTGCGAGGTAGCCCAAGGAAACAGACGAAAGAAATGGCCCAACCCACCCCCATACACATGTATATACACACACGTCCACACACGCAAATATACATACCTATACATCACAATGTACACATATATATACACACACAGACACATACATATATACCCATGCACACAATTCACACTGTCTGCCTTTATTCATTCCCATCACCACCTCACCACACATGGAATACCATCCCCCTCCCCTCTCATGTGTGCGGGGTAGCGCTAGGAAAAGACAACAAAGGCCTCATTCATTCACTCTCAGTCTCTAGCTGTCATGCAATAATGCCTGAAACCACAGCTCCCTTTCCACATCCAGGCCCCACACAGCTTTCCATGGTTTACCCCAGACGCTTCACATGCCCTGATTCAATCCACTGACAGCACGTCAACCCCGGTATACCACATCGATCCAATTCACTCTATTTCTTGCCCGCCTTTCACCCTCCTGCATGTTCAGGCCCCGATCACTCAAAATCTTTTTCAATCCATCTTTCCACCTCAAATTTGGTCTCCCACTTCTCCTCATTCCCTCCACCTCCGACACATATATCCTCTTGGTCAATCTTTCCTCACTCATTCTCTCCATGTGACCAAACCATTTCAAAACACCCTCTTCTGCTCTCTCAACCACACTCTTTTTATTTCCACACATCTCTCTTACCCTTACATTACTTACTCAATCAAACTACCTCACACCACACATTGTCCTCAAACATCTCATTTCCAGCACATCCATCCTCCTGCGCACAACTCTATCCATAGCCCACGCCTCGCAACCATACAACATTGTTGGAACCACTATTCCTTCAAACATACCCATTCTTGCTTTCCAAGATAATGTTCTCGACTTCCACACATTCTTCAAGGCTCCCAGGATTTTCGCCCCCTCCCCTACCCTATGATTCACTTCCGCTTCCATGGTTCCATCCACTGCCAGATCCACTCCCATATATCTAAAACACTTTACTTCCTCCAGTTTTTCTCCATTCAAATGCCCTTACACACACATATAAATACATATACATACACAGACATATACATATAAACTCATGTACATATTCATACTTGCTGCCTTCATCCATTCCCATCACCACTCCGTCACACAAGAAATAGTCTGAGCCAGGTACCCATTCTATTGCGGCCAACATCTAGGGGTAGATGAATAGCTAGTTTGACTGTTGGACAACAATTGCGACCTAGATTTCAAGCTATGTGCTCATCCCTGGACAGCCCATGAATATGTCAGTTAGGAATGCTAACTTCTACATTAGGGATGTCCATGTGTTCCTTGAATACTAGTTTTCCAATTATGAGGACTACTAGGTCCTGGCATTTTCTTCAACCCCTCCCTTTTCCTTTTGGTCTCTACCATCTGTCCACGAAGGTCATAGAATTTGCTATTATTCTTCAAGATTAATCTTTAAAGTATTGAGGCTATGTAATTTAGAAAGTGCATGACTTTTTTTTTCAGTCAGATAATATTTTTGTTTGTATACTAACTACCATCAGTGTTTTCAAACACCACTAGTTAACAGTCATTTTGGAAGCCAGGATTCACTTTTTCATTTAACTTTTTACTTCTTTTTAAGAACAGAGCATTTGTTCTTTACCTTTGTAAGCCTTCCCATATTCTGCACACTTTCATTATACTTGTAGTATTTCATAAGTAACAGTAAAAATAATATGGTCTACAATCCCCTTGGAGGTGATCCTGGACCACAAAGCACTTGGCATTCATTCCTTGATTCTGTTCATGCACATCCATCCACTTATCTAGAAACTGGATCTTCTCTGTGAGTTCACATTTCTTGCATTACTAGATAGAATTTGCTATTATTCTTCAAGATTAATCTTTAAAGTATTGAGGCTATGTAATTTAGAAAGTGCATGACTTTTTTTTTCAGTCAGATAATATTTTTGTTTGTATACTAACTACCATCAGTGTTTTCAAACACCACTAGTTAACAGTCATTTTGGAAGCCAGGATTCACTTTTTCATTTAACTTTTTACTTCTTTTTAAGAACAGAGCATTTGTTCTTTACCTTTGTAAGCCTTCCCATATTCTGCACACTTTCATTATACTTGTAGTATTTCATAAGTAACAGTAAAAATAATATGGTCTACAATCCCCTTGGAGGTGATCCTGGACCACAAAGCACTTGGCATTCATTCCTTGATTCTGTTCATGCACATCCATCCACTTATCTAGAAACTGGATCTTCTCTGTGAGTTCACATTTCTTGCATTACTAGATATTCAGTATGTGATTTGTCTTAATTCCTCTCTGAATGAAGTTTGTAAGCAACCCTGGCATTCATAGTGTACACAGAAGAGAGGAGTCCAGTCCCATCAAGGGAATTCTTCTTCCATTAGGAGTCCCTCTTTCCTTGATTCTGATTCTGATGGTAACACAGCCTCTGAACTGATGGATCCTCATAAAAGCATCCTTGGGTTACATTTCACATTATATCTGAAACTTGGCTTACAGATGTAAACTGATATATATGTTTGCTTCAAAACCATTTTGGACAAGTGGGAAATATGAGGTGGGAATTGCTTGCCTCTCACATATAAATATGTCTCACACCAAATATCATCCTCAGGAATTCCAGTCTCAATTCTCCTCCTTTCTTCTGGACTCAGAGCCTGAAACTCACATCCATACAATACTGCCAGGATTAATATACTTTCAACAATACCTATACTTGCCCTAACTGACATGCTCCTTTATGAATCCAGGACTTTATACTCCTCACCCATCCTATGACTTATTTCAGCCAACATAGTTAAATCCATTGTCACATCTATTCCCACTTACCCAAAGCACTTCCTTTCATCCAGAGCGTTCCCACTCTGACTGACACTAAAATCAAATGCCATATCAACCAAATGAACCTCATTACCTTACTTTTGTTCATGTTGACTCTCAACTATCTCCTTTCACACACACTACTAGACCTAGTCACCAGCTTTTAAAGCTTCTCTCTAGAGTCTGCTATCACAACTATGCCATCTGGAAACAGGTGATTCCCACACCAAACCTTCCCAGCATATTGCAGACCTACACCTGACACTAAGAACTTGTCATTTAACTCCTTCATCACCTTATCCATAAACTGATCAAAGAGCCTGGGTGTCATAAATCCCCAGAAACCACCCATCTTCCTCCTTTCACATCTGTACACATGCCATACTTACAGTAGAAATTTCTTACTGGATTTAGTAATTTTGCACTTACCCCAAACATTCAAAGCACCATCTGTGTGGGCTTTCTGTCATACCAATCATATGCTTTCCCCAAATAATTTCCTTTACTCTATTTTCTTATCAGCAATGGCTATGACTGGGGATTGTTTTGCCCATGCCATGTCTGTCACATAAAACTTCACACTCTCTCTCCAGATACTTTTCAATCAAATTCTTAAAAAAAATTAAAAATTACCTGCACTCTGCTAATCCTCAAGTACTCTATCTTGGATCACACAAATACCAAGCAGGTACACTAACCACTCAATGACTAACAGCCATTTAGAGAAACCCAACTACAATCCCATCTACTCCTGTCACTTTTCATCTTATGCAAAAATTAACTTTTTTATCTCTTTTCACCACAACATTTACCATGACTCACTCCACATACTACCTCATCCAATAAAATGCTATATCTACCAACCTATCAACACACTTATTCAAAAGCCCCTCAAAATACTCACTCCCTCACTTCCCCCCCCCCCTCCTCTTCTTTTCTATTTCTACTTCCTATTCCAATCTCCTCTCTGACACCTCCATTTTTTAATCTTGTTCTTGTCACATATTCACAGTCTTCCAAACCATTTTCTTATTCTCTCAAGTTCACCAATAATCTCTCGGCCCACATTTCACTTGCCCTTTTTTCCAGCTACTGTGTTGACCTAGCGCTTTCTCTTGTACTCTCTTAGTCACTCACACGCCTTCCCTGCAGAATCTGTCCATAAACCTCCCTCTTCTTTTTTCCCTAGCAATCTACCTTTCTCATTCAACCATCAACGACCTATTCCATCATGTCTACATCCCATCTTATGCATGCCACACGTCACCTGCACTTGTAAGTAGTACTTCCCTACCAACTTCCATGTCCTTTCCAGTCTGGTTGCTCAATCTCTCTCACATTATTCTATTCTTTTCTAAGTCCCTTTTAGTATCTCTGCACAAATGCCTTTCCTGAGCTTACTCTCTAGCATCACTTCTTTCTGATAGATCATTTCCTCTTTCCTAAAACCATTACAAACTTCAACTCTCCACCACCAATAAATGATCAGACATCTTTATCTGCTGCTGTTATCAGCACAATAACATTCAACACTTCCTTTGCATACCCATCAACTAGCAAAATAAAATACTGACCAGTGACTCCCAACACCACTTTCTGGATCTGCTTCTGTGTACATCCTTCTTAAATTAAGTATTCCCAATCACCATTCCTCCTTCAGAAAAAGAACTCAAGCTCTTCCCCATAATTGTTTACACTAAGGATTATCCCCCAATTTATACCCTCAACTGCCATATCACTTACTCTTACACTCAAGATCCTTTAGAGCCAAGATTCAATTTCTAAAGTCAATAATGTCAAAGCACTCTAACCCACATTAATATTGACCTCACATTCTTAAAGTCCTTTAACACAGTCCTTCTGCATCTTCTTCATCATAAGATACACCCCTTCTTATAATCTGGTCAGCCTCTAACCCCTGACTTCCCCCCTCCCCCTTCTAAAAACCTAAACCTAGATCTACAACACTGCATCCAACCATAAGAAAGAGAGGTGGATACATCCTTACCCTTACACTGATATAAACTCAGAGCATAAACCCTTCTAAACCATGCAATTCCTCACTCTATCCTTCCACTTCATCCCAAGCTCACCCTCCTCTCATATTTCTCTTATAAAACTCTTTAACAACCCTTCCACTGTTCCTAAAAACACTTACCTTCTTCAGAGGAAACAAAAACTGTTCTTCCAGTTCGGCTAATACCTCAGGACTAGGTCGAAATTCTGGACTTTCACTGTCTGACACTAAGGCCACTTGAGAATTCATTGGGGTGTTTAAGTGTCTTGGCCCATTCATGCGCATATCTTTGTGATCTTTAAGTGCTCCTCTATGCTGTTGGTACTGATGAATTTGGTGGTGATTTCGTGGACTGCCACCATAGCCACGGTCATAACTTCCTTGTCTATGATTGCTTCTAGATGGACTACCGTAACTGTCTGCACGCTGCTTAATATCATGGTATGTCTGAGGTGGAGTTCGGTTTTGATCATAACTCCCTGGTTTAGAATTATTTCTGCCAGGGCTCCCAAAACTGTCAACTCGATGCCTTCCATCATGATATCTGTCAAGTTGAGTCAAACTTTTAAAACTTGAAGTTTCTTATCTATGGTATCATAAACACTAAAACAAATAATTCATAAATACAAAAATTGTACCATGCTGAAGGGTATAAGACAAGCTAAATAATGGAAAATATGACTGCTTTCTGAGGCAAAGATTTTAAGAAAACACGATACAATCTATGCAAATGCACAAAAGTAGAACATAAATATGACTGAGAAAGATTACTTGTGTCAACTCTTGATCTGGTCAGTGAGAGGATCAAGAGCAAAGTGGTGAGGCAAAAATGAGGTGAAGATATCTTAATACAGTGTTTTGGTACACAAAAATGTTGAGAAGTACCAATGGTAATAAAAGATAATAAAGTCACTGTCTAAGACTGGGCTTTGATACACAGAAATGTAAAGAAGCAATGATGATGATGAAAAATATTTGTAATTAAAAATACCGAATTCCATAATTCATTTAAAGAAACCTTTCCAAGATGAGTCTGATGCCAAACTTCTATAACAAACTTCAAAATCACTTTTACCTGTGGTGTTCCCAGCGCTGCTGTCTACTGGAGGGACTGCCAGATCTTTCAAAGCGCTCATTTATGAGCTGACCCTAAAAAAAAGTAAATGCTTTGTAGCCAATTAAACGAATGAAATGCCAACCATCAAAAGGAAAAGTAAATGATGATCAAGAATCTTTAATGTCATTTTAGAAATTATGGGAAAAATAACAGGACAAATTCAAAATATTTTTAGATGACATTTTCACAATAATCTCTACCAATACTACAGTATTTTCTTCGTTTCATTTAAAAATTCCTATTAGCAAAAACTCGTTAAGTCATCTACAGATTTGTCAATTCTGTCCAAGAATACCACCTTACTAACAAATGCATCCCATGGTGAATTTCCCTTTTTTATTTTCAAATATGCATCACTCCCTTATTTCTTCTTTAGAGATTTTCTAAGTATCACTATCTACTGTCCTTTCTATTCACCATATACACTGTCAAGAATTCCAAAACTTTTGATAAGTAAGCTAAAACCTTCTATCAAGGATATAAAAAAGCATAAAAGCATTTGCAGGTATAAAAAACTGCATACCTGTCTATGCCCGGGAATATTCTGTGGGGGAGTGCGAGGCTCGGCATCCACTACAGATTTTCCTGGTTCCTCTGTTGGAATCCTTAATAGCTGCTTTATCTGGTTTGTTGCATCATAGCTTCCACCTCGCCAGACTCCCCCTCTGGAGTCCACTCCTCCCCCAGTCGGGCCATCCATTGTCACAAATTAAAAGCCACACTTACTGCAATCACAAAAAATAGGTATGTCTACAGAATCTAAGCTAAGAAAAATCATTCACACTGCATTAAGTTTATCTGAATAAGCTAACAGTAGTGATACTCCTTAAAACTCCTGTACTGTCACAAGACTAAATCAATCACTGTCAAATGGGGCACAACAACGAATGACAAAACTTACTAAGATATCTTATGATAGACAAATTAAGTAGGTAATTCAATGGTATTCAACAGACTGCAATCTATGTTAGCTATATGAAAACTTGGAATCATACTTTCATACAAAGTAAAATAGCAAAGTGACAGAGCATATAAACCCTTTCATCAAATGGAAAAACCTGGATTATCCAGAACAAAAGCTAACCATGGAGGCCTTATATTCTACAACCTTACATTTTATTTATATATTTTGTTTTGTCACTGTCTCCTGCATTAGTGAGGTAGCACAAGTTAACAGACGAAAGAATAGCCCAACCCACCCACATACACATGTATATACATACACGTCCACACACGCAAACATACATACATATACATCTCAACGTATACATATATATACACACACACGGACATATACATATATACACAAGTACATAATTCATACTGTCTGCCTTTATTCATTCCCATCGCCACCTCGCCACGCATTAAATAACAACCCCCTCCCCCCTGATGTGTGCGAGGTAGCGCTAGGAAAAGACAACAAAGGCTACATTCGTTCACACTCAGTCTCTAGTTGTCATGTAATAATGCACCGAAACCACAGCTCCCTTTCCACATCCAGGCCCCACACAACTTTCCATGGTTTACCTCACATGCTTCACATGCCCTGGTTCAATCCATTGACAGCACGTCGACCCCAGTATACCACATCGTTCCAATTCACTCTATTCCTTGCACGCCTTTCACCCTCCTGAATGTTCAGGCCCCGATCACACAAAATCTTTTTCACTCCGTCTTTCCACCTCCAATTTGGTCTCCCACTTCTCGTTCCCTCCATCCCTGACACATATATCCTCTTGGTCAATCTTTCCTCACTCATTCTCTCCATGTGGCCAAACCATTTCAAAACACCCTCTTCTGCTCTCTCAACCACACTCTTTTTATTACCACACATCTCTCTTACCCTTACATTACTTACTCGATCAAACCACCTCACACCACATATTGTCCACAAACATCTCATTTCCAGCCCATCCACCCTCCTCCACACAACTCTTATCCTTAGCCCACGCCTCACAACCATACAACATTGTTGGAACCACTATTCCCTCAAACATACCCATTTTTGCTTTCCAAGATAATGTTCTCGACTTCCACACATTCTTCAAGGCTCCCAGAATTTTCGCCCCCTCCCCCACCCTATGATTCACTTCCGCTTCCATGGTTCCATCCGCTGCCAAATCCACTCCCAGATATCTAAAACACTTCACTTCCTCCAGTTTTTCTCCATTCAAACTTACCTCCCAATTGACTTGACCCTCAACCCTACTGTACCTAATAACCTTGCTCTTATTCACATTTACTCTCAACTTTCTTCTTTCACACACCTTTTTTTTTTTTATTTTATTATACTTTGTCGCTCTCTCCCGCGTTTGCGAGGTAGCGCAAGGAAACAGACGAAAGAAATGGCCCAACCCCCCCCATACACATGTATATACATAGGTCCACACACGCAAATATACATACCTACACAGCTTTCCATGGTTTACCCCAGACGCTTCACATGCCTTGATTCAATCCACTGACAGCACGTCAACCCCGGTATACCACATCGCTCCAATTCACTCTATTCCTTGCCCTCCTTTCACCCTCCTGCATGTTCAGGCCCCGATCACACAAAATCTTTTTCACTCCATCTTTCCACCTCCAATTTGGTCTCCCTCTTCTCCTCGTTCCCTCCACCTCCGACACATATATCCTCTTGGTCAATCTTTCCTCACTCATTCTCTCCATGCGCCCAAACCACTTCAAAACACCCTCTTCTGCTCTCTCAACCACGCTCTTTTTATTTCCACACATCTCTCTTACCCTTACGTTACTCACTCGATCAAACCACCTCACACCACACATTGTCCTCAAACATCTCATTTCCAGCACATCCATCCTCCTGCGCACAACTCTATCCATAGCCCACGCCTCACAACCATACAACATTGTTGGAACCACTATTCCTTCAAACATACCCATTTTTGCTTTCCGAGATAATGTTCTCGATTTCCACACATTCTTCAAGGCCCCCAGAATTTTCGCCCCCTCCCCCACCCTATGATCCACTTCCGCTTCCATGGTTCCATCCGCTGCCAGATCCACTCCCAGATATCTTAAACACTTCACTTCCTCCAGTTTTTCTCCATTCAAACTCACCCCCCAATTGACTTGACCCTCAACCCTACTGTACCTAATAACCTTGCTCTTATTCACATTTACTCTTAACTTTCTTCTTTCACACACTTTACCAAACTCAGTCACCAGCTTCTGCAGTTTCTCACATGAATCAGCCACCAGCGCTGTATCATCAGCGAACAACAACTGACTCACTTCCCAAGCTCTCTCATCCCCAACAGACTTCATACTTGCCCCTCTTTCCAAAACTCTTGCATTTACGTCCCTAACAACCCTATCCATAAACAAATTAAACAACCATGGAGACATCACACACCCCTGCCGCAAACCTACATTCACTGAGAACCAATCACTTTCCTCTCTTCCTACACGTACACATGCCTTACATCCTCGATAAAAACTTTTCACTGCTTCTAACAACTTTCCTCCCACACCATATATTCTTAATACCTTCCACAGAGCATCTCTATCAACTCTATCATATGCCTTCTCCAGATCCATAAATGCTACATACAAATCCATTTGCTTTTCTAAGTATTTCTCACATACATTCTTCAAAGCAAACACCTGATCCACACATCCTCTACCACTTCTGAAACCACACTGCTCTTCCCCGATCTGATGCTCTGTACATGCCTTCACCCTCTCAATCAATACCCTCCCATATAATTTACCAGGAATACTCAACAAACTTATACCTCTGTAATTTGAGCACTCACTCTTATCCCCTTTCACACACCTATGTATCAAAAATATATGGATAAACATTAACTGTTGTGACTGAGTGTCCCATAATATAGCTTTCTGTTCAATGTAAAAGTACAGTTTTCAGTCTACTGAGATGAGTAGTTTAATGCAGATTATATACACTGTGTATATGAGGATTACAAGCAGAAATTATAAAAAACTAACAGTTTCACATGAGGGGGTGAGCCCTCCAGGTGCCCCATGGTGAATGGGGCACAAACAGTCAGCCATGCAGAAAAAGAACTAATGAATACATCTGCCATAATCTTTGTTTATATTCTCTAAGCCAACTGTGTACAGCCTACCAGTATTCATGTCAGTTCAGTCCAGTTGCAGTCTTTGGCTATCACCTATTTGCATTCAGAGAACATTTAAACCTAACATGTCTGGAAAGCGATCTGTAAGTGAGTATAGGTGAATCAATCATTGAAGGCGCCCAAGAAAGTGATTAACATGGACTTGTTGAAAGTGATATGCAAGGTTAAAACAGGAGAGCATCAGGCACATAGGGGTCAGCTGCTCAGATTAGCTTCCTCTACCATTAAAACAGTACCTGATAACAATGACATGATAAAAAGAACCAGCCAGTCCACCACATCCTATTTTGCAACAAATTCATTCTGCAGGGAATAAGCCACAGGAGAAAGCCAAGAAGGTGTAGACACAATATCAGAGCATGACAGCATTGGTCAACTACACTCTAAGCTCTGACAAAATGGTGAATACCAAATAAATTTAGTTTCATGTACTTGTACCAACAATGTCTTCATCAGCAAAACAAAATAATACCTGCAGTGGGATCAGGAACATATCTACATAAGCACCATCCTAAAGCTACCACTTTTTTCAGATTTTTCACTTAACTGAAGTTCTTCGAGATAGCATCTTCTCCATTATAAGAAGTCTCTATATACCACATGAAATTCACCATTGCTGAGTTTTCTGAGATGCGTACTACTGCTAGTACAAAACTATCACCTGTGACATTGTTTTTGGTCTTAATCATTTCTTACATGCTTTTCTTCATAAGTAATTGAACTATCAAAAACAAGTGTAAATCTTATACCAACCTAACTAATATGAAATGAATTTATTGGCAGTTCCCTCTGGGAACTCCCATCAATGGGGTGGCCATGGCAAAGAATTTCCACTTACCTCTATCCATACATGCCCCCCTTGCATATACCATTCCAAGCATACTTTTGCTATTTGCCTCCCTTCTGACAGCTACCATATCTATGGATATCTTCAATTTCACACTTTCTGGTACAACAGAATATTTCTTTTACCTATTCTTTCAAAAATTCATCCTCTGCAAAAGGAAGATGCACACTTCAATCTATTAAAAATACCTACAGACCCATATTTTTTTCTTTTTTGTTATCTATGAAAGATACAGATGCATGTTGCATCCAAGGAGTGCCAGCATAAACATTCTGAAGGATGCATGTTGCATCACCCATACACAAGTGTTAAACTGTCCAAATAATGGCACAAGACACAAAGTTTACCAAGACACATTTACCTTACCGAAGCAACTGGATTTGTCTACACACACCATAATAAAGTTCTTGAAACCACAACTGTCTGACACAGTGTCATCAACAAATATAGATTAGCAACTGAACAGTATGACACAACTCCAGGTTTGTGAATTTCCATCATATGATTGATACTAAGAAAATGATTCTAACTTTAATCTGCAAACCCTTAACCCCTCCACATTGCATATCAAGTTTCAATCTTGAATCAGCTATCCTTGTCTCATGGCAAAATATACAGCTGTTAATGATTGCAGTAGCATTCCACACACTACTACAAGATACTAGAGCAATAATTTTGGTAATACACTGATCAGTTTATATGAACATATCAAGGAGGCCTGTTTAAGATCTGCACCCTTGCATTATATATTCTTCTTTTAAGCTGTGACACTCTTACAAAATAATTCTCTCTTTATTTCAATTATGGCCTGACCTTGATGTGGACTTTTGACTGTGACTGGAGCCTTCAACATAAAAAAAGTAATGAAAACCCTTCATAATCATATATGCTTAAAATAAAAGCATGTATACAAACATCTCAATACATATGCCTGCAAGCACTACTGGAGTACCTCACACACCGAGCAGCAGAGTAGCATAAGTTAAAGGGCATGTAGCAGATGTAAATAATGTGTCTCTCATCTGGTCAAGTTGTATATCATTTTGTTTTAAAAATCATGGTCTAGTTGGTAAAAGAAATCATGGAGATATCTATTTGAATATATGAAAACTTACACACAGAGTGTACCACAAATATCAAAATTGCATATTGCAGTGGTTCACAATAAAATATTTCACAATCTGAAGTGCTGCACACAGTTCTACCAGGCACTCTTGTTAGAAAAAATATCATGTATTAAAGATCTGATTTCAAAATGAAATTTACATTTGTACAAATACCTGTCAAGGGTGAGACACAAAAGGCTAAGAAGCAGCACCGAGTCTACCAGTTATGCCAAAAGTTAAAAGGAACGAGCAACTGAGGGTGATGGCACTGAATGTAAATGGGATGACTAGAGAGAATAAAAGGAGGGAGATTGGAGAGAGATTTAAAAGTGGAGCGAGGATAACCTAAGGATTGGGGAAACTCATATCCTCGGGCAAGGTATGAGGAATGAAAATGGAAATGATGAATGCAAGTTATGGGAGAGCATGGAAGATGTGGTATGGACGGGAATGAGTGAAAATTATCGGGGAAGAGGAAAAGAAGGTTGGGCAATTCTGCTATCACCCAAGAGTATGGATGGGTGATACAGAGCATGGATGGCATGGATCACGAACAGTGTGCGTGAAAGGAAAGATTGGGACTGTGAAATATGCATGGGCATGTGAATATGCATGGGCATGTGAATATGCATGTGCCTGCAAATATGAAGACTGTTATGAGGTATGGATGAAATGAAGCTTTTCTGGAGGAATTTGAATGACTGTATAAACTGTCTTGAAAATGAGAGAAAAGTGGTTGTACTGAGTGATATGAATGTGAAAGAATTGGTCACAGTTGGTAAATGGGGAGTGCCTAGAGTAAATGAGAATGGAAGCCATCTTGTGGATACTTTTGCTGAGGGGTTTATTCCTTGTGAACACCTTTATTCAGCACAAGATGATTCATAGATATACATGGATGAGGAATGATGGAAGAGAGGAGCAAAAGGCTTTGACTGACTATGTGGCAGTGGATGAAAGATTCAGAAAGGCTGTGCTGGTTGCTAGAGTTGTGAGAGGATTTGTTGGAGACTCTGACCATTCTACAGTTCTTGTGGGGATGAGGATCAGGGAGAAGTGAAGATATGGTGTAAAGAAGAATGGGGAGGTAAAAGTGTTGGCAAGCGAGCAGAAGGAATCAGGAAAAATACAGGGAGTATGAAAGGAAGGTAACTGAAAGCTTAGATGGAAGTGCAGTGAATGTAGGAATGCAGTAATGTGTGAATGAGGTGTTTAAAATGTTTAGATAAATACTAGTAGAGGATGTAGAATCTGCAGTTGGATAAAAGCTAGCGAGATACAGGAATAAAAAGAGCAATGCATGGTGGATATATCAAAAATGCTGTGGAAGAGAAAAAAAAAAAGGCATACGGGAGACTGCTCAATAGGAATGTACCAGTGGAAGTTCAGCAAAGGAGGAGGGGGGAAGACAACACAATATCTAAGCAGAATATTAAGAATCTGATAGAGGAAAGTAAAGAAAGAGTAAAGGAAGACTTTTGAAGTTAAGCAAAAAGTTTTGGGATGATGAGAAACTATACTGAAAGGAGGTGAAAAAGGAAAGAGGTGGATGTAAGAATGGCAGTGTTAATGTGAGAAGTAACGAAGGGGAATTGCTGAATCAAAAGGAGGAAGTGAAAGGAAGATAGGTCTGTTAAGTAAATCAGGAAAACTGTATGGAAGAAAGACAGAATGATGGAAGTGAGTGAATGCAGAATAAATGAAGAGCAAGGGGAGTTTAAGAAAGGGAGATGTGTGGATGATTTTTGTAAAGATGACTATGAAAAATATTTAGCAAAAGGAAAGAAATTGCATGCAGCTATTATGGATCTGGAGAAAGCATATGACAAAGTTGAATGGAATGCTTTGTGGGATGTGTTAAGGATATATGGTATATGGGAAAACTGCTGGATGGTGCAAAAGCCTTCTATAGAGGAGCAAATGCGTGGGTAAGAGTGGATGGAGAGCTTTGGGATACAAGGCAGGGCTGTATGATGTCACCGTGGCTTTTTTATGAATATGTGGATGGAGTGATGAAAGATGAAAGTAAAACTAAGGAAAAGGGGTTGCAAAAGGGGTAGGGGGATGGAGTGTGACAGAGATATGGTGTCTAGTGGCAAGCCTGTTTGTGGATGATACTGTGTTGTTTGTGCATTTGTGAGAGAGTGAAGAGAGTTGCAGAAGGCTGTGTGTTTTATGATGTGGTAACTGGAGGAGATTGAAGGTAAATTCAAGTAAAAGTAAAGTAGCATTTGAAAGGAAATGGAGTGAAAGTATAGACTTTGTAAAACCATATATAGTGAAGGAAGAAAGTCCTGAATTTTGCTGTGGATATGGGGTGAAAAAGACTGGGAGAAGTGAGAGAATTTAAGTATCTGGGAGCTGTCTTGGTTAGGTATGGTGATATAAGAGAGATAAGGGAGAGAGCAGTACAGGGTAGAAGAGTCATTGGGTCCCTTAATAGAACAATGAAGGGTAGAGGTGTACGTATGGAAGTGAAGAGAGGAATAAGGGACAGCAAAGTCCTCCCAACCCTGGCCAATGCAGCCAAAACATGGACATAGAATGAGGCACAGAGGTTAGAGGTTAAGAAGCTTGGCTGTGGAAATACACTATTTGAGAAGAGCATGTGGTGTGACTAGATGGAATGAAGAAAGAAATGAAAGGGTATATAAGAGATGTGGTATGGCAAGAAATGCAAAGGGAATGAATTGTGGAGTGGTAGAATGGGTGAAACATACTACTTTGAGGTGGTTTGGGCATGTGGAAAGAATGCAAAACTGGGAGTTTACAAGGCGAATGTATAACAGTACAATCAAATGGGTTGGTGCTAATTGAAGACCACCTGTGACATGGGCCAATATGGTGGAGGGAGAGAAACAAAGGAAGAATGCGTGGAATGGCATATGCGAGGGAGGCAAGTAAGGACAGGGATAATTGGAAATTCTTTTGCCATGACCACCCCTTGATGGGAGTTCTCAGAGGGAATGGGCATCAGAGATATATATATATATATATATATATATATATATGAAAGCCGGCAAGGCAGAAGGTTTGGATGGTATTGCAGTGGAATTTATTAAAAAAGGGGGTGACTGTATTGTTGACTGTTTGGTAAGGTTATTTAATGTATGTATGACTCATGATGAGGTGCCTGAGGATTGGCGGAATGCGTGCATAGTGCCATTGTACAAATGCAAAGGGGATAAGAGTGAGTGCTCAAATTACAGAGGTATAAGTTTGTTGAGTATTCCTGGTAAATTATATGGGAGGGTATTGATTGAGAGGGTGAAGGCATGTACAGAGCATCAGATTGGGGAAGAGCAGTGTGGTTTCAGAAGTGGTAGAGGATGTGTGGATCAGGTGTTTGCTTTGAAGAATGTATGTGAGAAATACTTAGAAAAGCAAATGGATTTGTATGTAGCATTTATGGATCTGGAGAAGGCATATGATAGAGTTGATAGAGATGCTCTGTGGAAGGTATTAAGAATATATGGTGTGGGAGGCAAGTTGTTAGAAGCAGTGAAAAGTTTTTATCGAGGATGTATGGCATGTGTACGTGTAGGAAGAGAGGAAAGTGATTGGTTCTCAGTGAATGTAGGTTTGCAGCAGGGGTGTGTGATTTCTCCATGGTTGTTTAATTTGTTTATGGATGGGGTTGTTAGGGAGGTGAATGCAAGAGTTTTGGAAAGAGGGGCAAGTATGAAGTCTGTTGGGGATGAGAGAACTTGGGAAGTGAGTCAGTAGTTGTTCGCTGATGATACAGCGCTGGTGGCTGATTCATGTGAGAAACTGCAGAAGCTGGTGACTGAGTTTGGTAAAGTGTGTGAAAGAAGAAAGTTAAGAGTAAATGTGAATAAGAGCAAGGTTATTAGGTACAGTAGGGTTGAGGGTCAAGTCAATTGGGAGGTGAGTTTGAATGGAGAAAATCTGGAGGAAGTAAAGTGTTTTAGATATCTGGGAGTGGATCTGGCAGCGGATGGAACCATGGAAGCGGAAGTGGATCATAGAGTGAGGGAGGGGGCGAAAATTCTGGGAGCCTTGAAGAATGTGTGGAAGTCGAGAACATTATCTCGGAAAGCAAAAATGGGTATGTTTGAAGGAATAGTGGTCCCAACAATGTTGTATGGTTGCGAGGCGTGGGCTATGGATAGAGTGGTGCGCAGGAGGATGGATGTGCTGGAAATGAGATGTTTGAGGAAAATGTGTGGTGTGAGGTGGTTTGATCGAGTAAGTAATGTAAGGGTAAGAGAGATGTGTGGAAATAAAAAGAGCGTGGTTGAGAGAGCAGAAGAGGGTGTTTTGAAATGGTTTGGGCACATGGAGAGAATGAGTGAGGAAAGGTTGACCAAGAGGATAAATGTGTCGGAGGTGGAGGGAACGAGGAGAAGAGGGAGACCAAATTGGAGGTGGAAAGATGGAGTGAAAAAGATTTTGTGTGATCGGGGCCTGAACATGCAGGAGGGTGAAAGGAGGGCAAGGAATAGAGTGAATTGGAGCGATGTGGTATACCGGGGTTGACGTGCTGTCAGTGGATTGAATCAGGGCATGTGAAGCGTCTGGGGTAAACCATGGAAAGCTGTGTAGGTATGTATATTTGCGTGTGTGGACGTATGTATATGCATGTGTGTGGGGGTGGGTTGGGCCATTTCTTTCGTCTGTTTCCTTGCGCTACCTCGCAAACGCGGGAGACAGCGACAAAGCAAAAAAAAAAAAAAATATATATATATACATATATATATATATATATATATATATATATAGATAGATAGATAAATGGATACAAATACATGAAGCAGCAATCTCATTCACCATATAGGACTTCACTGACCTTTTAAGTTTAGAAGTGTGTGTGAACAGAGGAGGTTGAGTTTATGTAAACAAAATTTTCGTTAATAAGGTTGGTAAGGGAAAGAGGCACGTTGCTTTAAGTCTAAGTTTGAATGGAAAGAATCTGGAGGAAGTGGAGTCTTTTAATACCTGACCTGGGAGTGGAAAAGGCAGCACATGCAACCATAAGAGCTGAAGTGAGTCACAGAGTGGGTGAGGGAGCACAGGTCCTAAGTGCATCAGGGAACATTTGGGGAGCTCAATATCTACAAGGGTAAAAATGAGTATGTTTAATGATGCAGTAGTCCCAGAAGTGTTGCATGGATGTGAAGCATAGGCCTTAGATGAAAAATAATGGAAGATGGTGGATGTGTTGAAAATAAAATGTGTGGGGACAATATATGGTGCAAGGAAGATTGATCATATAAGAAATGATATGGTAGGGGAACGGCATAGCAGCAAGTTGAGTATGGGTAAGAGAGCTGAAGGAGTGTACAAAAAAAATCTGGATATATCTAGAGGGTGAAAGGAGGGCAAGGAATAGAGTGAATTGGAGTGGTGGTATACCGGGGTTGACGTGCTGTCAGTGGATTGAATCAAGGCATGTGAAGCGTCTGGGGTAAACCATGGAAAGCTGTGTAGGTATGTATATTTGCGTGTGTGGACGTATGTATATACATGTGTATGGGGGGGGGTTGGGCCATTTCTTTCGTCTGTTTCCTTGCGCTACCTCGCAAACGCAGGAGACAGCGACAAAGTATAATAAAAAAAATATAATCTAGAGGATGAACAAGAAGGCTGACTAAGAGGGTATACATGTCAAAATAGGAGGGACAAGGGAAAAGGGGAAACCAAAGAGTAGGTGAAGAGATGGAGTGGAAGAGGCTTTGATAGTTTGAGGCCCGAACATACAGGAGGGTGTAAAGACCAAAAGGCATATACCCAATTAGAATTATGTGGTATATAGGGGGAAACATGTCAATAGGCTGAACTGGGGTATATGAAGTGGTCAGGAGAAACCAAAGAAAGGTCTGTGGAACCTGACTGGATGGAGGACTCTGGTTTCAGTTCATTATACTAGACAACTAGAGAGTGGATGCAAGTGAATGATAGTTCTACAACACTAATGAAGGAAACAGCAAACAAGCACAAAAAATATCTAAATTTTTCATACATTTCTCTCACACTTATTTGACATTTCTTGTATAAGTAAATTAGTGTCAGTAGCAGACAAAAATAAGCCTCGTTTGCTCACATCCATTCTGCTGCTGTCATGTACAATGCGCCAGAACTACAGCCCCCAATCCACAACTAGGCCCCACAAACCTTCCTGTGATTTACCCTAGCTGTTTCACATGCTCTGGTTCAGTCCACTGACAGCACATCTCAACCTGTACAGCACATCACTCCAATTCATTATATCCCGTGTACACCTATCACCTCCCTACATGTACAGCCTCCAATCACTTAAAATCTTTTTCATTTCATCCTTCCATCTCCAAGTTGGTCTCCTCCCACTTGTCCCCTCCACTTCTGATGCATATCCACCATACATCCAAAACTTTTCAGCTCAACCTCTATTTCTCTCAACTATACTCATTCTATTACCAATGTCTCTTACCTTTTCAATAATTACTCAAGCAAATCACATCCCACCACATATTGGCATCAAACATTTCATCTCCAGTACATCCAACATTCTCATTTACAGCCCATACCTCACATCCAAAAAAACATTGCTGGGCTTAATACATCTTTAAACATACCCATTTTTGCCCTCCCACATTATAATCTCTAATCTCCACACATTTCTCAATTCTTCTATAACCTTCACCCCCTAACCACATCCTGTGAATCACTTCCACTTCTATGGTTCCATTAGTCACCATGTCCACTCCCAGGTATCTGAAACAATTCACTTCCTCCAGATGTTCTCCATATAAATGCACACCTCAACTAACCTGTCCCTCTGTCCTGCTAGACCAAACAATCTTGATTTTGTTCATATTTACTCTCAACCTCCTTTCACACACTTTTCCATACTCATCCACCAATTTCTGCAGTTTCTCACTCTAATCTGCCACCAGCGCTGTGTCGTAAGCAAACAAAAATTGACTCACTTCCCAGGCCCCCCACACCCTCTCCAGACTGCACACATGACCCTCTCCAAGACCCTTGCATTTACCTCCCTCACTACACTACCCATAAACAAATCAAATGACCATGTTGGCATTATACATCCTTACTGCAGGCCCACTTGGAACCACCCAACCTCCTCTTTACCTACACACACACACACACATACCTAACAATTTTGATGAAAACTTCTCACTCCTAGCAGCTTTCATCCCATATTATATATATTTATAAAACCTTCCACAAGGCATCTCTATTAACTTCATAAAATGCTTTCTCCAGATCCATAAACACAACATACAAATCAATGTTTCACTAAGTATTTCGTATACAAATTCTCTAAAGCAAACACGTGATCTACATATCCTGTACCACGCTTAAAATCAGACTGTTTCTCACAAGTCTGATGCTCTGTACATGTCTTCACCCTCTCAGTCACCACTCTCCCATACACCTTTCTAAGTACACTCAACAAACCTACACCCCTGTAGTTCAAACAATCACCTTTCCCCTCCTTGACTTGATACAATGGCACTATACATGCATTACACTAATCCTTAGGCATCTCACCATGATCCATGCATACAATGAAAATCATAACAAATCAACAATGTAGTTACCACCTTTCTTATGAAATTCAACTGCAATACCAGCCACTCCAGCAAACTTGTCAAATTTCATCTGATGCAAGACTCATCAAATTATACTCTTGAAGGCGGAGGGAGTGGATGTATTGCAGCTGCATCTATTAAGGAAAGGGGGTGATTTTGTTGTTGAATGATTAGTAAAGATATTCAATGTATGCATGGATCATGGTAAAGTGCCTGAGGATTGGAGGAATGTATGTATAGTGCCAATGTATAAAGGTAAGGGGATAAAGGTGAGTGTTCAAACTACAGAGCCATAAATTTCTTAAGTATACCTGGAAAATTGTATGGGAGGGTATTCATTGAGAGAGTGAAGGTATGTACAGAGCATCACACTGGGGAGGAGCAGTGTGGCTTCAAAAGTGGTACAGGATATGTGGATCAGGTGTTTGCTTTGAAGAATATGTGAAAAATACTTAGAAAAATAGATGAATTTGTATGAGGCATTTATGGATCTTAGGAAGGAATATGAAAGGCCTGATAGAGATGCTTTGTGGAGTGTCTTATGAATATATGTTGTGGGAGGTAAGCTGTTAGAAGAAAACTTTTTATCGAGGGTGTAAGGCATGTGTACGAGCAGGAAGAGTTGACAGTGACTGGTCTCAGTGAAGGTCAGTCTGCAGCAGGGGTGTGTGATGTCACTGTGTGTTTAATTTGTTTATGGATGGGGTGTGAAAGAGGTTAAAGCAAGAGTATTGGAGAAGGGTGCGAGTATGCAGTCTGTTAGGGATGAGAAGGCCTGGGAAGTGAGTCAGTTGATGTTCACTGATGATACAAGCACTGGTAGCAGACAAGCACTGGTGGCTGATTCGAGCACAAAACTGCAGAAGTTGACGATTGACTTTGTAAAAGCATGTGAAAGGAGAAAGTTGAAAGTAAATGTGAATAAAACCAAGGTTAATAGGTTAAGCAGGGTTGAAGGAAAAGATAATTGCAATGTAATTCTGAATAGAGAAAAACTGGAGAAGTGAATGGAACCATGAAAGTGCAAGTGAGTTATGGAGTGGGAGAAGGTCCAAAGGTTCTGGGATCAATGAAGAAGGAGGCAAAATTGAGTATTTTTGAAATAGCAGTAGTTCCAACAATATTATATGGTTGCAAGGCATGGGCTGTAGATACAACTGTGCGAGGGAAGGTGGATGTGTCAGAAATGAAATGTTTTAGGACAATATGGAGTGTGATGAGCCACAAGAAAAAAAAGACTAAGGCCAAGGAAGGGAATATGACATCCACAGCAGTGCTGACTCATGGCACTGCCATCATCATCAACTATTCACTCTCCCATCATTAACTTGATAGTACTACTCTGGTCTGTGGCTGCCTGCCACCTTCCACCAATGCTTGATAATCTAACTGCATCAAAATTACTGGTAACATCTGAGGCTTAAAATCAATAATGCTATGAAGCATAGGTAACATATCAAAATCCTAACACCCAACACAAGAATCCAACTCTAAATATAATTAATCATCAACAGTTCTGGAACCAGTAAAGAGCCACATTAACAGAACTCACCTCTTATAGGCGTGAATCAATCATGAAAGTGTATTTTTTGTAGCCTTTGACTATATACAGCTAACAATTTTTAGCTTATCTTAAGGCTGTTTCTTCCTATTGTTCAGTACCAAGGATTGTGTGTGACCTGATAATATGCTTCCATACACATTATTTTAAGAATACTGCAACAGAAAACAAGACTGAATATGTTCATAGCTATATCAAAGGAAGCTCAGAAATAACTTAATATTTCCCAGAGCACCTTCAACCACAAACAAAAGGTTGATCTAATATGCATATTACTGATCTCTTATCTAAAAATGCTCATTTGCATAATAATCGCCCATTGAAGTCTGATAGGATATAGTTAACAGTGCATTGTGAAAATAACAAAAAAGCACCCATGAAGTATAAGCAAAATTTGCAGCTCCTAACAACTGACCAAATATGACCAATGAGAACTGCTGTTTCACCTGTTACTTGTGAAGGTACTGTGGTTACAGGGTAAAGCATGCTGGAATACATAAAGATGATGAACTCCACAAATATCAACTTTACATTGCGAAAGTAAGTTCCTATCAACAAGAGAATAAGCATTTCAAAAAATCTCATTGGTTACTGTATTTAACACAATTCATTTTTAACATAGTAAACACAGTAAAGTAAAGGCTCTTTCCATCATCTTTACTATTCCTTCACATATCATGTAAACAGTAATCAGGATAATGATACAGATAAATTACGGAAACAACTAGTTTCTCTGAAGCTAACATTTCAATTGTAATGTTGCAGCTGTCTAATTCATGCACTGGTCATTGAATGTCAGAGATGTTTGGATATTTCTGATGTTAATACTTAAAAATGTACAGGCTTGTTGGGAATCATTCAAATGAACAACAATACAGCTCTTGCTGAGCACAATATGCTAACCAAGTTTGAAGCAAATCAGACAAACCTGCTGAGCGTTATTACAACACCAAACTGGCAGGAGGCACCAACTGTCGAAAACTGCAGGTGCAACCATGCCCCAGTGCAACAGCGAAGTAGCTGTTGCCAAGCTGCGAGCATCCACCAAGTGTGAAGGAGACAGGGCCTGTGGAGAGTTAGTGATGACACTGAATGTGCAGGTGGTACCACCAGTCAGAAACGACATGTGTATGAATGTCCCCAGATAACAAATACTTTGTTCTGGCCAAGCCCAAGGTATTCAACATGTATGAAGTTGAGGGGACAAACCTATGAAGAACTACTGTTAAAAACGGAATTTGCTAGTGGCACCACCTGTCAGAAAATAATGTAAGAGCAAGCTCCACTGACTTAGCAAGTAACAAACACTGAGAAGGAAGAATCCACGAAGTATAACTACAAAAAACTGTGATTAATTAGAAATAGGTCAACTCACTGAAAACCACAGGTGCATATAGAAATGTGATATCAGACTTGGGTCAAACACTCACCGGCTATGAAATTAAAAAGAGGAAGAAATGAAACAATATGAATCTCTATAGTCAATACAAAAAAAGAACAGAAGCAGTAGTAGCAGGAGGAGGAATATGAGTGGAAGCAAACAGCAGAGAAAGGAAAAGTTAAGGAGGAGGTTGTTGAAGGGGAAGAGGCATAGAAGGAAAAGGCAAAAGAAGGGAAAGTGGTGCTGGAGGATGAGGGGAATGAAACATGGAAATGGAGGGAGTGAGGAATATACCAAGAAAGAGTATGAAAGATGGGAATGCATTTGGAAGAGGAGGGAGAGGTGAATGTATCATGAAATGTCAAGAAACACAAGAATATACCATGGAAGAAGAGGAAGAGGAAAACAAATTATGGAAGAGGGGAATATATTGAGGAGGCAGAATAGGAGGAAAAGTGTCAAAAGATGAGAAAGATGAAGAAGAACAGGCATATTAAAAGAAAAGGGTATCAGAAACAAATGATCAGCGGGATGCACAGAAAGTGAGAACGGGATGAGGAAAGAACAAAGAGAGAGAGAGGGATGAAGGGAGAATGAGAGATAAAAACAGTGACAACAGAGAGGTAAAGGGGATGAAGAAGGAGTACATAACAATACGGGAGACTAAAAGGACATAGAATAAGAGGAAACAGGGGAAAATAATGGGATAGAAAAGATGAGTCATAGGAGAAATAGAAAAAAGCAGGAAAGCTTAATTAGACTACAGATTATGCTTAAAGAAAGGAGGAAAGTAAGAGGAAAGAAGTGGAAATAAGAGGAGAAAGGATCAAAATACCCCAAAAAAAGGTAAGAACGAAGTAATGAAAAATTAGAGTGGATGAGGAGAGCAAAGGAGAGGAAGGAGGAAGAAGAGGAGACATTATGCTTAGTGCTGGGTGCAAAAGAGTGAAGAGACATGCAGAGCAACAGACAGTGGAAGAGAGGAAAACACAGCACTAGTGGTGATGCAGTGGTAGTTGTAAAGGAGCAAAAGCAGTAAGATAGTAGCAGCTGCAGAATGGGGAAAACGTGAAGTACCATATGGGAGAGGAGCGAGAAGGATGTAAGAGAAGAAATGCACAGAGGGTGCTGAGAGTACATGGGAAAGGTACAACACAGGCCACTGGCTAATGTCTTAGTTATATGATTTTGGAGTTAAATCTAAGTCTCACTTTATACTAAATAGATAAAGTAAGGATGGAACACAAAGAAGGCTCTCCCTATCCACTATGGCAACAACAGCCAGCAGGAAAAGAAGAATGAATGAAATACCATGTACTGATGAAGTAAGCCTGCATGGAATTTAACTGGATAGAGTGAGGGGGTAACCCTACTTTAAAATCTTAAATGCACTATCCCATCCTCTGCAGCACTTCACTATAAACTAAGGGTTTGAATTAAGAAGAAGGACTTTATGGGTACATATTTTTTCCCCAAGCTCAGTCAGTAGATACATGAACTGCTGAAAAATTTGTGTAACCAGGTTTTAAAGGTTTTTATAGTCTTGGCATTTAATACATTTGATCATATCTTATTCCAGTATTCAACATATCAGTATGCAAAGAAATTTTTTCTCATCAGCATTACACATCTAAGCTTTAAAATTTCATTCCAATTGTCCAGGTAACTGTAATCTCTTGTACTTCAAATGGTTTATCAAGATTAATGATGTTGAAGTTATAAACATTTTGAAAATCTGTACAAGGTTATCATGAAATCTATTTTTCTGAATAGAAAATATATCTAAGCCTTTCTTCATACACCAGGTTCCTTAGGGACAGAATCAATGCTATCGCCTGCCTTAGTATTAGTTCTAGTTCTTTGTCTTTTGTGTTATATCTGAACCAAAACTGGACTACACACACAGTCAAGGTGTAGTCTCACTAAACCAATTAAAAAGGGTCAGCATTGCTTCTAGTATTTAAAGATGTTCCTTGACATGAAACTTACCATCCAGTTTCCTATTCACTTAGTTAAAAAAAATATTTAGTGCACTTCTGAGTGTCCCTAACGATAACGCCAAGGTCCTTTTCTTCATTTACCTTGGTTAGTTTCTAAATAGTTGGTCGTTGTTTTTTCACACTTGATTGCTGTTTTTTGCATTAGTGAGGTAATGCCATTAATAGACAAAGAAAGGCCACATTTACTCATAAACATTCTCCTGCTGTCATGAGCAATACACCAAAACCACAGTCCCCGATCCATGAACAGGAATAGCATAACTCTACAATTATCTGCATTCAATTTCATCTGGCATTTTTCTGACCATCCTCCCGGTTTTTTAATGTCTCTTGGAATTATTTCACAGTCCTGTCTATCAAAAGCTCTAAATCCTAGTTTTATCACCTGCAAATTTGAAGAGCTTACATCTGAGACCCAATTCTAGATCATTAACATGTTATGAGAAGAACAGGGCCATGGAATAACCCCTAAAGTATATTCCATGTCATTTTAAGCCAATTTGAGGCTTCACTATCTAAAATAACTTGTTGCTAGAATTCTGTTGGTGTGCCAATCACAAATCCATGCACAGTTTGTTTCTCATTCCATGTGATTCTGATTTACATAGCAAATCCCTTGTGTAGTACTTTAATGAATGATTTCTGAAGGTCAAGGTATACTGCACCAGAGGGTACTTTTGAGCTCTAATTTCAATGTAAAACACTGAAAAGTTACCAGACAAGATCCTTGTTGCAGAGGCCATGCTGGTTGCCTGATATATTTTGTGATCTAGAAATGTTAATCAGGAGGTAAGTCTAAATGGAGAAAAACTGGAGGAAGTGAAGTGTTTTAGATATCTGGGAGTGGACTTAGCAGCAGATAGAACCATGGAAGTAAAAATGAGCCACAGGGTGGGGGAGGGGGCGAAGGTTCTGGGAGCGTTGAAGAACGTGTGGAAGGCAAGAACATTATCTCAGAAAGTAAAAATGGGTATTTTTGAAGGAATAGTGGTTGCAACAATGTTATATGGTTGTGAAGCATGGTCTATAGATAAGGTTGCATGAAGGAGGATAGATGTGTTGGAAATTAAATGTTTGAGGACAATATGTGCGTGAGGTGATTTGATCGAGTAATTAATGAAAGAGTAAGAGAGAAGTGTAGTAATAAAAAGAGTGTAGTCAATAGAGCGGAGGAGAAAGTATGTTAAAATGGTTTGGACACATGGAGAGAAGGAATGAAGAAAGATTACGAGAGGTGTGTCAGAGGTGGAGGGAACAAGGAGAAGTGGGAGACCAAATTGGAGGTAGAAGAGTGGAGTGAAAAAGATTTTGAGCTATCGGGGCCTGAGCATAGAGGAGGGTGAAAGGCGTGCAAGGAATAGTGAAATGGAACGATGTGGTATACTGGGGTCAACATGCTGTCAATGGACTGAACCAGTGTATTTGAAGCATCTGGGGTAAACCATGAAAAGGTCTGTGGGGTCTGGATATGAAGGGAGCTATGGTTTCGGTGCATTACACATGACAGGTAGAGACTGAGTGAGCGAATGTGGCCTTTTTCTTTGTCTTTTTATGTTACTACCCCACTGTAGGGAGGGGGGAGCTATTTCCTGAGTGGCAAGGTAGCGACGAGAATGGATGAAGGCAACAAGTATGAACATGTACATGTGAATATAGGTACGTGTATGTGTATGATGTGTATGTATGTATATGTGCATGTAGGGGCGTATATATTTATTATTTTGCTTTGTCGCTGTCTCCCGCGTTTGCGAGGTAGCGCAAGGAAACAGACGAAAGAAATGGCCCAACCCACCCCATACACATGTACATACACACGTCCACACACGCAAATATACATACCTACACAGCTTTCCATGGTTTACCCCGGACGCTTCACATGCCTTGATTCAATCCACTGACAGCACGTCAACCCCTGTATACCACATCGCTCCAATTCACTCTATTCCTTGCCCTCCTTTCACCCTCCTGCATGTTCAGGCCCCGATCACACAAAATCCTTTTCACTCCATCTTTCCACCTCCAATTTGGTCTCCCTCTTCTCCTCGTTCCCTCCACCTCCGACACATATATCCTCTTGGTCAATCTTTCCTCACTCATTCTCTCCATGTGCCCAAACCATTTCAAAACACCCTCTTCTGCTCTCTCAACCACGCTCTTTTTATTTCCACACATCTCTCTTACCCTTACGTTACTTACTCGATCAAACCACCTCACACCACACATTGTCCTCAAACATCTCATTTCCAGCACATCCATCCTCCTGCGCACAACTCTATCCATAGCCCACGCCTCGCAACCATACAACATTGTTGGAACTACTATTCCTTCAAACATACCCATTTTTGCTTTCCGGGATAATGTTCTCGACTTCCACACATTTTTCAAGGCTCCCAAAATTTTCGCCCCCTCCCCCACCCTATGATCCACTTCCGCTTCCATGGTTCCATCCGCTGACAGATCCACTCCCAGATATCTAAAACACTTCACTTCCTCCAGTTTTTCACCATTCAAACTCACCTCCCAATTGACTTGACCCTCAACCCTACTGTACCTAATAACCTTGCTCTTATTCACATTTACTCTTAACTTTCTTCTTCCACACACTTTACCAAACTCCGTCACCAGCTTCTGCAGTTTCTCACATGAATCAGCCACCAGCGCTGTATCATCAGCGAACAACAACTGACTCACTTCCCAAGCTCTCTCATCCCCAACAGACTTCATACTTGCCCCTCTTTCCAAAACTCTTGCATTTACCTCCCTAACAACCCCATCCATAAACAAATTAAACAACCATGGAGACATCACACACCCCTGCCGCAAACCTACATTCACTGAGAACCAATCACTTTCCTCTCTTCCTACACGTACACATGCCTTACATCCTCGATAAAAACTTTTCACTGCTTCTAACAACTTGCCTCCCACACCATATATTCTTAATACCTTCCACAGAGCATCTCTATCAACTCTATCATATGCCTTCTCCAGATCCATAAATGCTACATACAAATCCATTTGCTTTTCTAAGTATTTCTCACATACATTCTTCAAAGCAAACACCTGATCCACACATCCTCTACCACTTCTGAAACCACACTGCTCTTCCCCAATCTGATGCTCTGTACATGCCTTCACCCTCTCAATCAATACCCTCCCATATAATTTACCAGGAATACTCAACAAACTTATACCTCTGTAATTTGAGCACTCACTCTTATCCCCTTTGCCTTTGTACAATGGCACTATGCACGCATTCCGCCAATCCTCAGGCACCTCACCATGAGTCATACATACATTAAATAACCTTACCAACCAGTCAACAATACAGTCACCCCCTTTTTTAATAAATTTCACTGCAATACCATCCAAACCTGCTGCCTTGCCGGCTTTCATCTTCCGCAAAGCTTTTACTACCTCTTCTCTGTTTACCAAATCATTTTCCCTAACCCTCTCACTTTGCACACCACCTCGACCCAAACACCCTATATCTGCCACTCTGTCATCAGACACATTCAACAAACCTTCAAAATACTCATTCCATCTCCTTCTCACATCACCACTACTTGTTATCACCTCCCCATTTACGCCCTTCACTGAAGTTCCCATTTGCTCCCTTGTCTTACGCACCCTATTTACCTCCTTCCAGAACATCTTTTTATTCTCCCTAAAATTTACTGATAGTCTCTCACCCCAACTCTCATTTGCCCTTTTTTTCACCTCTTGCACCTTTCTCTTGACCTCCTGTCTCTTTCTTTTATACTTCTCCCACTCAATTGCATATTTTCCCTGCAAAAATCGTCCAAATGCCTCTCTCTTCTCTTTCACTAATACTCTTACTTCTTCATCCCACCACTCACTACCCTTTCTAAACAGCCCACCTCCCACTCTTCTCATGCCACAAGCATCTTTTGCGCAATCCATCACTGATTCCCTAAATACATCCCATTCCTCCCCCACTCCCCTTACTTCCATTGTTCTCACCTTTTTCCATTCTGTACACAGTCTCTCCTGATACTTCTTCACACAGGTCTCCTTCCCAAGCTCACTTACTCTCACCACCTTCTTCACCCCAACATTCACTCTTCTTTTCTGAAAACCCATACTAATCTTCACCTTAGCCTCCACAAGATAATGATCAGACATCCCTCCAGTTGCACCTCTCAGCACATTGACATCCAAAAGTCTCTCTTTCGCACGCCTGTCCATTAACACGTAATCCAATAACGCTCTCTGGCCATCTCTCCTACTTACATAAGTATACTTATGTATATCTCGCTTTTTAAACCAGGTATTCCCAATCATCAGTCCTTTTTCAGCACATAAATCTACAAGCTCTTCACCATTTCCATTTACAACACTGAACACCCCATGCATACCAATTATTCCCTCAACTGCCACATTACTCACCTTTGCATTCAAATCACCCATCACTATAACCCGGTCTCGTGCCTCAAAACCGCTAACACACTCATTTAGCTGCTCCCAAAACACTTGCCTCTCATGATCCTTCTTCTCATGCCCAGGTGCATATGCACCAATAATCACCCACCTCTCTCCATCAACTTTCAATTTTACCCATATTAATCGAGAATTCACTTTCTTACATTCCATGACATACTCCCACAACTCCTGTTTCAGGAGTATATATATATATATATATATATATACACACACAGACATATACATATATACACATGTGCATAATTCATAGTCTGCCTTTATTTATTCCCATCGCCACCTCGCCATACATGGAATAACATCCCCCTCCCCCCTCATTTGTGCGAGGTAGTGCTAGGAAAAGACAACAAGGGCCACATTCATTCACAATCAGTCTCTAGCTGTCATGTAATAATGCCAGAAACCACAGCTCCCTTTCCACATCCAGGCCCCACAAAACTTTCCATGGTTTACCCCAGATGCTTCACATGCCCTGGTTCAATCCACTGACAGCATGTTGACCCCGGTATACCACATCGTTCCAATTCACTCTATTCCTTGCATGCCTTTCACCCTCCTGCATGTTCAGGCCCCAATCACTCAAAATCTTTTCAACTCTATCTTTCCATCTCCAATTTGGTCTTCCACTTCTCGTTCCCTCCACCTCTGACACATATATCCTCTTGGTCAATCTCATTCTCTCCTTGTGACCAAACCATTTCAAAACACCCTCTTCTGCTCTCTCAACCACACTCTTTTTATTACAACACATCTCTCTTACCCTTTCATTACTTACTCGATCAAACCACCTCAAACCACATATTGTCCATAAACATCTCATTTCCAGCACATCCACCCTCCTCCACACAACTCTATCTATAACCCACGCCTAACAACCATATAACATTGTTGGAACCACTATTCCTTCAAACATACCCATTTTTGCTTTCCAAGATAACGTTCTCAACTTCAACATATTTTTTAACACTCCCAGAACTTTCAACCGCTCCTCCACCCTATGATTCACTTTCGCTTCCATGGTTCCACCTGCTGCCAAATCCACTCCCAGATATCTAAAACACTTCACTTCCTCCAGTTTTTCTCCAATAAAACTTACCCCCCAATACTTTTGTCCCTCAACCCCACTGTACCTAATAACCTTGCTCTTATTCACATTTACTCTCAGCTTTCTTCTTTCACACACTTTACCAAACTCAGTCAACAGCTTCTGCAGTTTCTCACACGAATCAGCCACCAGCGCTGTATCATCAGCGAACAACAACTGACTCAGTTCCCAAGCTCTCTCATCCATAACAGACTGCATACTTGCCCCTCTTTCCAAAACTCTTGCATTCACCTCCCTAACAACCCCATCCACAAACAAATTAAACAACCATGGAAACATCACGCACCCCTACCACAAACCAACATTCACTGAGAACTAATCACTTTCCTCTCTTCCTACACGTGCACATGCCTTACACCCTTTATTCTTAATACTTCCACAGAGTATCTCTATCAACTCTATCATATACCTTCTCCAGATCCATAAATGCTACATACAAATCCATTTGCTTTTCTAAGTATTTCTCACATACATTTTTCAAAGCAAACACCTGATCCACACATCCTCTACCACTTCTGAAATCACAGTGCTCTTCCTCAATCTGATACTCTGTACATGCCTTCACCCTCTCAATCAATACCCTCCCATATAATTTCCCAGGAATACACAACAAACTTATATCTCTGTAATTTGAGCACTCACTCTTATCCCCTTTGCCTTTCCACAATGGCACTATGCAAGCATTCCACCAGACCTCAGGCACCTCACCATGAGTCATTATTTTTTTTCTTTTTTTTGCTTTGTCGCTGTCTCCCGCGTTTGCGAGGCAGCGCAAGGAAACAGACAAAAGAAATGGCCCAACCCACCCCCATACACATGTATATACATACGTCCACACACGCAAATATACATACCTACACAGCGTTCCATGGTTTACCCCAGACGCTTCACATGCCTTGATTCAATCCACTAACAGCACGTCAACCCCGGTATACCACATCGCTCCAATTCACTCTATTCCTTGCCCTCCTTTCACCCTCCCGCATGTTCAGGCCCCGATCACACAAAATCTTTTTCACTCCATCTTTCCACCTCCAATTTGGTCTCCCTCTTCTCCTCGTTCCCTCCACCTCCGACACATATATCCTCTTGGTCAATCTTTCCTCACTCATTCTCTCCATGTGCCCGAACCATTTCAAAACACCCTCTTCTGCTCTCTCAACCACGCTCTTTTTATTTCCACACATCTTTCTTACCCTTACGTTACTTACTCGATCAAACCACCTCAAACCACACATTGTCCTCAAACATCTCATTTCCAGCACATCCATCCTCCTGCGCACAACTCTATCCATAGCCCACGCCTCGCAACCATACAACATTGTTGGAACCACTATTCCTTCAAACATACCCATTTTTGCTTTCCGAGATAATGTTCTCGACTTCCACACATTCTTCAAGGCTCCCAGAATTTTCGCCCCCTCCCCCACCCTATGATCCACTTCCGCTTCCATGGTTCCATCCGCTGCCAGATCCACTCCCAGATATCTAAAACACTTCACTTCCTACAGTTTTTCTCCATTCAAACTCACCTCCCAATTGACTTGACCCTCAACCCTACTGTACCTAATAACCTTGCTCTTATTCACATTTACTCTTAACTTTCTTCTTTCACACACTTTACCAAACTCAGTCACCAGCTTCTGCAGTTTCTCACATGAATCCGCCACCAGCGCTGTATCATCAGCGAACAACAACTGACTCACTTCCCAAGCTCTCTCATCCCCAACAGACTTCATACTTGCCCCTCTTTCCAAAACTCTTGCATTCACCTCCCTAACCACCCCATCCATAAACAAATTAAACAACCATGGAGACATCACACACCCCTGCCGCAAACCTACATTCACTGAGAACCAATCACTTTCCTCTCTTCCTACACGTACACATGCCTTACATCCTCGATAAAAACTTTTCAATGCTTCTAACAACTTGCCTCCCACACCATATATTCTTAATACCTTCCACAGAGCATCTCTATCAACTCTATCATATGCCTTCTCCAGATCCATAAATGCTACATACAAATCCATTTGCTTTTCTAAGTATTTCTCATACATATATGAGTCATCTTTTTTTTTCTTTTCATACTATTCGCCATTTCCCGCATTAGCGAGGTAGCGTTAAGAACAGAAGACTGGGCCTTAGAGGGAATATCCTCACCTGGCCCCCTTCTCTGTTCCTTCTTTTGGAAAATTAAAAAAAAAAAAAAAAAAAACGAGAGGGGAGGATTTCCAGCCACCCGCTCCCTTATATATGAGTCATATATACATAGAGAAGAGGTAGTAAAAGCTTTGCAGAAGATGAAAGCCGGCAAGGCAGCAGGTTTGGATGGTATTGCAGTGGAATTTATTAAAAAAGGGGGTGACTGTATTGTTGATTGGTTGGTAAGGTTATTTTATGTATATATATATGAGTCATATATACATAAAATAACCTTACCAACCAATCAACAATACAGTCACCCCCTTTTTTAATAAATTCCACTGCAATACCATCCAAACCTGCTGCCTTGCCGGCTTTCATCTTCTGCAAAGCTTTTACTACCTCTTCTCTGTTTACCAGATCATTCTCCTTAACCCTCTCACTTTGCACACCACCTCGACCAAAACACCCTATATCTGCCACTCTATCATCAAACACATTCAACAAACCTTCAAAATATTCACTCCATCTCCTTCTCACCTCACAACTACTTGTTATCACCTCCCCATTAGCCCCCTTCACTGATGTTCCCATTTGTTCCCTTGTCTTACGCACTTTATTTACCTCCTTCCAAAATATTTTTTTTATCTATTTCATTTATTTTGCTTTGTCGCTGTCTCCCACATTAGCGGGGTATTATTTTCCCTAAAATTTAACGATACTCTCTCACCCCAACTCTCATTTGCCCTCTTTTTTGCCTCTTGCATCTTTCTCTTGACCTCCTGCCTCTTTCTTTTATACATCTCCCACTCATTTGCATTATTTCCCTGCAAAAATCGTCCAAATGCCTCTCTCATCTCTTTCACTAATAATCTTACTTCTTTATCCCACCACTCACTACCCTTCCTAATCTGCCCTCATCATTGCTTCCCTAAATACATCCTCATCCTCCCCCACTCCCCTTACGTCCTTTGTTCTCACCTTTTTCCATTCTGTACTCAGTCTCTCCTGGTACTTCCTTACACAAGTCTCCTTCCCAAGCTCACTTACTCTTGCCACTCTCTTCACCCCAACATTCTCTCTTCTTTTATGAAAACCTCTACAAATCTTCACCTTCGCCTCCACAAGATAATGATCAGACATCCCTCCAGTTGTACCTCTCAGCACATTAACATCCAAAAGTCTCTCTTTCACGTGCCTATCAATTAACATGTAATCCAACAACACTCTTTAGCCATCTCTCCTACTTACATACGTATACTTATGTATATCTCGCTTTATAAACCAGGTATTCCCAATCACCAGTCCTTTTTCAGCACATAAATCTACAAGCTCTTCACCATTACCATTTACAATACTGAACACCCCATGTGCACCAATTATTCCCTCAACTGCCACATTACTCACATTTGCATTCAAATCACCCATCACTATAACCCAGTCTCGTTCATCAAAACTACTAACACACTCATTCAGCTGCTCCCAAAACACTTGCCTCTCATGATCTTTCTTCTCATGCCCAAGTGCATATGCATCCACTTTCAATTTTACCCATATCAATCTAGAGTTTACTTTCTTACACTCTATCACATACTCCCATCACTCCTGTTTCAAGAGTAGTGCTACTCCTTCCCTTGCTTTTGTACTCTCATTAACCCCTGACTTTACTCCTGACTTTACTCCTAAGACATTACCAAACCACTCTTCCCTTTTACCCTTGAGCTTCGCTTCACTCAGAGCCAAAAGATCCAGATTCCTTTCCCCAAACATACTACCTATCTCTTCTTTTTTCTCATCTTGGTTACATCCACACACATTTAGACACCCCAATCTGAGCCTTTGAGGAGGATGAGCACTCCCTGCGTGACCCCTTCTTCTGTTTCCCCATTTAGAAAGTTAAAATACAAGGAGGGGAGGGTTTCTAGCCCCCGTTCCCGTCCCCTTTAGTCGCCTTCTACAACATGTAAGGAATGCGTGGGAAGTTTTCTACCTCGCTAACACGGGAGACAGCGACAAAGTAAAATATAAATATATATATATATTTATTATTTATATCATCAGCGAACAACAACTGACTCACTTCCCAAGCTCTCTCATCCCCAACAGACTTCATACTTGCCCCTCTTTCCAAAACTCTTGCATTTACCTCCCTAACAACCCCATCCATAAACAAATTAAACAACCATGGAGACATCACACACCCCTGCCGCAAACCTACATTCACTGAGAACCAATCACTTTCCTCTCTTCCTACACGTACACATGCCTTACATCCTCGATAAAAAACTTTTCACTGCTTCTAACAACTTTCCTCCCACACCATATATTCTTAATACCTTCCACAGAGCATCTCTATCAACTCTATCATATGCCTTCTCCAGATCCATAAATGCTACATACAAATCCATTTGCTTTTCTAAGTATTTCTCACATACATTCTTCAAAGCAAACACCTGATCCACACATCCTCTACCACTTCTGAAACCACACTGCTCTTCCCCAATCTGATGCTCTGTACATGCCTTCACCCTCTCAATCAATACCCTCCCATATAATTTACCAGGAATACTCAACAAACTTATACCTCTGTAATTTGAGCACTCACTCTTATCCCCTTTGCCTTTGTACAATGATGATGATACAGCTCTGGTGGCTGATTCATGTGAGAAACTGCAGAAGCTGGTGACTGAGTTTGGTAAAGTGTGTGAAAGAAGAAAGTTAAGAGTAAATGTGAATAAGAGCAAGGTTATTAGGTACAGTAGGGTTGAGGGTCAAGTCAATTGGGAGGTGAGTTTGAATGGAGAAAAACTGGAGGAAGTGAAGTGTTTTAGATATCTGGGAGTGGATCTGGCAGCGGATGGAACCATGGAAGCGGAAGTGGATCATAGGGTGGGGGAGGGGGCGAAAATTCTGGGGGCCTTGAAGAATGTGTGGAAATCGAGAACATTATCTCGGAAAGCAAAAATGGGTATGTTTGAAGGAATAGTGGTTCCAACAATGTTGTATGGTTGCGAGGCGTGGGCTATGGATAGAGTTGTGCGCAGGAGGATGGATGTGCTGGAAATGAGATGTTTGAGGACAATGTGTGGTGTGAGGTGGTTTGATCGAGTGAGTAACGTACGGGTAAGAGAGATGTGTGGAAATAAAAAGAGCGTGGTTGAGAAAGCAGAAGTGGTTTGGGCACATGGAGAGGATGAGTGAGGAAAGATTGACCAAGAGGATATATGTGTCAGAGGTGGAGGGAGCAAGGAGAAGAGGGAGACCAAATTGGAGGTGGAAAGATGGAGTGAAAAAGATTTTGTGTGATTGGGGCCTGAACATTCAGGAGGGTGAAAGGAGGGCAAAGGAATAGAGTGGATTGGAGCGATGTGGTATACCGGGGTTGACGTGCTGTCAGTGGATTGAATCAAGGCATGTGAAGCGTCTGGGGTAAACCATGGAAAGCTGTGTAGGTATGTATATTTGCGTGTGTGGACGTATGTATATACATGTGTATGGGGGGGGGTTGGGCCATTTCTTTCGTCTGTTTCCTTGCGCTACCTCGCAAACGCGGGAGACAGCGACAAAGTAAAAAAAAAAAAAAAAAAAAAAAAAATTATTTATATATTTTGCTTTGTCGCTGTCTCCTGCGTTTGCTAGGTAGCGCAAGGAAACAAGATGAAAGAAATGGCCCAACCCACCCCCATAAACATGTATATGCATACACGTCCACACACGCAAATACAATTACCCATACATCTCAATGTACACATATATATACACACGCAGACATATACATATATACACATGCACACAATTCACACTGTCTGCCTTTATTCATTCCCATCGCCACCTCGCCACACATGGAATACCATCCCCCTCCCCCCTCATGTGTGCGAGGTAGTGCTAGGAAAAGACAACAAGGGCCCCATTTGTTCACACTCAGTCTCTAGCTGTCATGTAATAATGCCCGAAACCACAGCTCCCTTTCCACATCCAGGCCCCACACAACTTTCCATGGTTTACCCCAGATGCTTCACATGCCCTGATTCAATCCACTGACAGCACGTCTACCCCGGTATACCACATTGATCCAATTCACTCTATTCCTTGCCCGCCTTTCACCCTCCTGCATGTTCAGGCCCCGATAACTCAAAATCTTTTTCACTCCATCTTTCCATCTCCAATCTGGTCTCCCACTTCTCCTCGTTCCCTCCAATTCCGACACATATATCCTCTTGGTCAATCTTTTCTCACTCATTCTCTCCATGTGCCCAAATCATTTCAAAACACCCTCTTCTGCTCTCTCAACCATGCTCTTTTTATTTCCACACATCTCTCTTACCCTTACATTACTTACTTGATCAAACCACCTCACAACACATATTGTCCTCAAACATCTCATTTCCAGCACATCCACCCTCCTGCGCACAACTCTATCCATAGCCCACGCCTCGCAACCATACAACAGTGTTGGAACCACTATTCCTTCAAACATAGCCATTTTTGCTTTTGGAGATAATGTTCTCGACTTCCACACATTCTTCAAGGCTCCCAGGATTTATAAATATATATAAATATATATAAATGGGTATGTTTGAAGGAATAGTGGTTCCAACAATGTTGTATGGTTGCGAGGCATGGGCTATGGATAGAGTTGTGCGCAGGAGGATGGATGTGCTGGAAATGAGATGTTTGAGGACAATGTGTGGTGTGAGGTGGTTTGATCGAGTGAGTAACGTAAGGGTAAGAGAGATGTGTGGAAATAAAAAGAGCGTGGTTGAGAGAGCAGAAGAGGGTGTTTTGAAGTGGTTTGGGCACATGGAGAGAATGAGTGAGGAAAGATTGACCAAGAGGATATATGTGTCGGAGGTGGAGGGAACGAGGAGAAGGGGGAGACCAAATTGGAGGTGGAAAGATGGAGTGAAAAAGATTTTGTGTGATCGGGGCCTGAACATGCAGGAGGGTGAAAGGAGGGCAAGGAATAGAGTGAATTGGAGCGATGTGGTATACCGGGGTTGACGTGCTGTCAGTGGATTGAATCAAGGCATGTGAAGCGTCTGGGGTAAACCATGGAAAGCTGTGTAGGTATGTATATTTGCGTGTGTGGACGTATGTATATACATGTGTATGGGGGGGGGGGTTGGGCCATTTCTTTCGTCTGTTTCCTTGCGCTACCTCGCAAACGCGGGAGACAGCGACAAAGTATAATAAAAAAAAATATATATATATATATATATATATATATATATATATATATATATATATATTTTTTTTTTTTCTATATATATATATATATATGAATGTGTTTGATGATAGAGTGGCAGATTTCTTTTAGTTTTAAACTATTCGCCATTTCCCGCGTTAGCGAGGTAGCGTTAAGAACAGAGGACTGGGCCTTTTTTGGAATATCCTCACCTGGCCCCCTCTGTTCCTTCTTTTGGAAAAAAAAAAAAAAAAAGTGAGAGGGTTAGCGAAAATGATTTGGTAAACAGAGAAGAGGTAGTAAAAGCTTTGCGGAAGATGAAAGCCAGCAAGGCAGCAGGTTTGGATGGCATTGCAGTGGAATTTATTAAAAAAGGGGGTGACTGTATTGTTGACTGGTTGGTAAGGTTATTTAATGTATGTATGACTCATGGTGAGGTGCCTGAGGATTGGCGGAATGCGTGCATAGTGCCATTGTACAAAGGCAAAGGGGATAAGAGTGAGTGCTCAAGTTACAGAGGTATAAGTTTGTTGAGTATTCCTGGTAAATTATATGGGAGGGTATTGATTGAGAGGGTGAAGGCATGTACAGAGCATCAGATTGGGGAAGAGCAGTGTGGTTTCAGAAGTGGTAGAGGATGTGTGGATCAGGTGTTTGCTTTGAAGAATGTATGTGAGAAATACTTAGAGAAACAAATGGATTTGTATGTAGCATTTATGGATCTGGAGAAGGCATATGATAGAGTTGATAGAGATGCTCTGTGGAAGGTATTAAGAATATACGGTGTGGGAGGAAAGTTGTTAGAAGCAGTGAAAAGTTTTTATCGAGGATGTAAGGCATGTGTACGGGTAGGAAGAGAGGAAAGTGATTGGTTCTCAGTGAATGTAGGTTTGCGGCAGGGGTGTGTGATGTCTCCATGGTTGTTTAATTTGTTTATGGATGGGGTTGTTAGGGACGTAAATGCAAGAGTTTTGGAAAGAGGGGCAAGTATGAAGTCTGTTGGGGATGAGAGAGCTTGGGAAGTGAGTCAGTTGTTGTTCGCTGATGATACAGCGCTGGTGGCTGATTCATGTGAGAAACTGCAGAAGCTGGTGACTGAGTTTGGTAAAGTGTGTGGAAGAAGAAAGTTAAGAGTAAATGTGAATAAGAGCAAGGTTATTAGGTACAGTAGGGTTGAGGGTCAAGTCAATTGGGAGGTAAGTTTGAATGGAGAAAAACTGGAGGAAGTGAAGTGTTTTAGATATCTGGGAGTGGATCTGGCAGCGGATGGAACCATGGAAGCGGAAGTGGATCATAGGGTGGGGGAGGGGGCGAAAATTCTGGGGGCCTTGAAGAATGTGTGGAAGTCGAGAACATTATCTCGGAAAGCAAAAATGGGTATGTTTGAAGGAATAGTGGTTCCAACAATGTTGTATGGTTGCGAGGCGTGGGCTATGGATAGAGTTGTGCACAGGAGGATGGATGTGCTGGAAATGAGATGTTTGAGGACAATGTGTGGTGTGAGGTGGTTTGATCGAGTGAGTAACGTAAGGGTAAGAGAGATGTGTGGAAATAAAAAGAGCGTGGTTGAGAGAGCAGAAGAGGGTGTTTTGAAGTGGTTTGGGCACATGGAGAGAATGAGTGAGGAAAGATTGACCAAGAGGATATATGTGTCGGAGGTGGAGGGAACGAGGAGAAGAGGGAGACCAAATTGGAGGTGGAAAGATGGAGTGAAAAAGATTTTGTGTGATCGGGGCCTGAACATGCAGGAGGGTGAAAGGAGGGCAAGGAATAGAGTGAATTGGAGCGATGTGGTATACCGGGGTTGACGTGCTGTCAGTGGATTGAATCAAGGCATGTGAAGCGTCTGGGGTAAACCATGGAAAGCTGTGTAGGTATGTATATTTGCGTGTGTGGACGTATGTATATACATGTGTATGGGGGGGGGGTTGGGCCATTTCTTTCGTCTGTTTCCTTGCGCTACCTCGCAAACGCGGGAGACAGCGACAAAGTATAATAAATATAATAATAAATAAATAAATAAATATATATATATATAGTATTTATTTTGCTTTGTCGCTGTCTCCCGCATAGCAAGGTAGTGCCAGGAAACAGACAAAAGAATCGCCCAACCCATCCATATACACATGTATATACATACAAGTCCACACACGCAAATATACATACCTATACGTCTCAATGTATACATATATATACACACACAGACATATACATATATACACATGTACATGATTCATACTGTCTGCCTTTATTCATTCCCATTGCCACCTCGCCACACATGGAATAACAACCTCCTCCCCCCTCATGTGTGCGAGGTAGCGCTAGGAAAAGATAGGTGTGTGTGTGTGTATATGAGTTGTTGGGCCATTCTTTGTCTATTTCCTTGTGCTACCTTGCTGATGCGGAAAATAGCAGTTAAGTATATTTATTCATTTATTATACTTTGTCGCTGTCTCCCGCATTAGCAAGGAAGAGTAAGGAAACAGACGATAGAGTGGCCCAACCCACCCACATACACAAGTATATACATACATGTTCACATACGCACATATACATACCTATACATTTCAACGAATACATATATATATATATATATATATATATATATATATATATATATATATATATATATATATATATATATATATTTTTTTTTTTTTCATACTATCCGCCATTTCCCGCGACAGCGAGGTAGCGTTAAGAACAGAGGACTGGGCCTTTGAGGAAATATCCTCACCTGGCCCTCTTCTCTGTTCCTTCTTTTGGAAAATCAAAAAAAAAGAAAAAAAAAAAAAACGAGAGGGGAGGATTTCCAGCCCCCCGCTCCCTTCCCTTTTAGTCGCCTTCTACGACACGCAGGGAATACGTGGGAAGTATTCTTTCTCCCCTATCCCCAGGGATATATATATATATATATATATATATATATATATATATATATATATATATATATACATACACAGACATATACATTTATACACATGTACATAATTCATATTTGCTGCCTTTATTCATTCACGTCGCCACCTCGCCACACATGAAATGACAATTCCCCTCCCCCAAACGCGTGTGAGGTAGTGCTAGGAAAAGACAACAAAGGCCACATTCATTCACACTCAGTCTCTAGTTGTCATGTATAATGCATCGAAACCACTGCTCCCTTTCCACATCCAGGCCCCACACAACTTTCCACGGCTTACCCCAGTTGCTTCACATGCCCTGATTCAATCCACTGACAGCACATCGACCCCAGTATACCACATCATTCCAATTTACTCTGTCCCTTGCACACCTTTCACCCTCCTGCATATTCAGGCCCCATTCACTCAAAATCATTTTCACTTTTTCACTCCATCCTTCCACCCCCAATCTGTCTCCCACTTCTCCTCGTTCCCTCCATCTTTGACACATATATCCTCTTGGTCAATCTTTCCTCACTCATTCTCTCCATGTGACCAAACCATTTCAAAACACCCTCTTCTGCTCTCTCAACCGCACTCTTTTTATTACCACACATCTTTCTTACCCTTTCATTACTTACTCGATTAAACCACCTCACACCACATAATGTCCTCAAACATCTCATTTCCAAGACATCCACCCTCCTCATAACAACCCTATCTACAGCCGACGCCTCGCAACCATATAATATTGTTGGAACCACTATTCCTTCAAACATACCCATTTTTACTTTCCGAGATAATGTCCTAGCCCTCCACATATTTTTCAATGCTCCCAGAACTTTTGCCCCCTCCCCCACCCTATGATTCACTTCCAAAGCTCCATCCGCTGCCAAATCCACTCTTAGATATCTAAATCACTTCACTTTCTCCATTTTTTCTCCATTCAAACTTACCTCCCAATTGACTTGACCATCAACCCTACTGTACCTAATAACCTTGCTCTTATTCACATTTACTCTCAGCTTTCTTCTTTCACACATTTTAACAAACTCAGTCAACAGCTTCTGCAGTTTCTCACACGAATCAGCCACCATTGCTTTATCATCAGCGAACAACAACTGACTCACTTCCCAAGCTCTCTTATCCACAACAGACTGCATACTTGCCCCTCTCTTGAAAACTTTTGCATTCACCTCCCTAACAACCCTAACCATAAACAAATTAAACAATCATGGAGACATCACACACCCCAACTGCAAACCAACATCCACTGAGAACCAATCACTTTCCTCTCTTCCTACACGTACACATGCCTTACATCCTAAATAAAAACTTTTCACTGCTTCTAACAACTTGCCTCCCACACCATATATTCTTAATACTTCCACAGAGTATCTCTATCAACTCTATCATATGCCTTCTCCAGATCCACAAATGCTACATACAAATCCATTTGTTTTTCTAAGTATTTCTCACATACATTCTTCAAAGCAAACACCTGATCCACACATCCTCTACCACTTCTGAAACCACAGTGCTCTTCCCCAATCTGATGCTCTGTACATGCCTTCACCCTCTCAATCAACACCCTCCCATACAATTTCCCAGGAATACTCAACAAACTTATACCTCTGTAATTTGCGCACTCACCTTTATCCCCTTTGCCTTTGTATAATGGCACTATGCATGCATTCTGCCAATCCATAGGCACTTCACCACAATCCATACATACATTTAAATGTCCTTACCAACCAGTCAACAACACAGTCACCCCCTTTTTTAATAAATTCCACTGCAATACCATCCAAACCCGCCGCCTTGCCGGCTTTCATCTTCCGCAAAGCTTTCACAACCTCCTCTCTGTTTACCAAATCATTCTCCCTTACCCTTTCTCTTTGCACAACATCTCAACCAAAACACTCTATATCTGCCACTCTATCGCCTAACACATTCAGTAAACCTTCAAAATACTTACTCCATCTTCTCATCACCACTACTTGTTATTACTTCCCCATTAGCCCTCTTCACCAATGTTCCCATTTGTTCTCTTGTCTTACGCACTTATTTACCTCCTTCCAAAACATCTTTCTATTCTCTCTATAATTTAATGATACTCACCCCAAGTCTCATTTGCCCTCTTTTTCACCTCCTGCACCTTCCTCTTGACCTCCTATTTCTTTGTTTTATACATCTCCCACTCATTTGCACTATTTTCCTGCAAAAATTGTCCAAATGCCTCTCTCTTCTCTTTCACTAATAATCTTACTTCTTCATCCAACCACTCATTATCCTTTTTAACCTGCCCACCTCCCACGTTTCTCATGCCACAAGCATCTTTTGCACAAGTCAACACTGCTTCCCTAAATACATCCCATTCCTCCCCCACTCTCCTTACGTCCTTTGCTCTCACCTTTTTCCATTCTGCACTCAGCCTCTCCTGGTACTTCCTGACACAAGTCTCCTTCCCATGCTCACTTACTCTCACCACTCTCTTCACCCCAACATTCTCTCTTCTTTTATGAAAACCTCTACAAATCTTCAACTTAGCCTCCACAAGATAATGATCAGACATCCCTCCAGTTGCACCTCTCAGCACATTAACATTCAAAAGTCTCTCTTTCACGCGCCTAACAATTAACACGTAATCCAATTATGCTCTCTGGTTTTTCCAATCACCAGTCCTTTTTCAGCACACAAATCTACAAGCTCTTCATCATTTCCATTTACAGCACTGAACACCCCATGTACACCAATTATTCCCTCAACTGCCACATTACTCACCTTTGCATTCAAATCATCCATCACTATAGCCTGGTCTTGTGCATCAAAACTTCGAACACACTCAGCTGCTCCCAAAACACTTGCCTCTCATGATCCTTTTTCTCATGCCCAGGTGCATGTGCACCAATAATCACACCATCTCTCTCCATCCACTTTCAGTTTTACCCATATCAATCTAGAGTTTACTTTCTTACACTATCACATACTCCCACAACTCCTGTTTCAGGAGTAGTGCTATTCCTTACATTGCTCCTGTCCTCTCACCATCCCCTGACTTTACTCCCAAAACATTCCCAAACCACTCTTCCCCTTTACCCTTGAGCTTCATTTCACTCAGGACCAAAAGATACAGGTTCTTTTCCTCAAACATACTACCTATCTCTCCTTTTTTCTCATCTTGTTTACATCCACACACATTTAGACACCCAAATCTGAGCCTTAGAGGAGGATGAGCATTCCCCACGTGACTCCTTCTGTTTCCCCTTTTAGAAAGTTAACATACAATCTGCTATATAATTTGATATCTTATATATATATGGTCAGTATTCACAGACAATTTTGTAATAATAGCAAAACTATAACTTTCTTCCAAAATCTTCATCTACTCTTTCTTTGCTTTACTCTATTAGCTTTTTAACATTCTGCTTACATATTTTATATTCTTCCCTCCTCCTTTGCTGAAACCTGCACTGGTACATTCCTATTGAGCAATCTACCATACGCCTTTTTCTTCTTTTCCACCGCATATCTAATCTCTTCTGTCCACCATACATTGCCCTTTTTATTCCTGTATCTCATGACCTTGTATCCAACAAGTGATTCTATAACCTATACAGTATTTCTCTTTACATTTTAAACACCCATTCACACATGACGGCATTCCTACATTCACTACACTTCCATCTAAGCTTTCATTTACCTTCCTTTCATACTCCTCCCTGTATTTTTCCTGATTCATCTCACTTGCCAACACTTTTACCTCTCCATATTTCCTTACAACATACCTCCACTTCTCCCTGATCCTCATCTAATGCACATTCAGACATCCCATATTGAGGCTTTGGGGAGGATGAACACTCATCTTTTGGTTCCATCTTGTAATCCACCTTTTAGAAAATGAAATACAAGAAGGGAAGGGTTTCCTGCCCCACCCACTTCCACCAGTTAAAGGGTGGTGATTAAAGGATGCATGACCCAACAAATGAGCTGTGTAGTGAGCACTATGCACTAGTCCTGTCATCAGAGCAAATTATCATCACAGAAACTCATAGGTAGGTTGGTACCTCTTTAATCACCCACAACATGCAAGGAATACAAGGGAAGCATTCTTTCTTTCCTATCCCAATGGTTACTATATAATTTTACTATTCTGCTAAGCTTAAATAATCAGAAAAACAATGTTGATAAAGAACAAACTATAATTTGCCCATCAAAAGTGATACAGGTTGAGCATCCCTAATTCGGAAATCCAAAATCCAAAATGCTCCAAAATCCAAAACTTCTTGGGTGGTGACATGACATTACAAGAGGAAACTTCCACACCTGACCTCACTTGCCCATGCTAGGCTCTGATGGTGCCAGTAATTATGCTTATTTTCTGCTCTGTGGTACAAAGACATTGTTGAAATTGTCAAAGAAGCCTGCAGATAATGAGGCTCCAGTTGTTCATTCACTGACTGATAGTGAAATAGCTGAAATGATTCTAAATCAAGGTGATAATGATATTAGAGACAATGGAGATGACTTTGCTAAAACTGCAGGAAAAGTGCCTATTGATGACACGGTGAATATGTGTGATAGACCTATTGAAGGGACAAGAGCAGCTTTCATTCATAACAGAACAAGAAATCATGTCAATTTATAAAATCACAGACTTCTATGATAAAAACCATTATCAATGAGGCAGGTGACTCTGGAAGAAACATTTACAAAAAAAAAAAAAAGCCATTTAAAAAAGCTTTGGTTGAGACACCTAAGCTTTCTAATGGTTCAGTGTCACACAAACTTTGTTTCATACACAAAATTATTAAAAATATTGTATAGATTATCTTCAGGCTATGTGTATCAGGTGTATATGAAACATAAAATTGTGTTCCATCCCCAAGACATATCATCTATTATCCATCATGACAAATATGGAAAACAGGATGGTATAGAAATAGACGGCTTAGAGCTTAGACATACCTCAACGTTTTGACCATTCAATGGTCTTCCTCAGGAGATACAGATTCCAGCCTTTAATGGGACCATATTCCCCAGCAAGTGATGGTCACCCAGTTGGATGCCTTGGCATGTCATTCTTATTTGGGTCCTTGTCCCACTACCTCCTCTCGTTCACAGCAATCTCTGCTGCCTGACGTGATCAGCAGATGAACCCAGGCCTTGTGTTAGCATTGCCTTTGGTAGCATTGTATGCTGCTTCTAATGTCTTTCTTATTTGCTTGCTTAGGCTCTCGTGCAGTATTCTTTCCTTGTCCCACTACATGGATTTGCAGTGACAAGTTCCACCCTGTTTACATCATGCTGAGACTTGTACAATGTAAAACAGAGCGAAATTAGTCACTGCAAATCTGTGTAGTGGGACAAGGTGAGGATAAGGAAAGAGGACCTAAGCAAACAAGAAAGAAAGACATCACTACTGAAGACAAAATCAACACAAGGGCTGGGTTCATCTGTTGGTCTCATCAGGCAGCGGAGATCACTGTGAATAGGTGAAGGCAGCAGGACAAGCATCCACTCAAAGAACGACAAGCCAAAGCATCCGACTGGGTGACCATCGTTTTTTTTGGGAATATGTTCCCATCGAATGCTGGAATCAGTGTCCCCAGAGGAAGACCATTGCCCAATCAATGTGTTGAGGTTTGTCCCTTCTCTAACCCATTTGTTTCCATACCATCCTGTTCATATCTCATGTATATGAAAATATTCCAGGATCCATAAAATCCATAATCCGAAACACCTCTAGCCCCCAAGCATTTCGGACAAGGGATACTCAACCTGCATTTAGAAAGTAGAAGTTTGTTGGGATAAAGCAACACCATGTCCTTTATAGTTATCACCCATCATTACTCTTAATATCACTGATGAGAACTGTTTAATTGATTGGGAAAAGAAGGGCTGAATATGTTCCACTTCTTCTTTTTGGTAAACGTAATCTTGACAACAACTGCAGAAGCAACTTATGGAAATGAAAGATCTAGAAGTGCTGAAGAAGTATAATGGCAATTAATCAGACAATAATAAATAATTGATATCAGGGAGGGATAGATCAAGGATAATAGAAACAAGTCTTGTGTAAATCAATTAAACCTATGAAAATCTAACCTACCTTCCATTATGGCTGAAATCAAATCCTTCATTATCTTGGAAAAAAAGTGACTCTTTGGGTCTCTTAGGGTCTTATGGGTGGTGTGTGTGGTACCATGGTGCCACACAAACCTATCCCAGCAAAAACAACCACAGCCATCAAACATTCTTCAGCAGGAAGAATGAGAAGTCAAAGGAATTCATCAACTAAACAAATGAAATTCAAGGAAAATCTCAATCCTTAAAATAAGTTAGACGTCCATTTCACATAAGTACTTCACCTATTGTTATGATAAAAAAAAATCCTATATTTTCCCTGATCTTCACTGCCTTCCCCACTATCACTTACGATTGTAGGAGGAAAAAAAAAATCATCCATTTCATGTCCCAATACTCTAAATCACTTCTACTAAGTACTTGATAGGAGTCTACTGATACAATCATCTTCCACTTTCCTTCATTACTAAGTTGGCAACTTAAACTACATTTATTTATTTATTATTTATATTTTGCTTTGTCGCTGTCTCCCGCATTAGCAAGGTAGAGCAAGGAAACAGACAAAAGAATGGCCCAACCCACCCACATACACATGTATATACATACACATCCACACACGCAAATATACATACCTATACATCTCAATGTACACATATATATACACACACAGACATATACATGTATACACATGTACATAATTCATACTGTCTGCCTTTATTTGTTCCCATCGCCACCTCGCCACACATGGAATAACAACCCCCACCCCCCTCATGTGTGCGAGGTAGCGCTAGGAAAAGACAACAAAGGCTCCATTCGTTCACACTTTGTCTCTAGCTGTCATCTAATAATGCACCGAAACCACAGCTCCCTTTCCACATCCAGGCCCCACACAACTTTCCATGGTTTACCCCACACGCTTCACATGCCCTGGTTCAATCCATTGACAGCACGTCGACCCCAGTATACCACATCATTCCAATTCACTCTATTCCTTGCACGCCTTTCACCCTCCTGCATGTTCAGGCCCTGATCACTCAAAATCTTTTTCAATCCATCTTTCCACCTCCAATTTGGTCTCCCACTTCTCCTCGTTCCCTCCACCTCTGACACATATATCCTCTTGGTCAATCTTTCCTCACTCATTCTCTCCATGTGACCAAACCATTTCAAAACACCCTCTTCTGCTCTCTCAACTACACTCTTTTTATTTCCACACATCTCTCTTATCCTTACATTACTTACTCGATCAAACCACCTCACACCACATATTGTCCTCAAACATCTCATTTCCTGCACATCCACCCTCCTGCGCACAACTCCATCCATAGCCCACGCCTCGCAACCATACAACATTGTTGGAACCACTATTCCTTCAAACATACCCATTTTTGCTTTCCAAGATAATGTTCTCGACTTCCAAACATTCTTCAAGGCTCCCAGAATTTTCGCCCCCGCCCTATGATTCACTTCCGCTTCCATGGTTCCATCTGCTGCCAGATCCACTCCCAGATATCTAAAACACTTTACTTCCTCCAGTTTTTCCCCATTCAAACTTACCCCCCAATTGACTTGACCCTCAACCCTACTGTACCTAATAATCTTGCTCTTATTCACATTTACTCTTAACTTTCTTCTTTCACACACTTTACCAAACTCAGTCACCAGCTTCTGCAGTTTCTCACATGAATCAGCCACCAGCGCTGTATCATCAGCAAACAACAACTGACACTTCCCAAGCTCTCTCATCCACAACAGACTTCATACTTGCCCCTCTTCCCAAAACTCTTGCATTCACCTCCCTAACAACCCCATCCATCAACAAATTAAACAACCATGGAGACATCACACACCCCTGCCTGCAAACCTACATTCACTGAGAACCAATCACTTTCCTCTCTTCCTACACGTACACATGCCTTACATCCTAAATAAAAACTTTTCATTGCTTCTAACAACTTGCCTCCCACACCATATATTCTTAAAACTTTCCACAGAGCATCTCTATCAACTCTATCATATGCCTCCTCCAGATCCATAAATGCTACATACAAATCCATTTGTTTTTCTAGGTATTTCTCACATACATTCTTCAAAGCAAACACCTGATCCACACATCCTCTACCACTTCTGAAACCACACTGCTCTTCCCCAATCTCATGCTCTGTACATGCCTTCACCCTCTCAATCAATACCCTCCCATATAATTTACCAGGAATACTCAACAAACTTATACCTCTGTAATCTGAGCACTCACTCTTATCCCCTTTGCCTTTGTACAATGGCACTATGCAAGCATTCCGCCAATCCTCAGGCACCTCACCATGAATCATACATACATTAAATAACCTTACCAACCAGTCAACAATACAGTCACCCCCTTTTTTAATAGATTCCACTGCAATACCATCCAAACCTGCTGCCTTGCCGGCTTTCATCTTCCGTAAAGCTATTTACCAAATCATTTTCCCTAACCTCTCACTTTGCACACCACCTCGACCAAAACACCCTATATCTGCCACTCTATCATCAAACACATTCAACAAACCTTCAAAATACTCATTCCATCTCCTTCTCACATCACCACTACTTGTTATCACCTCCCCATTAGCCCCCTTCACTGAAGTTCCCATTTGCTCCCTTGTCTTACGCACCCCATTTACCTCCCTCCAAAACATCTTTTTATTCTCCCTGAAATTTAATGATACTCTCTCACCCCAACTCTCATTTGCCCTCTTTTTCACCTCTTGCACCTTTCTCTTGACCTCCTGCCTCTTTCTTTTATACCTCTCCCACTCATTTGCATTTTTTCCCTGCAAAAATCATCCAAAAGCCTCTCTCTTCTCTTTCACTAATAATCTTACTTCTTCATCCCACCACTCACTACCTTTTCTAATAAACCCACCTCCCACGCTTCTCATGCCATAAGCATCTTTTGCGCAATCCATCACTGCTTCCCTAAATACATCCCATTCCTCCCCCACTCCCCTTACGTCCTTTGTTCTCACCTTTTTCCATTCTGTACTCAGTCTCTCCTGGTACTTCCTTACACAAGTCTCCTTCCCAAGCTCACTTACTCTCACCACTCTCTTCACCCCAACATTCTCTCTTCTTTTCTGAAAACCCCCACAAATCTTCACCTTCGCCTCCACAAGATAATGATCAGACATCCCTCTAGTTGCACCTCTCAGCACATTAACATCCAAAAGTCTCTCTTTCGTGCGTCTATCAATTAACACATAATCCAATAATGCTCTCTGGCCATCTCTCCTACTTACATACGTATACTTATGTATATCTCGCTTTTTAAACCAGGTATTCCCAATCACCAGTCCTTTTTCAGCACATAAATCAGCGCTGGTGGCTGATTCATGTGAGAAACTGCAGAAGCTGGTGACTGAGTTTGGTAAAGTGTGTGGAAGAAGAAAGTTAAGAGTAAATGTGAATAAGAGCAAGGTTATTAGGTACAGTAGGGTTGAGGGTCAAGTCAATTGGGAGGTGAGTTTGAATGGAGAAAAACTGGAGGAAGTGAAGTGTTTTAGATATCTGGGAGTGGATCTGGCAGCGGATGGAACCATGGAAGCGGAAGTGGATCATAGGGTGGGGGAGGGGGCGAAAATTCTGGGGGCCTTGAAGAATGTGTGGAAGTCGAGAACATTATCTCGGAAAGCAAAAATGGGTATGTTTGAAGGAATAGTGGTCCCAACAATGTTGTATGGTTGCGAGGCGTGGGCTATGGATAGAGTTGTGCGCAGGAGGATGGATGTGCTGGAAATGAGATGTTTGAGGACAGTGTGGTGTGAGGTGGTTTGATCGAGTGAGTAACGTAAGGGTAAGAGAGATGTGTGGAAATAAAAAGAGCGTGGTTGAGAGAGCAGAAGAGGGTGTTTTGAAGTGGTTTGGGCACATGGAGAGAATGAGTGAGGAAAGATTGACCAAGAGGATATATGTGTCGGAGGTGGAGGGAACGAGAAGTGGGAGACCAAATTGGAGGTGGAAAGATGGAGTGAAAAAGATTTTGTGTGATCGGGGCCTGAACATGCAGGAGGGTGAAAGGAGGGCAAGGAATAGAGTGAATTGGAGCGATGTGGTATACCGGGGTTGACGTGCTGTCAGTGGATTGAATCAGGGCATGTGAAGCGTCTGGGGTAAACCATGGAAAGCTGTGTAGGTATGTATATTTGCGTGTGTGGACGTATGTATATACATGTGTATGGGGGGGGTTGGGCCATTTCTTTCGTCTGTTTCCTTGCACTACCTCGCAAACGCGGGAGACAGCGACAAAGTATAATAAAAAAAAAAAAATAAAAATCTACAAGCTCTTCACCATTTCCATTTACAACACTGAACACTCCATGTATACCAATTATTCCCTCAACTGCCACATTACTCACCCTTGCATTCAAATCACCCATCACTATAACCTGGTCTTGGGCATCAAAACCACTAACACACTCATTCAGCTGCTCCTAAAACACTTACCTCTCATGATCTTTCTTCTCATGCCCAGATGCATATGCACCAATAATCACTCATCTCTCTCCATCAACTTTCAGTATTACCCATATCAATCTAGAATTTACTTTCTTACACTCTATCACATACTCCCACAACTCCTGCTTCAGGAGTAGTGCTACTCCTTCCCTTGCTCTTGTCCTCTCACTAACCCCTGACTTTACTCCCAAGACATTCCCAAACCACTCTTCCCCTTTACCCTTGAGCTTCGTTTCACTCAGAGCCAAAACATCCAGGTTCCTTTCCTCAAACATACTACCTATCTCTCCTTTTTTCTCATCTTGGTTACATCCACACACATTTAGACACCCCAATCTAAGCCTTTGAGGAGGATGAGCACTCATCGCGTGACTCCTGTTTCCCCTTTTAGAAAGTTAAAATACAAGGAGGGGTGGGTTTCTGGCCCCCCCGCTCCCGTCCCCTTTTGTCGCCTTCTACGACACATATATCTACATATATCTACCAATATATCTTGCCCTATAGTTTACAAACTATAAACAAATTAAAGTATCTGATATGGAAATACACACAATGCATAAAATTATTTGATGAAAATACTATCCTTTTCTCAAATCCTTACATATGGACATTTACCAATGATGGCAACATCTTTTCTTCTTGAATAAAGTAATACAAGTAAATCATTAAGGTACCAGTATCAAACTATCAAGTGCACTAAAAATTTGATATTTTCAGTGACTTAAGTTGCACTCCAAAGGTTTCATTAACAGCATTCATATCCTTGAAACTTATTACATCATGTAAAAACAATTCGGAAGATATGGGTTTAATGAATGAATATTACCAAAACCAATCCAATCTAAATGAGATCAAAGTTTCCTTATCAAAATATGTGTGCACACAAAATCTATTTGAATTATGTGAAAAGTGATTCTGACACCTTTGCAAAGTAAGGTTATAGTACCTTAAATTAGGGCTTGATTTCCTTGGTAACAAACAAATACCACTCCTACCATTCCTTTAGAGATATAGACTTGCAATTACTCATAACAATACATGAAAGGAAAATTTCCTGAAGGATTATTACGGAAACAAATTAAATGATCTGGAAGAAATGCATACCAATAAACACTGCACCCTTAGAAATTATTTACACCTCAAAAGCATGATCTGAAGCAGTATTTTTGTTATGAATAACAAACAAACCTCAGTGGGGACAGCTTGATTGATCAAGAAAAATGTGGTGCATAAGCTAGTGAAACACTCTTCAGAACATGACCAATGAAAACTTCACCTAACTTCTTAAATCTACCATCTATTTTATAATATTATAGTAAAAAATTAATCAACAGCAATGTTCTCATTCCTTCCACTGTGCTGGTTGTATTTTTGCAGGAGGCAGTAAACACACCAGCAATTTACTAGTTTAGGTGTACATCAAAACTAGCTTTAGATACTGAATATGTTTTGCAATGGTAGCAGCAATGATATTGAGAATGGAATAGAATGCATTAAGCATGATCAGGAGCATTGTATCATACTCTGCAATACTTTACAGTGCATGATGAGGGCAGCAAAGGTTATAAATATCAAGGAAAATGGTTTCATCACATAAAAATAAGTGAACACTTTTAAAGAACAAGTCCTGAAAACCTTACCAAACCTTCCCAGTTGCTGAGATTTATCTCAATCTTAAATTTTCTAATCAAAATATACAGGCACATAAAAGCTGACTGCATCAACTGCCAGTAAATGTCAACAAGTAAACACATCAAGCAACTGTTCATGCCTTCCCACCTAACAAGCAGCCATTCCACACAGTTCTCAGTGGCACATTTCATAAATGTTGGTATACTTCTATTTACTCTGGGCTGCTACGGGAGGTCAGGATAGGTTTTAGTTGGTTCTGTTAATCTTTTACAAGTGGTGAACTTGCTTTTACATAAATCAACACAATCTTTTCCCCTAATACTCAAAGCCCTTACCACTAACACTTATCTAAAATCCTATAAAATGTTTCCAATCATGCTTTGTTGCTTTTATGTCATTCACTGAATGCAAAACTATAAATACAATACACAGAGATAGTTTAATATGAACCTAAAGAAATACTGCAATCTACAAACTCATTAAACATTAAAGTCAGCAAACAGTCCTCCTAGCACATGAAATCAAATCGCATCATAACTTTTCAAACCAAAAATAAGGTAAACCTAGGTTACTAAGATAAGGTGAGTTTAGTGAGGTTTCCATAAGTTCTATTGATTTCCGGGCATGTTTGGCTTTTACCTAATTCATTCACCTTGATCATCATAACCCACACCACTATCACGTCCCTGTACAGGAGAAAATAACTTTCCCAATCAGACTCTCCCACTCTAATTTACCTCTCAATAAAAGGTGTCCATCGATATGAATTTCTTCTAGTTGTTACTTTCATGGTGCCTGTAAGCTTGAACTTTACCACATTAATTCTCACCAATATGTATGCACCCATTTTTATATAAAAATCATATTAGCATTCTCCATGATGTTATGCGTATGGGCTTCTGTTATCATGTCAAAATCAGTCAGCACAAATTGCAATATTTACATAAAATCACATATCTAATACTATAAACAACGATGTATTCAGATCCTTAACTTTATATCTTATACATTTCATTTTTGATAAATTTCGACGAACTCCCTTGATGGCAGGTACCGTCTCTAATAGCTGCTAATAGTTCATGTGAGCTATAAAATATCCACAGAACAATAATTAAATTAACTTTCCCAACAATAAGATAACTTAAATTCTGCCCAATTCCTCGTGCTTGCCAGGGTCAGGTGAGAATGGTCATATGGACCATACCAGTCCATTTAATATTACTTTCCTCGACACTCGCATCTCGATGAGCTTTAACAAACCGATAACTAGGAACATGAGGCAACCATCACCAAGACAACATACACCTAAGGATTATTCAGAGCTGACAGCGAGCATAATTACCCGACGTGGACCATTAGAAAGTGGTGGCATCAGTTTGTAAACAAATAGTCTTCTACTTTCCTCCGTGCCTGCCAGCCCGCCAGCCCCTCCATCACCTCACTCCCAGCCACTTCCAGCCCTTCACCTTCTGCCCAGGGGGTTGGCATGCCTCTCACTCACCGTTATGTGATTCATGGATAAAGTCAAAAAATGGAGGTGGCCGGTAAGATTGTATTGGTCACAGCTGACGGAGGCGTCGCAGTAGAAGTGCTGAAGTGTGGCGCACCGCCGCCAGATGGCACGCTGCCGCCCCCTCATACGCGCACTACTTTAAACCCTCTGCCCTTGTCACATCTCTGCTTTACCTATTACTTTATGTCTTATGTTGTGTCAAAGGTTGAATTAGTGACTTTATCGTATATATATGATTTCCTTAAAGAAATGGAGTGTAAAACATCATAAAAAATTGAATTTAGTTTTAGTTTTCAGCCATGATAGTTATATTTCTACATTATCAAATCCTTTTTGGTCGAGTTTCTTTTTTCTTTGGTATGAGTTGTAGAATCATTTTACCTTCTTAACTGTAGGTCTGAGGTGTCACGTGTCCTGGCGGGGGGGGGGGTCCCCACTCCCACCCTAGCAGCTGAACCCATGAGGTGAGGGCTGCCGGAACCTGCTCTGCCCCAGGACCAGAACCCGGTCTGGGGTGCCCGAAGGGCGTGCACCTTGACTACTGCGCTATTTCTGAGATCAAAGATCAGTGTCCAAGTCCAGCGTCAAATGTTCAGAAACGCGACTATGAAACCGCCCTCAACCATATCAGCGGACTAGACTATAAGGTTCTGGTAACCTTTGACTCCAGGTATCGTTGAACACAGATATCCACGGTCAAGGTCGCACTCCCAGGATTAAGGATACGATGAAATAGTGGGTTTCACAATTTCGTCTTGTGACCTGCAAATGTTCATCATTCCTAAAATTACGAATGATATTCAAAGGAAAAAATCTGGGTCAAATGGAGCTAGTCTTTATAATCCCACTCCAAACTTCCTTAAACAGCTAAAAGCCTTTCCTACATTTGACTTACATAATACAAGTTGTTCACCTGTTAATGAGTGTACAGACGTACTGGATCCTCGTTACTATAAACATAAATCTTTCCTTCTTACTGTCTAGTGAAACGAAAATGAATATAACATTCGCTGCCGTCACACGGTCCTAGTCCAGCAGATGTTAAAATCCTGTCACAATCATTACAACTGCAATATTTTCTAGTATTCTACAACTGTCTTGTCAAGAAGAACTCAGTCTATTTTCTCATCAAATCACAAACTAAGATAAGTATTTCATTGTTACTAAGTATACATAAGAAAAATAAATGATTTATGTGCGTCTCTTCTGTAGAATGGCAACCCTAAGGAGAGACGAGGGGGCTTACAGTGCTCAGACCGCCTTAGGGATGTCTTCTTACCTTTCTTGCCTCAGCAATGTATCCTTCCACTAACCCTTTCTGGCAGAGCAAAGTCTCGCTGACCTGCCTCAACAACGTGCACTTCCACTGACCAGTCTTACCTCAACAATGTCTCCTCTCTGACCCTTTTGCTTCAGCACGTGACCACTACTGACCCTTCTCGCCTCAGCGGTCTCCTTCAGATTGTCTTCTAGCTCTAAGCCTATCTCTCGCCGACCCTTCATGCCTGAGTAATATATATTCTAATCAATCTTTCCTGCCAGAGCAATGTAATCTATTAACCCTTCATGCCTTAGCAACGTGTCCCTCACCCTTCTTGCTGTAACAAAATTCATTCAATCATTTGTATCTATTTACAAAAACTTCCTAGTTCTAAAATCAGGAAAATTATGACATCATACTGGTGCATATTTTCACTTTGTAATAGAATACCGCATATTGTTTAAGTACATATTCCCTTTTGCCAGATAAATCCTCCTGTGGTTCCCCTGAAAACCGTTAGAGCCTCATTCACAGACTGAATCACAACTACAGCCACGGCCATAAAATAGAGGTTGCAGCAACAGTATTGTAGTAACAGAAACATCGTGGGCAGCAGCAGCAGTGCACTGTGAGAAGAGGCTGCAGGGGGTTGGAGGAGGTAACCCCTGTGGCAGAATGGTAATCCTTTACCACCCCAACCCCCCACTGAGACCCCGTCCCCCACCCCAACATTGTGCGTAGGCAAGACTTATCCCTGAGGTTAGATCCTCTACTCGTCCCCCCACCCAACACCCAACGCATGAGTAACCTTGGCATCGCTCTCAGTACACATAAACATCGCCAGCTCATAGTTGAATATTTCCTGTAGTATAACTGGCGAAGCGTCAGTACATCAGTAGGTACCAGAGGCGTTATGCAGCACTATAGGAATCTGCTAACAGGCCTCATATTCGGTCCGATACAATGAAGGAAACTGTCGACCTGCACTGTACGACTACGTATCTTTCTGCGATGGTAACTGGCAATGTAAACGTGTATCTTTCTAATAATGGTCCCTCATTTTCAAACAGGCATGTCTTTGTACAGAATTATTATAATAATAATGATAATTGTTATTTTTATTATTATCATTATTGTCATTATCATTATTATTCTTATCATGTTACACCATGACCATTTTTCGGCCTCCTGCTCCTTCTTGGCTACTCTCCGCGCGGGAGCAGGATAAGTTGAGCTCCTTTAAGGAGGACATCGATGACGGTATGCTCTTTTCTGTCCTGTGAGGATGATGCAGTCTAATGAATAGTGACTTCCCGTAGACTGTTGCTTTAATCCTTTTATGTAAATGTTGCATCTATAAAGTGCCATGTAGATATTGTGATAAGTTTTATGTTGGGCAGACTGGTAAAGATCTTTCTGATAGACTTAGGCAACATAAATATAGTATAAGAACGGGACAAGAATCAAATGCCTTGTTTAATCACGTTAAAAACTATGATCATTGTATTGACTGGAGTAATGCCATTTCAGTTATTAGCTCTAACTCTATTACCACGAGAAATATCATCGAATCTTCTATTATTAGATACACAAAGAATTATAATCTTCATATTAGTGATGGTCTATACAAATTATATAACTTTATTGTTGATAAAATTTGTAAAATGATAAGTTTATGAACGCTCGTTGTATGTTTTGGATAATCACATCTTTACCAAATGGCGTCCTAGCTTCGTCTCTTCGATGTATATCAACTGACTTATATTTCTCTCTTGTGTCTCCCCTGATGATGTGATTATTACACGAAAGTGCACTTGGGAACATATCGTGTTTCATTTTCCCCGTGGACTCAGGAATATCTTGATCACGCTGACAGAGGAAATGGCAAATATGTATGAAAAAAAGATATATATATATATATATATATATATATATATATATATATATATATATATATATATATATATATATAAATATATATATATATATATATATATATATATATATATATATATATATATATATATATATATATATATATATATATATATATATATTATCCCTGGGGATAGGGGAGAAAGAAAACTTCCCACGTATTACCTGCTTGTCGTAGAAGGCGACTAAAAGGCGAGGGAGCGGGGGGGGGGGGGGGCTGGAAATCCTCCCCTCTCTTTTTTTTAATTTTCCAAAAGAAGGAACAGAGAAGGGGGCCAGGTGAGGGTATTCCCTCAAAGGCCCAGTCCTCTGTTCTTAACGCTACCTCGCTAATGCGGGAAATGGCGAATAGTTTGAAAAAAAGAAAAAGAATATATATATATATATATATATATATATATATATATATATATATATATTTATTTTTTTTTCAAACTATTCGCCATTTCCCGCGTTAGCGAGGTAGCGTTAAGAACAGAGAACTGGGCCACTGAGGGAATATCCTCACCTGGCCCCCTTCTCCGTTCCTTCTTTTGGAAAAAAAAAAAAAAAAAAAAAAAAATAGGGGAGAAAGAATACTTCCCACGTATTCCCTGCGTGTCGTAGAAGGCGACTAAAAGGGGAGGGAGCGGGGGGCTGGAAATCCTCCCCTCTCAATTTTTTATATATATATATATATATATATATATATATATATATATATATATATATATATATATATATATATATATATATACACGTATATATATATATATATATATATATATATATATATATATATATATATATATATATATATATATTCCCTGGGGATAGGGGAGAAAGAATACTTCCCACGTATTCCCTGCGTGTCGTAGAAGGCGACTAAAAGGGGAGGGAGCGGGGGGCTGGAAATCCTCCCCTCTCGTTTTTTTTTAATTTTCCAAAAGAAGGAACAGAGAATTGTGCCAGGTGAGGGTATTCCCTCAAAGGCCCAGTCCTCTGTTCTTAACGCTACCTCGCTAATGCGGGAAATGACGAATAGTTTGAAAGAAAAAGAAAGAATATATATATATATATATATATATATATATATATATATATATATATATTTTTTTTGTCGCTGTCTCCCGCGTTTGCGAGGTAGCGCAAGGAAACAGACGAAAGAAATGGCCCAACCCACCCCCATACACATGTATATACATACGTCCACACACGCAAATATACATACCTACACAGCTTTCCATGGTTTACCCCAGACGCTTCACATGCCTTGATTCAATCCACTGACAGCACGTCAACCCCGGTATACCACATCGCTCCAATTCACTCTATTCCTTGCCCTCCTTTCACCCTCCTGCATGTTCAGGCCCCGATCACACAAAATCTTTTTCACTCCATCTTTCCACCTCCAATTTGGTCTCCCTCTTCTCCTCGTTCCCTCCACCTCCGACACATATATCCTCTTGGTCAATCTTTCCTCACTCATTCTCTCCATGTGACCAAACCATTTCAAAACACCCTCTTCTGCTCTCTCAACCACGCTCTTTTTATTTCCACACATCTCTCTTACCCTTACGTTACTCACTCGATCAAACCACCTCACACCACACATTGTCCTCAAACATCTCATTTCCAGCACATCCATCCTCCTGCGCACAACTCTATCCATAGCCCACGCCTTGCAACCATACAACATTGTTGGAACCACTATTCCTTCAAACATACCCATTTTTGCTTTCCGAGATAATGTTCTCGACTTCCACACATTCTTCAAGGCTCCCAGAATTTTCACCCCCTCCCCCATCCTATGATCCACTTCCGCTTCCATGGTTCCATCCGCTGCCAGATCCACTCCCAGATATCTAAAACACTTTACTTCCTCCAGTTTTTCTCCATTCAAACTTACCTCCCAATTGACTTGACCCTCAACCCTACTGTACCTAATAACCTTGCTCTTATTCACATTTACTCTTAACTTTCTTCTTCACACACTTTACCAAACTCAGTCACCAGCTTCTGCAGTTTCTCACATGAATCAGCCACCAGCGCTGTATCATCAGCGAACAACAACTGACTCACTTCCCAAGCTCTCTCATCCCCAACAGACTTCATACTTGCCCCTCTTTCCAGGACTCTTGCATTTACCTCCCTTACAACCCCATCCATAAACAAATTAAACAACCATGGAGACATCACACACCCCTGCCGCAAACCTACATTCACTGAGAACCAATCACTTTCCTCTCTTCCTACACGTACACATGCCTTACATCCTCGATAAAAACTTTTCACTGCTTCTAACAACTTGCCTCCCACACCATATATTCTTAATACCTTCCACAGAGCATCTCTATCAACTCTATCATATGCCTTCTCCAGATCCATAAATGCTACATACAAATCCATTTGCTTTTCTAAGTATTTCTCACATACATTCTTCAAAGCAAACACCTGATCCACACATCCTCTACCACTTCTGAAACCGCACTGCTCTTCCCCAATCTGATGCTCTGTACGTGCCTTCACCCTCTCAATCAATACCCTCCCATATAATTTACCAGGAATACTCAACAAACTTATACCTCTGTAATTTGAGCACTCACTCTTATCCCCTTTGCCTTTGTACAATGGCACTATGCACGCACTCCGCCAATCCTCAGGCACCTCACCATGAGTCATACATACATTAAATAACCTTACCAACCAGTCAACAATACAGTCACCCCCTTTCTTAATAAATTCCACTGCAATACCATCCAAACCTGCTGCCTTGCCGGCTTTCATCTTCCGCATATATATATATATATATACCTGGGGACAGGGGAGAAAGAACACCTCCCACGCATCCCCCGCGTGTCGCAGAAGGCGACCAAAAGGGGAGGGAGCGGGGGGCCGGAAATCCTCCCCTCTCATTTTTTTTTTCATTTTTTTTTTAATTTTCCAAAAGAAGGAGCGGAGAACGGGGCCAGGTGAGGATGTTCCCTTGGAGGCCCAGTCCTCTGTTCTTAACGCTACCTTGCTAACGCAGGAAATGGCGAATAGTATGAAAGAAGAAAAAAAAAAAAAAAAAATATATATATATATATATATATATATATATATATATATATATATATATATATATATATATATATATATATATATATATTATCCCTGGGGATAGGGGAGAAAGAAAACTTCCCACGTATTACCTGCGTGTCGTAGAAGGCGACTAAAAGGGGAGGGAGAGGGGGGCTGGAAATCCTCCCCTCTGTTTTTTTTTTTTAATCTTCCAAAAGAAGGAACAGAGGGGGCCAGGTAAGGATATTCCATAAAAGGCCCAGTCCTCTGTTCTTAACGCTACCTCGCTAACGCGGGAAATGGCGAATAGTTTAAAAGAAAAGATATATATATATATATATATATATATATATATATATATATATATATATATATATATATATATATATATATATATATATATATATATATATATATATATATATATATATATATATACTTGCCAGCCTTCATGCATTTCCGACGCCACCCCGCTCCACAGGAAATAGCACAAATGCATGAAGTAGAAAAAGATATACATTTTCTTCTCTTCCCCCACACCCGATCGCCGCCCTCTGCGTCATCGCGGTAGCTCCAGAAAATACACGAAAAAATGCCACGTCCGCTCACATCCATACACGAGCTATCATGAGTGATGCACCAAAATCACAGCTCCCTATCCACATCCAGGCCCCACAGATCTTTCTATGGTTTACTCTACATGTTCTACATGCCCTGATTCAGTCCACTGAGAGCACGTCAACCCCAGCATACCACATCGTTCCAATTCACTCTTCCGTGCACGCCTTTCACCTTCTTGCATGTTCAGGCCCCGACCGCCCAAAATCTTTTTCACTTCATCCTTCCTCCTCCAATTTGGTCTCGCACTTCTCCTTGTTCCCTCAACCTCTGACACATATATCCTCTTTGTCAACCTTTCCTCACTCATTCTCTCCTAATGTCCAAACTATTTCAACACAACCTCTTCTGCTCTCTCAACCACACTCTTTTTATCACCACACGTATCTCTTACCCTTTCGTTACTCATTTGAACAAACCACTTCACACTACATATTGTCCTCTAACATTTAATTTCCAACACATCCAGCCTCCTCCGCTCAATCCTATCTATGGCCCATGCCTCGCTACCATATAACATTGTTGGAACCACTATTCCTTCTAACATATAAATTTATGTTCTTTGAGATAACGTTCCCTCTATCCACACACTCTTCATCGTTCCCAGAACCTTCGCCCCCTCCCCACCCTGTGACTCACCACCGCTTCCATGGTTCCATCTGCTGCTAAATCCACCCCCAGATATCTAAAACACTTCACTTCCTCCAGTTCTTCTCCATTCAAACTTACCTTCCAATCAACTTGTCCCTCAGCACTACTGAACCTAATTACCTTGCTCTTATTCACATTTACTCACAGCTTTCTTCTTTCACGCACCTTACCAAACTCAGTCACCAACTTCTGCAGTTACTCACCCGAATCAACCACCAGTACTGTATCATCAGCGAACAACTGACTCACTTCCCAAACCCTCTTATCCACAATAGACTGCATACTTGCCCCTCTCTCCAACGCTCTTGCATTTACGTCCTAACAACCCCATCCATAAACAAATTAAACAACCATGGAGACATCACGCACCCCTGCCGTAAACCGACATTCACTGGGAACCAATCATCTTCCCCTCTTCCTATTCGTATAAATGCCTTACATCCTTGATGAAAAAACTTTTCACTGCTTCTGGCAACTTATATTCAGTTACGTAGCTGCTGCCCTATAAGACCCTTACATTATTATGAGCCCCAGCAGCGGTCACGTCTACTGGTCTGGACCATAGGTCATAATGTGTAGTCATGTATGTGCGAATATGTGCAGGGAAAACAGGACAGCTCAGAAGTAAGTGCTCGTTGTTTTCCTTGTGGTTGTATGATCATGGGTATGAAGGATCTTGCATTATACTGAACCGTTGTTTGTTGTTGTGTAAAGAATGGGTGATGTCCAGAGAGTAGACGGGAAAGTGTAACTCTTGTTTGTTTGGGAAGTGTTCCTTCTGATGGATGTATGTATGGTGAGGTGGAGTTAAGAGGGCGGTTGTTTAGTGCTGGACGGATTATTTCTGTGTGTTTGTGCTTTGAAAGCGCTTTATAATTTTGGGGTGCGGGTCATGTGAGTGAGTTTGCAGAAGTGTGAGGTCGGGGTAAGCTTTTTAGTTCTATTTGGGAGAAGGTGGTTAGATGCTGAATGGTTTGGATGGGAGGGGTTTAGTGTTGCTGAGGTGGGATTGCATTGCAGCCAGTTATTGAGTGTTTGTGGTAGTAGTGAAGCCAGTTAGTGTTCTGGGCGCACGATTTTGTGTGGTTTGCAATCTTGTTACGATTTCTTTTGAGAGAGTGGAAGAAGACCAAGAAGGTGATGCGTAATTTAGTGTGGAGAGGGTGAACTGATTATAGAAAATGTTAAGAGACTCCTTGTCATGTCTAAATTTCGCGTTTGTGCGTTGCTTTTGTGTTTATGTTATTGGTGTGGGGAGTGAGTGTCATGTGTAAGTTTTATGCGATGCCGATAATGTTTGGTGTTTTGTTTAACGGAAGTGTTCGTCGAATGAAGATGACTGGAGGGGATTCGTATCTGTCTGAAGTTATAAGAGTGATTGAAGACTTTTATGGAGATGCAGAAATTCTTTTATGGGTGCGCCATTGTTCCACTTGTGCATTGTAGTACTGCATGTGTGTTCTGCCACCGCAGTGTCGGGGTGATATGATGCGACAATAAGGTCATCTGCTTAGGAAAAGACCTTCATGTTGTGGTTTCCTGGAAGTAATTGGAGGTCGTGCGGGAAGAGGTTTGGAGAGGAAGAACTTGGGGAACTCCCTTCTCAAACCTAATTTCACTAGAGGTCGTGGTTGAGAACGTCATACTCCCGAGCCATCAAGATGTGATAACCCCGTAACGGACCTCGCCCTTTATCACCCACTGATGGTGACCTCATTCTGGTATCTCATCACTGCGAAAACCTCCAAGATACCAAACATTAAACCACCAAAAAACCCAAAGAGTAAAACTCAAATTTACCAGAAAACGAAAGGGTGGTGGTGGCCGCAGCCCGTGAGCAAGTGTATTGATGTTTAATAACACAGTTGTTTACGGGTATGATGTCACGCCTCAAGCTCTCCAGGTGAAGGTCACAGCTGATCGGAACACGGACGTAAGCCACATGCATAGAGTGTGGTAAGATGATATAACAAAGATGATATAATTCTACGGTTGATGGATGTTGCATGACGTTGCCAGCCTATGTGCGGTGCCTTAATACACGATAGGTGTAGAGCACAAGCAATTAATCAATCAACCAATCTAGCGACTCTGCCAGCCTAGCTTATATCACCACACTCTAACATCCTCACTCTTCCAGAGATCTGGAGTATGAATTATGTACAATGATATTGTCTTTATCATTCGGTTGTGTAGTTGATTATATTGCTCAAGTAACTAAATCTCAACCATTTTCATACGTTACCCCAGGACGAATCAGACCTTAAAGGTGTTTCTCTATGTCCTTGGGAAAATGTATTCGTCATCAGACCCACTGTCGCTACCTAGCTTGTCTGGCATCCAGTGGGCCAGACTAGCTATCAGAACACTCAACTGTCAGTTTCTTGACTGGCATGAAAACATCTTTTGTGTCTCCTTACGGAAGGATGCCGCTCAGTGTAGTGCTGATGTGAACGTATGGCGAGGGTCGCGGAAAGATTTGGGTAAAACTGGTTGTCAAAACCCTCCTAGCCTTGCCAGGATAAAAGTTGTTGCCAGGACTGTGTGTAGGACTCTTCAGCCACAGTCCTTCATTTTTTTTTTAGATACGTTGGATGCTCTAGTCACGGACTAAAGCCTACAGCAATGCCGGGTCTTATCTAAAATATAAAGGGGTTAATGTAAGGTGAAAAAGAAGATAAAAGGAAAAGTGTTTAAGAATTTTGGAGGAAGTGAAAAATCCCTTTTAAAAAGTGCCAAGTCATAGTTACTGGAAGAGACATGACAGTGCAGAGGGTTCCAAAGCTTCGAGGTGTAGGGAAAGAAACAGTTATCAAAACGGCCTACCCTTGAGTTGCCAACGGCCACACAGTAATCTGGAACACAACTGTAGGGATCGTAGGGTAGGATTTCCCGGCTTTTAACGTGACCCGAAAGGGCCAAGTCAAAGACCAAGCTCTCATGCCCAAGACTTGTACCGTCGTGCTCAGGGATCGCGCCATAGTGCTTGATGATCGTGTTGAAGTGTCGTACTCTTGTGTTGAAGTGTCGTACTGTCATGCTGAAGGATCGCACCATTGTGCTACATGATCGCATCGTCGCGTTGAAGGGTTGTACCGTCGTGCTCTAAGGCTGTATCGTAGCTAATTCAGCAGAGACTGCTCCTCAGGAAGCGAGTTCAGTTTGGTTGGTATACACTGCGAACGTCTTCCTCTCCTCTCTCTGGTAGGTAGTAAGTAGAAGGCAGCCAGCGACTAGGGAGGTATTTATCGGTACTTCACACCTGGGCATCGGGGAGGTTAGTAGCACTGTTAAGCAGTAAGTTATTACTTCAATGTGTGTCAGTTTTCATTCTTATTTGCCTCATCCACACGTGGGCTGTTGGCAATGAATCTACAAATACAGTCTCTCCATCTTACACGTAACGCTTGACAACACAAAACTCACGAGACTCGTTCTTCATAAATATTTTTTTTTCCTGCTGTCAGGACTACGCTACGCTCTAGCCTGACCTTTTGGCTGAATTCCGTAGTAATTTCTAATAAGTTCTTTATCTCTCTCTTTCTCTATCACTCCCTGTGGAGGAAATCACTGTTTGTCCACCCGGCTCAACATACCGTGAGATGGTGGCATCTTGGCTGGCACGGGGATTCCCAGCTCGGCTAACATAAACCGACTGTATGAGTACAGGAAATACCCGGGCCTTTCTCTGTAACCCATATCAACGCGTATTCATCCTAGCTAACACTAACTCGTCTTAAGTAGTCATCTAGATCCAGGGATATCTCAGTGTTACGCACTCCTGCGTCATCTTTCTCAGGAGACAAAGAGAAGGAATCAGGCAGTGGAAGCTGTCATCACTCCCTCTCCATCGTCTGAAGGTTAGCCGCCCATCCCAGCGTCGCGTGCCTCCAGTACACCGAAGACCATGAGTTCGTAGCATCTGAAACAATTCTACCGCTCTTTTATATCAAAACTTTTAGTTTTCAAGACCAAAGATTTCTTATAGAAATGGATGGAAGCGGAAGTGAGTCATAGGGTGGGGGAGGGGGCGAAAGTTCTGGGAGCGTTGAAAAATGTGTGGAAGGCGAGAACGTTATCTTGGAAAGCAAAAATGGGTATGTTTGAAGGAATAGTGGTTCCAACAATGTTGTATGGTTGCGAGGCATGGGCTACAGATAGAGTTGTGCGGAGGATGGAAGTGCTGGAAATGAGATGTTTGAGGACAATATGTGGTGTGAGGTCGTTTGATCGAGTAAGTAATGAAAAGGTAAGAGAGATGTGTGGTAATAAAGTGTGGTTGAGAGAGCAGAAGAGGGTGTTTTGAAATGGTTTGGTCACATGGAGAGAATGAGTGAGGAAAGATTAACAAAGATGATATATGTGTCAGAGGTGCAGGGAACGAGGAGAAGTGGGAGACCAAATTGGAGGTGGAAAGATAGAGTGAAAAAGATTTTGAGTGATCGGGGCCTGAACATGCAGGAGGATGAAAGGCGTGCAAGGAATAGAGTGAACTGGAACGATGTGGTATACCGAGGTCGACGCGCTGTCAATGGATTGAACCAGGGCATGTGAAGATTCTGGGGTAAACCATAAAAAGTTTTGTGGGGCCTGGATGTGGAAAGGGAGCTGTGGTTTCGGTGCATTATGCATGACAGCTAGAGACTGAGTGTGAACGAATGTGGCCTTTGTTGTCTTTTCCTAGTGCTACCTCGCGCACATGCGGGGTTAGAAGGTGGCGACGAGAATGAATAAGGGCAGACAGTATGAATTATGTACATGTGTATATATGTATATGTCTGTGTGTGTGTATATATATGTATACGTTGAGATGTATAGGTATGTATATGTGCGTGTGTGGACGTGTATGTATATACGTGTATGTGGGTGGGTTGGGCCATTCTTTCGTCTATTTCCTTGCGCTACCTTGCTAACGCGGAAGACAGCGACAAATAAATGAATATGTAATGAATATATAATGTGTATATATATATATATATATATATATATATATATATATATATATATATATATATATATATATATATATATCGATAGGTAGATATAGATAGATAGACAGATAAACATGCAAAACAAGTGGGATAGACAAAATTAACTAGATACTCACCTCACGTTTCATTGTCATCGCTGACCATCATGGCGCACCATAACACAGGCAGAGTTCCCTCCCTCCCACACACACGCACATTCCTCAGGCCAAGCATATGGCTAATTGTCCGTTCCCCGTTAGTGTTAGCGTCACTGCTCTGATGTGTCGCTGTATCTCAGGTGGCGTTTGACCACATGTCCAGTTAATGGAGGCTTCCTCGGGAGGTTCCCCGGATCTGAGTCAGTCTTGATGGCCGAGATCAGGTGTAACCTTATGTATGTTCCACGCCCGTACTACGTAGAACTCATGCCGAGGGCACCTTCCTCGTGAAGGTCACGAGAACAGTTTAGCATTCTGTGCCCCTGACCTTACCTTCGTGGGTCTTTAATAACCTTTCATGTAATATCTAATGTACTGCTGATTTATAAGCTATTTCTTAGAATTACTTGCCAAATCTTTTGACATATTAAAGAGTATTATGTTGGGAAACTCCCAGGAATAGATGAATGTTCACTGACAAATACGTACTCAGCGCCACCAGGATATAGTTTAGTTCATTGTTTATTCACAATACGAGTGGTCACTTGCGGTCAAGCCATCATCAGTTTAGTGGCGCAACCTTAATAGCTACTGAGAATTGATTAGTTCTGGTGACCTTGATCTTCAGGTTTTCAGAGATATAGCTGGAGGTTATGTCCTCCGTGTTGCTATAATTTGTAAAACTTACTCAAGAGAGAATTTTCCTCAAGGAATTCCATTGGTAATCAAACTCAACCTCCTGAAACACAAAATGGTATTCACAAGCGGTCAAAAACTGGGAAGACGTCGACCATAAGTAGAATAAGTGCTCTCAGGACATGATGCGTGGGTTCTAAGCTATTACAGTTATCAAAGTATAATTATTTCAATGAGCAAAAACACAACGGAGTACGAGAGGGTCGATCGATACCCACCTGGAGATTCTGGGACTTAATTATCATACTTTTGATGCTCAATTGTTAATTAGATAATACCTTTGAAAATATCAATAATTCCAATCATGAATCATGTGCACGGGTTATAACACAAGTGAGATGATCCAGTTATCCATGACCTTACCTGCGTTGATACTTCCCAGCCAGGGATAAGGTGACGTAAACAGTCTGGTGGTGACTGGTTGTGGCCTTCCAACTTGACACCGATTGACTCGTCTCAAAATTCTTAACTCAAGATAAAGGTGCCCTATAAACAAAAATGCAAAGCTTCTGTAATACAGTACTGCCAATTACATCTGGCTTTGCATTGCTAATTACACAGCAATTTGATGATTATCTCCAACTTTTAACCCCATCAGAACTTTTATATAATTATTCCCTTCTCACAGAATTGTCACAAATGCATATTAATTCTTACACAATTTTTTATATTCTGTTCTGGCTAGGCTTTGGGTCAAGGTATGGTATAAAACTGTATCCATGTCCTCCCATAAAACTGTATGTCCAAGTGATAGTTTCTTATTTGACCTCTCCCTCACACTGCACTGCTCACTCCCTTTACCATTCCCAGTTTATACTTCAGTGTAAACTCCTGTGTATGTAATACACGTAATCATACTGACATCTTGACATTACTTAAGGAGAGGGTCATCAGAGTAGTACAAGGATGTCCTGCAGCACATAAGCACAGAGATGTTTGTCTGGTTTATGGAGTCAAGGTCATTTTCCTAATGCTGACTTGAACACATTAGTGGTATGTGATGGCCCAAAGTGAGGTTACTATTGTACTGGAAGGCACAATTAAGGTAATGATAATCAAACGTTATCACATCATGCTCAGCTGTGTATAATTATAATTGATATCAACACACAGTTGACTTACAAAATGTTGGTCTTATTCAGTTTACTCGTATTTCTCATGGTTGTGTTTTGGATATTTAAAGGTACTACGCCCAGTACTGTAAAGTACACTATATGCAAACAGCTTCTATGTAACCCGAAGTTACTATTAAATCCTAACGTAGGGACAATAAAATAGTAAGTAAATATAAGGGGTTTAAAATATTGAGAACTAATGAAGCATTACAGTTATCACATAAGCATTACAGAAGCATTACAGTTATTACATAAGTCGTCACCATAATGCTTTGCTTCCTGGAATGTAGACCCGAGCTTCAAGGAAATGGTCACTTGCAGTCCTGGAAATGCTGGACCTCTGGTGGTGACCTCTATACTCCACACTCGCCTTAGATTGCTGCTCTCGGCTATCCTGTTCTCCGATTCCATCAATGACAGCATTGCTATCCTCCAGAATCTCCCTAAAATACATTTCTATCCCTAAAAGTCTTTTAGAAAGATTTTATTCTTTGGAGTAAGATAAAAATATATTTTGTTTCCTTTTCTGCCCATGACAAACTCGTGCCACAATTCATCTATGAGCCAGTCTTCACTTCACAAGTTGCCACCACTTGCAACACTGGGGCGTTTACGAGAACGCCTCTACCTCCTCCAGGTTCTGCGACAGGATGGTGTCATGGCCCTGGAAGTGGAAGGTGCCCCGGAATTTCCCTCCCCGCAGGAAGATGGGGTACCACAGGATGTCGTCTGGCCACATCTGACTGTAAGGGATGTTCTCCAGGTTGAACCACTGCGGCCTCATCTCTGCAGTGGGACATCAAGGTAAAAAAAAAACACACTTCAAGCATCAGAAAAGATGAGATATTTCTCTCACTCAATAAACGTCAGGCATCAGTGATTACGAGCAGATTAAAAATCTTCCACTAAACCAATTTAACTGTATATTAGGAAGAAAAAAAAATGTTATAGGAGAATACATCATAGCAGCAGTCCTGCTGATATTACCTTTCTAATACCTTCATATATGTGAGCATTTTCAGTCTACTACATATTTCAAGGTCGAAAAACAATACTTTACTGAGAACTGTATGACTGAATATCATTATAATATTAACTGTCATGGAACAGAAAATTAATTCAGTGGCCACCTGGGCTGCCACACCTGTCATACTAAGAGTACTCTCACACCTGACAGTACACACCAAGACTACACGTACACACCAGAGGGTCTATACAGTACGTCATGCCCTCTCACCCTACCAACACAATAGTACGTACCTCCTCCGTACCCTCCAGAGCCATGTCCTCACTTCATTATACTTGGATCTTCCTATTCAGTGTACCGTTACCCTCACACTAGTACCTTATTCTTACAGTTACCTTATTCTTACACTAGTAGTTTACTCTCACACCAACACCGTCACTCTCACCCTAGTTTCTCACTCTTACACTAGTACCGTACTCCCACATCAGCATCGTCACTCTCACCCTAGTTCCTCACTCTTACACTAGTTCCTCACCTTTCACACTTCTGACACACGTGGATTGCTCCACTTCTTCATCACAACCGCACCTCTCCTACCAGCGCCTCCGCTCTGACAACGATACTTTCTGCCACACAACAGCACTTCACCGTGACAAAATTACCCCAATGACAACACCTCCACTCTTGATAATATTAACTTCTATGACAGGAATACTTCCTATGACAACAGCACCTTCAATAGCAACTACCTCAGCAATGATGGTCCCCTGCCAATAGTACCTCCAATTAGCCAACAGTGTCACCATTCTGGCAACAGCACCTTCACTCTGTCTATAACACTTCCATGCTACAGTACATCCATTAACAACAGTATCTCCACTTCTGCCAACAGCACATACATCCTGGCAATCATACCTCTACTGGCCATAGTACCTTAACTTTGCTAATACGGACCCCCCCCCCCCCCCTTCCCCTCAAGGTGGCCACTACACACATGACGCTCCTAAGTTCTGAAGCAGATAACCGTCGCTTGGTGGCCAAGGGTGTTGACCACATTGTGGGTGGGTAGGTTGCTGGAAGCCAGAGGCACGACGAACAGCTTGTGCAGTAGACGGCTACACTGTCACACCGTCATTCACCGCCTACCAACATTCCCCGCTGTATGTCCTTGATGATGACACTTTTAAGTTCTCGAATCAGGCCAGCGTACGATATGTCTGCGGTGGACGTTCTCCGCGGCGTCACGTAGTCATGTCAGCAGAATCTCTCAAACATCTGAGACAGAGGTGAGGAGGCCGTGGTCCTGCCAGTCGAGTTACGTTCAGATGTTCTTGAAGTGGGGGATGGGGGGAGGGGTCGATGGAGATCGGCGTGTTCATCGCATGGATTTCAGTTTGGACGAGGGGGCTCCAGACGTGAGAGAAACTTTGCAGGACTCGTCTTCATACGGCTCATAAAGCAACACTTCTTGAGGCAACGCTTCCATGTTCGAGCCTGTGATTGTAGTGTCTGGAGACCCATCCTGCCGTAAAACATATCTAACGGATGATGGTTTCAACACAAATTGCAAAAGTTCGACTTCTCTTTTCATTTGTTTCAATAAGCTGATTTACCATGATCCTGCTCTCAACCTGGGCTACGCTTGCCTCACCCGTGGCACCTGAAGCCCGGCCTGACCGAGGGCCATCATCAAGGTACTCACAGCCGCATCTGAACTTCTGACTCATATTGTTATTGTGGCACTGGAAGCGTCGCCATCACCACACAACACCAGCGCACACTAAAGGATAACCCCTCTCAAAAACATCCTCTTTAGATAAGAATTTTATGACACTCGGATACTCTATGAATACTGATAATCTTTTAAACATATCAAATATTTACGTTCTTAATCTGAAACAATAAATAATAATACATTGGCGGTGTTAATTCCAACTACAACCTTACTCAATGTCTTAACTAACCCTGCCTCCTAAGTACCTCGAGTCAAGACCTGGAGAAAGATGCAAGGTAAGACCAGGGCTGACGTCGACCTGATGAAGCATAGATCAAGAAAAAGACGAACCTTCGGTCTCGGTCGGCGTGCCAGTGAAGCCTCGGGCAGCGAAGACCATCACATGCATCAGGACGGTGTCGCCCTCGAAGGTAAATTCCAGCTCTCCAACCTTGTCCATGCCACCTTTCACCTCCAGGCATGCTTCCTCCCGCACCTCCCTGCAAACACAACCTAACAATGTACTGCGTGTATTGTAAGTACCATCATAAATAAGCACTGCTCCGTTCCTGCGTCACTCGCAGCCAGGAAACGGATGAACACAGTCCTACAAATTCCAGCTTGGTAATAATGGAAGGATGTACGTGACACCAATGTCAACATAAGTAGCAGTAAGACATTACAAAATCATCACAGAACCAAGATGATGAATTTAAAAACCCGCATATATTTTGCTTAACTCTGACCATAACGGCTAGGGAAGTGTATTCATGATACATGACAAGGTAAAAAAAATAGTCACCACAGTTTCACATACACATCCTTTCCCTGCAACTGACTGAAGGGCAAACTTCAAGCTGCAGGAACCTCTGGTGAAGGGTGCACTGGGATGAATAATAATAATAATAATAATAATATGTTCTGGATTGGTCGGAACATAATAAGTACAGGCCTGCTTCACAGTGATGGGCGCCATCGTAATAAACTAAGAAAAAAAATCTCAAGAAATGCTTGCCTAGACCCATGTCATGAATGATCCTGAAGATGGCGCCACATGGCAACGATGAGCGTGTGTGTGTGTGTGTGTCACACGAGTGAGACGGAGTGAAGTACGGGAATGAGTGCTTAGGTAAAGGCCCGGGGGCCTCATCTACAGTTAGGGCTGACCATACGGATATTATGCCACACGCACACATGCTGCTGCCTGTGGTGTCGACAACCACCGGTAGTGCTGCTTAGGTCACACACAGGACTCCGTGGTCCAGCGGTTAGCGTCACTGGCTGCTGAGTCAGCGAGGGGCTAGTCCAGTGACGGACCCACACGAGTTCGAAATCTTGAGCGTGGCAGTCTGCTTACAACCTAACCTTGGTGTTCATCCTCCCCATCGGGGATGGTCGATAGATGGCTACCTGGCCAAGGTTAAGAAACGGGGCAACATGAGTGTAAAGTTCTCTCCCCGTAACACACACACACGTACACACACCAGCAATCCACAAACACATACACATAAACATTTCGGGACCACGAAATCTGTACAAATTACATCAGTAATCATCTTTAAATGTGGGTAATGAGTTTAACGCCATTTTTATTTTTATTTTACTTTATTTTTTACCGTGTTTAATGTCCATTTTTTCTTTCTATTCTTTCAGTCATCGTTATCAAACTCCTCTTACTCAAGGTTGAACCGCGAGTGAAGTCAACCTTTGGCGAGGTTGCATCATCGTCAGTTGACAAGAGAGATTAATCTCCTTGCTAAATTAAGTGCGGCGCTAACCTGCAGATGCAGGAGCCCCTAGAAGAGGGATCGTGATGTTATAAATGTTAATTATAAATCAATACTCCCAGCCTTTGGCTGTACTTAAATCCAACTAAACACTATCAATATTGTCATCATTATTATTATTATTACTATTAGTATCATTATCATCATCATTATTGCTGTTCCTGCCCGGGTTCGAATCCTGATTGCAGAGTCGTCCTGCACCCAACCGGTCATCACCCTCCCTCAACGAAAGGCCTCAGTACGATCATCAACTAGCGAAAAATGCGCCGCCGTCATATCTCTCTGAGTAAGAATAGTTGGAGTATACAAGGTATCAAGCTTGTCGCCCAGCCTCAAGGACTTAAAGCCAGAGGTCGTCGGCAGCCTCTAAAAAGTGTGTGTGTGTGTGTGTGTGTGTGTGTGTGTGTAGGGGGGGGGGGGTGAATGGAGCAAAAGCCAGTGATCTGAAGGCGACGATGCAGCATACAGCACTTCTATAACAAGCCTAAACAAAATGGGGGGGGGGGGGGGCTGCTTCTCAAAGTGTGTGTGTGTGTGTGTGTGTGTGTTTGTGCGCGCGCGTGCGTGCGTGCGCCGTCGCCATTGCTTTACTGTAAAACGGACAAATTCTAAATGTACGTGCATTAGAAAACATTCCGTGAACTGCTCACAACCTACATTTGGCTCAACGAAGATTAGAATTCTCAAGTTAAATGGAATTACTTTACTTAAGCGGTGAAACTGAATGACGACAGTGTCCGTTACTTTAAAAAGCTTTACAAAGTATAGAAGTTCAAGAGATGAGGCCACACGACTCCGGGGCCAGGAGTGTACAACTCCCTCCCCATACAGTGCAAAAGATAATTATCCACAAACGTTTACAAGCAAGGAAATGATAGTCATCGTACCTACCTACCACTAAGAAACCATGTCAGATAAGTTATAAGAAAGGGAAATCGTATCTTGATCAACATGAAAACTCCTAGCAAGTACCTAAACAAGAGATAATTACCACTTATGTTAAAGCCAAACCAGACAGCCCGTCAACACCTTGGTCTTGAACAATGACCCTGGTAGGCTATACCGCATCTAGCGACTGCCTACCACACCTGCACACTGCAAAGTTAAAGCTAGGCTATATCGCATCTAGCGACGGCCTACCACACCTGCACACTGCAAAGTTAAAGCTAGGCTATACCGCATCTAGCGACGGCCTACCACACCTGCACACTGCAAAGTTAAAGCTAGGCTATACCGCATCTAGCGACGGCCTGCCACAGCTGCACACTGCATGGTTACAATGAATCCAGCGGCGGACCTACCAAACCTGCATATAACCTATGGATGCTGAGCTGTGGGGAGAGGATGACACACTCAGCTTACCTCAGAAGACACACAGTCGAGGGTTAATATGAATACCTATAAGTTCCTCCTTACTGGATAACGGCGTCTTGATAACAAGAGATCTGAAACAGTTCAAGAGGACACGACAAAATACAACGCAAACAGTTGATACATTATAACTTCTTATGAGGAAAGTAAGAACCAAAAGCGCGATGATGGAGTCTCACGAGGGAAGAGCTCCCTCAGCAGAAAAACATAAAGGTAATTACAAGGAATCACACACACACACACACACACACACATCCAGGCACGCATAAAATATGCACACTTTCAAACTCAGGTGTGCTTCCAAAAGCATGCAAGGGTACATCTAAGAATACTTACGAGTACCTACCTGAGTGGACCTCCTACGAATTTATGTCCATGAAGAGGGGCTAACGCATAGCGCTCACCACAGGAAGATTTAGTGTTACGAATAACGTGTTATGTTTAGTCTAGTGTTGTACGTGAAGTGGACAGCGTGTGTCTGTGGAGTAAACTCCAGCAACCTACATGCACGGGAGGAAGAAACGACAGCAACCTGGATTAAGGAAGGGAACTAAGAGAGAGAGAGAGAGAGAGAGAGAGAGAGAGAGAGAGAGAGAGAGAGAGAGAGAGAGAGAGAGAGAGAGAGAGAGAGAGTAAATATGAGAAGATCCCGGCATAAGACAGGGCTGGTGCGAAATGAATATAAAAGAGAGAGGGAGATGATTCTGCACCGATCCCAGTTTACCCGTCAACTTCAGCCAGTCACGTAACACCACCAAACACAAAGGACACACCTATGGTATTGCATCTCTCCTCCACACAAAACGCTTCTCATGACACTTGTGTTTAATCCACGTATTTCCTCTCCTGCAAGCCGTCCTCACCACATTTCCGCGGCAGCCTGATCCCCCTCCCGACACACACACACACACACACACACACACAACACAAAGTACCGTAGTACACCCCCACACCTCTCACCCCCACCATCAGCCTCAAAGATACACTTACGGCATTGTATCCACACAGCCCCACACCTAAGTTCGTTGTCGGAGACTATAACGCATCAAGACCTTATGATATGTTCCTTATCCCATACACTTCTGGCCTCATCACATTTTCTTCCCGAGAACGTAACCTGCCTGAGAACAACCATCCTCTAGTTGGTCATAATTCTGTCCAAACAATCCAAGCGGCTCTTCCTCCTATCACCATCATTACCCTCAAGGTCCATAGGTAGCCCTCCCCTCCTCCCGTACACTGAAGATTCACATCGGTGTTGTGTGTACGTGCTGCGCCAGCTGCCGTGCGCACCGCACCAACCCGGGTCATTCACCTCCCCTCACCTGCCGACTCCTACCATCACCAGTGATAGTGATATCAAGGATGGCGGTGTTGATGATGGTGCCGGCGCTGATACTGGTGACTGTGTTCGTCATAACGGTGAAGCGGAAGTGGTAATGGTGGTAGAGGTATTATTAATGGGCGATGATCATACTAGTGGTAGTACTAGTGGTAGTGATGGTGGTGGTATGGGTAATGGTGGTGGTGATGGTGGTATCGGTAATGACGGTGGTGGTGCTGGTAGTATCGGTAGTGGTGGTGCTGGTAGTATCGGTAATGATGATGGTGGTGGTGGTGGTATCGGTAATAATGGTGGTGGTGGTAACGATGATGGTGGTGGTACACCCCTACAACCATCATTATCATGATCATCACCATCATCATGATCATCGGTGTGAGAACCACAAGGTCACTCACACTGGGTTCACACCTGGCATAGCAAAAAGGGTCGGGAAGCAGGATGGTGGGGTGGGTGGTACAACTCCTCGGTCAACAGCACACAGAAGGCGGCCGCCGAACCCAGCAACCCTAGCGTATCTTTAACAAAGCATATTTATCTTATTACGTATCAGCTTCTTACTGGCGGTTTCGTAATAAAGAGCAGTAAGCTATACTGATTAATATCACTATCTAAAGCTTCCGCAAGATTTCAGAAATGAATGAATATAATGAAGGGAATAACGTTACGATGACAGAACGACCACGAGAGATGCCTAGCCCTAACCTAGAAAACAGATGGGTGACACGAGTGGTACGTTCTTACGCCGCTAGATGGAACCTGATAATCTTCCACATGAGTATGGTAAATAAAATAAATGAGTATGTTCAGTCAGTCATATGAGGTGGTTCATCCATGACTCAAGGGATGGAAAATTACCTAAACGAAAGGAAACATGACGCATCAAACATGACTTTTCAAAATTGGGTGAAAGTACACAGCGGTGTTGCATAGAGTTTTGCCCGTAGGTCCTTATTCTTGCCAAGGCTCAAAACATACAATAATACGTTTATGGATGATACAATAATTCTTAAGCTACGTAAGAGCCTTTCAAAACTGCAACAACATTTAGAAAACTCTGAATAGCTCCATATGCAAAGACGTCATTGTGAGATATGACCGGAGGCGACTGTCGTCGGTCAAGAGAAAATTACACAGTCTGTGTAAGAGGACTGTAGAATTCAATAAATATCTCGCCTTTGTCACCTTACGAATAAATAGAAATGTAAAGTACGTGAATTAAAATCGGCATCAAGGACACGGACAAGGAAAAGTTGGAATATATATATATATATATATATATATATATATATATATATATATATATATATATATATATATATATATCATACAAACCTCCAACAGCCAGGATCGAACCTGGGACCCCTTGTGCACAAGGGGTACCGGGTTCGATCCTGGCTGTTGGAGGTTTGTATGTTCTATGAAGGTGCGCGTTCATATACACTTTATTCGTATATATATATATATATATATATATATATATATATATATATATATATATATATATATATATATATATATATAACAGCATACATCAGACCCAAAGTGAGTGTCCATCCCCAGTCTGGGGACCCCAATCAGCATGCAGATTGAAAAAGGAAAGTTCAACGGAGACTAAAAACAGTACCTGAAGGGAGCTAAGCTACGGGGAAGGGGAAGTAGCTACTTATTAGTCTGAGCTGGAACACACATACAAACGCAGAGAAATGATCATTCTGAAGTTCTATAATCCATTACAGTATATCCATATTTCAAAGAAACGGAAGATCCGGCATACCACATACGCGAGAAACCATAAACAAGAAACTAATGAAAAGTAAAAAATATGAAAGGAGTGAACTAATCAAATGATGAAGCATTAACCCCATACCATAAAATATTTTAAAATTGCTGACAGGTAAAATAAAAAATGGAACTTGCCTACACCTATGCATAATAGTAAATATAAAATTACACAAACGCAGAGAACCTACGGTAGCGAAACATGAAGCTTAAGCAAACATAAGTTTCAAGCAAAAGGATAAATAAACGTATGTATAGTTGTTTCAGTGATTTACACATGTGACCAATAAAAAAATGGTGTTACACCATTCCTAACTGTTTATGGTAAAATAATTTTCTCTACCTGCGAAAGAAAATGATTTCATCGAATGAAACTACTCTGATTACTTATATAAGCTATATGTTATCAAATATACACTTAAAAATGGTCGCCGTCTCACTAAATTTACTTACATTCAACAGCAGTATTCAATTTTATTAAATTTACTACTATTAGTGATTTAATCTTGCATTAAACAACACAAAAACGCTATTTGCTCCCTATGATACGTGTTACTCTTGCTTTGAGCTTTCAACATTACCTCCGTCCTCCCCAAGAATCTGGAAAACTAGCCATCTTTTGACCTTTACTACGAACCTAATATGATTGTACTCATGTTTTTCCATGTTTCTAGGTTACACGGCAAAATGATCTATCGAAATGATTTTCGGAATGAAAACGAAGGATACAGAGTACCTAACTTCACACACACACACACTTACATACATATATATATTCCATCCTTTCATATGTACAGAGACGTTCTTCAATTTCTACTTTACTTGAAGCGCTAAATATACAACTTTATGGGATATCATCTTCAGAAACAGAAGCGCTAAAACTAGGAATATTCAACTGCGAAAACAAAGATAAACTGAGGCTGCGTCTTAAAAGCGCCAGTTTCTATGAACTTTAAGCGAAAAAACAGAACTTCTGGATTTAGTAGTTTTCCACAGCTGTTAATGTCTTCAATACACTACAGTCAGTCGCCTAAAGCCACCTCCTCACTCAACAGTAAAGTTATGAATAAGGTCAGTAAAGTTATGAATAAGGTGTGCATGTAGGTGTCCTAATCTCGACTACTGCATACATACAACTTTACCAAGGGTTGTACTTGCTCACTGTTAAAAGTGTCAATACACGAATTAATTCATGGCTCTTGTTTCAGTCTGAATGACATCTGAATATTTCTTTCAAATTACTTTTTTCGTTTTAGCCCTTATTTAAGTCATTTCTGGTATCATCCTATGGAGTTTATGCTTTCTTTCTTCTTTCATACTATTCGCCATTTCCCGCATTAGCGAGGTAGCGTTGAGAACAGAGGACTGGGCCCTTGAGGGAATATCCTCACCTGGGCCCCTTCTCTGTTCCCTCTTTTGGAAAATTAAAAAAAAAAGTGAGAGGGGAGGATTTCCAGCCCCCCGCTCCCTCCCCTTTTAGTCGCCTTCTACGACACGCAGGGAATACGTGGGAAGTATTCTTGCTCCCTTTAACATTACATCTGCAAAATCCCTTCAACAGTGAGGCTCTGTTCTGGAATGTAACAGTATGACTGACAATCCACACCTCACCAGCAGGAATCTGGTGGCAGAGGTCATTACTACGTATTGCGTGGAAAGCGTCATCAAGATGGCGGAACACACATTTTCTACACAGGAACAAGAGAGATTTACAGGACTTGCGTGAGAAATTGCTTTAGCGTGGCGTAAACGACGCACCAGAAGTATGGCATATGATTATTTTAAGTAATCAGAAGGTTTCCCTTTTCACCAAGAGAATCATCATCTTATTGTCTGGAATTATATCTATTTTCATGGGGGGGGGGGATATGAGTTTTAATGGACCCAGGAATATATCGCATCACGTACTTAAAAATTACAAGGTAATCACCACTATATCACTTTCCAATATATTTCTTTTTTTGAGCAAAAATACATCGCAAACCAATAAGACCTCAATACTAGTTTGCACTAAAATTTCTAATGAAACAACAAATACATCGCGCTATAATGTAATCCCGATATTCTAAGCGAGTAAAGACACTAACGGAACGTAACGGTACCTGTCCGTGGGCCGTTAGTAACGTGCCGTAGTCACTCGCTAATGCTGAGAGAGAGAGGGAGATGCGTCGTTTATATATAAAATTTTAATATTACAGATGAACAGGAACTACAACATTTGTGCATTGGCAATCTGAAGAGAATGAACATTCCTGTTACCATGTTTTAACCGCAACGTAATTAGTTTTCACAGTAACTAGTTACAACTGACTGTTTAAAACTACGTAACCAACTGGGGAGGATCTGCTTGTATACATTCACATATTTCTCTTCAGTTTTATAACACGAAGTATATATGAATGTCATACAAACGTTTTAGATTACCAGCTAATGGACCTCAAGAGCTTAACCATACAGCTAAACGATACAGGCGCTGCGCCGAGCACTGATCACCTGGGATCAGCTGACTAGTTGGGCAAGACGCCACACGTCACAGGCTGGGCAGCGTCAGCTCAACACGTGATGCACCACGTGGTGGTTACTCAGCGCTCACGTGTACTTGGACCCGGAGGTAACATAAGGAAGAAGGAAGTTACGAGTTACATGTACTAACTATTAAGTCAGAGCATGAAGACACTACGCAATAGCAATGGTGATATTACTGAAAATATATATATATAACTATGAACTCCTCCCATTTTATAATTCTCTGAACTCACTATTACACAAAACCTTTGAAATCCGTCCTGTACATTGTACGAATCCGGATGCACTCGTCCTAAACCTTTCATTATTTATAAACTTTAAGGGGTTGCATCAGTACTATTGGTTCTTGCAGAAACGTTACAGAAACCAGATAAGTTCGGTGTATGTACAAGAGTAAATATGTAGACTCACTAGAAAGCCTACGGAAGACAGTGGGTGTGGTTCATCCTCCTTCCCAAATGGGAAGAAAATGGAACTCCTTGGTCGACTGCTGGGAATCGAACTAACCTGATTGCACCCTCTTCTGGTGTTTCTCCCGGTTCCACCTTCCCACCAAAGGCGTTCCATCTTCCTTGACCGAAACCTCGCTTCTTGTATCCTAGCAGAACTTTGTTTCCTTCCTTAATAAGGGCTAAGGTAAGCAACTTCCGAGTGTAAAGTGACATCTTTGATTTTGCCCGGGAGAGAAGTGAGAATGTTATGATACATTCGCTAAATAGTACTTTATAATACTCTAAAATTTAAGCATCTGTTTTTATACCTAAAAAATATACCTTCTATAAAAAATTTTTTTGAAAAAGCAATAATGTATTTTTTTAAATGATTTTAAAAGGAACATCTAGGTAACACGCATTTGATAACAAAAATCGTCTGCTACGCTGAGAGATGTACGATGATTATTATCTTCATACAGTTCATGAGTCCTGGAAAAAAAGATGGTTACACCCACCTCATTTTCCAGTCTGCGAATTAATTTCCATACACATTAGAATTATTCTGGGACTGAGGAAAGAACGATGAAAGCCTTCAGTGGTGTTTGATATTACACCACAAATATTATGAAAACAAGTAGAACTTAAAGAAATACTTCAGTAATAATGTTACTCCTCTTCGATAATTAAACATAACATACACACACACACACACACACGGGATCCAGTGTCATGCATAAGCAGCAATACTCTTTAAGTTCGGGTGTGATTAATATATGTGTTACGGAGAGAAAGTTTTATACTCATGTTGCCCCGTCTCTTAACCTTTTATATATGTACCACGAGTTTACTCGTGTGTCTCAACGCAGAAGTATATACATGGTACATATATACAAGGTTAAAACACAAATAGTGATACAGGAGGACCCTAATCCCTCCTCTTATTTCATTAATGGGGAAGTCACACACACACACACACATGAAGGAAAGAGGGAAGGGAAGCACGCAGTACGCATGACTTAACCCATAATTGACATAAAAAGAGACAAGGACCATTCTTGCGGAACACACCTTTTCAGGTGTTCGTGTGGTTGTATGGTGGGCCCTGGCAGGGGTGACAAGTGTCTTCTTTCATTCTGGTGGGAGAGAGAACGTGCAACTGAGAGAACGTACACCTGTCTAAAGAAAATGTATGTTGATTCCGCGGTTATCGAGGGTTCGGTAATTTTTAGGCGAGGCAAATGAACTTATACATCATACCGAGTCATACAAAAATCACTGTCGGTCAACCACAGAGATAGTGGTGATGGCCCTGCCCTCCTTCGTGGCCCAGAACACCTCAGGTATAGATAGGCTGGGTGTTGCCGTGGTACAGTGACACACTTAGCCTCCCGCTGCCTCTCCTGACGCAGGGAGCAGCAGCCTAGCCCACACTTAGGTACGACTCGGGTGTTTCCTGGTACGGCAACTAACACCTTCGCTACCACCCAGACGCCGTCCCTCGCCTCTTCCATACCTCGACGTTAAAATGCTAACCATGATTTTTGTACAGACCCAGGTTCCTTTTTCATGGCGTCAGCTGAAACTCGTTTTGTACCAGGATGCAATACACGTATATGATACTGGAGATCTTGATCAATGGTTGAAGGAAAGATAATGTCACTAAAAAAAAAAAAAAAAGAAAGTGGAGATTACCGTTCATCAAGAAATACTTTCTGTTGATATCATAAGTAACTGTATGTATGTATGTATGTATGTACAGTATATTTAACCCAGGAACCCTTTTATAGGGTCCCTGCAGCTCCAAGGATACACTATAGTAGCCTAGGAGCAGGGAAACGATGGGTTTCCGTGAAGCGAAATTTTATATATATATATATATATATATATATATATATATATATATATATATATATATATATATATATATATATATGATTGCGAGGCATGGTCTACAAATAGGGTTGTGCGGAGGCGAATGGATGTGTTATAAATGAAATGTTAGAGGACAATTTGTGGTGTGAGGTGGTTTGATCGAATAAGTAATGAAAGGGTGAGAGAGATGTGTAGTAATGAAGTGTGGTTGAGAGAGCAGAAGAGGGTGTTTTGAAATGGTTTGGTCACATGGAGAGAATGAGTGAGGAAAGATTGACAAAGAGGATATATGTGTCAGAGGTGGAGGGAACAAGAAATGGGAGACCAAATTGGTGGAAGGATGGAGTGAAAAAGATTTTAAGCGAACGGGGCCTGAACATACAGGAGGGTGAAAGGTGTGCAAGGAATAGAGTGAATTGGAACGATGTGATGTACCGAGGTCGACGTGCTATCAATGAATTGAACCAGGGCATGTGAAGCGTCTGAGGTAAACCATGGAAAGTTTTGTGGGGCCTGGATGTGGAAAGGGAGCTGTGGTTTCGGTGCATTACACGTGACAGCTAGAGACTGAGTGTGAACGAATGTGGTCTTTGTTGTTTTTTCATAGCGCTACCTCGTGCGTGGGGGGAGGTGTTGTTTTTCATGTGCGCTGGGTGGCGATGAAATCGATGAAGGCAGCAAGTATGAACATGTACATGTGTATATATGTTTATGTCTATATATATATATATATATATATATATATATGTTTTTTTTTTTAAATTTTCCAAAAGAAGGAACAGAGAAGGGGACCAGGTGAGGATATTCCCTCAAAGGCCCAGTCCTCTGTTCTTAACGCTACCTCGCTGTCGCGGGAAACGGCGAATAGTATGAAAGAAAGATTTTTTTTTTTTTATTTTATTATACTTTGTCGCTGTCTCCCGCGTTTGCGAGGTAGCGCAAGGAAACAGACGAAAGAAATGGCCCAACCCCCCCCCCCCCCCCACACACACACACATGCATATACATACGTCCACACACGCAAATATACATACCTACACAGCTTTCCATGGTTTACCCCAGACGCTTCACATGCCTTGCTTCAATCCACTGACAGCACGTCAACCCCGGTATACCACATCGCTCCAATTCACTCTATTCCTTGCCCTCCTTTCACCCTCCTGCATGTTCAGGCCCCGATCACACAAAATCCTTTTCACTCCATCTTTCCACCTCCAATTTGGTCTCCCTCTTCTCCTTGTTCCCTCCACCTCCGACACATATATCCTCTTGGTCAATCTTTCCTCACTCATCCTCTCCATGTGCCCAAACCACTTCAAAACACCCTCTTCTGCTCTCTCAACCACGCTCTTTATATTTCCACACATCTCTCTTACCCTTACGTTACTCACTCGATCAAACCACCTCACACCACACATTGTCCTCAAACATCTCATTTCCAGCACATCCATCCTCCTGCGCACAACTCTATCCATAGCCCACGCCTCGCAACCATACAACATTGTTGGAACCACTATTCCTTCAAACATACCCATTTTTGCTTTCCGAGATAATGTTCTTGACTTCCACACATTCTTCAAGGCCCCCAGGATTTTCGCCCCCTCCCCCACCCTATGATACACTTCCGCTTCCATGGTTCCATCCGCTGCCAGATCCACTCCCAGATATCTAAAACACTTCACTTCCTCCAGTTTTTCTCCATTCAAACTCACCTCCCAATTGACTTGCCCCTCAACCCTACTGTACCTAATAACCTTGCTCTTATTCACATTTACTCTTAACTTTCTTCTTCCACACACTTTTCCAAACTCAGTCACCAGCTTCTGCAGTTTCTCACATGAATCAGCCACCAGCGCTGTATCATCAGCGAACAACAACTGACTCACTTCCCAAGCTCTCTCATCCCCAACAGACTTCATACTTGCCCCTCTTTCCAAAACTCTTGCATTTACCTCCCTAACAACCCCATCAATAAACAAATTAAACAACCATGGAGACATCACACACCCCTGCCGCAAACCTACATTCGCTGAGAACCAATCACTCTCCTCTCTTCCTACACGTACACATGCCTTACATCCTCGATAAAAACTTTTCACTGCTTCTAACAACTTTCCTCCCACACCATATATTCTTAATACCTTCCACAGGGCATCTCTATCAACTCTATCATATGCCTTCTCCAGATCCATAAATGCTACATACAAATCCATTTGCTTTTCTAAGTATTTCTCACATACATTCTTCAAAGCAAACACCTGATCCACACATCCTCTACCACTTCTGAAACCACACTGCTCTTCCCCAATCTGATGCTCTGTACATGCCTTCACCCTCTCAATCAATACCCTCCCATATAATTTACCAGGAATACTCAACAAACTTATACCTCTGTAATTTGAGCACTCACTCTTATCCCCTTTGCCTTTGTACAATGGCACTATGCACGCATTCCGCCAATCCTCAGGCACCTCACCATGAGTCATACATACATTAAATAACCTTACCAACCAGTCAACAATACAGTCACCCCCTTTTTTAATAAATTCCACTGCAATACCATCCAAACCTGCTGCCTTGCCGGCTTTCATCTTCCGCAAAGCTTTCACTACCTCTTCTCTGTTTACCAAATCATGAAAGAAAGATATATATATATATATATATATATATATATATATATATATATATATATATATATATATATATATATATATATATATATATATATATATTCCTATGAGTCCACGGGGAAAATGAAACACGAAAAGTTCCCAAGTGCACTTTCGTGTAATAATCACATCATCAGGGGAGACACAAGAGAGAAATATAACAGTCAGTTGATATACATCGAAGAGACGAAGCTAGGACGCCATATCATATATCAACTGACTGTTATATTTCTCTCTTGTGTCTCCCCTGACGATGTGATTATTACACGAAAGTGCACTTGGGAACTTTTCGTGTTTCATTTTCCCCGTGGACTCATAGGAATATCTTGATCACGCGCAAAATTGTGATCCTTTCCAACATATATATATATATATATATATATATATATGTGTGTGTGTGTGTGTGTGTGTGTGTGTGTGTTAGTTATGTATATAAGTACTATGTCTTATGTCTTTAGTACTTTATACACACACACACACACACACACACACACACACACACACACACACACACACACACACACACCAGCCTAAGCCAGGTGAACATCTATCGGAACACCTGGGTTGGATGGAGGCCGGCCGACCGCCATGCTCAGGATTTGAACCCTTGCGGATCCAGCCCTTGGCTGGCCTGTGCTGACTCATGGTCATTAATGCTAATCACTACACTAGGATGTGTGTGTGTGTGTGTGTGTGTGTGTGTGTGTGTGTGTGTGTGTGTGTGCACCAAGAGCGACCTTCAGTGTAGATAGCGTAGTTCTGAGTCGCTTAATAGAGATGACTGGGCGGGGCCACATTTCCCCTCATATGTAATACATATATACTTATTTACATAACTTAGGAAGTCCCAAAGTCACACATCCTCCGTTGTCTTGTGTAATCTTACTCGCGCCCACAATTATCTAACAGAAGAATATAAAGAAATTCAAACAGCAACAGATCACTGGGTCCTTACAAGGCTGATTGTGATAGTGGAAGATACTAGAAACTCACATATTACCGTGGTCAAAGTCGGACGGCAAACATGAAAATTTTCAATGTAAAAAAGGACACGCAAATACTATAAGTCGTGAACTTGAAGCGAAATATTTAAGTGTATTGCTACGCGTATGTATATGTTATAGTACTGATTTGAACCACTAGTCTGAATGACAAATTGTTCCATATGTTAACGATCATGTTGAAGAAAAAGTACTTCGCCTCATTTGAGGTAAAACGTTTGTCCACGAGTTTGTATCCATTACTAAGAGTAAAATCACGCGAAACAAGTCTTAAGAAACTTGATGGATCAACATTATCAGAAGCCTTTGATCATTTTGAATATTGTATCACATCACCTGCTTAACCTTCTTTTTTCTAAGCTAAATAGTTTGAAGTCGTTTAATCTTATCTCGCACGATTTGTTCCTCAGTCCGGGAATCATCTTGGTAGCTCGACCTGTGCTATCTCCAGTCTTTCTTTCTTTTTTATTTGGGTAGGGTGACCAAAACTGAACACAATATTCATGATGCAGACGAACCAATGAATTGTACAGAGTAAAGATGATTTTCCTGGACTTAAATTCGAAGGCCCTTCCCATCAATTCAAGAATTTTGTTTGCTCTTTTCACTACTTCTGTGCACTACTTACTTGAGTTCAGGTCGCCAGAGATTATTAAGCCCACGTCTTTCTCTTTACTGACCTTATGCAGTTCAGTACAATTCATGCTGTAGTTAGCCTTTCGTTTTGATCACCGATGTGTAAAACTTTTCACTTATCAATAATGAAATTCATTACCACTAATGAGCCCAATTCGTCAGTCTCTCTATGTCAGTTTGAAGCTGTAGACGTTTAACTTCATTTGTAGATTTATTTTCCAGCTTTGTGTCATCAGCGAATTTTGATATCTTGCAGTGCAGCCACTTATCAATATTAGTAATATATATGAGAAAGAGAACCGGTCCCGAGACTGATCCTTGTGGCACTCCACTTCTTGCGCCTAACCTGTCCACTGAAGTACAACACCATCAATGCCATGTGACTTAATTTTTGCTAGTAACCATCCATGCAGAACCTTTTCGAAAGCTTTTTGAAACAGCTTTACCTCCGGCATACATGTTTATATTATAAAACAGCAGATTTTTCAGACGTGAACGACTGCATCGAGAACCATTCTGAGAATCGTTAATAAAGTGGTGGTACTCGAAATGGTTTACGTTTACCTGTCTCACACCAACTGTTATCTTGGGTACGTTCACCTGTCTCACACCTACTGCTGTCTTGGGTACGTCCCCCTGTCTCATACCAACTGTTGTTATCTTGGGTTGTACCTCAACGTACCCTACCCCTCTGATAACCTACGTGCGCCCACCTGACCTGTAGCCACTGGTAAAAGCAGGAGTGTTAACTATTAAGTCATGGTAAGTGTCGTCCTGTGTTGTTAAGTGTAGGATGCTGGAGAGACGGTGAGTGTCAGACACTGACAAGTGTCTTTTAGTACAGGGATATTGCAGGAAGAGTGTCTGTTAGTGTTGGGATAGTGCAGGATTAGTGCTGGGATATTATAAAATGTGGATTATCCGAAGATCTATTCCCACCTCGCAACTTATTTTCCTGGTTTAGATTACGGTAGGTCATAATAGCATGTTTGTACCCTAACCTAACCAAATCTACCCCCTAATCTAACTTATAGTCTGGCAGCCTGGAAAAACGTTGGCGAGAGAGAGAGAGAGAGAGAGAGAGACAGAGAGAGAGAGAGAGAGAGAGAGAGAGAGAGAGAGAGAGAGAGAGAGAGAGAGAGAGAGAGAGAGAGAATCACGTAGTACAAAAGTGTTGATAGGAACTTTTGACTGCAGGATGATGGTTGTTTCTCATCTAGGACGAACAAGATTGTGTTTCTTATCTGGAGTGAACATGGTCGTGTTGTTTCACCTGGGATCATCAAGATCTGAATAAATACAAATGAATTCAGAAAGCAACGGGTCATTGGTTCCTGACGAGGCTGTTTGTGACGTTGAAAGAGAAAAGAAACTGATGGATCAGTGTAGTAGAAGACGAAAGACATTCAGATTTTTCAAAAGGGAAACAACAATGTTCTGCAGTTGGTGACCAAATTGATTGGATAATTGCTATATTATAATAACTTCTACTAACATATCTTTAAAACTCTGTAGAGTTTTCTTCGGCTATTTTCAGAGATGCAGTTTTCATCCTGACTTTGCTTAGCTTCTCATCGCAAATTTATGTGATCTACTCTGTCGAGTTGGTTATTGGTCTCTGAATGTCTTGGGTGCTGCTTTCAGAGACAAGCATTTCTTTGAGTTATCGCTCGGCCACTTTGGCTTTATTTTGGAAAAGAATGTTTTATATGCAGTGTACATATATTCCTTCCACTACTTTGAAAGTTTTGCATAATCGTTTCCAAGTTACGTCCATATCTTGTACATTAACGATATCACCCCAAGTTTACCTGGCAAGAACAATGCAACGACCACTAAAGTTTTCAAGTATAAAATTATGGTGAACAAGGTCGTTTTTCTTTTTTTTCATCTAAGGTAAGCAAGGGCATGTCCACTTCCAACCGCAAGCTTTAGCGCATTTTTTAACATCTTAATGGTTAATCACCATATGCACATCGGTAAGACCCTTGGAAATTTGATGACGTGACCTTTGACCTAGCCTAATCGTAATGGGTGAAGTCGAAGGTTAGGCCGCCATACCCAAGGGTCGTACCATTGCGTCCAAGGGTTTCAGGCTGTGACCCCAGCTAGGATATTCGAGTGATTCTAGTAGTACTATAATGAAATTAAGTTTTACAAGACCTTATTAATCTTTGTTAACCTTACTAACGAATTCATGATAACGTTACGCCCTATAAAATTTTATGGAATGGCGAATCTTCGAGTGATTCATCGCCAATCCATGGTTGTCTTACTACTCAATCCTTGATAGTCATCTTTGGTAGCCATGCTACCAATCCTTTGTAATCCAATTAAACTTTCCATGGTAACTATACTAACTAACCAGATCTTGGTAACCAAAATGACCAGTCATTGGTTGCCTTGCTAACCAAGTCTTAGTAACCATGCTAACCAATTCTGAGTAGCAATCCTAACCATTCTTTGGTAGCCTAGCTAACCAATCATCCGTGGCTAGGTTAGGTCGGTGCTGGCTGAAACATGGTAATGAGGTAGGCATCGTGTAGCATACTTTTCACTCCAGGTATTGAAACAGTCCGCTAGAGTCGCAATATAGCGCTACAGCAAGGTTAAACCCGTCTTTCCCGCCACCTTTCACCCCGTCTCCTCCATGACCTTCACCGTACAACATAAGCCTAGAAACTCCACTGAACATGTTCGGTCTAGGTAAACGACCGCGGACTTGCCTTTTGAAGAAATGTGATTTGACTAAAACATGTATACCCGTTATGTGTGTGGGGATATGAAAAGAGGAAGGTATAAGTTGGTAGTTCCAGCAGTTGTGGGAAAGAGTCATAGCTCCCCATACGTGATGATCAATAATCACCTTAACCATATGCAAGTCGCAGGCAGCATGACGGGTAGTGAAGTGTTCAGCGGAAGGTTGTGCGTAGCTTGCCCAGGGTATTGGCTATTCTTCTAGACATATGTAACACTTGTCCCGGCCAAGAGTAACACCTGTCCAGGTCAAGTGAACACCTGTCGTGGGCAAGTGAAACACATCTTCATGCAACAATTTTACGCCAGTCAGCTGCGTCTGACCCTTCAATGCCAAGAAACATGTTAAAGGAATAAAAGTAAATAGAATAAAAGTCTAAGAATAAAAGGTCGATAACAAAACATCAAATATCTATATAATGTACATACTTTTTGATATTACTATGTCTACACCTCACCAGTCTCACATGAAATATCTATATAATGTAGATACTTTTTGATAATACTATGTTTACACCTCACCAGTCTCATATAAAATATCTATATAATTTAGATACTTTTTGATGATACTATGCTAAACCTCTCCAGTCTCGCATGAAATATCTATTTAACGTAGATACTTTTATGATACTTCTATGTCTACACTTCACGAGTCTCAGATAATCCATAAGAAAACCATCTATAAGAATTAACCAGTCACAAAAAAGAGGAAAGGATTATCTATTAGGTTAGAGAATTTCATTGACAACTCCCGAAGAGCAACAGCCTTCTGGGGAGATGACAGAAAATCTTTATTAATGATTTATAAGTCCCGGATCAGATCTAAGCTAGACTATGGTTCTCTTGTGTATGCTTCGGCGAGCGAGTATACCCTGAGGAGGTTGATGTGATACAGAGAAAAATGTTTGCGAATGTGTCTTGTAGCCCTAACTTGTACCAAAGTTCCACGATTGGAAGTCATTTTTTCAGATTTCCTTTCTGCTCTTTAAGCAATAGGCTCTGAATATGTATAGAGTCCTATGAATTACAGGGCAATATTATTAATAAACTTAATTCGTGTGACAAAGATGTCATCTTGATCTGGGTGTCTGGTCCTTACAATATATATGGTAATAAGCAGGCAGACAGGTTTATACGAACTTAATTACTTTGTCGTAGGCAAAATTTGTACACAGTTCCCTTTCTTGACCACATAATAAAGATTTTATGACATGCAAAATGCCAGACCCGAACACTACCATCTAGCAAAGCTTGTTTACCAACGGCGTATTTGCTACGTCTCTTCCTTGTATATCAACTGACTGTTCTACGTCTTTTACCTGCCCTGACGATGTGATTACACGGAAGTGCACTTGGGAACTTATCGTGTTTCATTTTCCTGTGGTTTTATGCATATATATATATATATATATATATATATATATATATATATATATATATATATATATATATTCTTTTTTTTATTATACTTTGTCGCTGTCTCCCGCGTTTGCGAGGTAGCGCAAGGAAACAGACGAAAGAAATGGCCCAACCCACCTCCATACACATGTATATACATACGTCCACACACGCAAATATACATACCTACACAGCTTTCCATGGTTTACCCCAGACGCTTCACATGCCCTGCTTCAATCCACTGACAGCACGTCAACCCCGGTATACCACATCGCTCCAATTCACTCTATTCCTTGCCCTCCTTTCACCCTCCTGCATGTTCAGGCCCCGATCACACAAAATCTTTTTCACTCCATCTTTCCACCTCCAATTTGGTCTCCCTCTTCTCCTCTTTCCCTCCACCTCCGACACATATATCCTCTTGGTCAATCTTTCCTCACTCATTCTCTCCATGTGCCCAAACCATTTCAAAACACCCTCTTCTGCTCTCTCAACCACGCTCTTTTTATTTCCACACATCTCTCTTACCCTTACGTTACTTACTCGATCAAACCACCTCACACCACACATTGTCCTCAAACATCTCATTTCCAGCACATCCATCCTCCTGCGCACAACTCTATCCATAGCCCACGCCTCGCAACCATAACATTGTTGGAACCACTATTCCTTCAAACATACCCATTTTTGCTTTCCGAGATAATGTTCTCGACTTCCGCACATTCTTCAAGGCTCCCAGAATTTTCGCCCCCTCCCCCACCCTATGATCCACTTCCGCTTCCATGGTTCCATCCGCTGCCAGATCCACTCCCAGATATCTAAAACACTTCACTTCCTCCAGTTTTTCTCCATTCAAACTCACCTCCCAATTGACTTGACCCTCAACCCTACTGTACCTAATAACCTTGCTCTTATTCACATTTACTCTTAACTTTCTTCTTTCACACACTTTACCAAACTCAGTCACCAGCTTCTGCAGTTCCTGACATGAATCAGCCACCAGCGCTGTATCATCAGCGAACAATAACTGACTCACTTCCCAAGCTCTCTCATCCCCAACAGACTTCATACTTGCCCCTCTTTCCAAAACTCTTGCATTCACCTCCCTAATTTTTTCGAGCAGTTGAGACGGAGGGAAAGGTGGGTGAAGAGATATCCAGCTTTCACCACTGTTTTGGGTCTTGAAAGCACATAGCCTGGTAATGGACCATCAGGTCTGCTGGTAGCTTCCCTTCACAGTATACTCTCACGTAGGGACGTGACCTGAAGTCTCCCAGTATCTGCTCTAAACCACAGGTATTGATTGAGTTTATCTCCACCTGACCACCGTACGGGTTGACCTGCCCATACCCACCACCTGCCACATCTCACCCCGACACAATGTAATACAAGCGATGATTTTTTTTTTTGGTCTAAAATTCTATTTAAATACTCATAACAGACTGGGTCCCGGGCCCATTCATCGTCTCACCTGGACGGGCATGAGGCTTCCCTCACTACCACAAGACAACCGACACACACACACACTGGGACATTCCCACCTCGGATAAGCCCGCTGAGGCTACGCCGGGCCTCCCCCACCCCCACCCCTCATGACGTCACACAACCCTCTCACTGGGGATTTCAGACTGAAGGCTCCAGGCTCCTTCCTCAGTACTTGACTCAACCAGTTGTCTCTCCAAATTGCCACATAGCTTTGTTGTCCCCTGCCCGCACAGCTTAGAAATGCACTTTCCATGGCTGATCAATATACATACATACATACATGCTACAATAAGGTCACTGTGATGCGCGTGATCTAAGTTGTTGATAATCGCGTGGGTGAATTAAGTACGATGAGTTCCGAGTGCAGTTTCGTGTTTTGCATCTTCATTTCAACTCGTTGTTATCAGCAAACTTGTTTGTATGTATGGCATGTGCATGAGGTGCATGTGGCACGTGAAAGCTGGGAGGAAGGCAGCTTAGAAAGGGTAGTGAGTGGTGGGATGAAAAAGTAAAGTTGCTAGTGAAAGAGAAAAGAGAGGCGTTTTGGCGGTACTTACAGGGAAGGAGTGCAAATGATTGGAAAATGTATAAGGGGAAGCAGCAGGAGGTCAAGAGGAAGGTTCAGGAGTTGGAAAAGAGGGCAAATGAGAATTAGGGTGAGTGAGTATCAGTAAACTTTAGGGAGCATAAGAAGGTTTGGAAAACAAGAGAACAAATGGGACCAATGATTAAGGGGGCAAAAGGGTATTTGTTAACAGGCAATGATGAGGTGAAGAGGGGATCGAATGAGTGTTTTGAAGGACTGTTGAATGTATTTGATGATACAGTAAACACATATAGGGTGTTTTGGTCGGGGTGGTATGCGAAGTGAGAGTAGATTGGTGAAGAGAGATGAGGTAGTGAGAGCCTTGCAGATGGAATGCGGCAATGGAGTGACTGTATTGCTGGCTAGTTGATAAAGATTTTCGATGTTTCTATGGATCATGGTAAGGTGCCTGAGGATTGACGGAATGCACATATAGTGCCAATGTATAAATAATGACAAGGGAGGATAAAGGCGAGTGTTCAAACTACAGAGGTGTAAGTTTGTTGAGTGTACTTGTAAGTTGCATAGGTGAGTATCGACAGAGAGAGTGAAGGCTACACATTCCTCTCCAGAGATAGGAAAGAATATCACCAGTAGATCTCGCCTTACGGAAACTATACTGGTGATCAGACAGAAGACTGTGATTTTCGATGTGTTTAAGGATATGGGAGTTGAGAAGGGATTCAAAGACTTTAGAAAGAGTAGATGTCAAAACAACAAGACGATGGTTAGAGGGGTCAGAATGGTCACTCTTATTAAGGATGCGATGCATCGATGCATGCTACCAACGAGAAGAAAAAGTTTTGGTTTTTAAATAGAAACGGAAGAGACGAGCAAGCACAGGTGCAAGTTCAGAGGCACACTCTTTTAGTACATGGGGTGCACACACACACACACAACATATATATATATATATATATATATATATATATATATATATATATATATATATATATATATATATATATATATATATATGGGAGCGGGGGGCTGGAAATCCTCCCCTCTCATTTTTTTTTTAAATTTTCCAAAAGAAGGAACAGAGAAGGGGGCCATATGAGGATATTCCCTCAAAGGCCCAGTCCTCTGTTCTTAACGCTACCTCGCTAATGCGGGAAATGGCGAATAGTATGAAAAAATATATATATATATATATATATATATATATATATATATATATATATATATATATATATATATATATATATATCAATTTTCTTTTTCATACATATTCGCCATTTCCCGCGTTAGCGAGGCAGCGTTAAGAACAGAAGACTGAACCTAAGAGGGAAAATCCTCACTTGGCCCCATTCTCTGTTCCTTCTTTTGCAAAAGTCAAAACTAGAGGGGAGGATTTCCAGCCCCCCCGCTCCCTCCCCTTTTAGTCTTCTTTTACGACACGCAGGAAATACGTGGGAAGGATTCTTTTTCGCCTTTTCCTGCACTAGCGTGGTAGCGCCAGGAACATACGAAGAAAGGGCCACATCGCTCACATCTAGTCTCTATCTGTCATTATGTAATGCACCAAACCACATTCCCTTATCCACGACCAGTTCCCATATACCTCTCCATGGTTTCTCCCGGCCGCTCCCACGCACTGTTTCAGTCCAATGTCAGCACATCGACCCCTGTATACCTCATTGTACCAATTCACTCTATCCCCTGCACACCATTCACCCTCCTGCATGGCTCAAAGTGTGGTGATGTGTTCTCTTAGTAGGTTGAGTGCAGGTAGCTTAGGCAGGGTAGGTGTTCGATGTTTTTGGTGTGGAAGTTGCATCACAGGCATGAGGAACCCTGTGGAATTTTGAATCAGTTTGCGATGTTAAAGAGACAAGCGATGTCGTTATTATATTCAAGACTCGTCTACATCAAGGCCGGACCTTAATGGAGATGTCTAGAGAATTACGAAACGGAAAAAGAAAAGACAAGGGAAAGTATTTACGAAATTTTGAGAAAGTTAAAAACCTTCCTTGAAATGTACCAGGTCATAGTTATTGGGAAAGACATGAGAAGGTAGAGAGTTTCAAAGCTTCGACGTGTAGGGAAAGAAGCAGGTATCAAAACGGCCCACCCTTGAGTTGCTGATGGCCACTCAATAATCATGTGGCGCAGCAGCTTGCCGAGTATTGCGTGGTCTAGCTAGTGGTGGGGGGCACACAAGCAGCCAGCTCTCGGGAGCAAAAACCAAATCAATACCTATTGAAGAGGGAAGGCGAACCAACATTGCGGCGTAGGGCATGGGTGTCAAATTAGGAATTAGCCTGACAAGAAAGCATGACTCGTACGTTTTTAGGAAATATAGATGAGGTGGACTCTGTCTGGTAGGGTGCAGTTCAACACTGGGTTAGGATAGGGGGGATTTGTTTGGCGTCTGCCAAATCAATACGGCGTGAATATGATTTAGTGATATAGGCTGGTGAAGTGTTGAAATAGGGAAGAGCAGATTTAATGGAAACCAGTAGCCTCCCTAAGGAAATGTTCAGTCCACCACCACCATTTGAATTTTGTAAGATATCTTTATAATCTGGTTGGTTTCTGACTTTAATGCACAAGACGTTATATTTCTGTCTTTTTCTTAAAAATGATTGACTTCTGATGATAGCGTTCTGAGTTTTGACTAGTTAGCTGGGACTCATCCTACATTGACCCTCCTTACCCTTAGTATAAGTTACACCAGTATGAGGAAGGCAATTATCTACCAACAACCTGTGGAAAAATGAAGAATGCAGTAGGTGGGTGTCACTTGAAATGATAAGCAGATGTGTGTGTGTGTGTGCGTGTGTGTGCGTGTGTGTTGGGGAGTGGGGGTGCATGACTTTACAATACCAGCCCTTGGAAATCGGCCCCGGATCAGGATATGGGCCCCCTTCATTTACTGCCTCCACCCTTACAGATAAGTCAAAATCCATCCCTATACAAATATAAGAATAAAACCATACCTTTGACATTAAACAAAACTAAGAAACTATAGATTCCAGCTTCTGTAAGCGACCGGGCTGTCGACATAACATGAGGTACTTGACTTGCGTAAGCTACTATGTATCAATTTCGCTACTGAAAACATGAGATCTAATTTAATTTTCTCCGTTGATATATGGAATGCTTGATAATTCAATCAATTTCCGCATCATAATGCGAAATTCGTCATCGATCAATACTATTTGTTGGAGACATTGTAGGTCTTGAGACCGACAATATAGCGATTAACGTACGAAGGTCCCAGATGAACAGAGCTTGCTTTCTGCTGTTTGTTTTCTCCGGTCAGCTGAGTGAGAAAGGACGGTAGTGGTCAATAGTAAGTGCTGTTTATCCTCGTAGGGTGGAAGTGATGATCATTGACTTAAGAAGATGGTTTTATATAACTGTATTTAATTGTAGGTGTAGACATTTATTAATAAATGGTAGATAGAGACCACCTTACATCAAGTTGAAAAACCAATAATTTTCGTTCGATGTCATTGATTTTCGTCCACTGTTAAGAGTATTTTTTTTTTGTATATTGATATCTTTCTGCCACGTGTAGTAGTCACATGTGTAACATTGTAAGACATTATTGTTTTCTGGTTTTCGTATGTTTTCAATGAAACATTAAGCACATATATCAGAGGAAAAGAATGGCTGTAATTCTTAAATTCATGGGACTCCCACTCCAGCAGGACGAATACTCGGAAATTCTTGGCGGATCCTTTAGGAAAGCTTGGTTGTATTACGAAAGAATGATTCCTGATTTCTAAATTCTCTTTGAGTCTTGCTGCCTTACAGTTACGTCTCGGGCTCTGGTAATGAGGGACAAGTGATCAGCAGAACCATGCAATGTATAATGAATTTTCAGCAACTGAAGAATGTTGTCAGATTTTGTTTTATTGTAGATTACTTTTGATTAGACTTTCACTTTGTGAAAAACTGAGGAGTCTGTTTAATGAATCGTGAAATATTTTAATAGTGAATGTAGGTATCTATGTTGTGACTCTGGGAAAGGATATATGAAGGTATAATGGTAACGAGGCTCTTACCTGGTGACAGTAGGCACTCGGTGCTGTTAGGTTGGGGCCAGGGACCACAGTCAACCTGTGTCAGTACTGCATTGAGGGTCAGTGTCTGAAGACGTCATCGTACACATCCGTCGTGCACACTGCTTGATTGCTGCATTCATCAGTAAGTTGACAGTTAATTACACACACATTTGAAGATTTTGATGTAGGTTGTTCTGAGCTCCAGACTATTTCCTGCTACAAGCGTATGTTATATCCCAGACAGTTTATTAGATGAGTAATTACCGTAAATTTTATTCATCTGTTAAACTTTTCATTTTAATTTGTTCTTGTGAATGTTATAATACTTAAATTTCTCTTCTTTATCCGGAACATGATTACTGTCTAAATGAATCATTCGTTTAGACTTACAGCTTTTAATATGCTTATTATGTCAACAACCCTTCGGTATAAACACCCTTACCGACCCATTCTGCATCTTTTGGTATTCATGTTGTCTGTCTCATCACAAGGCCTTGTACCCTGTGTCGTGTTTAGCGTCACTAACATGCTCTACCCCTGGATTGCGGTTCCCAGTGTTCCCTCATCACGTACAGTTCAAACCTTAGAGCCCCTTTTAAGTTTCCTTCTCTAGTTCGACTCCTGAGTCATGTGTTGGAATTTATGGGAAGAGGCAAGGAAACTACTGATTCCTGCCATGACCTGGGCATTTCCTGACCATACTCTGATATACATAATTCTGTTGCTTGCTGTCAGTAAAGTTATGCTGTACTCGCTTAGTACGGTTGTAGAATAATTCATCATCTCTGTATTCCTCATTTGTGAATGATTATCTCTGTATATGTACCAGTAGTTATTTGACATCATTAATTAGTATGTGGTATTTCCAAAGGAATTCTGGATTGAAATTGTGTTCTACCTTGAACCTGTGCAATTTATGTTCCAGATTTTAAGAATGACTTCTGCAACATATTCATATTTAAAACAAGTTGTCTTCAGAGTAAGAACAGAAAAACACATATCACACTGAAGTAGTTGTTCTCACTAACTGGATTATATTAAGAGTAGAATGTCAACATATTCATCTCATTTCTCTAGCCTTTAGTCATAATTTCCATACCAACCATCTACAGGAAATTCTTCATCTGCAGGGCTTTTTGGTACTGTATTGGTAAATCCCAGCCCTCAGGCAAATAAGGTTGCCAACTTAGGTATTGAAACTTACTGATATTGTTGCTGTGGTGAGATTAATCAACTTTGTTAACTTCTACAAGGTACTTATGTATGCTTTTAAAACAGGTATGTAATGAAAGCTTTGAAGACAGAATGAGACTATTGAAATAAAGTTGTATATTACAGTTGTTTGGTAGTACATCTAATTTGTTTGGATTGGTCAGGGTTGTTGTGAGTTGGTCTTGACAGTATGATGAAGATATCAGTAAGAGGGTTTCAACAGTGGTAAGTTTAAGGTAATTGCTGCAAGTTATGATTATTGTGGGTATGTACCTAAGAAACGCTTGTTATTAGGTATAAAAGCTTGCTGTTTTGTTAGATTAGTGATGTAGATTTGGATTTGTTTTTCATTCCTTGATCCCTTTGTGATCATGACATATGCACACTTGGGGAAAAATTAATAAATTATCCATTACATCATCTTCAGGGGTGTATATTCTTTGATGATTATGGCACTACCTCAACTACCTAGATATGTCATTAATTTAATTCACAATGATAGTTTACTGTGTGGGCATTTGATGTATTTCTTTTTTTTCATTCTACACAACCAAACAAGACATTGAGAAAGCGATGATTTCATAAGAAGCTAAGATTTATTTCTGATGGTATTAAGAAAGTATGTGATTGATGTGGTCTCATGTTTGGGTGCAGTTTTTGTATACTGCTTGTTTTCATTTCCAACTACAAGTGAAATATATTTGCTTGGACTTTTTTTCTTCTCTAAAATGCATTTTTGTTAAAGTACACATAACACATAAAAATCATGTAAGCATTGACTTTTACCAGCACATAGTTTTCTAATATCATCATCAATATAGTAAATTTTTACTCCTAGGGGAAGTTGGGTGGGTTTCAAAAGTTTTATCTAAATGGATTTTGTCTTCTGTAAACTAATTAACCCCACATTTACCCCAGTCTTCAAGTCCTTCCCACAATCTTTTTTTTTTTATTATAAAAGGGTAAAGAATACTTCAGCTTGTATACCTGAACCCTAATGCACTTTACAAAGTGTTAAGAGTCCACTTTTCTTCCTGTTCCATAAGTTACCAAAATGGCAACCATAAATTTCATGATTATCCACATTTCTTATGGCATTTGGAGAGAATGCACTGCTAACCTATGACATGCTAATATATGAAGTTGTAACAGCATGGATGTGGTCTGTCAAGAGGACATTTTTGAAAATTCCAAACTAGACAATATTACTATTGGTAAAACAGAATGCAAGAGATTTAGGAGTACTGGTGAGCAAGGATCTTAAGCCATGGCAACAATGTATTAAAGTGTGTAATGAAGCAAATAGGATGTAAGGGTTCATTAATAGGACTATTAGCATTAAAACTCTTAGAGTATTGTTACAACTTTATCTTGCATTGGTGAGACCACATTTGGATTATGTGGTACAGTTTTGGGTTCCATACTATGCAGTTGATATAAATTGTTTAGAGAGAGTACAAGGGTGAATGTCAAAAATGATCCCTGGAATTAAGTACTTCATGTATGAGGAAAGGTTAAAAAGACTGAATTTATACTCACTTAAGAAGAGGAGGCTAGAGGAGATATGATTGAAGTTTTAAATGGGTGAAGGGCATTGTTAAAGGTAACATGAATAAAGTTCTCAGAATGGCACCACCAGATAGGACAAGAAATAATGGATTTGAAATAGAAAAAAATAGATTCAGGTCGGATGTAGGTAAATCTTGGTTTGGGAATAGGTTAGTGGATTTCTGGAACAAGTTGTCAAGTATGAGGGTTGGATGTGTTAATGGGTTCAGGACCTGCCTAGCATGGGCCAATAGGCCTCTTGCAGTGTCTTCACTTCTTGTGTACTTATAAGATTTGAGATTTTGATTCATTGAGTTTATATACAAAAATGCCTCTAATTCATCAGCTGGATTTTCTTACAATTAAAGCCTAAAAAAGAAAGTCTTAAGGTTAGGTTAGGCTAGTCAGCATAGATATAACAGCATTTCTGTGCTGTCAACATGTTATAGAACTCATTGTTTATCTAGTTACATGAGACAGTCTGACATATTCATTCTTCATAATGCTACATTAGTTATTCTCATTCTACTGTTATTCCCAGTGCTGGAGAGGAGTGCAGCCCAACATCTGATAGTTACTTGAATCCAGATCATCGATCACTACTACTCAACAGTGGTTGGAGTGATAACATTGCACTTTTCAAACCCCTTACATAAAAGCCTTTCTTCTTAAATAATATCAACCCCATACATATAAATCTTTGTTCTTCTCACTTGTTTCTTGTGTGTGTTGGCATTGAACCTACATTTATTTTTCACTTTGTTTTGTAAATGTAAGACTTTTTTCATATATACTGTGTTGACATCTTTTGATACCTGAGGTTAGCTAGCCTTTTGTTCTGTATCAGATATTGTAAACTGTGCATTATATAGTTTGCACAGTGTATCATTACTGTGTATCACTACTACAGTTTACATCTGCAGTTTAGTGAAAAGGATGGAAAAGGAGTAAGGTGCAGTCTTATCTAGCATAAGCATATTTTTCCATTTTAAGGGAACTGTTGACCATGATATTTGCATAGTGGTCAGCTTTATCACTGATTGGTCCTGGTTTAATATGTCTTTCTTTTGCTTAGACACAAACTCCCCGTCATTGAAAAGAACCTAGATGCTGAAATTTTTGTTAATAAAACTACGAATTTATTTGACTTTGCATATGTAATTAGAATTGTGCAGTTAATTTACATGTAACACAACGGCACTGTATTCAGAAAATTAAGAAATTTCTTACAACTTTGCATTTTCACAGGTCATAATGCCAAGTTTTAAAAGTAGCTCAGAACGTACAGGATGGCCTCAGGATGTTGGCATTATTGCCATAGAAGTGTACTTCCCATCCCAGTTTGTAGACCAAAAAGAACTGGAGTCTTTTGATGGTGCTTCTCAGGTAAGATTTGTGTATTTCAATTTAAGTTAGTTATAGCATCTTCATATGATCTGATATGGTTTGAGCTTAAATTTTTTAAGAGTGCATAGTGTTAGCTTATTTCAGAGTTATGCTTTTGTATTTCTCTAATGACATGCATGAGATTTCTAGAGTATTTTGTTACCAGTGTTCTTGAAGGTGCCAGTATAATTCTTTAGTACTTTAGTATTTAGATATTAGGTTTGACACATTCCAGGTTAAAATGAAGATCTGGAAATTAATAGAATAGAATAAGGAATAAGAATATGTGTAAGTAGACAATCTTTGTAAGTTTGAATTCACTCACTCCACATGAAGAAGTAATGCAAGGAACACAGATATTCAGACCTGTATATTTTGTCTTTTGAATATATTCCTTTTAGAAATATTTTAAGACAAGATGTCTTTATTGTCAAATTGCATACATGACACAAAAATACATGACACAAAATGAAATTCTTTATGTGTTTTTGTTTTTTAATTACACAGTATTGAAATGATCATTAATAAGATTGCTGTTGAATCCATCTGTCAGGAAATGCTATATCCCATTAATCTTTAATTTTTTCTCATCTTTGTATTCTTTTTTCCCCTTGTTGCTTTCCTTCATTTGCTTCCCTTTTTGTGCATGTATTTTTATGTAGTCATTATTATTTTCAAACATTTTATGTATCCTGTTTCTAGTACTGTATGTAGTGATGCATCACTTTTTGGATAGCCGAACCACTCTGCAGAATTTATCGTCAGATGTGGATATTTTCTTGTTATTGACTCGCATACTTTGATTGAAACAGATGACATGATTGGGTAAAGGAGCAGTCATTTTTCAGCTTTTACTCTTATAGATAGCATATAGTAGTACTGCAAGTATAAATAATGTTTGAATGCATGAAATGGTATGTATTCATGATGCTGACAGATAGATAGTAATGAATACAAGTTTTCTTTCTGGAGTTCTCTTCATTATTCATTAGAGCCACTGTTTATTCCTGCAGGGAAAATACACAATTGGCCTTGGCCAGACAAAAATGGGATTTTGCTCTGATCGTGAGGACATCAACTCCCTTTGTCTCACTGTTCTCTCCAGGTTAATGGAGAGGACAGGAGTTGGTAAGTATGGAGAGCTTGATCTGTTTTTTTTACAGGTAATGCCTTAGTAGTTCACTGTCTTTAGATAGCTTGGTTATTATTTTTGATTCATACTTGTCCGCCAAATCCCATGCTAGTGAGATAGTGCCAGAACAGATGAAGACAGGCTGTATTCACTTATATCCATTCTTTAGCTGTCATGTGAAACCAGTCCCCCCTATCCACTGTCATACCCCACAGACCTTTCCATGGTTTTCCTCAGCTGCTTCACATATCCTGCTTATTATGGTTAAGCTATCACAGAATGATTTTGAAGAATGGGTATACCATGTTCAGCATACTTAAAAAAGTTTAGTGTTAGAATTATGAGGTACAGTGTAACATAGAATGAGGAGCCTAGATCACCAATAGATTTCAAATGTGCAAGGCCTGTAGACTTTTCTGCAACCCTGAAATACCTTCAGGTTCTGTCTTTGTACCTGTAATGGGGTGTCAAGCAAAATTCATAGTGCTCATATAGTGATTGCAGTAGGTAGTTTTTTTTTTTTTTTTGAAGCTAAGCATGTATAAAAGATGTGGATATTTTGCATTTATTGATATTTTCTTTTCTGTAAGGCGTTTTATACCTAGATAATCTCGAGTAACTAAACTCTTTTGGTAATGCTTTAGTAACTGACTTAAACTTTTTTCATTACAGGGTATGAGAATATTGGTCGTCTTGAAGTTGGAACAGAAACTATTATTGACAAGTCTAAAAGTGTCAAGAGTTGTTTGATGCAGCTATTTGAAGACGCAGGCAACAGTGACGTTGAAGGGATTGACACCACCAATGCCTGCTACGGTGGTACTGCTGCACTTATCAATGCCATCAATTGGGTGGAGTCAAGCTCTTGGGATGGTAAGCATTGTGTCTATTCCTGCCCTATACTTTTGTCTGGGAGAGCTACTTATACTTGGTTGAATAGACATGACATATATGGGAAGAGATAAGCAGTATACATGAGTGCACTGGAAAAGGTGTTCCATGAAAGGATAATTGCACAGGTAATTGATGATTGATACTTAAGTATTTAAACTGTCGCTCTTTAAGAATCTTAAGTATTAAATTTGATGATGAAGTTCCAGTTGCATTGTGTTTAAGCTTTAGTTAAGTCATCCTTGCATACAGGTATTGTCTTTATTGCTACAACTTACATAGCAAGGGAGTGCAGATATTTTGTTCCATCAGCCTATGTCAGAATGCTACACACATTTGAAAGGTAGACCCAAGCTGTGCACATATCTTGGCTGGTTTGATGATCTGTTTGTAGAAGATAACATGGGATTTTTTTTTTCTTGTTCAAAACTAGAGCCATTAAGTGTTTTGAGAGCATTTATTTAGGTTATGGCCTTTGCAGTAATGTTTGTGGCATAGAGAGTTAACGATGTATGTCATATGTCATACCTAATGTTGTATGGTTGGGGTTCTTTTGAGAGGTAGTGGTTGATTGTTCAAGGTAATAGGAATATGGTATCTGTCCAAGGTCAAGAGAGTGATGGTGGATATTTGTGGAGATGCATACATTCATCCTTTAAGTTTACCATTTCTAATTGTATGATGTAATGTTGTTGTTTTAGTTAAGATAAGGTGTCTTTATTGTCAAATTGCACCAGGAAACAGACAAAGAATGGCCCATCCGCTCTTATACACATTTGTATATACATAGATGCCCACACATGCACATATACATATCAACGTATACATACATATACATACACATACATGGACATATACATATATACACATGTACATATTCATATTTGCTTGCCTTCATCCATTCCCGGCACTACCCTGCCCCACAGGCAACAGCATCACTACCCCCTGCTTCAGCAAGGAAGTGCCAGGAAAACAGACAAAGAAATGGCCTCATTTTCTCACACTCAGTCTCTAGCTATCATGTGTAATGCACCAAAACCATAGCTCCCTATCTACATTCAGGTCCCACATAACTTTCCGTGGTTTACCGCAGACATAATGGACTGCATGGTGACCCCGGTATACCACATCATATACACATATATGTACATAAACGCCCTTGCATGTACATTTACATACATATAAATATCAACATATACACATATACGTACATTCACAGACATATGCATATATGCACATGTACATTTCTTTATGGCTAAAAGCTCAATTCAAGGTTGAGGTGTTTCAGTATGATTATGAGATTATGTGCATATGAGGGGAATTTCAGAGTATGGTCTGCAGGTGATGAGAGACCAGTTAGTAAGAAATTAACATGGGTTTGAGAAAGAACTGCATCTCAGTGGACTTTGTTGTAAAGTTTAAGGGTTTTCGAGGTGAAACCATCGTGAATGACTGACTTTTCAGTTAGCAATGAAAGTGATTAAACATTTTTTGTAACTTTTTTGAACAGCATTGTCAATTTTTTTTTTGCAAGAGGATGTGCTGCAGAACACTATGAGAGGCTGTGTTGATATCTCTTACAACTAGTACAATGTGCAGTATATATGTAATGTATGCACATAACCACGAGGAAAATGAAACACGAAACGTTCCCAAGTGCACTTTCGTGTAATGAGCACATTATCAGGGGAGATACGAGAATGAGATAAAAGATGTAGAACTGTCAGTTGATCTACAAGGAAGAGACATAGCTAAGATGCTATTGGTAAACAAGCATTACCGGTTGGTGGTGTTCGGGTCTGGCATCCTCCCTGTCATAAAATTTTTATTTTGTGGACAGGAAAGGAAACTGTTTACAAATTTTTCTTACGACAAAGCTATTAAGCTGGTAAAGACCTTTAATGATTTTTAATGTTACAATTCTTTGTGTATTTAATAATAGAAGATTCAATTATATTTCTCATGGTAAAGGCGTTATGGTTAATAACTGAAGTAGTGTTACTCCTGTCAGTACAATGGTCATAATTTTTCATGTGATTAAACAAAGCATTTGATTCTTTTCCTGTTCTTATACTATGTTTATATTGCTTAAGTCTAACATAAAGATCCTTACTAGTCTGTCCAACTTAAAACAGATTACAGTTTTTACAAGGGGTTCTGTAAACACAGCCCTGCAGAATTTTCTGGTGAGTTTATGATAAAGATATTCTTTATGGTATTGCTATGCTGAAGCCTCCATTTACATTAAAGGACTTGAGCCAACTGGGAAGTAATGTAAAATCATCAGAAAAGTGGAGAACTTAAAGATTCTTGGTATCAAGGGGAGGTTTGGGTTTAACTCTATAAAATGATTTCTTTGCCAACATAGAGATTTATCAATGAAAAACTAGGATACTTTAACTTGGATCCAATAGAATATTTCTTCTCAATCTCATCATCAATGAATTCCTAACTGCATATATGTAATGTCCTAAGGAACATCGATTGGAATGATGATAGTTTAATTCTGTCATGATGAGCTGAGCAATAATGAATATAAGAACAAACGTTGGTGGGTTTTCCATATGTGCTAAACTTGAGCATGTTTCTTTTTCAATGGATCTTGCAATCTAAAAATGGTAACTTACAATTCTTTTCCACTTCCACAAGTAAATTTGATAGAAGGTACTAAATTGTCAAGTAAAGGGAGAAATGTTTGTAAATTTTCTTTTGTTGGCCGAACACAAAGAACTTAATCAACGTACCTAAACAAAATTGCCTTAGAGGGTAAGATATTCCTTAGTAATTTTGTTGAAAAGAATTCTTTCATGTAAAAGTTACTTAATACTGGTGAAAGAGGGTTACCCATTGCCATAACAAATTTCTGAGCATTGCATTCTCCATTAAATTGAATTATACAGTCTTTTCTTTACCATTTTATTAATTCAGTAAATACAGAATTTGAAATGGGTAAATCAACAATAACCAAGACATCAATTGGAACTTTTGTGGACAAGGATGAAACATCAAAACTTACCACTTTAAAATCAAAAGCAACATGAATATCATCAAGCTAGTTAACAAAATCTACATTGTTTATGATATTTGATGTTTACCAATTAGTGGTCTTGATAAAGAAACTAACCATTTTGATAATCTATATGTGATTGAGCCCACTGAATTCACTATGGGTCTTGCTGGAAAGTTTGGCATATACGTTTTGATAATTTCATACATATATGGCAGTGAAAGGGACAATGATGAAAATCTTTTGATGAGAGAATCATTACCTTTCAACAACAACTTCAGCTTTATATCAAAGTGAGAATTAACTGCTTCTAGAAACAGACATATCCATGGTTTACCATGGAAAGGTTAGTAGGGCCTGGATGTGGATAAGGAGCTGTGGTTTTAGTGCATTACACATGAGAGCTAGAGAATGAATGTGAGCAGTTGTGGCCTTTCTTCATCTGTTTCCTGGTGCTGGGAATGAATGAAGGCAAGAAAGTATGAATATATACATGTGTATATGTGTGTATGGTTGTTTAATTTGTTTATGGATGGGGTTGTTAGGGAGGTGAATGCAAGAGTTTTGGAGAGAGGGGCAAGTATTCATATATACACATGTACATAATTCATCCTGTCTGTCTTTATTCATTCCCATCGACACCCCGCCACACATGAAATAACAACCCCCTCCCCCCCTCATGTGTGCAAGGTAGTGCTAGGAAAAGACAACAAAGGCCACATTCGTTCACACTCAGTCTCTAGCTGTCATGTAATAATGCACCGAAACCACAGCTCCCTTTCCACATCCAGGCCCTATAGAACTTTCCATGGTTTACCCCAGACACTTCACATGCCCTGGTTCAATCCATTGACAGCACGTCGACCCCGGTATACCACATCATTCCAATTCACTCTATTCCTAGCACGCCTTTCACCCTCCTGCATGTTCAGGCCCCAATCACTCAAAATCTTTTTCACTCCATCTTTCCCCCTCCAATTTGGTCTCCCACTTCTCCTCGTTCCCTCCACCTCTGCCCCACATATCCTCTTGGTCAACCTTTCCTCGCTCATTCTCTCCATGTGACCAAACCATTTCAAAACGCTCTCTTCTGCTCTCTCAACCACACTCATTTTATAACCACACATCTCTCTTACCCTATTACTACTTACTCGATCAAACCACCTCACACAACATATTGTCCTCAAACATCTCATTTCCAGCACATCCACCCTCCTCTGCACAACTCTATGGTTGCCCATGCCTCTCAACCATATAACATTGTTGGAACGACTTTTCCTTCAAACATACCCATTTTTGCTTTCTGAGGTAATGTTCTCGACTTCGACACATTTTTCAACGCTCCAAGAATTTTCACCCCCTCCCCCAGCCTATGATTCATTTCCGCTTCCATGGTTCCATCCGCTGCCAAATCCACTCCCAGATATCTAAAACACTTCACTTCCTCCAGTTTTTCTCCATTCAAACTTACCTCCCAATTGACTTGACCCTCAACCCTACTGTACCTAATAAACTTGCTTTCTTCTTTCACACACTTTACCAAACTCAGTCACCAGCTTCTGCAGTTTCTCACATGGATCAGCCACCAGCGCTGTATCATCAGTGAACAACAACTGACTCGCTTCCCAAGCTCTCTCATCCATAACAGACTGCATACTTGCCCCTCTTTCCAAAACTCTTGCATTCACCTCCCTAACAACCCCATCCATGAACAAATTAAACTACCATGGAGACATCACTCACCCCTGCTGCAAACCAACATTCACTAAGAACCAATCACTTTCCTTTCTTCCTACACATACACATGCCTTACATCCTCGATAAAAACTTTTCACTGCTTCTAACAACTTGCCTCCCACACCATATATTCTTAATACCTTCCACAGAGCATCTCTGTCAACTCTATCATAAATAGATATATTTATTTATTTATTTGTTTTGCTTTGTCGCTGTCTCCCGTGTTTGCAAGGTAGCGCAAGGAAATAGACGAAAAAATGGCCCAACCCACCCCCATACACATGTATATACATGCACGTCCACACACGCAAATATACATACCTATACATCTCAATGTACACATATATGTACACACACAAACATATACATATATACACATGTACATAATTCATACTGTCTGCCTTTATTCCCATTGCCACCTCGCCACACATGGAATACCATCCCCTCCCCCCTCATGTGTGCGAGGTAGTGCTAGGAAAAGATAACAAAGGCCCCATTCGTTCACACTCAGTCTCTAGCTGTCATGTAATAATGCCCGAAACCACAGCTCCCTTTCCACATCCAGGCCCCACAGAACTTTCCATGGTTTTATTTTGCTTTGTCGCTGTCTCCTGCGTTAGCGAGGTAGCGCAAGGAAACAGACGAAAGAAATGGCCCAGCCCGCCCCCATACACATGTATATACCTACACGTCCACACATGCAAATGTACATATTTATTTATTTTTATTTTTATTTTTTATTTTATTTTTTTTTTTGCCGCTGTCTCCCGCGTTTGCGAGGTAGCGCAAGGAAACAGACGAAAGAAATGGCCCAACCCACCCCCATACACATGTATATACATACGTCCACACACGTAAATATACATACCTACACAGCTTTCCATGGTTTACCCCAGACACTTCACATGCCCTGATTTAATCCACTGACAGCACGTCAACCCCGGTATACCACATCGATCCAATTCACTCTATTCCTTGCCCTCCTTTCACCCTCCTGCATGTTCAGGCCCCGATCACACAAAATCTTTTTCACTCCATCTTTCCACCTCCAATTTGGTCTCCCACTTCTCCTCGTTCCCTCCACCTCCGACACATATATCCTCTTGGTCAATCTTTCCTCACTCATTCTCTCCATGTGCCCAAACCATTTCAAAACACCCTCTTCTGCTCTCTCAACCACGCTCTTTTTATTTCCACACATCTCTCTTACCCTTACTTTACTTACTCGATCAAACCACCTCACACCACACATTGTCCTCAAACATCTCATTTCCAGCACATCCATCCTCCTGCGCACAACTCTATCCATAGCCCACGCCTCGCAACCATACAACATTGTTGGAACCACTATTCCTTCAAACATACCCATTTTTGCTTTCCGAGATAATGTTCTCGACTTCCACACATTCTTCAAGGCTCCCAGGATTTTCGCCCCCCTCCCCCACCCTATGATCCACTTCCACTTCCATGGTTCCATCCGCTGCCAGATCCACTCCCAGATATCTAAAACACTTTACTTCCTCCAGTTTTTCTCCATTCAAACTTACCTCCCAATTGACTTGACCCTCAACCCTACTGTACCTAATTACCTTGCTCTTATTCACATTTACTCTTAACTTTCTTCTTCACACACTTTACCAAACTCAGTCACCAGCTTCTGCAGTTTCTCACATGAATCAGCCACCAGCGCTGTATCATCAGCGAACAACAACTGACTCACTTCCCAAGCTCTCTCATCCCCAACAGACTTCATACTTGCCCCTCTTTCCAAAACTCTTGCATTCACCTCCCTAACAACCCCATCCATAAACAAATTAAACAACCATGGAGACATCACACACCCCTGCCTCAAACCTACATTCACTGAGAACCAATCACTTTCCTCTCTTCCTACACGTACACATGCCTTACATCCTCGATAAAAACTTTTCACTGCTTCTAACAACTTGCCTCCCACACCATATATTCTTAATTCCTTCCACAGAGCATCTCTATCAACTCTATCATATGCCTTGTCCAGATCCATAAATGCTACATACAAATCCATTTGCTTTTCTAAGTATTTCTCACATACATTCTTCAAAGCAAACACCTGATCCACACATCCTCTACCACTTCTGAAACCACACTGCTCTTCCCCAATCTGATGCTCTGTACATGCCTTCACCCTCTCAATCAATACCCTCCCATGTAATTTACCAGGAATACTCAACAAACTTATACCTCTGTAATTTGAGCACTCACTCTTATCCCCTTTGCCTTTGTACAATGGCACTATGCACGCATTCTGCCAATCCTCAGGCACCTCACCATGAGTCATACATACATTAAATAACCTTACCAACCAGTCAATAATACAGTCACCCCCTTTTTTAATAAATTCCACTGCAATACCATCCAAACCTGCTGCCTTGCCGGCTTTCATCTTCCGCAAAGCTTTTACTACCTCTTCTCTGTTTCCCAAATCATTTTCCCTAACCCTCTCACTTTGCACACCACCTCGACCAAAACACCCTATATCTGCCACTCTATCATCAAACACTTTCAACAAACCTTCAAAATACTTACTCCATCTCCTTCTCACATCACCGCTACTTGTTATCACTTCCCCATTTGCGCCCTTCACTGAAGTTCCCATTTGCTCCCTTGTCTTACGCACTTTATTTACCTCCTTCCAGAACATCTTTTTTTTCTCCCTAAAATTTAATGATACTCTCTCACCCCAACTCTCATTTGCCCTCTTTTTCACCTCTTGCACCTTTCTCTTGACCTCCTGTCTCTTTCTTTTGTACATCTCCCTCTCAATTGCATTTTTTCCCTGCAAAAATCGTCCAAATGCCTCTCTCTTCTCTTTCACTAATACTCTTACTTCTTCATCCCACCACTCACTACCCTTTCTAATCAACCCACCTCCCACTCTTCTCATGCCACAAGCATCTTTTGCGCAATCCATCACTGATTCCCTAAATACATCCCATTCCTCCCCCACTCCCCTTACTTCCATTGTTCTCACCTTTTTCCATTCTGTACTCAGTCTCTCCTGGTACTTCCTCACACAAGTCTCCTTCCCAAGCTCAGTTACTCTCACCACCCTCTTCACCCTAACATTCACTCTTCTTTTCTGAAAACCCATACAAATCTTCACCTTAGCCTCCACAAGATAATGATCAGACATCCCTCCAGTTGCACCTCTCAGCACATTAACATCCAAAAGTCTCTCTTTTGCACGCCTGTCAATTAACACGTAATCCAATAACGCTCTCTGGCCATCTCTCCTACTTACATACGTATACTTATGTATATCTCGCTTTTTAAACCAGGTATTCCCAGTCACCAGTCCTTTTTCAGCACATAAATCTACAAGCTTTTCACCATTTCCATTTACAACACTGAACACCCCATGTATACCAATTATTCCCTCAACTGCCACATTACTCACCTTTGCATTCAAATCACCCATCACTATAACCCGGTCTCGTGCATCAAAACCACTAACACACTCATTCAGCTGCTCCCAAAACACTTGCCTCTCATGATCTTTCTTCTCATGCCCAGGTGCATATGCACCAATAATCACCCATCTCTCTCCATCAACTTTCAGTTTTACCCATATTAATCGAGAATTTACTTTCTTATATTCTATCACATACTCCCACAACTCCCGTTTCAGGAGTACTGCTACTCCTTCCCTTGCTCTTGTCCTCTCACTAACCCCTGACTTTGCTCCCAAGACATTCCCAAACCACTCTTCCCCTTTACCCTTGAGCTTCGTTTCACTCAGAGCCAAAACATCCAGGTTCCTTTCCTCAAACATACTACCTATCTCTCCTATATACATATATGCCTTTTTTTTATAAAAATTTGGTACACCCAGTGTTGTTCAATGTGTACCTTTCTGATATGTAAAGTGTCTGATGTGTTTAGTGAAGATTTTTTATGATCCATCTTGCTGTAGACTTAGTGATTATTTCTGTGATTATGAGTAGAGTGATGATTCTTTGAATTTGATTGATCACCATATCTTTTTCACAGGTCGGTATGCTGTGGTGGTGGCTGGTGACATAGCAGTTTATGCTACAGGACCAGCAAGACCCACTGGTGGTGCTGGTGCAGTGGCCATGCTGGTGGGCCCACATGCTCCACTTATCATGGAGAAAGGTATGGGTTGCTCCCTAATGTTAGACATAACATTATAGTTGCATGATTTTTTTTTTTAGACATGTTCTCCATTTCCCACATAACGAGCTAGCACCAAGAACAGAGAACTGAGCCTTAGAGGGAATATCCTCACTTGGTCCCTTTGTCTGTTCCTTCTTTTGGAAATTTAAAAAATGGGAGAGGAAGATTTCCAGCCCCCCACTCTGTCCCCTTTTGTTTCCTTCTATGACACGCAGGGAATATACGGGAAGTATTCTTTCTCCCCTATCCCTAGGGATAGTTGTATGATTTAGGTTCCTTATTTATAGAGAAACAGCTAGAAGGCTTCAGGTTATGACACTGCTTGTTGTGATGGTTTGGATTTACAGCTCTTTAGAATATGTGATTAGGCTCTCTTTTAATGACTTTTTAGACTTTTGACAGATTAGAAAAATAAGTTTATGTTTTTTTTTTTTTTTTTTTTTATACTTTGTCGCTGTCTCCCGCGTTTGCGAGGTAGCGCAAGGAAACAGACGAAAGAAATGGCCCAACCCCCCCATACACATGTACACACACACGTCCACACATGCAAATATACATACCTACACAGCTTTCCATGGTTTACCCCGGACGCTTCACATGCCTTCATTCAATCCACTGACAGCACGTCAACCCCTGTATACCACATCGCTCCAATTCACTCTATTCCTTGCCCTCCTTTCACCCTCCTGCATGTTCAGGCCCCGATCACACAAAATCCTTTTCACTCCATCTTTCCACCTCCAATTTGGTCTCCCTCTTCTCCTCGTTCCCTCCACCTCCGACACATATATCCTCTTGGTCAATCTTTCCTCACTCATTCTCTCCATGTGCCCAAACCATTTCAAAACACCCTCTTCTGCTCTCTCAACCAGGCTCTTTTTATTTCCACACATCTCTCTTACCCTTACGTTACTTACTCGATCAAACCACCTCACACCACACATTGTCCTCAAACATCTCATTTCCAGCACATCCATCCTCCTGCGCACAACTCTATCCATAGCCCACGCCTCGCAACCATACAACATTGTTGGAACTACTATTCCTTCAAACATACCCATTTTTGCTTTCCGGGATAATGTTCTCGACTTCCACACATTTTTCAAGGCTCCCAAAATTTTCGCCCCCTCCCCCACCCTATGATCCACTTCCGCTTCCATGGTTCCATCCGCTGACAGATCCACTCCCAGATATCTAAAACACTTCACTTCCTCCAGTTTTTCTCCATTCAAACTCACCTCCCAATTGACTTGACCCTCAACCCTACTGTACCTAATAACCTTGCTCTTATTCACATTTACTCTTAACTTTCTTCTTCCACACACTTTACCAAACTCCGTCACCAGCTTCTGCAGTTTCTCACATGAATCCGCCACCAGCGCTGTATCATCAGCGAACAACAACTGACTCACTTCCCAAGCTCTCTTATCCCCAACAGACTTCATACTTGCCCCTCTTTCCAAGACTCTTGCATTTACCTCCCTAACAACCCCATCCATAAACAAATTAAACAACCATGGAGACATCACACACCCCTGCCGCAAACCTACATTCACTGAGAACCAATCACTTTCCTCTCTTCCTACACGTACACATGCCTTACATCCTCGATAAAAACTTTTCACTGCTTCTAACAACTTGCCTCCCACACCATATATTCTTAATACCTTCCACAGAGCATCTCTATCAACTCTATCATATGCCTTCTCCAGATCCATAAATGCTACATACAAATCCATTTGCTTTTCTAAGTATTTCTCGCATACATTCTTCAAAGCAAACACCTGATCCACACATCCTCTACCACTTCTGAAACCACACTGCTCTTCCCCAATCTGTATATATGATTAATTTCAAAAAGAAAATTTTCTGTTGATGAAAATGAATATCTCCATAATTTGAGGTATTTTTGTACTGAACATGCATAAATTGATTGTCAGCAAAATACCATTCAACTTGTATCCTGTCAGCTGAAAAAATACTTTCATTTCTGTTCACCACTCCCTAGTTATTTGTCATATTCACAATGATTGTAGGCATTATAGAATAACTGGAAGAAATGTGTAAGATACCCATGTGAGTACAGGAAATAAGGCTTTCACTCTTGAAGTTAAATTAGAAGTGTTTTGGAGGTTTGATGCTGGTCAAGAACTTATGGTTGTAGCCAGGTCTTTGGGTTTATCTCTGTTACTTTTATATTTTTAATGTTAAACTATTGAATATCTCCTGCATTACCAGTGACATGGCAACCTTCCCTCTCAATCTCAGTGACCATTTCCACCTCATCACCACTTCAGCTGCACCTAATGTCCTCACCATGTATCAGTACTGTACATTTTTCAGTAAGTTTTGATTAGATATCATCTAAATTATGTCATGAGAGAATGTGCTACTGTATATGGGTGGTAAGCTAGTTGCTTCAGGTACAGAATGCTGGTATAGTAAACCATTCATAAGGGTTACATTAAATACAATTTGGTCAGGAATTTGACCCCTGTATTTATCTATCTCTCTGATGCTTGTTCCCAAATGGAACTCCCTCAAAGGGGTGGCCTTGGCAATAGAGTCCCCATAACTAGTGAACTCCAGTGCTGCTTCTTAGCCTTTAGTGCCTCACCCTTAAGAGGCGACTGGCAGAGGGCAACTCTGAGGCAGTGTTTGCAGAGTCTCGTACCTAATGTTCCTACTGATTACTTCTGCCTAATGCTCACATATCTCTTACTTACCTTTACATTAATTTCTCGGTCAAACCACCTCAGACCACATATTGTCCTCAAACATTTCATTTCCAACACATCCACCCTCCACTGCACAAACTTAATGTGTATCCCATGCCTTGCATCCTTATGATATTGTTTGGACTGCTATTCCTTAAAACACACTAATTTTTACCCTCCCAGATAAAGTTTTCTCTTTCAACATATTCTTCAGTGCTCCCAGGACCGTTGCTCTGTCCCTCACCCTATGACTCACTTCCGGGGTAAACCATGGAAAGGTCTGTGGATCCTGGATGTGGATAGGGAGCTGTGATTTCAGTGCATTACACATGTCAGCTTGTGTAAGGATTGTGAGTGGATATAACATTTTTTCGTCTTTCCTGTTACTGCCTTGCTAATGCAGTGGGTAGCGATTGGGTGTGGGAAGAAAAGTGTGTATATTTTATCTTTTTTTCTTTTCCTTGATGCATGTCTATTGTTTCCTTTTGGGCAGGGTGGTGTTGGTAATGGACAATGGTGAACAAGTATGAATATGTACGTGCATATGTATGTGTATATATTTGTGTAAATGTGTATGTAAATATCCCTGGGGATAGGGGAGAAAGAGTACTTGCCTTGTATTCCCTGCATGTTATAGAAGGCAACTAATAGGGATGGGAGCGAGGGGCTGGAAATCCTCCCCTCCAGTTTTACTTTTCCAAAAGAGGGGAAAGAGATGGGAGCCAAGTGAGGAGTTTTCCCTTTGAGGCTCAGTCATCTGTTCTTGAATGCTACTTCATCTGACATGGGAAATGGCATGCATATATAAAGAAAAATAAAAGAAATGTATATATATATATATATATATATATATATATATATATATATATATATATATATATATATATATATATATATGCAGAGAGAGAGAGAGAGAGAGGAGATGGAGTGAGTATTTTGAAGGTTTGTTGAATGTGTTAGATGATAGAGTGGCAGATATAGGGTGTTTTGGTCGAGGTGGTGTGCGAAGTGAGAGGGTTAGGAAGAATGATCTGGTAAACAGAGAAGAGGTAGTAAAAGCTTAGTGGAAGATGAAAGCTGGCAAGGCAGCAGGTTTGGATGGTATTGCAGTGGAATGTATCAAAAATGGGGGTGACTGTATTGTTGACTGGTTGGTAAGGATATTTAATGTATGTATGACTCATGGTGAGGTGTCTGAGGATTGGCAGAATACATGCATAGTGCCATTGTACAAAGGAAAAGGAGATAAAGGTGAGTGCTCAAATTGCAGATGTATAAGTTTGTTGAGTATTCCTGGGAAACTATATGGGAGGATATTGATTGAGAGGGTGAAGACATGTACAGAGCATCAGATTGGGGAAGAACAGTGTGGTTTCAGAAGTGGTAGAGGATGTGTGGATCAGGTGTTTGCTTTGAAGAATGTATGTGAGAAATACTTAGAAAAGCAAATGGATTTGTATGTAGCATTTATGGATCTGGAGAAGGCATATGATAAGAGTTGATAGAGATGCTCTGTGGAAGGTATTAAGAGTATGTGGTGTGGTAGGTAAGTTGAAGTTGTTAGAAGCAGTGAAAAGTTTTTATCGATGATGTAAGGCATGTGAATGAGTAGGAAGAGAGGAAAGTGACTGGTTCTCAGTGAATGTTGGTTTGCGGCAGGGGTGCGTGATGTCTCCATAGTTGTTTAATTTGTTTATGGATGGGGTTGTTAGGGAGGTGAATGCAAGAGTTTTGGAAAGAGGGGCAAGTATGCAATCTGTTGTGGATGTGAGAGATTGGGAAGTGAGTCAGTTGTGTTCGCCCCCTCCCCCACCCTGTGACTCACTTCTGCTGCCATGGTTCCATCCGCTGCCAAATCCACTCCAGATGTCTAAAACACTTCACTTCCTTTAGTTTTTCTCCATTCAAACTTACATCCCAATTGACTTGCCCCTCAACCCTACTGTACCTAGTAACCCTGCTCTTATTCACATTTACTCTCAGCTTTCTTCTTTCTCACACTAACAAACTCAGTCACAAGCTTCTGCAGTTTCTCATATGAATTAGCCACCAGCGCTGTATCATCAGCGAACAACATGGAAAGGTCTGTGGGGCCTGGATGTGGAAAGGGAGCTGTGGTTTCGGTGCATTGTTACATGACAGCTAGAGACTGAGTGTGAACAAATATGGCCTTTGTTGTCTTTTCTAGTGCTTCCTCACGCACGGGGGGAGGGGGTTATTATTTCATGTGTGGCAGGGTGGCAATGGGAATGAATAGAGGCAGACTATGAATTATGTACATGTGTATATATGTATATGTCTGTGTGTATATATATATGTATACGTTGAGATGTATGGGTATGTACATTTGCGTGTGTGGACGTGTATGTATATACATGTGTATGTGGGTGGGTTGGTCCATTCTTTCGTGTGTTTCCTTGCGATACTTCGCTAACGCGGGAGACAGCGACAAAGTAGAATAAATAAATATTAGCGAGGTAGCGTTAAGAACAGAGGACTGAGCCTTTGAGGACTACCCTCACCTGGCCCAATTCTCTGTTCCTTCTTTTGGAAAATTAAAAAAAAACGAGAGGGGAGGATTTCCAGCCCCCCGCTCCCTCCCCTTTTAGTCGCCTTCTACGACACGCAGGGAATACGTGGGAAGTATTCTTGCTCCCCTATCCCCAGGGATATATATATATATATATATATATATATATATATATATATATCCTTGGGGATAGGGAAGAAAGAATACTTCCCTGGTATTCCCAGCGTGTTGTAGAAGGCGGCTAAAAGGGGAGGGAGCGGGTAGCTGGAAATCCTCCCCTCTCGTTTTTTTTCAGTTTTCCAAAAGAAGGAACAGAGAAGGGGGCCAGGTGAAGATATTCCCTCAAAGGCCCAGATGTATATATGTATATGTCTGTGTGTATATATATGTATACATTGAGATGTACAGGTATGTATATGTGCATGTGTGGACGCATATATATATATATGTGTATGTGGGTGGGATGGGCCATTCTTTTGTCTGTTTCCTTGCGCTACCTCACCAACGTGGGAGACAGCGACAAAGTATAATAAATTAAAAATTTTTTTTATTATCCTTAATTGCTGTTTCTCACGTCAGCGAGGTAATACCAGGAAACAGACAAAGAATGGCCCATCCACTCATATATACATAAACCCCCATAACACACATATACATACATATACATATACTCAGTCTCTAGCTGTCATGTGTAATGCATCGAAACCACAGCTACCTATCCACATCCAGGCCCCACAGACCTTTCCCCATGTTTTACCCCAGGTGCTCCACATGCCCTAGTTCAGTCTATTAACAGCACATCGACCCCAGTTTACCACATTGTCCCAATTCACTCTGTTCCTTGTACGCCTCTCACCCTCCTGTATGTTCAGGCCCCGATTGCTCAAGATCATTTTCACTCCAGCCTTCCACCTCTTTGAAAAATGGAAAATATCACAAGTAAGCGTGTAATCAAGTAGATTCCTTCTAATCCACGGGGAAATGAAACACGATAGTTCCGAAGTGCAATTTTGTGTAATGATCACATCATCAGGGGAGATACAAGAAAGAAATATAACAGTCAGTTGATATACAAGGAAAAGGCATAGCCAGGATGCCATTTGGTAAACAAGTGACTACCCAAATGGAGGTCTAGTGTGTTCAAGTTTGGAAACATGGGTATCATAAAATTCATTATGTGGATAAGAAAGGGAACTGTTTACAAATTTTATCAACAATAAAGCTATCCAATTTGTATACACCTTCAATAATATTAATGTTACAATTCTTTGTGTATTTGATTATAGAAAATCATTGATATTTCTCTTGGTACAGGAGTTAGAGTTGATAACTGTAATGGTATTACAGTCAGTATATGGTATATCCAGTCAATACAGTGATCATAATTTTTAACATAATTGAACAAGGATTTGATTCTTGCCTTGTTCTTATACTAAATTTATGATGCTTAATTCTAACAGAAAGATTCTTACCAGTCTGCCCAGCATAAAAAGTTATCACAATTTTTACATGGTACTCTATGAACATAGCCTGCAGAACTTTCTGGTGAGCTCCTGATTAAGGTATTCTTTATAGTATAGTTGTTACTGGAAGCAACATTTACATTAAAGGATTCAAAATGGGAAGTGATGTAAAATTATCACTGAAAGGGAGAAGTCAAGGGGATAGGCGTACATGGATAGGAGGAAATTAGGTTGATTTTGTACAGTGCTTGGGGGAAACATGCTGCCATTTGGCTGACCCTTGGTATGTGAAGCAATCATTTGAAACTTTGGTGCTTGGTTTTGAATGGCAGTCTCTGGGACCTAATAATAATAGCTACAGAGAGGATGAGTCTGTTCGTGGCTATTCTCATTAAAATGGAAAATGACAAACAAGTATAATATCTGGATAGGTAGATACATTAATATTTATATTTGTGTCTGTCTGTCTATCTGGATCTCTGATGTCCATTCTTTCTGGAAACTCTAATCAAGGGGGTGGCTATTGCAAAAGGGTCTCCACTTATCACTGTCTTTACATGCCTCCTTCACAGACACCATTCCATGTATTTTTTTTCCACCATTTTCCTCCCTTTTACTTTTCTACTCTATTACCCCATGTCACAGGTGGTCTTTCTTTCACACCAACCCTTTTTAATGGTACTGTCTTACACTTTCCTTGTAAACTCTAGGTCTAACATTCTTTCCACATGGCCCAAACCACCTCAAAGTATTATATTTTGCCTACTCTGTCACTCTGCAATTCATTCCCTTTGCATTCCCTTCCATAAAAAGTCTCGTACAACCCCTCATTTCTTCCTTCATCCCATCTAGTCATACCACATGCTCGTCCTAACTCATTTCCACAGATGAGATTCATGACCTCTGTGATTCATTCCATGTCAGAGTTTTGACTGCATAGACCAGGTTTGGAAGGACTATACTCTCCCTTAATCCTTTCTTCACTCACTTCCATACTTACACATCTGCCCTTCATTAATCTGCTTAGGGACCCACTGACTCTCCTATCCTGTACTGCTCTATCAGTTATCTTATTTTCTATATCACCAAAGTTTGCCATTTTCTAAGTACTTAAATTCTGTCATCTGTTTCAGTCTTTCTACCCAACATCTATAACACAGTTTAGCACACTTTCTTCTCTCACTTTGTAGGGCTTTGCAAAGTCTATACTTTCACACTGTTTCTTGTCAAGCTCCATTACTCTACGTTTATTTGCATATACTTTCAGTTGCCTATGCTGACACACATCATAAAACAGTTGCAACCTTCTGCAACTTCTCTTCACTCTTATCAAACAACACAGTACCATCTACAGACAGGCTTGTCACTAGCCACCATACCTCACCACCACACTCCATCTCTGGGCCCCCTGTTTCCCTAGTTTTGCTTTCATCTCTCTTTTCACTCCATCCATATATATGTTAAAAAGCCCTAGTGACATCAGACAGCCATGCCTCACACCCACATGTAAACCAGAACTTTTGCTCAACTCCTTATCCACTCTTACATATGCACTTGCTCTTTTATATATGTGTAGGATGATCTGTAGTTGCTTTTGTTTTGTATATCAAATTTTTTTTAGTTATGTTTGATGCATGAGAATCTGAAATAGCATACGTGAAATATGAGGCTCCAGATAATTAGTCTATGACATATCTTTCAGCTAAATTACTGTTAGTAGACAATGGACAGTCTTTTCTAATATATTGATGTATTCCAGGAGTTCGAGGATCACATATGTGCCATGTATATGACTTTTACAAACCTGATCTGTCATCTGAGTATCCAACTGTAGATGGCAAACTCTCAATACAGTGTTATTTGTCAGCACTGGATGCCTGCTATCAAACATTTTCCCGCAAATCAGATGCGTCCAAGAATGGTAAGTACTTCATGAAGATTCAGACATATTTACAGATTCATGCCCATATTTCTTCAGCCTGTAGTGTTTTCAGGATCAGATGGGTGTCTTTTGAAGTAACTTCTTCAGTAATGCTTTGCTCTTCTTTTGTTCTGTTACAACAGTAATTATCTTTTGAGCATAATGTAGGATTGCATTGCCATTTCTTTGTCTTTTATGGATTTTTTCAGTTATATTGATATAGATAATTCCGTAGTTAGATGGTGTTGGAGTTAGTACAAATGCATTTCATGAAGATTTTCAGATAAAATGATGTGCATTAAGTAAATGATTATTAAGATCTTGAAAAAACTTTGGCAAAAAAGTATTTGATGTGTCCCAGAACAGTGTGAGTGATCTAATTCTCATGAGGATAAATGGTTTAGGTTTTGTTTGGTGTTTAAGTGAATTGAAGTGATGTACTGTGGGTGATATTCTTAACATTCTCAGTGAGCTGAACTAGAGCATGCGAAAGAATCGGAAAACACAGAAAGGTCTGTGGTGCTTGGTTATGGATAGGGGACTCTGGTTTTCTGTGTATTATACATGACAACTAGAGAGTGGACGTATACAAAGGAGGCTGTTCTTAGTTCTACAATGGGAGACATTGAGCAGATATGGAATGATGTTCAAGTACTGTATTAGTAAAGGAAAGGAGACTTGTGGCGAAAGGTGAGAGCAAATGACATGAGGAGAGTAGGTGAGGAATGGGATGTATTTAGGGAAGCACTGATGGCTTATGCAAAAAATGCTTGTGGGATGAGAAAGGTGGAAGGTGGGCAGAGTAGAAAGGGTAGTGAGTGGTGGGATAAAAAAGTAAGGTTGTTAGTGAAAGAGAAAAGAGAGGTGTTTTGATAATACTTGCAGGGAAGTAATGCAAATGACTGAGATGAATGAAAGAAAGTGGTAGGAGGTCAAGAGAAAGGTGCAGGGGTTGAAAAAGAGGGCAAATGAGAATGGGGTGAGAGAGTATCATTAGATTTTAGGGAGAATAAAAAGATGTTTTGAAAGGAAGTAAATAATGTGCATAAGACATGAGAACAAATGGGAATATCAGTGAAGGGGGCAAGTGGGGAGACAAAAGCAGGTAGTGATGAAGTGAGAAGGAGATGGAGTGAGTATTTTGAAGGTTTATTGAATGTGTTTGATGATAGAGTGACAGATATAGGGTGTTTTGGTTGGGGTGGTGTGCAAAGTGAGAGGGTCTGGGAGAATGGTTTGGGAAAGAGAGAAGAGGTAGTGAAAGCTTTGTGGGAGATGAAATCCGGGAAGGCAGTGGGTTTGGATGGTACTGCAGTGGAATTTGATAAAAAAGGGGGTGACTGTTGTTGTTGACTGGTTGGTAAGGATATTCAGTGTGTGTATGGACCATGGTGAAGTGGCTGAGGATTGGCAGAATGCGTGCATAGTACCATTGTACAAAGGCAAAGGGGATAAAGGTGAGTGTTCAAACTACAGAGGCATAAGTTTGTTGAGTATTCCTGGGAGATTATATGGGAGGGTATTGATTGAGAGGGTGAAGGTATGTACAGAGCATCAGATTGGGGAAGAGCAGTGTAGTTTTAGAAGTGTTAGAAGATGTGTGGATCAGGTGTTTGCTTTAAAGAATGTATGTGAGAAATATATAGAAAAACAAATGGATTTGTATGTAGCATTTATGATTCTGGAGAAGGCATATGATAGGGTGGATAGAGATGCTTTGTGGAAAGTTTTGATAGTATATGGTGCGGGTGGTAAGTTGCTAAAAGCTGTGAAAAGTTTTTACTAAGGATGTAAGGCATGTGTACGAGTAGGAAGAGAGGAAAGTGATTGGTTCCCTGTGAATGTCGGTCTATGACAGGAGTGTGTGATGTCCCCATGGTTGTTTGATTTGTTTATGGATGGAGTTGTTAGGGAGGTAAATGCAAGAGTTTTGGAGAGAGGGGCGAGTATGCAGTCTGTTGGAGATGAGAGGACCCGGGAAGTGAGTCAGTTGTTCACTGATGATACAGCTCTAGTGGCTGATTTGTGTGATAAACTGCAGAAGTTGGTGACTGAGTTTGGAGAAACTTTGGAGAAAGTTAAGAGTAAACATGAATAAGAGCAAGGTATTAGGTTCAGTAGGGTTGAGGGACAAGGTAGTTGGGATATAAGTTTGAATGGAGAAATATAGGAGTGGAAGCAGAAGTGAGTCACAGGGTGGGAGAGAAGGCTCTGGGAGCCAGAAATGTAAAGAATGAAATCAGAAGTGAAAGTTCATGAATTTTGGATAGTATAAGAATTACTCGAAGCAAAAGTGCCATATACAGATGACTACAAAAAGGATGCCTAGTTGAAATACCTTCCATCCTACCCATGTCAGGTTCAGTTGTAACTGATGTTGCAGCTTCAGAACATCATTGGCTCGTATATGAATAATCATATATTAGTGCCATGTACATAGATATCCATACATGATTAAGTAATTCCTTGCCACTGGTAGGTTAGAATATGAATATTTTTTTTTTTTCTATACATGCTAGCCATTTCCCACATGAGTGAGATAGCATCATGAACAGATGACTAAGCCTTAGGGAGAATTCCTCTCTTGACTCCTTGCTCTGTTTGTTCTTTTGGAAGTTGATACAGGAAGGGAAAATTTCTAGCCACTTACCCCCACCTGTCCTAGTTGCCTTGTATGACGTGCGTGAATACATGGGCTAATTATTTTAAGTAGTATGGATTGAACCAGGGCATGTGAAGCGTCTGGGGTAAACCATGGAAAGTTCTGTGGGGCCTGGATGTGGAAAGGGAGCTGTGGTTTCGGTGCATTATTACATGACAGCTAGAGACTGAGTGTGAACGAATGGGTCCTTTGTTGTCTTTTCCTAGCGCTACCTCGCACACATGAGGGGGGAGGGGGTTGTTATTTCATGTGTGGCGGGGTGTCGATGGGAATAAATAAAGGCAGACAGTATGAATTATGTACATGTGTATATATGTATATGTCTGTGTGTGTATATATATGTATACGTTGAGATGTATGGGTATGTATATTTGCGTGTGTTGACGTGTATGTACATACATGTGTATGTGGGTGGGTTGGGCCATTCTTTCGTCTGTTTCCTTGCGCTACCTCGCTAATGTGGGAGACAGCGACAAAGCAAAATAGATAAATATATTTTATTGTGAGCAAGAGGAAAAGTTCCAGATTCACAAAGGCCTTCTCATGGTAACTAAAACTTATCTGATTATGGTTAGTAGAACTAGAATCACCATATGAAAGTTTTAATCAATTATTAGGAAGCCTCCATGAAATGTAATAATTTTTGTGGATGCCTAAGTGTATTCCTATTAGTTAGTTATTCTTGGAGATTTGTTATCATATATGGTGTTTGCTCCAGTGAGGGTACATGTATGGAGTAAGTTATTATTGCTCTGATGGACACAGTCACTAATATCACCCAGATGAAGATGAAAGACAGTTCCATTATTTTACAGGGAGAGGAAATACAAGTTGATGAAAGAACTTCTTAGGAATTATATGAGAATACCATGATAAGTTTACCAATGATTTAGAAAAAATCCAGAGCCTGAGTATTTGCATGTTCATAAACCTTATGGTTAGACATAAATGTAGGATATGATTATTATCAAGATATTTACATATCTTGAAGATAAATATCCAGAAAAATGTTTCACTGTGCTTCGATTAATATTGTAGTTGGTTCTCTTGGATACTTTCCTGTAGGTTACAAATTCCTCTCTTTAACTGAAGATCTTGGTCAGTCTTATAGATATTAACCATGTGCTGCATCATTTTTTGAAATATAGAAACTATAATAGAGTGGAGTGATTTTTTGAAGAATGATCCCTAAGTGTATTGCGGGCAAGTTTCCAGACCCTTATTCCACCAAAGTAGAAAAAGGTCTTTTCTTTATAACTAATGTGTTTTTGTTTTATAGTTTTGATTCATCATATACAGTAATATGATACCACTTTAATTCATTCATGCTTCTCTATATGATAATGCAGATACTAAGAATGAGATCCTTGCAATAGTGCCATGCTTGTAATATAGTTGTACATGCCCTGTATCAGTTAATTTACAGAAGTGGTATTAATTCCAAGGTTTCATTTATGTAAATTAAATCTCAATTACTTCTTTTGAATTCATATTTCACATCGGCAGCTATTTTAATGTTAAGGACTTTCATTCTGTTGTCACTTTAGTATTGATAAAATTTTATATCCACAGCCTCATCACCACCTATGACCCTGGACCAACTTGATGCTGTTATCTTCCATTCTCCGTTCTGCAAGTTGGTGCAGAAGTCACTTGCTCGTTTAGCTTTCAATGATTTCCTCAATACCCCTGCAGACAAAGTTGCATCAAAGTACCCTGGACTTGAGGCATTTAGGTAAGGTAGCAATGTTATAATTTTGAATTATGACAGCTTCTGACCTTTTTTGCTCGTTCTTTTCATGTCTGAACTATTTTTGTGCACCCTGGTCATCTCTCTCAGTAATACCACTTACTATCATATCTGTCTTACATTGTCTTTCATTACATGATTACCAAACTCACAGTTGACACTCTACCACAAAGGAGGATGATTAAGGATCTGAATCACCAGGCAGGAATAAAGGGGGAACTCCTGCAATAGGTAGATTATCTAAGTGGGAGAGATCAAAGGATGCATGTCACAGAAGCTACTTCCAGATGGGTTGAGGTGACCAATAGAGTAACACAGGGTTTAGTTCCAGGACCATCACTCTTTTTTATCCATATTTGTGACTTGCCTTAAGGTATGGAATCCTACCTGAATATGTTTGCAGATGATGCAAAGATTATGATGGAAGTGAAAAATAAGAAAGTTTGCATCACCCTACACAGGGACCTAAACAGACTCCAAAGTTGATCTGAAACGCTGTTGGTGAAATTAATCCCAAACAAATGTAATGCAACAGAATTTTCCCAAAAAAATAGTAAGGCATATGTGAAAGTTTTGTGAGAATGGGCTGTGTAATGTCACCTTGGCTTTTCAGTATCTTTTATAAGGCTTCTGCACTGCTCAGGAAAATGCCTACATCCATTGGACAGGACCATAGGTCATAAAGTGTTGTGATGTGTTTGTGTGTGGAGAGTGTAGGGCTGTATATCTATATTTCTGACGCCTGTTCCCAACTGGAACTCTCAACTAACCTCTTCCTCAGCCTTGTCGAACCAAATAACCTTGCTTTTATTCACATTTACTCTCAGCTTTTTTTTTTCCCACACTCTTCCAAACTCAGTCTCCAACTTCTGCAGTTTTTCACTTGAATCAGCCACCAGTACTGTATCATCAGCAAACAACAGCTGACTCACTTTCCGGGCCTTCTCATCCCCAACAGACTTCATATTCACCCCTTTATCCAAAACTCTTGCATTTACCTCCTTCAGCACCCTATCCATAAACATATTAAACAACCATGTTGCCATCTTAAACCCCTGCCACAGACCGAAATTCACCGGGAACCTTTCACTCTCCTTTCCTCCTACTCATACACACATCTTACACCCTTGATAAAAACTCACTGCTTTTAGCATCTTACCTCCCACACTACATATTCTTAAGCCCTTCCACAAAGCATCTCTATCAACCCTGTCATAAACCTTCTCCAGATCCATAAATGCCTCATACAAATCTTGTTTTCTTCAGTGTTTCTCTCGCACATTCTTCAAAGAAAATACCTGATCCACACATCCTCTACCACCAATGAAACCGTACTGCTCCTACCCAGTCTGATGCTTTGTACATGCTTTCACCCTCCCATACAACTTAAACGGGTATACTCAACAAACTTATGCCTCTGTAGTTTGAACACTCACCATTATCCTCTTTGCCTTTATGCAGTGGCAAAATACATGCATTCTGCCAATCCTCAGGCACTTCATGATGATACATACATTCATTGAATATCCTTACCAACCAATCAACAACACAGTCACCCCTATAATAATGTTTTCAGCTGCAGCACCATCCACTTTGGCCACCTTTGCCCCATTTCACCTTCCTTTAGGTTTCCCCACCTCTCATCTCTTCACCAAACCACTCTCCATGACTCTCTCACTTCATATATCACCCTGACCAAAACACAGTACATCTGCCACTCAATCATCAAACACATTTATAAATCATTCAAGATACTTGTTCCATCTCGTCCTCACTTTATCACTACCTGTTATCATTTTTTCTGTTGGCCCCCTTCACTGATGTTGCCATTTGTACCTCCCTCCAAAACATCTTTTTATTTTCCCTAAAGTTTAATGATACTGTCTTACCCCAACTCTCATTTGTCTTCTGTTTCAACCCCTGCACATTCCTCTTGACCTCCTGCCACTTTCACTTATACATCTCCCAATCATTTGCACTCCTTCCATGTAAGAACAGCCCAAATGCCTATGTTTTCTCGTTCACTAGCAACTTTACTTTTTCATCCCACCACTCACTACCCTTTCTAATCTGCCCACCTCCCATCTTTCGCATGCCACGTGTATCTCTTGCACCTGCCATTACTGCTTCCCTAAATACCTACCATTCCTCACCCACTCAGTTCACTTCATTTGATCTCACCTCTTGCCATTTTTCACACTATCTCTGCTGGTATCTCTTCACATGTCTCCTTTCCAAGCTCACCTACTCTGACCACTCTCTTCTCTCTGAAATTGGTTTCACTTTCAAAAACCTACGAAAATCTTCACCCTCACTCCATAAGATAGTGATCAGACATCCCTCCAGCTTCACCTCAGCACACTTACATCCAAAAGTCTCTCTTTTACATGCCTATCATTTGATACATAATCTAATAATGCCTGATGAGTGTTTCTCCTCACATATGTACACTTTTGTACATTTCTCTTTTTAAACTAGGTTTTCCCAATCACCAGTCTTTTTTCAGCATGCAAGCCAACAAACCCTTCACCATTTCCATTAATAACACTGAATACCCCATGCAAAGCCATTATATCTGTAACTGCCACATTACTTACCTTTGCGTTTTAATCACCCATCACTAATATAACTGGTCTTGTGCACCAAAACTGCTGACACACTTACTCAGTCGCTCCTTTAACACTCACATCTTCTCATGGCCAGGTGCGTAAGCACCAATAATCACCTGTCTCTCGCCACCCTCTTTCAGTTTCACCTACATCAATCATGAATGGACTTCCTTACACTCTATCACACACTCCCACAACTCCTGCTTCAGGAGTAGCACTCCCCCCTTCCTTAGCTCTTGTCCTCTCACTGATCCCTGACTTTACTCCTTAGGTATTTCTAGACCATTTTTCCTCTCTACCCTTGACCTTTGCTTTACTCAGAGCCAGAACATCTAGGTTTCTCTCCTCATACATGCTTCCTGTCTCTCCTTGCTTCTCATCTTGGTTACATCCACACACCTTCAGACACCCAAATCTGAGCCTTTGAGGAGGATAAGCACGACCCGCTTAGCTCCTGTTTCCTTTTTGAGAAATTGAAATACAAGTAGGGGAATGTTTCCAGCCTCCCCACTTCCATTCCCTTTAGTCACCTTCTATGACACGTGGGGGAATATGGAGGTAGAATTCTTTCTCCCCTACCTCACGGGGCTCTATTTCTATATCTCCATTTATCTATACAGATTTTTTTTTTTATATATATTGGTGGTTAGTTATGATGTGGTTTGCATGTACTGATATAGTGCTGTTGCAGAGAACAGAGTGCCAAGCATACTGAGGTGGGACTTTATTATGAGGGTCTTTTATTCATTGAGTGTTTGTGGTTGTGAGGCAGAAAGTGATTGTTTTGAGTGGTTTGTGAGGCAGCAAGTGATTGTTCTGTGTGGTTTGCTTTGAAGGGTAAAAAGCAGACACCAGAGCATATGGCAGTAAGGATGACAGTGAGACACAGAACTGGTTCATCAAAACTGATTGTACTGTTGAATTGATTTGGCCATTCAGCATCACACGCCACCATCTTAGAATATGAAACAGCTTTAGCAGGAAAGCAAGGTCTTATTGAAGGGGGCATTCCTGAAGGTATTCAGTAAAAGGTCTTTACAGTCCTTGTTTTTGACAATATTGATTTTGGTGAAGAGACATTTGTCAGGCTAAGGAACAACACACACCACCAATGGTATTATTGTACAGAGGACTTCAGGAGTGACCACAGAGGACAGAGAAAGAAATTCAGAATTGAGTATACATAGATCAAGGAAAAGAACAATTGAGCCTCATGAGAAAGTTGGTTCTCTGAGGACTTAATTATTATGGAGGAGAAAACATTACAGTGGATGGCTCAAGGACATGGCTATGTATTGGTAAAGCTGGAGGATCAAGAGAGGATGCTGCCTGGGTGGACTGGATTTAACAAACTTCTGAGTGATGTTAAGGTACAATCACTCATGAGATATATCCCAATAATTGATGCCAGTTCTACAGAAATGACCACTGTCTTTATGATACTCAAGCGGAATATTGCTATCGCAGATCTGCTTCAGCTACCGTCCATAGTTGTAGTCTTTGACTAGACTATTTATTCCAAGGCCCAGCAGATCCTGTGGAAAGATCCAGAGATGCAGCAGTGACTTCTTCATCTGGGAAAGTTTCACAAAACCATGTCATTCATTGCTGTTTTAGGAAAACGCTTTCAGGATGGAGAGCTTCAGGACATTCTCATTGAGCGGGAACATTTGCTGAAGGATCAGTTTTGGGAGTGATGAGTGATGTTTTTGTGTTATCCCTTGTTTCAGCTCAGTAAATCAATGGTCACTTATTTATGCATATGGGTCCTTAGGCAGAATGCAGAATTGACCTATCATCTAAGGGCCAAGGAGCTGGGAGACAGTGTCTGTGAAGCATTAGTGGGTCTCCACTGTTTCACAGGATGTGATTCGGTCAGTGCTTTTAAGGGGAAGGGAAAAATCAAGGCGTGTAAGTTGATGATGGGAAGTACAGAGTACACTGGGCTGTTTCGGTGCATTGGGGAAAATTGGAACATTAAAGAGGTCTGCATGGCAATGTGTGAAAAATTTGTCTGAACTATTTGGTAAACCAGGTCTCTCTTCTGTGAATGATGTGAGGTATGACGTATTCCAAAAGTGTGACAAAACAGACACAACATTACCACTGAACAAGGACTCCTTAATGATACACTCCCAGTGAGCAAACTTTCTGTGTGCAATTCACAGACGTTGTCTCCGGAAAAAATTGAATCACCTGGCTGAGTTGGAATACTTCATTGATTGCACCAGAAATATTACAAAACATTTTATGCTCTTGCAAGAAAATGGCATGCTTTCATAGAAAGTGCTCTTGTTTCATGAATGGCCTGAAATGTTTTGAAATTTGCTAATGCACTGACTGTGATAATGTTGAATACAAACAAGAAGAGGACAGGCATTCTTCAGTGATTCTACAAGATTCAGAAAGCAGTGATAAGGACTTTGAAGAACCCTTCTACCTTCAAACCTGGCACAAGGTATATTATGACATGAATTCATTGCACTTTGCACATACATGTGCAGCCTCTTGAGAGTGTATCCTTATTTCCTTTCTTTTCCCCACATTTTCAGTCCTTGTAATTTTCTGACCTACAGGAGTCAAATGTGGCAAATGTACTAAGCAACCTACAGAAATTGGTCAAAGGTCAAAAAGAATTTCAGCTCATTTGCCTGTCCATTTGGCAGTTTTCCTTCCGATAGCTATCGGCACAAAACTGTAGGATGGATTTGATTGAAACTTAAAACAAAGTATAAATGGTTCCTGCATTACATGAAACAAGAGTCAAAAGGTCATCCAGAGGTCAAATAAGGTCAGTTCCTTCCAAAGCTCTCAGAGCTTAACTATTAGATAGATTTTAACCACAAACTTGAAGCATAACATATATAGGTCATATATTACATGGCCCTGGTGTCATAGGTCAAAAGGTAAAAAAAGAATTTGCTCCAAACAGCTTGGAATAAATGTTTCATGTAGTTGAAGTTTCAAGTTTGTTGACAACTTTGATGCAAGCTTCATTGACCTCCAGTTCAGCTGTGTAACTTGGCCTTTACAATGGTAATTCTAGTTTATGAATTGGCCTGTAGAGGGTTAATGTGCAAGCCAGTTATCTGAAACATTGCAGTTTTGGAGAGAACACCCCTAATTTACCCTAGAAACACCACTTTTTTATAGTTGCAAGGGATGTTGAATAAAAACTACTTTCTAGGCTGCTTAACTTGGCATGCCCTATGGCCAATAATTTATAGACAGCCTTTTTTGGGTGAGCTAGTGTTCCAGTTGTGTAGTGTAGTGTTGCATGTTTGTTGTTGCTACTTTGGTGATAGGTTGTTGTGATATAATTGTAAGGCTGTCTGCATTAGAGAGGACTTTCATACTGTAGTTTGCTGGATACTTCAATTTTTGATGCAGTTGATCTACCCTATCTAAATGGGAATGAAATCAGTTATGCTGTATTAGATTTCCACATGATCAATGAAATATAGGGAAAATTGAGGACACATATCTGTTGGTAAGCAGGTCCAGAGAATACCTTTACTTTGGTAATAATTAGTAGCTCTGATGATTGATTGTGGAGAATATATAATCAATGGTAACGTAGTGAGTCTCCAAGTAACAAGTATTTTCATTATATCAGGGAAAAGAAGCTTGAAGATACTTACTTTGACAAGGATGTTGAGAGGGCCTTCATGGACTACAGTCAGGCTTTATTCCAAGCCAAAACTAAACCATCATTGCTTCTTGCAACACAAGTTGGAAACATGTACACACCCTCTGTGTATGGAGGGTTGGCTTCATTTCTTGCCAGGTAAGAATCTGAAACTGTGGTTGGAGCCTTCTCACTTCTTCGTATACAGTTTAGAATATCACAATCTTGAATTCTATGTAATTGTAATATTTTGTGACCAAAATACTTGAAATAGAGAGATAGCTCAAAGCCAGGTAGGTTTAGCTGTGATGTGTACAAATCTTCATCCCTAACCTTTTCCCCTAGCTCAGAATGGGCATCCTTTCCCATGCAACAGAACTCTAACAAAACTAGGTACAATTCATGATACACGCATGAAATTCACTTTCCATGCTGCAAACACATACAACAGTCCTACAAAGTACTCACTTCATCTCCTCCTCACCTCTTCTCTGCTTGTTACCACTACCCATTTGCACCATTTACTGATGTTCCCAGTTGGTCTCACCATTAACCTCCTTCCAAAACATTTTCTTATTTTCCAGAAGTTTGTTGATGCTCGCTATCCTCTAGTTTTATAAGCTTTCTTTTATGGCTCGTACACCATCCTTCTTATCATCTTATGCTTTCTTTTGTACATCTCCCAATTACTTGCCCTCCATCCGTGTAAGTAATATCTATACATATTTCTTTTTACTTTCACTAGCAACTTAACTTTGTCATTCCACTACTCACTTCCTGTTTTTACATGTCCACCTACCATTTTCTACATACCAGAAACTTCTCTTACACATGCCACTCGCTCACCTATTCTTACTACCGTCTTTTCATCCACATCATTTCCTCTTTTCTGATTCCCCCCTACAAATTTTCTTCCCTTCAACCTTTAGATAAAGATCTAGCATCTCCCCAGCAGCTCCACTTAATGAATTCACATCCAAGAGTCTCCATTTTGCATACCTGCAGGTAACCCAATAAGGCTCACCTGCCATCTTTCCTACTCCATGCATACTTACATATGTGACTGTTTTTAAACCAGGTATTCCAAATCAGTCCTTTTTTAGCACAAAACTCCACAGACTGTTCGCCATTCCATTCACATCACTGAATACCCTCAGCCCTTCAAGTATATCTACATCTGTCAAATTACCCACTTTTGTAGCATATTTAGGACCTAAAGAATCTCTTATAGCAAAATTTTCATACTTTCTGGAAATGTTTCCATCATTTATGTAATTTCCAAACACTGGCTACATAGCGTAGGTGAAAGGAAAGAATCTTACGAGAAAACTCAGAATGGGTAATTAATTCATCATTTAGAGATTGTAGAGGCAATTTTTAGGATGACTGTGAATAGAATCTAAGTTTCTTCTGGCATGGGATGTAGTTGAAGTCCTGAGTGCACTGTATTTCCTAGTTGTACCTTTACCTTTAACCATTTCACCACAATTATCCTTCCATGTTTAGGTTGTGCACTCTGATGTGTAGATATATGATGTCAAGGTTTATCTGTTATCCAGAAAGATGCTGGGACCCTAATATATTGAGATAATCTCTTAGGACTATCAGCTTAAGGGTTTTTTGTTTAAACAAGCAGCTGAAAATGAGAGATGTAAGTACACCCTTCTAATGAAAGAGCATAAGTGTTGGCACTGACAGTGCATATTCTCATTTTTTGCTTGAAGCATTCACTTGCCTGTGTGTTAAGTCTAGCCAAAGCTGGAAATTTGATGTATAGCTTTTGTTGCAACTGATTATATATCAGAAGAAAACATATCCCTGTGGATTCATGGCAGCTTCTCTTCTCATGTCATGTATCTTTTATGATGTTTCCTTATGAATTGACTATTCTAATTAGAGAAGTTACCTTAGTTTCAGGGTTTTGATGTGGAAGACTGATTGTCTTCATGAAGTCAAGACTAATGAATACTTGCCATGTTGTTGAATTAAACCCTCATCTCTTGGGTTGGGAGCACTATCATCCACAGTAATGTTTTGTTGAATAGAAGTGTTTCTCTGAGTATGAAATGAACCCTGATGCCTATGATGTACTTGCCACTATATTGCTCAGGAGTTCTTACCACATAAATATATATTTTAGTGCTGGCAAACAGGAATTGCTACACTTTTGTGACAGCCAAACAACATGTAGAGTTTTCCTGCAAATATTCCATGTACTTTTTTTCAGCTCTTCAAGACATGGAGATGATCAGTAGCTGAACATTTTGGATGACGAATGATTTACTGTTCTGTGGTCATGTTTGTATAAGAAAAATGGATAAGGAAATTGGTTACGTCTAGATGATAACCATGGCCTTCTTTTACACAGCAACTCAGCCAGGAATCTAGTGGGCAAGAAAGTGGCCATGTTTTCTTATGGATCTGGGCTGGCTGCCACAATGTTCTCTCTCCGTATATCAGAGGATGCTGGACCCGACTCTTCTCTTTCCCACCTTGTAACTTCTTTGGCAGATCTTACTGTAAGGCTTGATTCCCGGACCAGAGTTTCTCCCTCTGTATTTGCTGAGACAATGAAATTACGGGAGAGCACACATCACAAAGGTAAGAGCCATGATATTTGGTAATTATATCTTTTCTCATTTCTCTGTATAGTTCCCCTCAGACATGAAAGGTGAATACTTGGTGATTGTATCTAATCTCATTTCTCTATATAGTTCCCATTCAACATGAAAGGTGAATAGAGTGAGGATTACAAGAAAGCAAACTTGGGATGAGTGCAAGGTGATTACTAGAATTTTCTTTATCATTCTGTGAATTCATTTTCATGCATGTTGGTACCAAGGTGAACAAGGCATATACAACTAATTGTTAGCCATGTAAATGGCTTTAATGAATTTTGATTTCTGATGCCATTTCAGTCTTACTATTTACATACTTTACTTTGTGAATGATTAATCTGGAATGTTATTTACACCTGATGGTAAATTTTACACCAAATTGCCCTTTCAGTGAGTTTGATGTGATGGACATGGCTACAAGCACATAAGTGTTTGTGATAAACATCAATTTGTAATTTTGTTTTTCATCTTACATATTTTTTCAGTAGCATTTGTTCATCAGTGATTAATCTGTGATACTATATGCACCAAATACTCTTGTAAATTGTATCCTAAAATTATCAATACAAATTGAGTCTTGATTGCTTAGTGAATGGCTGCATAGTGAGCCAGCACTTCAGTGGTTAAGTTGTACTCATTTGACCCAGGTAGCCGTCTTTTCTTTGTATCTCACATACATGTGGACTGTTGGCATTCTGTCCACAAACATATAAGCTCTCCTTGTCACATGTAACACATGACAACACTTAACTCACACAAGTCATTCTTTGCAACTCTAGATTTTCCTGTGGTGAGTGCTTTGTGCTAGCCCTCCATTTTGGTGAAATGATAGGAGCAATAGAAAGAGGTGGTAGGCAGGAATGTAAGGTAGAATTAGTTGGAAGAAGCATAAGCTAGGAGCATTAGGTAGAAGTAGTAGGCTGGAATATTAGATAGACACAATAGGTAGAAGTAGTTGGTAGGAACAGTAAATAGGAGCCTCTGAAAACATTGCAGTAAAGTTGCCCTCTGCCAGTGGCCTGTTAAGGGTGAGGTGCTAAATGCTAAGAAGCATGTCTGGAGTTCAACAGTTATGAAGAATCTTGCCATGGCCACCCACTTGAAGGAGTTTCCAAAGGACAGGCATCGAAGATGTAGATGGGTAGATAGATTGCTGCTTTGAAAATTCATAGACAATACATATATTTTCATTTTCACCCTCTCTGGTAATAGTGAATATCTTTTACCTATATCCTTCATAAATCTTTGTTACATATGTGTAGATCTGAAAACACTGCAATAAAGTTGCCCTCTGCCAGTGGCCTGTTAAGGGTGAGATGCTAAAGCTAAAAAAGCAGCTCTGAAGTTCAGGAGTCATGGAGACTCTTGCCATGGCCACCCACTTATAGGAGTTCCCAAAGGAAATGGGCATCAAAGATATAGATAGATAGATTGCTGCTTTGAAAATTCATAGACAATACATATATATTCATTTTCACATTCTTGGGTAATACAGAATATTTCTTTTAACTTAAATTCTTGATAAATCTTTGTTACATATGTGTAGGTCTATAGATAAATTTTTAGTGGATTTTCAAAGATTTGGACACGTTGTATCCAGTGAGAGCCAATATATGTGTTTTGGGGGATACATATGGAGACATTCATGCGTGAAAACATTGACACATTAGGTTCCATCATCTGTGAAGCAGTATCCCCTAGAATTTTCAGTGGATTGTGCTGAATATATATTTGTTGTGTAGATGATAGCATATAACTACCTGTAGCATTATGAAGATGATATGGTATACTGCTTTGCACCTAAAGTTATCTGCCTGACCAGTTCTCCTAAACTTTACATGTTTATTCTTTTTGAGTTGAGCTGAAAAGAATGTTGCTCATCTTAGATAAGATTATAAAAAACTTTGTAGAAATATTCCTAAGTGGTTGACATGAATGTTGCTCATCCTGAATAAGATGTAGCAATTGTAGATTTTTTTCGGAATATGCCTAACTGCAACAAGTGCACATAATGATATATGATATCAGTGCAAAATTCAGTGTCGACTTTGTTGTTGCCATCTTGAAAACAACTAAATACGATTTTCACTCTTATAGTTTCTGGAATGTAAACAGGGTTTGGTACTTAGTAATGATGAAAGAAGGAAGGCACAAAGAAAAGTGATGTTTTTCTGCACGATAATTTGTGATAACTTTGTATCTTATTGCTGCATTACAATATATTCAGGGCCTCATTTTTTCAATGAAATGTTTTAAGGCAGTTAAGATTATTGGCTCTTTCAGTACCCAAAAGGATTTATATCTCAGTTTTCTTTGATTGCTATATTACTGAACCCAATATATCATGTTTTCTTATTCTGTCCTACAGCACCATACACACCAGTGGGCAGCATAGATGTACTCTTCCCTGGCACCTGGTATTTAACCCATGTGGATGAAAAGTATCGCAGGCAATATGAACGGCGTCCTCTTATCTCTGTGCATGCTACACCTCCTATAGCCAGTACATCAACAAATTATGCACTAAAGGACTCTTCTTCTGTGTCTGCAGATTTGATTTCCCATCAGACTTAGTAGTACTCTTGGTGTCGGTGTCTCACCATTAAATCATTCCTATACAAAATACTCTACATATGATATTTCAGTGATAGTTTTGGCTTCTGTAAATGCACTAGAGATATTAAGGAATGCTGTCAATATTACTGACATATTTGTACAGATTTATGTTCTGTAGGCATTTTCTGTAAGTACAGCGACACTGAGCTTTTATTTGGCTGCTTGTCACTTTTATGTATAGTGATATTACAGTGTACACTGTTTATATTAAGTTATTGTATGATTCCCTGCATTTAGTATTCATTTATTCAGATTCCATTTTGATTTATGCTCTCCAAAGTTTTCAGATATTTCTGTTTAAACAGAATGTTGGATTGACAGAGGAAATCCAGTGTTAGTGCACATAGTGTCAGGGCAACACTTACATAATCCCAGACATTTGTTTTGCTTAGCTTCTGCAAACTTTCATGATCAGTTCATAATATTTTTTATAAATCCTGATATTTCACAAAAGTATGTTGATTCACAGATAGTAACCACAGGGATTAGTAAGTAGAAAAATATGTATTTCTGCATCATACAGTACATTTGATTACAGTGAAATAATGAACAAACATATTTGGTTCTTGAGAAATATTTTTTCAAGCTTTAACCAAGCTTTATCCAAAAATGTTTATGCTGTACTTTGAGAAAAAATCAATATTCTGTACTGCAAAAAAAGCAGAACAAGAAAACTATATTTCTGTCATACATTGTATAGAAAATGAAACTAGATGTAGCATTTTGCTGTACCAATTGTGTTATAGATACTTAGGAAATATATTACGAAATCTCAGCCAGAAATAATTGGTGAATGCTGTTGAAAGTTTATCTGATGTTTTGTAGATATTGCATTGTATGATAATATCATAGATATAAAAGATACTCTGATATAGACTGTGTAATGGTATTTCATTTCAATGATAATTTTGATCTAATCAAAGGTGTGTGGGCACCTGAGGTTGCATATTGTCTTTTTAGTAATTCTTTGAGTATTGAATAGTACGCTGGTATCAGTTGGGTCTCATCTTGGTCCTTCAGTTTGCTTCGGATATTCTCAGAGCCTGTAAATTTTGAGAATACAGGAAACCTCAGGTTGCACAAGAATACATTTTTTTTTTCTATAAAGGCCCAGTTCACGTACAGATGTCTTATTGAAGTCAAACTTTAAGAGAGAGAGAGAGAGAGAGAGAGAGAGAGAGAGAGAGAGAGAGAGAGAGAGAGAGAGAGAGTATCTTCTTACTTACCTACAAGTACCAATAATGATTGTGTGCCCTCACCATTAGCTAGACCATGCAATACTTGACAAGCTTCTGGAACACGATTAAGGGTTGGCCATTTTGATAACTGTTTCTTTTCCTACAGCTCAAAGCTTTGGACTCTGCCCTCTGATGTCTTTTCCTATGAGTTATCTGACAGGACCATTTGGTATAACTAGATGGAATAAAGAAAGTAAAGAGGGAGTGTGTGAGAGATTTGTTATGGCTGGGAGTGCAAAGGGAATGAATTGTGGTAGAGTGGGTAGGAAATAATACTTTGATGTGTTTTGGGCTTGGTGTAAAGAATGCAAGAGGGGCAGTTTAGAAGGAGTGTGTATAATAGTATGATTAAAGGGGCTGATGTGAGAGAAAGACCAACTGTGATATGGGGAAATAGGTGGAAGAGTACTGGAGGGAGAGAAGTAGGGGAAGAATGCATGGAATGATGTATGTGCTATGGCCACCTCCTTGTCGGGAGTTCCTGTAGAGAATTGGCATCTGAGATATAAATGAATAGGTAGATGACATAGAACATTTCAAAAGACAGGGTTTTCACTTTCAATGAAGGCCTGTCCATGATGTGGCCTTTTGTACTAGAGCTTCCAGTGTGAATAAGAATATTTGTTTTATCCTTGTTTAGATGCTTTTAGGGTTTGAAAAAGAGTATAAAGACAGGAGGTGAAAAACATTTCAGGATAGGTGTATGATGTGTACTAGAAAGATTATTGAATCTAGCCCAGTAACTTAGGCTTAATGACACAGATAGGAAGACATTCAGTCCTGATAGAGGGAATGTAAGATTATTGTTCCATCATTTTATTCAAAGGGAAGGTATAAATTCTCGGAAGCATCTTATTTTAATGGCTGACATGGAATGGGCAAAATATTCCCTGATCAAGGCCACCTTGGGTGAAGAGATAAGAGAATTAGAATGATGAATTGATTAGGGCTTTGCATGCATTTATTGACCTGACTTTTAAAGGTAGAAAGGTTATAAGGAGAGGGAGAGACAAAAGAAGGAAGAGATATTCACATAAGGAGAGGGAGAGACAAAAGAAGGAAGAGATATTCACATCATTTCTGCTTGAGGAAAGGAGTTATCATAATTGTTAATCCTTGACATGGAATGGGCAAAATATTCCCTGATCAAGGCCACCTTGGGTGAAGAGATAAGAGAATTAGAATGATGAATTGATTAGGGCTTTGCATGCATTTATTGACCTGACTTTTAAAGGTAGAAAGGTTATAAGGAGAGGGAGAGACAAAAGAAGGAAGAGATATTCACATAAGGAGAGGGAGAGACAAAAGAAGGAAGAGATATTCACATCATTTCTGCTTGAGGAAAGGAGTTATCATAATTGTTAATCCTTGTGTGGCCAGTCTCAACACAAAAACTATGGGAAGTAGCAACCAGACACATGTCACTGGTACAAGCTCTGATGGCAGGGATGTATGCAGACAGCTCATTAGAGCAGTCAGAAAGCTTTTGCTCAAAGTGTCTTCATTACAGATTACTATAGTCATAAATGATGTTATACAGTTGATACATTGCATGAAGGCATAGGTAAAGCCTGTTGTGCTAACCATATTTGTAAAAAGTAAGACATTTTTCTACTTACTAGATACAAGTTTAAGTTTTATCATTGTATTCATTTGAGATTAATTCTTGGAAGTTCATGGAAAAGATAATTGGAAGTAAGGACGTATTATTTCTTACACAACACAAAATTCACAATAACTGAATCTTTCCTGAAAAAAGTGGTAGCCAAACCGTACTCCACAGCAAAGTGATTTTGCTCTGCTTTGTGACAGATATTATCAGGGAACATGTGAAAGAGGGAAAAGGTGATTTAGGAAAAGATAGGTAGTATGCAGTTCTTGCAGTAACCACAGAATTTATTAACTGGTGTGGTAAAAGGACGCATGAAAAGTTTCATGCTAACTTTTATTGGTTACAAAGCATTCTGTGCTCATTTGCCTCAGGTTTGTTTATTACATAGAGTATATACCAGTTTAGAAATGAGCTGTAAATCAAGCAAGATAAACAAACAAAAAACATGCTAAGCACTCAACTATCTATGAACAAAAGACTAGTTATAAGCTTGCTGCATTTTCATTGTTATGAGGTTTGTCTGTAGTTTCTGTAACTTCACCTATGTGTATTGAGTGTATCAGTTGTGTACATCCTCTCAGCTCACTCCCTTATATCCTCAAGTGTGCAGAGGTGAACATTGCCTTCAATGCTGTATCATTGCCTCTTGATCATTTTTATTCCTGACTTAGTTGTTGTTAATGCACATAGTTATCATTCATTCTCTTGGCATCTTCATGAGAAATACCTCTAATCTTAGAAGTCTACTGACTTTGTTTTATCATCTCTTATATGGTTTACCTTTTACTTTCAACCATAGTATTGTAGATAATTCACTATCATGTCATCTGCTATACATGGCTATACCATATTAACAAGCTTTTTTTACTAGCAATTTTGTTCCACTACCTTCTTATAGCTTCATTCTTAATCAGTTCTTCAGATTTATACTTTAGCGTGTAGGATATTGTGACTGTCATTCTCTTATTTGCCTTTTACATAGGGAAAGTAAGGTCATACATCTTTTGGACAGAATTCTTATATACTCAACAACAGTGGTGACATTAGACAGTCCTAATGCTTTCCCATATTGATTTTTAAAAAGGCATTCATGGCATTCATCATTCTTCATGTACACCACAGAGAAATAGAACTGTCAAGAGTTCTTTTCTGTTATCTTTTTTGTACTTGATTACTGTTTCTCACATTAGTGAGGTTGCACCAGGAACAGACGAAGAAAGGCTGCATCCTCTTACATCCATTCTCTAACTGTCATGTGTAATGCACCAAAACCACAGCTTTCTATCCACAACCAGGCCCCACAGACCTTTCATTGTTCACCCCGGATGCTTCACCTGCCCTAGTTCAATCCATTGACTGCTATATACCACATCATTCTAGCTCATTCTATCCTGTGCATTCCTTACATCTCATTTCCAGCACATCTCATTCCAGCACATCCACCCTCCTGCGCACAACTCTATCCATAGCCCACGCCTCGCAACCATACAACATTGTTGGAACCACTATTCCTTCAAACATACCCATTTTTGCTTTCTGTGTGTGTGTGTGTGTGTGTGTGTGGTTTCAGAAATGGTAGAGGATGTGTGGATCAGGTGTTTGCTTTGAAGAATGTATGTGAGAAATACTTAGAAAAGCAAATGGATTTGTATGTAGCATTTATGGATCTAGAGAAGGCATATGATAGAGTTGATAGAGATGCTCTGTGGAAGGTATTAAGGATATATGGTGTGGGAGGCAAGTTGTTAGAAGCAGTGAAAAGTTTTTATCGAGGATGTAAGGCATGTGTACGTGTATGAAGAGAGGAAAGTGATTGGTTCTCAGTGAATGTAGGTTTGCGGCAGGGGTGTGTGATGTCTCCATGGTTGTTTAATTTGCTTATGGATGGCGGTTGTTAGGGAGGTAAATGCAAGAGTTTTGGAAAGAGGGGCAAGTATGTAGTCTGTTGTGGATGAGAGAGCTTGGGAAGTGAGTCAGTTGTGGCTGACTCATGTGAGAAACTGCAGAAGCTGGTGACTGAGTTTGGTAAAGTGTGTGAAAGAAGAAAGTTGAGAGTAAATGTGAATAAGAGGAAGGTTATTAGGTACAGTAGGGTTTAGGGTCAAGTCAGTTGGGAGGTAAGTTTGAATGGAGAAAAACTGGAGGAAGTAAAGTGTTTTAGATATCTGGGAGTGGATCTGGCAGCGGATGGAACCATGGAAGTGAATCATAGGGTAGGGGAGGGAGTGAAAATTCTGGGAGCCTTGAAGAATGTGTGGAAGTCGAGAACATTGTCTTGGAAAGCAAAAATGGGTATGTTTGAAGGAATAGTGGTCCAACAATCCAACAATGTTGTATGGTTGCGAGGCGTGGGCTATAGATAGAGTTGTGCGCAGGAGGGTGGATGTGCTGGAAATGAGATGTTTGAGGACAATATGTGGTGTGAGGTGGTTTGATCGACTAAGTAATGTAAGGGTAAGAGAGATGTATGGAAATAAAAAGAGTGTGGTTGAGAGAGCAGGAGAGGGTGTTCTGAAATGGTTTGGTCACATGGAGAGAATGAGTGAGGAAACATTGACTGAGAGGATATATGTGTCAGAGGTGGAGGGAACGAGGAGAAGTGGGAGACCAAATTGGAGGTGGAAAGATGGAGTGAAAAAGATTTTGAGTGATCGGGGCCTGAACATGCAGGAGGGTGAAAGGCGTGCAAGGAGTAGAGTGAATTGGGACGATATGGTATACTGGGGTCGACGTGATGTCAATGGATTGAACCAGGGCATGTGAAGCGTCTGGGGTAAACCATGGAAAGTTGTGTGGGGCCTGGATGTGGAAAGGGAGCAGTGGTTTTGGTGCATTATTACATGACAGCTAGAGACTGAGTGTGAACGAATGGGGCCTTTGTTGTCTTTTCCTAGTGCTACCTCACACACATGAGGGGGGAGGGAGATGTTATTCCATGGGTGGTGGGGTGGTGATGGGAATAAATAAAGGCAGACAGTATGAATTATGTACATGTGTATATATGTATATGTCTGCGTGTGTATATATATGTGTACATTGAGATGTATAGGTATGTATATTTGCGTGTGTGGATGTGTATGTACATACATGTGTATGTGGGTGGGTTGGGCCATTCTTTCGTCTGTTTCCTTGCGCTACCTCCCTAACGTGGGAGACAGCGACAAAGCAAAATAAAATAAATAAATAACATTACATACATGCACATGTACATATTCATACTTGCTTGCCTTCATTTATTCCTGTTGCTACCCTGCCCCACAAGAAAACAGCCATGCTGTCCCCTACGTCAGCGAGGCAGCATCAGGAATACAGACAAAAAAGGCCACATTTGTTCACACTCAGTCTCTAGCTGACATGTGTAATGCACCGCAACCACAAACCATAAACAGTTACCAAGAATTCATGTACTTTTATAGATGGATAGAAATTCCTAATTGTTGAGGTGTTATATTTTTGGCAAAATATGTTACTGCTGAGCAGTAAAGTTATAGCAATATGGAAGGTATGAAGAGGATAAATGGTAGGGGTGAGTGAACATTGCCTTCCATAGGAGTAAGCAAATGAGGAATCAGAGGGCCCACATCTGTTAGTGTTGATGAAATTCAAGTTGAGTATTTGCAAGGTATTGAGGATTGGACACAGAAAGAAGGCTTCATATGAATATAATGTAACTGGAAATAAACTGAAGGAATATGTGTGCATGAGAGGGACTTGGGAGATGACACTGTACCTTACCAATCACCAGTGCTCCACCATTGGAGAATTACTTAGAAGGCAAACTGTGTTAGCAAATATTAGAATAGCATTTAAGTACATGGAAGAGGAAATAGCAAACCATTTACAGTGTATATTAGGCTAAAATTGTAATATGTTCTTCAAGTTTGATCACTGCACTTAAAGAAGCAAAAAGAACTTTTATAAAGAAGGTTCAGCAGAGGGCAATAAAGATGGTACTAAAATTAAGAGGGATAACTTACAGTGAGAGCCTATGAGCCATAGTGTGACCTTCATTTTCTAAACTAGTTTATGCTGACAGCAAGCAGTTCTTTGAAGATGCAAGGATTTATCAACCAGAGGCCAAGACATGACATTGAGCAAGAAACTTGTCAGTAAAGATGAAAAACAAGGTACTTTTATTGTATCAAAGTAATGGATGAATGAAACTGCGAATGCTTACAGCTTACAAAAGCTCAGAAAGTTTTATGATTGCTGAGGAAGTTCAAGAGATGGTGTCCCATGTTTGTGTGGTATGGCTCCTCTTAATTTACAAATACAGATGAATAATGATTCATTCATTCACAATTTCCCCACGACCTCTTTCTGGGAAGGTCCTAGTGTTACCATTGCACCAATTTATAAGGCTCCTGCAGTTTCAAGGCTGCTTTTCACTCAGCTGCAGGAAAAGGATGGAGTCCTTTAAAACAACTGATGATGATTCTGCCATCCCAAATGTAACTTTTTGCTCATGGTGTAACCTTGTGCAGGCACAGTTTGGTTACCCCACAGTTAATCATTAAAGACACTTTACACAGATAGTGTTTCACAAATCGGATTATCTATTGATTCATATGTGTATTGAGTCACAATGGTGTAGTAGTTCAGTGCTGCCACAACAGCTATTCAGAATTTACCAATTTTTTTGAATGGAAGTGTAAGGTGTGACTGTTGGTTTACAACTCAATCAAGTATGTAGAGGTAATAGACAGGAATCTATGATTTGAAAGTGACTCCACTTTTGACTTTCATAATTAGATGGATATGTGTATAGTACTGGTATTGTATATTGTTCAGTTTATGCATTTTTACTTGTTATTTGTTTTATTCATTACACATGACAGCTACAATGTGGCCTTTTTTGCCATTTCTTTGTGCTACCTCGCTGAAGGGGGGGATGCTGTTTCCTGTGTGGCAGGGCAGCTACAGGAATGGATGACGGCAAGCAAGTATGAATATGTACATGTGTATATATATGTATATGTCTGTGTAAGGATGTAAGGCATGTGTACGTGTAGGAAGAGAGGAAAGTGATTGGTTCTCAGTGAATGTAGGTTTGAGGCAGGGGTGTGTGATGTCTCCATGGTTGTTTAATTTGTTTATGGATGGGGTTGTTAGGGAGGTGAATGCAAGAGTTTTGGAAAGAAGGGCAAGTATGAAGTCTGTTGGGGATGAGAGAGCTTGGGAAGTGAGTCAGTTGTTGTTCGCTGATGATACAGCGCTGGTGGCTGATTCATGTGAGAAACTGCAGAAGCTGGTGACTGAGTTTGGTAAAGTGTGTGAAAGAAGAAAGTTAAGAGTAAATGTGAATAAGAGCAAGGTAATTAGGTACAGTAGGGTTGAGGGTCAAGTCAATTGGGAGGTGAGTTTGAATGGAGAAAAACTGGAGGAAGGAAAGTGTTTTAGATATCTGGGAGTGGATCTGACAGCGGATGGAACCATGGAAGCGGAAGTGGATCATAGGGTGGGGGAGGGGGCGAAAATCCTGGGAGCCTTGAAGAATGTGTGGAAGTCGAGAACATTATCTCGAAAAGCAAAAATGGGTATGTTTGAAGGAATAGTGGTTCCAACAATGTTGTATGGTTGCGATGTGTGGGCTATGGATAGAGTTGTGCGCAGGAGGATGGATGTGCTGGAAATGAGATGTTTGAGGACAATGTGTGGTGTGAGGTGGTTTGATCGAGTAAGTAACGTAAGGGTAAGAGTGATGTGTGGAAATAAAAAGAGCGTGGTTGAGAGAGCAGAAGAGGGTGTTTTGAAATGGTTTGGGCACATGGAGAGAATGAGTGAGGAAAGATTGACCAAGAGGATATATGTGTCAGAGGTGGAGGGAACGAGGAGAAGTGGGAGACCAAATTGGAGGTGGAAAGATGGAGTGAAAAAGATTTTGTGTGATCGGGGCCTGAACATGCAGGAGGGTGAAAGGAGGGCAAGGAATAGAGTGAATTGGATCGATGTGGTATACCGGGGTTGACGTGCTGTCAGTGGATTGAATCAGGGCATGTGAAGCGTCTGGGGTAAACCATGGAAAGCTGTGTAGGTATGTATATTTGTGTGTGTGGACGTATGTATATACATGTGTATGGGGGTGGGTTGGGCCATTTCTTTCGTCTGTTTCCTTGCGCTACCTCGCAAACACGGGAGACAGCGACAACGCAAAAAAAAAAAAAAAAAGAAAAAAAATGCCTGTGTATGTATATGTTGATATGTATATGTGCATGTATGGGCGTTTATGTATATATATGTGTATATGAGTGGATGGGTCATTCTTCGTCTGTTTCCTGGCGCTATCTCGCTGATGTGGAAAACAGCGATTAAATATATACATGTGTATGTGGGTGGGTTGGGCCATTCCTCAGCTGTATCCTTGCGCTACCTTCCTAACGTGGGTGACAGCAGTTAAGGATAATAAGAATAAAATAATAGATAAAAATCATATATATATATATATATATTTTATTTATTTTATTTTATTATACTTTGTCGCTGTCTCCTGTGTTAGTGAGGTAGCACAAGGAAACTGACAAAAGAATGGCCCAACCCACCCACATACACATGCATATACATGCACGTCCACACACGCAAATATATAGGATGTGTGGATCAGGTGTTTGCTTTGAAGAATGTATGTGAGAAATACTTAGAAAAGCAAATGGATTTGTATGTAGCATTTATGGATCTGGAGAAGGCATATGATAGAGTTGATAGAGATGCTTTGTGGAAGGCATTAAGAATATATGGTGTGGGAGGCAAGTTGTTAGAAGCAGTGAAAAGTTTTTATCAAGGATGTAAGGCATGTGTATGAGTAGGAAGAGAGGAAAGTGATTGGTTCCCAGTGAATGTTAGTTTGCGGCAGGGTTGTGTGATGTCTCCATGGTTGTTTAATTTGTTTATGGATGGGGTTGTTAGGGAGGTGACTGCAAGAGTTTTGGAGAAAGGGGCAAGTATACAGTCTGTTGTGGATGAGAGGACTTGGGAAGTTAGTTAGTTGTTGTTTGCTGATGATAAAGCGCTGATGGCTGATTCGGGTGAGAAACTGCAGAAGTTGGTAACTGAGTTTGGTAAAGTGTGTGAAAGAAGAAAGCTGAGAGTAAATGTGAATAAGAGCAAGGCTATTCGGTTCAGCAAGATTGAGGGACAAATCAGTTGGGAGGTAAGTTTGAATGGAGAAAAACTGGAGGAAGTGAAGTATTTTAGATATCTGGGAGTGGATTTAGCAGCGGATGGAACCATGGAAGCGGAAGTGAGTCACAGGATGGGGAAGGTGGCAAAGGTTCTGGGAGCGCTTAAGACTGTGAGGAAGGTGAGAACGTTATCTCAGAGAGCAAAAATGGGTATGTTTGAAGGAATAGTGGTTCCAACAATGTCATACGGTTACGAGGCATGGGCTCTAGATAGGGTTGTGCGGAGGAGGATAGATGAGTTGGAAATGAGATGTTTGAGGACAATATGTGGTGTGAGGTAGTTTGATCGTGTAAGTAATGAAAGGGTAAGAGAGATGTGTGGTAATAAAAAGAGCGTGGTTGAGAGAGCAGAAGACAGTTTATTGAAATGGTTTGGTCACATGGAGAGAATGAGTGACAAAAGATTGACAAAGAGGATATATGTGTCGGAGGTGGAGGGAACGAGGAGAAGCGGGAGACCAAATTGGAGGTGGAAGGATGGAGTGAAAAAGATTTTGAGCAATTGGGGCCTGAACATATAGGAGGGTGAAAGGCGTGCAAAGAATAGAGTGAATTGGAACGATATGGTATAACGGGGTCGATGTGCTGTCAGTGGATTGAATCAGGGCATGTGAAGTATCTGGGGTAAACCATGGAAAGTTTTGTGGGGCCTGGATGTGGAAAGGGAGCTTTGGTTTCGGTGCATTACACATGACAGCTAGAGACTGTGTGAACGAATGTGGCCTTTGTTGTCTTTTCTTATATATTTATACATTTTCTTTATTTTATTATACATAATTGCTGTTTCCCGCACAGCAAGGTAGCGCCAGGAAACATGAAGAATGGCCCATCCACTCTTATACACATATATATACATAAATGCTCACATATGCACATATACATACATATACATATCAAGATATACAAACATATACACGTGCAGACATTGCATACATACACATGTACATATTCATACTTGCTAGCCTTCATTCATTCCTGTCGCTACCCTGCCCCACAGGAATATATTTATAAAATGAAAATGAAATAATAACATCAGAGTAAATCTTCATTTTACTGGATATGAGTTAACATGAAATGTTTATTTCATGAGATTAGGTCTGAAGAATACCATTCTGAATTTTGTGTATTTTAGATCTTTAGCTGTTATAATGAATGTTTATCATTGGTGGTGTGTGGAGAAAATTTTGTCACATTTGTACATTGCAGTAGGCACAGTAACTGCAGAAAGATTGTGGAAAATTCTTGAAATGATGATGTTTATGTTTTTATGGGATTGTTTTATGATCTTTTGATATTTAAGTGACAAGTCAGACCTTTGGCAAAGTTAGCAAAGAGATAATAGGGATGCTTGGAGTTCTATTTTATTACTACACATAGCTGTCCCATCTTCTAACATTTCATATTGGTTTCCTTCATATGAAAGAGTGAAGTAAAAAGTGAGTGAAGCAAGCAAAGTCAGAGCCATGGGTGCTATTGTGGCACTAAGGATGCTGAAGCTGGAGGCAGGCTTATCCTACAGGTTCTTCATTTGGCTAATAGAACATGTGTTAAAATTAGATTAGATGTCAAATGAATTAATCAGGATGATTGGTTATATCATAAGTTCTTGCCTCCTAACTCATGCCAGTTTTAGCACAATTTTTTCTTCTATTTCATATGTTTTCCAATAATTACTAATTCAGTTTTCACTGTTAAGGAGCACTTTAAGGTTATTTAATTTCACTTTAAGGTTAATCAATTTAACCAGTTTTTTATAGCCAGACAGGTAATAACTTACCTACTCAATTGAGTAAAAGTTTTAAAGTAACACTGTTACTGATAGTTGTGATTGATAATTATAGTTTTGATAACGATAATGAAAGTTGTAGGTATGATGTTTTCAATATTCTTATCTTCCTGTATCAGAAATACCTGGAAAGGACCCAGTGGTTTGTTGCTGTTTGAATTTCTTTAAACTCCTTTGTATCATTATCATCATCATTGTTATCTTTATTGTGACTGTATTATCAGAAATATATATTTTTGTGTAAGTACAGAGTAGTTCAATTCCTTTTCTGAAGCTGATATGATGGTCCAGTCAAGAAGTAATATAGCTTATGTCAGCATTAGTTATTATCTTGATTAAATAAAATTGAGTGCTTGGGCTTGAACGTGCTGGAGAGCAAAAGGTTTGCATGGGATAAGGTGAATTGGAATGATGTGGTATACATGGGCCAACATTTGATGTGGTCACAGGAAACCACAGAAAGGACTCAGGGGTCTGGTTGTGGATATAGGGCTGAAATTTTGGTGAATTGCACATGACAGCCAGTTTGGATGCGAGTAAATGAGACATTTATTTATCTATTCTTGGTGCTACTTCGCTGGTGTGGGAAATGTCAAATAAGTATGAAGAACTATGAAGTTCATAAAATGATTTATGGTTATGAGAGAATTTTTCAAAGTTCTTAAGGATAACTTGTTGAAGGAATGAAAGATAACATAGAATAGTTAATTTCAGGCTTGTTTATTGTAAGTTTGTGAGAAGATTCTGGTACTAAATGATAAATTTTTTTTTTTTTCTTTTTTTTTTTATACTTTGTCGCTGTCTCCCGCGTTTGCGAGGTAGCGCAAGGAAACAGACGAAAGAAATGGCCCAACCCCCCCCCCATACACATGTATATAAATACATCCACACACGCAAATATACATACCTACACAGCTTTCCATGGTTTACCCCAGACGCTTCACATGCCTTGATTCAATCCACTGACAGCACGTCAACCCCAGTATACCACATCGCTCCAATTCACTCTATTCCTTGCCCTCCTTTCACCCTCCTGCATGTTCAGGCCCCGATCACACAAAATCTTTTTCACTCCATCTTTCCACCTCCAATTTGGTCTCCCTCTTCTCCTCGTTCCCTCCACCTCCGACACATATATCCTCTTGGTCAATCTTTCCTCACTCATTCTCTCCATGTGCCCAAACCACTTCAAAACACCCTCTTCTGCTCTCTCAACCACGCTCTTTTTATTTCCACAAAATGGCACACAGTAATGGAGAATTATGTCTGTCTGTCTATCTGTATATCATGCCCATTCCCTCTAGGGACTCCCTTTAAAGGGTTGGCCATGGCAAGAGTCCCCACTTGTCTTTGTCCTTACATGTCTCCCTCGCATTCACCATTCAACACATTCTTTCTCCATTTCTATCCCCAAGTGCTCGTCCACTCCATTTCTCCATATCACAGATGCTCTTCCTCTCACTCGCCTTGTAAACTCCCCATCTTGCTTTCTTTACATGTGCCCATATCACCTCAAAATATTATGTTTCACCCAATCTGCTACTACACAATTAATTCCCTTTGCAACTCTGCTATACCAAATCTCTCACAAACCCCCTCATGTCTTCCTTCATTCCATCTAATCATTCTACATACCCCTCTCAAATAGCCCATTTACAGCTTGGATTCTTGACATCTGTGACTCATTCCATATCTACATTTGGCTGTATGGCTCTGGGTCAGGAGGATTATGCTGTCTCTTAATCCTTTCTTCAGTAGAAAACTTACACTTTTACATTTGATATCTTTTTGAGGGTCCCAGTTACTCTTTTACTAACATGGGAAATGGCGAATAGTGTGAAGCTCTTAAATCCATAAATTCTATCACCCCTTCCAGACTTTGTTTCCCCATACCTATAATGCAGTGTAGTACACTTTCTCCTCTCTCTCTCTCTCTCTCTCTCTCTCTCTCTCTCTCTCTCTCTCTCTCTCTCTCTATGGTTATATGGTTGTGAGGCATGAGCGATAGATAGGGTTGTGCGGAGGAGGGTGGATGTGTTGGAAATGAGATGTTTGAGGACAATATGTGGTGTAAGGTGGTTTGATCAAGTAAGTAATGAAAGGGTGAGAGAGATGTGTGGTAATAAAAAGAGTGTGGTTGAGACAGCAGAAGACAGTGTATTGAAATGGTTTGGTCACATGGAGAGAATGAGTGAGGAAAGATTGACAAAGAGGATATATGTGTCAGAGGTGGAGGGAACGAGAAGTGGGAGATCAAACTGGAGGTGGAAGGATGGAGTTCAAAAGATTTTGAGCAATTGGGGCCCTAACTTACAGGAGGGTGAAAGGTGTGCAAGGAATAGAGTGAATTGGAACGACGTGGTATACCGGGGTCGACGTGCTATCAAAGGATTGAACCAGGGCATGTGAAGCATCTGGGGTAAACCCTGGAAGTTATGTGGGGCCTGGATGCAAAGGGAGCTGTGGTTTTGGTGCATTACACATGACAACTAGGCTGAGTGTAGACGAATGTGGCCTTTTTTTGTCCTTTCCTAGCGCTACCCATGCGCATGCGGGGGAGTGGGGTGTCATTTCATGTGTGGTGGGGTGGCGGCGGAATGGATGAAGGCAGCATGTATGAATATGTGCATGTGTATATATGTATATTTCTGTGTATGTATATATATGTATGTATACATTGAAATGTATAGGTATGAATATGTGCGTGTGTGAGCGTTTATGTAAATACATGTGTATATGGGTGAGTTGAGCCATTCTTTCGTCTTTTTCCTTGCGCGACCTCGCTAACGCGGGAGACAGCGACAAAGTATAATGAAAATAATATATATAGTGATGGGTTATAGTGATGGGTGATTTGAATGCAAAGGTGAGTAATGTGGCAGTTGAGGGAATAATTGATATACATGGGGTGTTCAGTGTTGTAAATGGAAATGGTGAAGAGCTTGTAGATTTATGTGCTGAAAAAGGACTGGTGATTGGGAATACCTGGTTTAAAAAGCGAGATATACATAAGTATACGTATGTAAGTAGGAGAGATGGCCAGAGAGCGTTATTGGATTACGTGTTAATTGACAGGCGCGCGAAAGAGAGACTTTTGGATGTTAATGTGCTGAGAGGTGCAACTGGAGGGATGTCTGATCATTATCTTGTGGAGGCTAAGGTGAAGATTTGTATGGGTTTTCAGAAAAGAAGAGTGAATGTTGGGGTGAAGAGGGTGGTGAGAGTAAGTGAGCTTGGGAAGGAGACTTGTGTGAGGAAGTACCAGGAGAGACTGAGTACAGAACGGAAAAAGGTGAGAACAATGGAAGTAAGGGGAGTGGGGGAGGAATGGGATGTATTTAGGGAATCAGTGATGGATTGCGCAAAAGATGCTTGTGGCATGAGAAGAGTGGGAGGTGGGTTGATTAGAAAGGGTAGTGAGTGGTGGGATGAAGAAGTAAGATTATTAGTGAAAGAGAAGAGAGAGGCATTTGGACGATTTTTGCAGGGAAAAAATGCAATTGAGTGGGAGATGTATAAAAGAAAGAGACAGAAGGTCAAGAGAAAGGTGCAAGAGGTGAAAAAGAGGAGAGTTGGGGTGAGAGAGTATCATTACATTTTAGGGAGAATAAAAAGATGTTCTGGAAGGAGGTAAATAAAGTGTGTAAGACAAGGGAGCAAATGGGAACTTCAGTGAAGGGCGCAAATGGGGAGGTGATAACAAGTAGTGGTGATGTGAGAAGGAGATGGAGTAAGTATTTTGAAGGTTTGTTGAATGTGTTTGATGATAGAGTGGCAGATATAGGGTGTTTTGGTCGAGGTGGTGTGCAAAGTGAGAGGGTTAGGGAAAATGATTTGGTAAACAGAGAAGAGGTAGTAAAAGCTTTGCGGAAGATGAAAGCCAGCAAGGCAGCTGGTTTGGATGGTATTGCAGTGGAATTTATTAAAAAAGGGGGTAAAAAAGGGGGTGACTGTATTATTGACTGGTTGGTAAGGTTATTTAATGTATGTATGACTCATGGTGAGGTGCCTGAGGATTGGTGGAATGCGTGCATAGTGCCATTGTACAAAGGCAAAGGGGATAAGAGTGAGTGCTCAAATTACAGAGGTATAAGTTTGTTGAGTATTCCTGGTAAATTATATGGGAGGGTATTGATTGAAAGGGTGAAGGCATGTACAGAGCATCAGATTGGGGAAGAGCAGTGTGGTTTCAGAAGTGGTAGAGGATGTGTGGATCAGGTGTTTGCTTTGAAGAATGTACGTGAGAAATACTTAGAAAAGCTAATGGATTTGTATGTAGCATTTATGGATCTGGAGAAGGCATATGATAGAGTTGGTGCAGATGCTCTGTGGAAGGTATTAAGAATATATGCTGTGGGAGGCAAGTTGTTAGAAGCAGTGAAAAGTTTTTATCGAGGATGTAAGGCATGTGTACGTGTAGGAAGAGAGGAAAGTGATTGGTTCTCAGTGAATGTAGGTTTGCGGCAGAGGTGTGTGATGTCTCCATGGTTGTTTAATTTGTTTATGGATGGGGTTGGTAGGGAGGTGAATGCAAGAGTTTTGGAAAGAGGGGCAAGTATGAAGTCTGTTGTGAATGAGAGAGCTTGGGAAGTGAGTCAGTTGTTGTTCGCTGATGATACAGCGCTGGTGGCTGATTCATGTGAGAAACTGCAGAAGCTGGTGACTGAGTTTGGTAAAGTGTGTGAAAGAAGAAAGTTAAGAGTAAATGTGAATAAGAGCAAGGTTATTAGGTACAGTAGGGTTGAGGGTCAAGTCAATTGGAAGGTAAGTTTGAATGGAGAAAAACTGGAGGAAGTAAAGTGTTTTAGATATCTTGGAGTGGATCTGGCAGCGGATGGAACCATGGAAGCGGAAGTGAATCATAGGGTGGGGGAGGGAGCAAAAATCCTGGGAGCTTTGAAGAATATGTGGAAGTCGAGAATATTATCTCGGAAAGCAAAAATGGGTATGTTTGAAGGAATAGTGGTTCCAACAATGTTGTATGGTTGCGAGGCGTGGGCTATGGATAGAGTTGTGCGCAGGAGGGTGGCTGTGCTGGAAATGAGATGTTTGAGGACAGTGTGTGGTGTGAGGTGGTTTGATCGAGTAAGTAATGTAAGGGTAAGAGAGATGTGTGAAAATAAAAAGAGCATGGTTGAGAGAGCAGAAGAGGGTGTTTTGAAATGGTTTGGGCACATGGAGAGAATGATTGAGGAAAGATTGACCAAGAAGATATATGTGTCGGAGGTGGAGGGAGTGAGGAGAAGTGGGAGACCAAATTGGAGGTGGAAAGATGGAGTGAAAAAGATTTTGTGTGATCGGGGCCTGAACATGCAGGAGGGTGAAAGGAGGGCAAGGAATAGAGTGAATTGGATCGATGTGGTATACCGGGGTTGACGTGCTGTCAGTGGATTGAATCAGGGCATGTGAAGCGTCTGGGGTAAACCATGGAAAGCTGTGTAGGTATGTATATTTGCGTGTGTGGACGTATGTATATACATGTGTATGGGGGTGGGTTGGGCCATTTCTTTCGTCTGTTTCCTTGTGCTACCTATATATATATATATATATATATATATATATATATATATATATATATATATATATATTTTTTTTTTTTTTTTTTTTTTTATACTTTGTCACTGTCTCCCGCGTTTGCGAGGTAGCGCAAGGAAACAGACGAAAGAAATGGCCCAACCCCCCCCCCATACACATGTACATACACACGTCCAAAGGCAAAGGGGATAAGAGTGAGTGCTCAAATTATAGAGGTATAAGTTTGTTGAGTATTCCTGGTAAATTATATGGGAGGGTATTGATTGAGAGGGTGAAGGCATGTACAGAGCATCAGATTGGGGAAGAGCAGTGTGGTTTCAGAAGTGGTAGAGGATGTGTGGATCAGGTGTTTGCTCTGAAGAATGTATGTGAGAAATACTTAGAAAAGCAAATGGATTTGTATGTAGCATTTATGGATCTGGAGAAGGCATATGATAGAGTTGATAGAGATGCTCTGTGGAAGGTATTAAGAATATATGGTGTGGGAGGCAAGTTGTTAGAAGCAGTGAAAAGTTTTTATCGAGGATGTAAGGCATGTGTACGTGTAGGAAGAGAGGAAAGTGATTGGTTCTCAGTGAATGTAGGTTTGCGGCAGGGGTGTGTGATGTCTCCATGGTTGTTTAATTTGTTTATGGATGGGGTTGTTAGGGAGGTAAATGCAAGAGTCTTGGAAAGAGGGGCAAGTATGAAGTCTGTTGGGGATGAGAGAGCTTGGGAAGTGAGTCAGTTGTTGTTCGCTGATGATACAGCGCTGGTGGCGGATTCATGTGAGAAACTGCAGAAGCTGGTGACGGAGTTTGGTAAAGTGTGTGGAAGAAGAAAGTTAAGAGTAAATGTGAATAAGAGCAAGGTTATTAGGTACAGTAGGGTTGAGGGTCAAGTCAATTGGGAGGTGAGTTTGAATGGTGAAAAACTGGAGGAAGTGAAGTGTTTTAGATATATATATATATATATATATATATATATATATATATATATATATATATATATATATATATATATATTTTTTTTTTTTTTTTTTTTTTAAACTTTCGCCATTTCCCGCATTAGCGAGGTAGCACTAAGAACAGAGGACTGGGCCTTTTTTGGAATATCCTCACCTGGCCCCCCTCTGTTCCTTCTTTTGGAAAATTTAAAAAAAAACGAGAGGGGAGGAATTCCAGCCCCCCGCTCCCTCCCCTTTTAGTCGCCTTCTACGACACGCAGGGAATACGTGGGAAGTATTCTTAAACCCCTATCCCCAGGGATATAATAATAATAATAATAATAATAATAATAATAATAATAATAATAAACAATAATAATAATATAACAAAAGACAGCACTCCCTAGTTCCTTCTTACATTCCATTTTTTAGAAACTGAAATACAGGGAGGGAAAAGTTTCCAGGCCCCTGCACCTGCTCCCATTATTTACCTTTTAAGACATCAAAGAAATATGTTGAGAATTCTTTCTCCCCTACCCTAGGGAGCTAGAGATGAAAAGGTGGGAGAAGTGTCTTAATAAAAAGAGTGTGGTTGACAGAGCTGAGGAGGGTGTGCTGAAATGGTTTGAACTTATGGATAGAATGAATAGGGATATATGTGTCAGAAGTGGAGGGAACAAGGAGAATGGGAGGACCAAATTGGAGATGGAAGGATGGTGTAAAAAACATTTTGAGTGACTGGGGCCTGAACATGCAGAAGGGTGAAAGGCATGAATGGGATAAAAGAACTGGAATTATGTGTTATACAGTGATCTACAGTAGATATGCTGTCAATGGACAACCAGGGTATGTGGAACATCTGGGATAAACCACAGGAAGGTTGGGTGGGAGGGCTGGATGTGGATAGGAAGCTGTGGTTCTGGTGCATCACACATGACAACTTGAGAATGGATGCGAGCGGATGTGGCCTTTCTTTGTTCATGGCGCTACCTTGCTAACATGGGAAATGGCAATCAAGTATAAAAAAATAAATAAATGATAGAAAGATGGGGTAAGACATGTAAGTGTGATATCTCTCATGTTATCTTCAACGTGTATGGATAATGTTATGATGATATTCAGAAAAGAGAACGAGATATGGAGCATACATACTCTTTAGCTGATGATATATGCCTTCATGGAGTGCAAGTACAAGAGAAGAGAAGCTTAACTTTTGGAAGAGAGAATGAAAGTGGATGTGGCAAAAAAAGAGATTATTAAGCAAATGCAGAAAGGAAGACGATGATTTGAATGTTAAAATAAAGGCCAAGTCAAAATGAAGTAACAAAATTAGAATACCTGAGGGAGTACTCCTTTTGAAAAGAGAAAGAGATACAAGAAAGATAGTGAAACATGGTAAAAAATATAGGTGCATTATATCCCATATCAAGATGCCTCTAAACAATGAAAACCTATTTCATTAACATACTTAACTGGTGTTGGAAATGGATGATGGTGAACAAGATGAATGTGTACATGTGTATATATGTGTATGTGAGCAGATGTGCCTTTCTTTATCTGTTTCTTGGTGTTACCTCATGAATATGGAAAACGTCATTCAGGTATACAAAAGAAAAACAACAAGAAATGAATATTAACATTTTGATAATATATATATATATATATATATATATATATATATATATATATATATATATATATATATATATATATATATATATATATATATTATCCCTGGGGATAGGGGAGAAAGAATACTTCCCACGTATTCCCTGCGTGTTGTAGAAGGCGACTAAAGGGGAAGGGAGCGGGGGGGGGCTGGAAATCCTCCCCTTTCATTTTTTTTTTAATTTTCCAAAAGAGGGAACAAGAAGGGGCCAGGTGAGGTTATTCCCTCAAAGGCCCAATCCTCTGTTCTTAACGCTACCTCGCTAATGCGGGAAATGGCGAATATGAAAAAAAAAAATAATATATATATATATATATATATATATATATATATATATATATATATATATATATATAACTCGTGTCTTCACTAATTAAATCTTACGTACACCCTTAACACCACTGGTTCATAAGATGTCAAAGGCTGTGATTTAGGAAAGAGGCATTTAACTTTAAACTTATGAGCTACGTCAAAAGCTGTCGCTGTGTTTTGGTAAAGAACACGAGAGAGTTTTTCTCTTATGCTCCTATGGAATGAGACATTATTAGCAGTGAAGATGAGGGTATAGCTAGGGTGTATTGATGACAGCCATATCAGTGATCAGGCTTCAATGAACAGGACAGTGAACACAATGCAATCTAGGTTCAAGGCCAACATTGAAACTAAGTTACTAAAAATATAGGGAGTTTAGTGAACACAAATAAACCAAGTTAGGTTGAAGTCTTCAGCTTAGTTAAATAAAAAGTATATTGTGAGGATAATGGGATAGTGAAGAAGCGTATAGTACAAAATGATCCAAGGTGGTTCAGGGCTGGCCAAAAGCTGGCCTTGAACTTACCCTGGTAGATGTAAACGAATCGTGATTATAAGATATAATGAAGATGATGTGATGAAGTTTATAGTGCAGTATAGAGAAGACCGCAATGAAAATGAGTTCGCAGTGAACATAAGGTTGTGATGATGGTGTAGAGAAGATGGTGTGAAGATAATATGGGAGATGAAAGTTGGTGAGGTTCAGTGTAGTAAGGATGTGGTTTAGTGAAGATAGGGTATATTCAAAATGGCCATTTTTTATCTGATTTCCAAAATTATTCAAACTATGTTCATAGCTAATGCATTCAAAACTGTAACACAATCTACTAATGCTAACATCAAATCAGAAGATTATAAATAATGTTAATTGTGCCTCTCGAGGAAATGTTGACTGTGTGTAATATACATATCCTCAACTACGTTATGTTTATGGCTGCCTCTCAAGGCAAAATTTACTTTGTGTATCGTATATTCTGAGCTCTGTCACATGAACGGTGCATGTCAAGGGAATATTGCACTTTGTTTCATTTATCCCTCATCTCAGTTATATTAATGGCGCCTAAGGTCATGATGCGCTTTGTTTATCGCATATCCTCAGCTGTCATATTAATCGTGTTCCTTAAATCGTATATCCTCAGGTCAGTCATGTTGTTGGTGCTTGTTATAGGAATATTGTACTATGTAATGAATTTCGTCAACGTTATCTGCTAAGGCTCATGAAAGTTCACAATAGCATTACGGTTTCTTGCTCAATATATCCCTCATGTCCTGTGTCTCTCACTCATATCTAGAGAACAGTCAAACACGATTTGGTCATGTACCCTACAGCCTGGTTTTTAAACGAGTCACGGGGTCCTTCCTGCGTTACACAAAGCGCTCTCAATCCTGGGAATTTGAAGATATAATTCTATTGGAAAACATAAACAGGCGTAACACCTATAACTAAGATAATCACGAATGGGAAAAGTTATGAACCAGTTGCTTATGATCTGGGATAGCTTTTGCACTGAGCAGACCAAGCGGTCGTTAGGGCACCAAGTTCTCAAACGGACCAGTTTGCAAACTTAGATAAAGGCAGTGAAAACGTTGAATCACTTAAGTTTCTTAAGTTAACAAAGGATGGATTTCTCGTTTTGTCTATCCTTCACAACGATTATTATAAGGCCTGCGCCAGTGGCCTGGTGTCTACCTAGTGGCGAGACATGCCACTAGACGTAAACACGAGGGTCCACACATGTGATAGACCACTTTTACTACATCCCTATTTTTTCTCAGTTATGGTAAGTTATGAATAGTTCAGCTACATATTTAAGGTAGGAAAGTGTCATCTAATATATTGGGTGAAGTTTAGTCAAGTTCTTATCAGCAATTAGTGATAATAGTGGCATTCACTTTCTGATGGATATGTCCCACATTATGGTATAACGACGGTTATTAACTCGATTTGGCCATTATTACAGCTGTGCCAGATCTCCCAGCGGGCACGCTATGCACGGCATAAGGGCTCGTGTATGCTATAAGTGAACTGTGAAGTACATGAGTGGTTATCAAAAGCTATCCTCAAGCATGAGACGAACTCCAGCATGACTCCATAGCGTCCAAAAGTAAATATCCTTCAGGAGCAAAATCAAGGAGGGAAATATGGGAAGATGGAGATGGAGATTCAGTCCCAGGATAGAGGCATGTTATTTTTTTGTTTACCCTCCTTCATTCGTATTAGTGTAGCCCACCAGAGGTACTGTGGTCTGTTACAGAAGTAGTGTACACTGAAAACTGCTTATGTACAGTTTGTGAGCGAACTTCCTGGTTAGGAAAACCATTGTCCTGGTGAGTTGGCTAACTAAACCGAGTTCGCTGGTTATTTGCAGGTTGATCTAAAACAAGGAAGGAGAAAGCTGATAACTGTCTGTCTGGGTTGCTAGCAAGGTAAGTGGTTAGTATTCACCAATCATTGCAGTGCCTATTCTAGTTTTAAGATCTAGCTATTGAGAATACTTGTTTTCTAAATAGTTGAAATCTAGCTTCCTATTTCATACTCAGATAAAAGTAGCATTATTTAATGAGTGAGTGAGCGAACTAGATACCCAGTGTTAATGACGTTTAAGTATGATATTTACACCCAAATACTAAAGCGAGTTTTCGCATTAGTATAGATGTACGTAACGTGCTTTGATTTAGTTACAAGAAACTTCTTTTTATGAATGAATACCACTCGTGGTATCTCATGAAATTGACTAACTTATTGACAACGACCATCCTAAATGTATTCCATGTTTTGAAAAAATCTCCATTACACTGACATTGATTATTTTTAATTCATATGCGTCCGCTACGTCAGCAAGGTAGTGCTAGGAATGGACGAAGAAACGGTACTCATTTGCCTACATCCACGGGTCTCCACCCGTGACGTATATTGCACTGAAACCAGAGGTCTCCCCCCCTACCCCATCCACAGCTAGGTCCCACAGATCTCTCTGTGGTTTCCCCAGACCACTTCATATAGCCAGACCCAGCATATGATTTCGTCCCCTGTATACCGCATCGCTTCATTTTGCTTTATCTCGTGCATGCCTTCCAGCCTCTTGTATGTTCAGACCCGGTTACTCAAAGCGTCTTTTTACCCTCTTAGTCATTCTTGCCTCACTCATTCTCCCCATATATTCAAACCATTTCAGAATGCGCCGCTCAGCGCTCACATATTCTGCTTACTACAACTCTCTCTTACTTGTTATTCTTTAAACGATCATCTCTCCTCACACCGTATATTGTCCTCACGCGTTTCATTTTCAAAACATGTCTTCCATACTTTTGCATGTAGCCCAGCTCACGTGTTGCATCCTTACAGCATCTGTGCCCATGCTAAGAGTGACCTCTCCTTCCTTATACTCTTCACTGTATTTAGGACCTTTACCCACTCACCCGCCCTGTGATTCACTTCAGCTCCCACGCTCCAGCCGCTGTCATGTCCACTCCCGGGTATATAAGGCATCACATTTCCACCTGGTTCTCACCATCAGCACTCATATTCAAACTGCTCTCTCCTGGAAAATCTCGTTACCTCGCTTTTACTCGTTTCACCTCTCAAATTCCTCATTTCACACACTTCCAAACTCAGTGCAGAGTCTGACTCTAGTCTTGCCACCCCGTCATCATGAAACAGCAGTTGACTCGTCTCTCAGCCCGCTACCACCAGCAGACTGCATAACCACCCTCTTCACCAACTCCCTCGCCTCCCGCTTCCTATTCACGTAATTTCTTATTTTCCCAAAGCCACCAATAAGAAGTGATAAAGACATCATACCAGCTCCCCCTATCAGCACATTTACATCTAGAGATCTGTCTTTTGCACACCTGTCGTATGGTACATTATCTACCATTCCCGATGACCACAACCCCTGCTCATGTAGATATACTTGCGTACGTTCGCTTTTTGAACCAGTTATATGCAGTAAATTTCCTTTATCACTACACACTCCATATGCTGGTCTCCGTTTTCGGTCGCTGTGGGTATCCCATGTTCCTTAAGAAGTACTCTGATGGTGAGTCAGAATTTGATGAAAATCGACTGACAAAGAAACCCTACATTTGCCTAATTCCCCATCAAGGAATATCACGGCGTTGGCAATACTGTCTTTCCTTGGCGAGCAACAGCTTAATAACTGACCCAGACAAGTTCCTGTGTTGTTGTCACTGACGATGGCCGCTGCTAGGAGGAGTTTATCATAACGTTAAAATCATTAAAACTTTCCAAAGATCATTAATGACGTGCGATCGTTCGAGTGTTTATAAACCTAACGACGTTATTATGACTGCCCCCCCCCCCCGCCGGTCTGTGACGAGGGGGGGGGGGGGCTGCAACCAATAAAAAAATGAATTAGATCTCTCAAAATCTTGCGTCGGCCCCACCTATGATTTATCCAATTTGGAAAACGTGCACAGGGAGTTTTTACCATTAACAATGGGAAACAAGAGACCATATGACAGAAAATGCACCTAGACTAAGGCCAGAGGATCATGGAAAATGGAATTTAGGAGAAAGTTTCATGTACACAGCACAACAATTATCATCACACTTTTAGAACGAGATAATAATCTAAGTATACCAAAGTCTTGGAGTTAACAGGTTATCATTGTGAGGCCTGTTGTGTTTGTGCTGTGTTTATGTTTTGGGCAACCATCAATACATTACAGACTCGATGATCCACGCAAACAACGTGTCACTGCTTCCTCACTTTGTTTTACCTTCGCCATTATTACCATAGTAATATTTCGTCATATACTTCCAGTCTAACTTGTTCCTTGCTGTGTCCTCTCATTGGTCAGTCATTGTGTCAAGGATTGCTTGATATTAACACACCCAGGGACACACGGTAACCTGAACATATTGTCATGTTGGTTCCGCGTCTTACCCAGTGTGGTCAAGGTTGTGACTGATTATTATAACTCAGCTTCCTCAGTTCAGGTTGTGTTTGTGATCCAATTGTCACACTTTGTGGCGTATGCTCCTCCTCACCTTTGGATACTTTGCGCATATTACTTACAGGGAATTTTAATGGTTGACCTCCTCTGTACCTCTCCTAATGTTGTTCTCTGGCACCAAGTTAGGTACCGTATCAACTGCCAGTTCGACCTCATAAGTAGATTCTTGTAGTTTTTTTTCCATGTAGTGTAATGGTAATCATAGCCTGACCATATTTGACCGTGTCACACCTTTACTTTCCATTTGATCAAGTTTGATGCCATTATTCATACTTGTGACCGAAGCTGAAACCCATCTGTGTCACTTTGTGGGTTGTGACAACCGTAGATACATCTCAAGTTCAGCATCGTCCGTATGATGTGTGTTAGGGATTAGGGACAGCAACGTACCTAGGGAGTCGCCAGTGACTGCTTAGTCCTGTCTGAAAATGCGCCTCAAATATTGTGTGTGTGTGTGTGTGTGTGTGTGTGTGTGTGTGTGTGTGTGTGTGTGTGTGTGTGTGTGTACATAAGAGTGTAATAATGTTTGCACAAAAGCTAAACTTTCAGTGAGGTTTATGTTGTCAGACGCTATTGATGGCAGACCCCGTCAGCTTTCTGCAGAGATCCATCAAGATGTGAAGTATATAGTTTGTGTACTTACATGTAAGTGTAGGTATGGCCCCTGCTGGTGGAGTGAGGGTATGGCCCCTACTGGTGGAGTAGGGGTCTGGCTCTTGCTGATGGAGTGGGAGTCTGGCTCCTGCTGATGGAGTGGAGTCTGGCTCCTGCTGGTGGAGTGGGGGTCTGGCTCCTGCTGGTGGAGTGGGGGTATGGGTTGGTCCCTGGCCGCCCGTGTGTGGGTCTGTCCGCGTGACTTGATGATGACTCGCTGATTGGCGCACGCCAGGTCTCCGCCACAGGTACTGCACCTGATCAGCTTTTCGGCATGGAAGGTCAGAGGTCAAGGCTACAAGGTCTTGTGTACTGAAGTGCTGCTAAATGCTTGATTACCCGGTACCTGAAGATGAGGTCAGCGGCCGTGGACGACACACACACAACATTGATCGTTGTATACTTGATTACGTCTTGTGGGTTGGGAGTCACAGGTCAAGGTCACCAGGTCATCTGCACTAAAATACTCTCCCTTGTTCATGCACACAATATGTGACCTGGTGAATGGCTGTTGAGCAAATATAAACGACACGTATCGCATCTGAAGGTTCGCACCTGATTAAGTTTTAAAGTTTGGGAGTCACAATCACATGTTCTAACAACGCCTTGTGGGCGGTACCGCTACTATAGGCACCATTGTATGCTGGGTACATGTATTGACCAGACTCGTGCTACAATAGGTTTGTGCGCTGGGTACATATATTGACCTGACTCGTGCTTCTGTAGGTTTGTTCGCTGGGTACATATATTGACCAGACTCGTGCCACATACACTATATACAGAGTTCTATACCAGACACATTTCTGGAGGTCAGGGGTGTACTCACTTGGTACAAATTCGTTTATACGCAGTATATTGAGGGCCACGTGGGGGGAATAGACCAAGATATCACTACCTGTTCCACAGGCACAATGCTTCGTCACATTCATTTGTCGAGGTCGCGGTCAAAGGTGAAGGTCAAGTGTACCAGAATGATACTTGATTCTTATGTCCACCTTACGTGAAGACGAGGTTGTTGACCACTCATGCCACAGTACGGGATTATACGCACACCGATTAACCTCCTGAGGTCGAAGGGCAAAGGTCAAGATTGCAAGGTCGTATGTGCCACTCTGCTTGTAAGACACGTCTGTGTGTAATGTTCGTATATTTGGTGACTGGCTGTGAACCAGGTCTACTGTGCACGTACACTGTTCACCTGAATTATGTATGTACATGCATTGTAAACCTCGTTTATAATCAGTCATCAGTCATATATATATATAGGAGAGGTGGGGGGTGATATCTCTCTAGGTTGAACCAGGGTCTATGAAGCGGTGAGGGTAAGCCATGGTGTGGTCGTAGGGCCTGAGTGTGGATGGTGTGGTCTGGTCTCGGGACATTGTACTACACCACAGCAAGTGTGGGTGTGGCGTGAGCAGGTGAGGCCAGTCTACGTTTTGTCCTGATGCTACCTCGCTAAGGCGGGAGAACCACATCATGCATGATACTGATAACAGTGATAATGATAAGATTATGGGGCCTGAACACTAAACATTTTGTTTCGCAAATGAGTTTGGAAATGATTTGATGATAAGATCTTTAAGTCATTCTTTTTCATGCATGTTTAGTGTTTGACGTGAACTGATGAAACGCACAATCAACGTTGACAGAGTTATGTTTATGATGTCATCAGTCAGGGTCTGGTGGTAGATATTGCAGCAGGTCATGATGACCAGTTGCCTTGATGGATGGCGTCTCTCCTCCTCCTGTGGCTCTGGTAGGCTTCAGTGACTTGCTGATACAGGAAGATTTTTCTCCACAAAGTTTAGGAATTTGTTTCCTGGTTATCTCGGCTTCCACCCCGCCCAATATTTTTTTTTTTCTCTCCATCGCTCAGCGTTTGCTGTGTTTTTCCTCGTCAGTATTTCTCTTAATTTCTCTCGGTCGGGAATTATCTTCGTCTGGCCACCGCCAGGCTACAGCCGGACGTCACCCCAGCAGGTTGTTCATCTTGTTCCGCTCGTATTTTCCTGTTTGTTGTTTGTTTCTTGTATCTTTCCGTCAGCGCGCCGGCCGCGTGTGTCGCCTCCAGCAGTGATCGTGTCAAACTTTGTTGCTCGGTCAAGTTTTCTTTCTTTGCTTGGCTGTGGTGGTGGTGGTGGTAGTGGTGGTCGGCCGCTGACGCAGACCTTCCCACCTCACGTTTGACGCATTGAATGTTGGTCGGCCGCCTCCCTTGGCTCACGCTCCTCCTCCTGACCAGTACGTCTCATGCTGTCCTCCCTCCTGCACTCCCAGTCCTCAGCTCTGGAACACATGTATCGACCCTCCTACTGTCACTCAGACCTGCCCGCCTGAGGTGAAGGACGATCCCACGTTTGTTGGTCTCCCTCAACAGTCTCACCCAAGCGACGCGACGCGACGCGCCGCTCTTTCTCTCCCTCCCTGACTTATATCCCCTGTCGCTCGCCCGAGTCTCATGCATCACATCCCCTTCAGACTACCCCTGGCCTCTCTCTCTCTCTCTCTCTCTCTCTCTCTCTCTCTCTCTCTCTCTCTGATGGCAGTTCCCCTTGACAGACTCATTTCCATGTGTCTCAGACTGTTTTCTTCCTCCCCTCACCACCACTCTCCCTTCCTTAGTCAGGTCGTGTGAGACTTTCCTTCAGCTGCCTTTAATGATCTTCGATTTCCCTGTTCAAATGGTCCCCCCCCCCAACTCTTGCATGTCTTCGTCTGCCTAATTAATCTTTTCCTGTCCCGTCTCTCATTACGTCTTCACTCACATCCTCCACATGCTCAGATCACTTTAAATCTCACTTATTTATTTTCTTATGGGTTATCTTCGTAACCAACTGGGTCGTTCACTTATCTGTACATGTTTACCATTGTTCAGTGTGGCGAACGTTGGCACGTCCGGTGTACACCCTGCACCAGTGTTTACCTCTGACCAGCAGCCACTGGAGACCGACCCACTGTGCTGGGCCTCTGGAGGTTCTCCCCAGCAGATCCAGTACATCACTTCAGGCCAATTCATTTCTCAAGAAGCATTCGATAAGTCCCACATCAAAGGTTACCAACTGAATTTAAGTCATATTGCATTGCTTGGGTTGTACTTTGCTAGATGGGAAATTGGTTAGCTGGTCGTAAACTAGCTGTTGTGATTAATGGTCAAGCCTCAGAATGGTTAGACGTAACAAGTGGTGTAGCGCAAGGATCAGTCTTGGGACCGGTTCTCTTTCTTATGTATATTAATGATATTGATGATGGGCTGCGTTGCTAGATATCGACATTCACAGACAATGCCAAGTTGGGAAATAAATTTACAACAGAAATTGCAGCTTCACACGTACATAAGCAAACTGATGGACTGGGCTTATAAAAGGCAAATGAATTTTGATATCGATAAATGCAAAGTTTTACAGGTCGGCTGTTAAAATGAGAAGGCAACTTACAGTATGAATTTTGTTGAAAAGGAAAAGATCTTGGGTTTATAGGTAGGGTTGTCCAGGGAAATTAGCCTGACTCTACATCACTCGTGCGTCATCTTGAATATTGTGTTTACTTTTGGTCACGGTACTTGAGGAAAGACATAGAGAGACTGGAGAGAGTACACACTCCATCAAGTTACCAAGATGATCCCTGGACTGAGGAACAGATCATATGAGAACCGACGACACGAGTTAAATCTATTTAGTTTGGAAAAGAGAAGGTTAAGAAGTGATCTGATACAGGCATTCGAAATTATCAAAGGATTCGATAAACTCGATCTAACAGCTTGCATAGGGATAAATTCGTCTGGGCAAACGTTTTATCTCGAATGAGGCGAAATACTTTTTCTTCCACAGGATCGTTAACACGCAGAATGATTTACCAATTAGAGTAGTTGAAAGTAGTACCATGGATGCGTTTATGAAGATAAATGATAAATATTTCGCTTCAAATGCACGATTAGCATTATTTGCACCTCTTTAGTTATATGAGAAGTTTGTAAGTGTTTTCTTCTCTTACCACACTGATTGTATATTTTCCCATCTCTTCCACTATCACGAGCAGCCTCGAAGGGACCTACTGGTCCGTGCTGTTTGATTTCCTCTGCCACCGTTTGTATGATCACAGACCACTGGGGTAAAACACCATCAGATGTTATCAAAGCGAACACTGGTAACACATTTAACACACTGCTAGACCAGTACTCTTTGATGCTATTGTTCATCAGTAAATAAACCTGGTCAGAGAGGACAGTATACTGAGGCCGTAATAAACCTGGTCAGGGAGGACAGTATACTGAGGCCGTAATAAGCCTGGTCAGGGAGGACAGTATACTGAGGCAGTAATAAGCCTGGTCAGGGAGGACAGTATTTACATCATCATGTTTTCCACTCATCTTTCCTATAAAACTTCCACGGCAGTATATACTCTCTGTGTAGTACACGATGTTGCTTCCTAGTTATAACATGTCGACTGCTGTGCTGGGTGAGGGGGAGTGGAGCCTTCTGCTGTACTATCCTGTCTCCATCTATAGTGGTGGGTGGGGAGGAGCCTTCTGCTGTACTATCCTGTCTCCATCTATAGTGGTGGGTGGGGAGGAGCCTTCTGCTGTACTATCCTGTCTCCATCTATAGTGGTGGGAGGGGAGGAGCCTTCTGCTGTACTATCCTGTCTCCATCTATAGTGGTGGGTGGGGGAGGAACCTTCTGCTGTACTATCCTGTCTCCATCTATAGTGGTGGGTGGGGAGGAGCCTTCTGCTTTACTATCCTGTCTCCATCTATAGTGGTGGGTGGGGAGGAGCCTTCTGCTTTACTATCCTGTCTCCATCTATAGTGGTGGGAGGGGAGGAGCCTTCTGCTGTACTATCCTGTCTCCATCTATAGTGGTGGGTGGGGGAGGAACCTTCTGCTGTACTATCCTGTCTCCATCTATAGTGGTGGGTGGGGAGGAGCCTTCTGCTGTACTATCCTGTCTCCATCTATAGTGGTGGGTGGGGAGGAACCTTCTGCTGTACTATCCTGTCTCCATCTATAGTGGTGGGAGGGGAGGAGCCTTCTGCTGTACTATCCTGTCTCCATCTATAGTGGTGGGTGGGGAGGAGCCTTCTGCTGTACTATCCTGTCTCCATCTATAGTGGTGGGTGGGGAGGAACCTTCTGCTGTACTATCCTGTCTCCATCTATAGTGGTGGGTGGGGAGGAGCCTTCTGCTTTACTGTCCTGTCTGCGTATAATATCATTCTTGCGTCATTGCTCCCGTGCAGCACCATACCTCTTAGTGTCATTCCTCCCTTGCAGCATGATATGTCCCGGGGAGCATCATACCTTGTACAGCATCATACCTCCCGTGCAGCATTATACCTCTCGTCCTGCATCATATTTCCTGCTCAGAATCATACCTTGGGTGCAGCATCGTGCTTCTCATTCGGCATCAAAACCATCGTACAGCATCATATTTTCCGTGCAGCATAATACCTGCCGTGCAGCATCATACCTGCCGTGCAGCATCATTCCTGCTGTGCAGCATTATACCTACCGTGCAGCATCATATCCCATACATGATATCTTCCATGCAGCATCGTACGTGCCGTGCAGCACCATACGTGCCGTGCAGCATCATGTGTGCCGGGCAGCATTACACGTGCAGTGAATCATGCGTGCCGTGGAGCACTACACGTGCCGTGCAGCATCATACGTGCCGTGCAGCATCATACGTGCCGTGCAGCATCATGCGTGTCGTGCAGCATCATACGTGCCGTGCAGCATCATACGTGCCGTGTAGCATTACATGTGTCGTGCAGTATCATACGTGCCGTGCAACAACCTGCGTGCCGTGGAGCACTACACGTGCTGTGCAGCATCATACGTGCCGTGCCGCATCATGTGTGCCGTGCAGCATCATGCGTGCCGTGCAGCATCATACGTGCCGTGCAGCATCATGCGTGCCGTGGAGCACTACACGTGCCGTGCAGCATCATACGTGCCGTGCAGCATCATGCGTGTCGTGCAGCATCATGCGTGCCATGGAGCACTACACGTGCCGTGCAGCATCATACGTGCCGTGCAGCATCATACGTGCCGTGCAGCATCATGCGTGCCGTGGAGCATTACACGTGCTGTGCAGCATCATATTTGTCGTGCAGCATCATACGTGCCGTGCAGCATCATACGTGCCGTACAGCATCATACGTGCCGTACAGCATCATACGTGCCGTGCAGCATCATGCGTCCCGTGCAGCATCATACGTGCCGTGCAGCATCATACGTGCCGTGTAGCATTACATGTGTCGTGTAGCATCATACGTGCCGTACAGCATCATGCGTGTCGTGCGTCATACGTGTCATACAGCATCATACGTGCCGTGCAGCATCATACGTGCCGTGCAGCATCATACATGCCGTGCACCATCATACGTGCCGTATAGCATTAAATGTGTCGTGTAGCATCACACGTGCCGTACAGCATCATGTGTGTCGTGCATCATACGTGTCGTGCAGCATCATACGTGTCGTGCAGCACCATACGTGCCGTGCAGCATCATACGTGCCGTGCAGCATCATACGTGCCGTGTAGCATCATACGTGCCGTGCAGCATCATACGTGCCGTGCACCATCATGCGTGTCGTGTAGCATCATACGTGTCGTGTAGCATCATACGTGTCGTGCAGCATCATACGTGTCGTGCAGCATCATACGTGTCGTGTAGCATCATACGTGTCGTGTAGCATCATACGTGTCGTGTAGCATCATACGTGCCGTACAGCATCATGTGTGCTGCGCAGCATCATGCGTGCCATGCAGCATCATGTGTGTCGCGTAGCATGATACGTGTTGTGTAGCATCATACGTGCCGTGCAGCATCATACGTCTCAGGTAAGATGATCATCCGGAGAGCTAGCGTGTGCATGACGTCACAGGAGAGGGTTGGCGTGCGGTTGGGCCGACTTAACCTGGCCCGGCCCGGCCCGGCCCGGCCCGCTCCCCTCACCCCTCGCTCAAGGATCAGCTGGGCCACATCTGTCACTTGGCCGACGGCTTTATAATGATTACCTTCATTATTTATTGCCGTTCACTACGTAACAATGATGGAGGCTGTCACCACATCAAACAGTGACGAGGCGTCATCATGTAATGATGCGTGATTCGTGCGACACAGGAAGGCTTTTGGAGAACAGACGAACCTCATGAATATCGTAGTGTTACTGACGGTTGTAAAAGAGGAAAGAATAAAAAAGGTAAGAGCGGGAGGCAGCAGGCAGGAAGGAGTTGCCATCGATCGAGTCTCTCAGAATTCACGACTCCACGCTAACCTCGGCACTGACGCTCGCTCGCTGCGTCCCGCCAACCAGTGTCCTGCCAGAGGCGGAGAGTGAAGGTAAGCGGTCGCTCGCTAGCTCGCTGCCCGACCCTCGCTTTGTGTGACCGGAGTGACAGTGGCCCGCCTGGGTGCCGTGGGTGTCACACTGTGTGGCAGGGAGGTGGAGTGACGTGTGAGACCTGTGGTGACGGTGGTGGGATGTGTTGCAGCAGCAGCAGCCCCGAGGTAGTGGTCCAAGTCCCACGTGAGTGAGGGGCTACCCAGTGCTACTGACAGGCGTGCGAAGTTTACCCCAACTTAACAAGCCAGAGGACCTGCGGGCACTTCTGCTGGTTCCCCCCGCCTACCTCCTCCTCCTCTGCTTCCCCTCGCTCCAGTATTAACGATATACTCGACACCTGGACGTGTGTGGACACATTTATTTACTAGACTGTCACCAAAGTAACTTGGTAGAAAGTGGTGGAAACATCTTCGACTGTTGGCGCGTGCACCAAACTCGCGTGGGAGGATTAGTGGTGGTGTGAGGCGCGGACCTCCTGCCGGGGTAGTACTGCACGAGGAGCGAGGTAGGGGAGCGCCCCCGGCCGCACCAGGTACCGTCTGCTTCAGGTAAGTCTCTCTCCCCTCGTTCTCCCGCAGCCTGACGCGGTCGTCAGCCCAGCATCACGAGACATTTCAGCAGTAAACTGTGATGAATCGTGTACATTGTCTAGTGATGCTGATAGCTACCTGGCCTGCCGCTGGGAAGACTTCATGAAACATCCACTGGATTAGAACCCAGTGGCAATTGACGTGAGATTATGATAGTTTCAACGTAAAGGTACGATGGTTGGCCTGTATACACTGAATTCATTATATCTGAAAATTGTGTTGTGTAATGATTGAATATCAGTGGTCGAATTCTCCTTAGCCTTTAGAAATAAGTGAAACTGAATGTTTAATGAACGAGAAATTATTTTTTACAATATTACATGTATTTATCGTATAATGGAATAAAGCTTCGTTAATTCGGTTAACAAACAAGTGTCCGGCCACAGTGGGGTAGCATGTTCCATTTATCAGATGTTCGTCATATCTGTTATTATGGAGGTGTTAATGGACTGTCGGGTAATTAATACGCTGTCTTATTGATCCGACGGTTGTCTTAACAAAGCACTCAGCATGTCTTGGGTCATTTGTGGCTGCCTGACATCGTGGAGTGAGTGTGTCTGTGTCCATAACATTCGTATCGGCTCTCATGAGTTGTGGAATGTTTTATTTTGTTTCGGGCTATTTATATCTTCATTTGAGTTCGGTCAAGATGTGAGATAAGGTTACCTTAGGTCGGAGCAGGTGAATATGGTCGCTGGGGGGACCTCCCTCCCTCCCTCCCTCGTCGCACCCACGTTGCTGTTGTTTGAGCAGTTTTGTTTCTTGTTCCAGAAACTGTACGGAGAAACTGTATACCAGGTAGGCATCATCACGGATGGTCAGGTACTGTAACCATCCTCCTCATCACTGAGGTAGTATATTATGTTGACCTTTGATAACTTGTTGTGAAAGGAAACACTGTCTTGCTTGTTGCTTGTTACGACCAACTTCTGTCGTTTCGTCATTTGTACAATAAACGTCAGCGCACGCGTAGTGTCGTGTGTTAAGTGTTTTATAGTTGAAGTTAAGGTTCATTCAGGACATGTTCGTGCGTGCATTATCATCATCCGGTCGCCAAGTTTCATTTCATCGTTTCCAGCCAGTCTTGAAACCTCTCCCCCGCATTTTCTGGTCATTTTCCGTTGGAAGTAACTTCCGAAGCTTCACTACCCTGTTTCGAGCTTCACTACCCTGGCTACGAATGTATGTTCGTTTGGATTCATTTTACCTTCATCAGTTCGTTCATAAGTCGTTTGGTATTGATGTCATGAATTATTCTCACGTACATGGTAATCATGTTGTCAGTCTTCTGCTTCATGAATAGATAACATGTATTTTTGCGTTTCATAAGAAAGATTGCTTTGCTCTGTGTGCAAGATTCGAACCCCGACGGACTTATGCGATTCAAAGTTCGCGAGCTCGCTTGCCCACAACATGGAACCACGGAATTTATGATTATAATTGCGGTAGATGTACGTATCCACGAAGAAGACAAAATTGCGTATATGAATACGTATTTCGTATTTTCGTATTTGATACCATTCCATTTAATGCTGTGAATTTCAGTTAATAGAGACTAATTTAACTTTTCAGTTGGATGATCATGGAGTAACGTAAGCGTTGTGTGCAGTACAACTGGGGGAATTAGCTTAACAAGCCGCATAGCCATTAGCCAATGAGCGCGGGGGGATGGCTTGCCTTCTTGACCAACCCGCTCGTTGAGTGGACTGGGGTAATGTGCGGCGCTTGTTGCCAGACATCGCGAAACATTTCGAAAGTGAAAGGCAAGGTTGATTACTGACTACCCCCCCCCCCCTGCACCTCCTCTCTCTCTCTCTCTCTCTCTCTCTCTCTCTCTCTCTCTCTCTCTCTCTCTCTCTCTCTCTCTTCGTTGGGAAATGGTTCAAGGATGTTAACAAAATGAGATAATTGTTAGTGGTTAGTTAGCACACATGGAATCTTCTGCCGCTGGTTGTTCATTGGACTCTTAAGTTCAGTCCTGTAGTGGCACAATATGTGACGTGGTGGATGAGTCAAATCATCGTTGGTTTACAGATGACGCAAGATGAAGGTGATCACATGGGAAGATGAAGGGAAAATCGTATACTGAAATATGAACAGTAGATCGTCGAATGATGGGACGACTATCACTGCAATTGATGATATAAGGGGAGTAACAGGATGAGGGAGCACTGGAGGTGAAGAGCGAGCATAAGGCGGTAGTAATCACGAGCAACGAGTTACCCTGGAGACCACATAGTGTTAGCAGGTGAGGGAATATCTGGGGTAAGGATGAGAACACTGGAGATCTTGGACATTTTTCTTATTGTTTTGAATTTCACATCAATACTTATCGTTTGTACACAGGGACAGCATTTCATTGTTAATTGCACAGAGAAGAAGTTAAGCTAATTTATGTTCGTTATCCTCACTAAAAACAAAGGAAAGAATCTATTAAACTTAAGGATCCAGAGCTTAAGAATCCACCAGAGACTCTTGGCACCTAGAACTAAATTAAATGGAAGACATTTACCGTCATGAAGGTTACAAAAACTGGATCTGTAAACTGCAGAGACAAGGAGAGCAAGGTATGAGAGAGTACATGCTGGGTCATGTAGATACGTAGGAAGGTAAAATGTACCAAAACTCATGACAAGACAAGAAACTTATTCAGTCTGTGAGAATATCTTAGATTACAAGGGAAACAAATATACCAAAAAAGCAAAAAAAAAAAAAAATATATTCGAAAGTCGATGATAAAGATGATGTTGACAGTTCCACCTGCCGGAGTAGTGGACATATGAGGAACGAGTAAAAACCTGTACAAGGACACTTGACACATGACTGAAAACTGGTCCAGTTGAACCCAAACACGGATGTGGAATGCGTACGACACCAGAGGATATCAGGGGGATAAAACACGTACGCCAGCGACAATGAGCGCTACGCACGAGGTGTGTTGCTTGACAGCGGCGTAGGCAGCGAGTCTCTCTCTCTCTCTCTCTCTCTCTCTCTCTCTCTCTCTCTCTCTCTCTCTCTCTCTCTAACATATCAGTTGCTGTCAAGTTACCCTCCCTTGACTTAGGTTGCTTACCTTTCCTCACTGCCTCACCCACACGTAGGTTGCCGGCCGTCCTCTTCAGTCCACAGCCATAACGCACTCTCCATCTCACACACAACACTCGACAACACCTTAACTCACACGACTCGGTCTTCACAGCTATACATTTTCCTGCGGTGAATGCTACGTTCTAGCCCTGCCTCATGGCCAAATGTCGTTACTACTAGTAAATAAATACTTTGTCATTTTTGGTTAGTTATTAAGATTAAAGATTTCCACTTTATTGAGCACTAATAGGAGAAATAAATTAGGCGATGAGATCTTGTTAAAGCTAATCTTAATCCTGCAATGAAAAACGTAGTCGTTGATAAGGTCAGCTTCTTTTTTCTTATAGAGATTAAAGATAAGCTGTTTAAGAAAATAACGATAGAACTAGTTTATAGGCCGCCCCGCGCACAGACACCAGAGGCAGACGAAAGACTTTATCAGTCTGCATAAATCTATAATGAACACGATTCTAACACTATCATAGTGTGAGATGTGTACATGATGGTGGTGGTGGTGGTGGTGGTGGTGGTGATATTTAAGCTGGGGAAATCCCTTTCCAGTAGTTCCAGGGGTGAGGTGGATGTGCTTGTGAGCGTCGTAATACAGTGAGTTGAGGAGCTTGCTGGCGACGAGGAGATATTAAATTTATCTGGTGTTTCAGCTGAGGATCTCGTTATTAATGTCGAAGCTGGAGAAAAGTTTGGGGACAAGTAATTACCGACAAAACTTCTTTGAGGCGACTTTTATCGTTGCATGTGATGTTGATCAACAAGGAAGTTACGAAGAGGATCAGATCTTAGACTTCAACATTTTCATGATCTGCGCAATGTTCTTGACGGGCAAGCCTAGGATGAGGCTGTGTGCGGAACTTGGAAAAACTTCATTTAAACCCACAGAGTAGTTGAGGAAAGTTACGTTGAAATAAAGAAGTGCCTGTTGTCTGAGGAGGTAGCAGAAAAGAATCTCAAAGGAATCAGCAAACATAATGATTATGTAAATTTGCGTAACGAAACTAAGACTCGTCACCGTCAGTTATGACTCAGGTACAGTTGAAAATTAACAAAATAAAGCCGAAGGAAATTTATAGTTATGTTAAAAGCAAGAGAAACATTATCCAGTCAATTGGTCCTTTAATTTTAGAAAACGGTGACTTTGTTTAAGACATCAGAGTAATGGCAAGAATCGTATATGATTTTTTTTGCATCTTGATTTACGATCAAAGACGAAACTTATGTCCCGAAAACGTTCGGCAACTTAAGTTACCTAAAATTTGAAAAGATATCATCAGTATTGAGGACACTGGGAAAAAAAATATGCCAAATATGAAATAGTCAAGTCCTCTGTTGGTCATTTTGATCAATTACTTGTGAGCGGGGAAGTTAGAGAGGAATGCAAGTTTGCAAGTCACCTGTATTCAGGAAAGGTAATGAGTCATTTTTCGGAAATTGTCGTTCAATGATCATAATGACTGTTGTTGGAAAACTTATGGAAGCCATCATTCAGAATAAAATTGGAAGCCATTTAAAGGGTTGCCTCTTGATAAACGATTCTCAGTACAGTTTTCCGTCGTATCTGATAATTCAACATCATTTCGTCAATGATATGATCAACATGTTGGATGAAAGTAAAGCAGCAGATATCATCTGTTTTACGTTTTCCAAAAGCATTTGATAAAGTGCCTTGCCAGATGTTAATCGCATGAGTTTAGTTACATGGAACAGATGGGGTTGTTCGTTGCACTTGGTAGGTTGCGAAATTGGTTGACCGGCCGTAAACGTTAACAAAGACGGGTGGTTACTGGTCAAGCCACAGTGTGATTAGACGTAGCAAGTGACGTGCTACAGGGATCAGTCTGAGGACCGGTTCTCTTTGTTATACGATACTGATAATGAGCTGCATTGTACGATATCCAAAGTCGTAGACGGTGGTAGGCTTGGAGATAAAACTACGACAGAATGTGAACATTTGCAGCTTCTGAGTGACAAAATGATGGTCTGGGCTCAGTGGTGGCAAATAAAGTATATATATATATATATATATATATATATATATATATATATATATATATATATATATATATATATATATCTTTTCTTCTTTCATACTATTTGCCATTTCCCGCGTTAGCGAGGTAGCGTTAAGAACAGAGGACTGGGGCTTAGAGGGAATATCCTCACGTGGCCCCCTTCTCTGTTCCTTCTTTTGAAAAATTGAAAAAAAAAAGAGAGGGGAGGATTTCCAGCAATATATAAGTTGAAAAATGAGAAGGCTGGGTACAATATGAATTCCGTTGAGCTACGTAAAGTAATGAGGAAAGAGACCTGTGTAATAATCTCTGGTGACCTTAGTAAAGCCAAGTAAGCAGTGCACTAAAGCAGTAAATAGGGCAAACGAAATTCTTGTATTGATAGGTGAAAGTTTCGGATTTATGTCGACGGAAATCATCCGTGCTCTTTTAGCACATCCCTGTGTCCTGGTGCTGATGTGTTCAGTTTTAGTCGCCTTGCATGAGAGAAGACAGACGATGGAGAGAGTAAAGCCGCGAGCTACCAAGATAATTCCTGAACAGAAACAAATTCTTTGAGAGTTGACTTAACGCTGCAGATGTCAGGAGGTGATACAACACACGTTGAACTTATCAATCGCTTCGGTAATCTCGATCTAGCAATCTTCTTAAGAATAGAACCGTCTAATTTCACTCGTGATAGACAATAATGATTACAAACTGGTGGGCGAACGTTTTACCTCGAATGAGGCGAAGTGCTTATTATTCAATAGGATTGTTAACATATGGATTGATTTACCAATCAGAGTTGTTGAAAGTAGCATTGATACGTATAAGATTATAGTTATAGTTTGCTTCAAGTTCACGAGTGACTATATTTTCGCATCATATGCATGAAAAGTTTACGTTTTTCTCTTTGAAACATTTGAATGCCTTTCTACTCTTACGACACTACTCTTCCATTGTCAAACAGCCTCGTAAGGCTCCACTGGTCTCTTCCTGTTTGAATTCCTTTTTTCGTGAGTGTATGTTTTATATATATATATATATATATATATATATATATATATATATATATATATATATATATATATATATATATATATATAATGTAAAGATTGTGGTTGAGAGAGCAGAAGAGGGTGTGCTGAAATAGTTTGGACATATGGAGAGAATGGGTGAGGAAAGATTGACAAAGAGGATATATGTGTCAGAAGTGGAGGGAACAAGGAGAGGGGGGAGAGGAAATTGGAGATGGAAGGATGGAATGAAAAATATATCGAGCATTGGAGTCCTAGACATGCAGGAGGGTGATAGGCGTGAACGGAATAGACTGAACCAGGGCATGTGAAACGTCCGGGGTAAACCATACAAAGGTTTGTGGGGCCTGGATGTGGATAGGGAGCTGCGGCTTCGGTGCATTACACATGACAGCTAGAGAGTGGAAGAGAGCGGACGTGGCCTTTCTTATTGGGAAAGGTCTGTGGTGCCTGGGTGTGGACGAGGTCTGGTTTCGCGCAGCCTCGCTGACGATGAAGTGGCGAATATATAAATATATATATATATATATATATATATATATATATATATATATATATATATATATATATATATATATATATATATAATGTGTGTGTGTGTGTGTGTGTGTGTTCCAAAGAATTAGGTTAAAGAAGACGTGAGTAATGACTTGCTCGGGAGAAAAGGTCAGGTAGGCTGTCAGTGTGGAGAGTGATAGTAGAATATGTGGACACGATTACACAGAGTATCATTACTCAGTAGACTTTCACTGTTACCAAAGCTCACGAAATGTTGGCTCAGTTAATGTAAAAGTGAGTAAGGCACTTTTAAAATATCAACAGATCCTATAAAAACCTGGCCTCGCCTCGCCTAGTAACCGGAATGATATATACCAATACTACATTCGTCTCCTGCTGGGTATTGCATGGCCGCTCGCTGTGGTGTATGCTGGCATCCGACTCCACCATGTTGGCTGTGCATTTTCGTGTGTGTGTGTGTGTGTGTGTGTGTGTGTGTGTGTGTGTGTGGCATAGTCCGACTTCGCTTCTGTACTAAACATTTTGAGAAATTCTCATCGCTCCGAAGGTTAGGTAAGGTTTTCATAAGTTCCGTTCATTTTTCTCCTCTGTGTTACGTACGTCTACATTATAAAACCTCCCAGGTTCTCTAATGTACTATTTTCACCCTATCTAATGTCGTTCAGTATTGAAAGCTCAGTCACTGCAAGGTATTTCTGTAATCACAACAAACTTTGTAAAGCACATAAAACAGAAGTTGCCATTTGCCAAAGTTAGTTTCAGTTCGGAGTTAAGATGTACTTTTACCCTTAGCATAATGGTTCCGTCGCCAGGTTACACGGGCTCACGTTGCCAGGGTACACGGGCTCACGTCACCAGGGTAGACGGGCTCATGTCGCCAGGGTACACGGGCTCACGTCTCTAGGGTAGACGGTCTCACGTCGCCAGGGTACACGGGCTCACGTCACCAGGGCACACGGGCTCACGTCGCTAGGGTACAGGGCTCACGTCACTAGGGTGTACGGGCTTACGTCGCCAAGGTACACGGGCTCACGTCGCCAGGGTATACGGTCTCACGTCGCCAGGGTATACGGTCTCACGTCGCCAGGATACACGGGATCACGTCGCCAGGGTACACGGGCTACGTAAGCACTCCCAGCTTACTTTAGATCCGGTTCTTCTTATGAAAGAGTCTACAGTTTGCACGTAACCTTGGCGGACGTTGTACGTAGCCCCAAGCGGTGAACGGTTCGTCTCCGTTGTGGTAGAAGGTTAGGTTAGGTTGCACTAGCATGATGTATGTTAGGTAAGGATGTTAGTTAAGGCGTAAGAAGGTTAGGTTAGGTCGCATTAGCATGTTGTATCGTAGTTAACGATGTTAGTTAAGGCATAAGAAGGTTAGGTTAGGTCGCACTCGCATGATGTATGTTAGGTAAGGATGTTAGTTAAGGCGTATGAAGGTTAAGAGTGACCTCCGGCGTTGACTTGTAGAAGGTTACCATATTTTCGTGATGGGGCAGAAATGTTTCATTGCCAGTGACTCACAGTGCATTCAGTGATACTTGTGGTGTGGCTCAAATGTTTATAAGAACATTGTGCGATGCGTAGTGCATGTACACAGACATGTGATGAGAAATAGTTAGGTAAGTCCGCTATTACCAGAATATGCAGCTATACTGTTCAATGTGTACAGTAACTAAAAAACAACGTAACAGGTAGCAACTCAGGGTTAATTGAGCAACACAAATGAACAGCATTGGAGCTGAAAACGGTGTAATTGGAGTTTAGCTTAACATTAAAACAAATTACCAGTGATGTTACAGTTCTGGGCTGGCTGTGTCTGGTGTTACAGATAATGAAACCAACCTGCCTCCACCCGGGTTACAGAGCAGACATTATATTCTAATTGAAACATTGTTTTTAGATTATAAACAATGAACAGTGGATTAGAAACGGAATAGAGGCGAATGGGTTAATAACGGTGATTGATATTAAAATTCTGTTGCTGGTAATTATGGGGTAAGATCCTTGTGAAAATGTTTGAGACACTAGGAACACATGGGCATCATCATCTATAGTTGATAAAGAACACTTAGATGGACGGGATGTGCTACTCTCCTGGTTTACGAGTGTTGATGTGATGGTGTGGACCATCTTGCACCCTCCGTGGCACTAGGCTGTAGATAGCAGCCGCCCGGGAATACAAAGGAATTCAAACAGCAACAGATCACTGGGTCTTTTCGAGGCTGTTTGTGTTTGTGGAAGATATTAGAAACTCAAAGATTAGTATAGTAAGAATGAGAAGGTATACACATAATGCAAAAGATAATAGCTTGCAAATTATCAATGTGACTAAGGCGCAAATAATGTTAAGTTATGGCATTAAAGCTAAATGTGTATCAAGTCTATTCTTAAATGTATCTGCAGTACTACATTCAACCAGTCATAAAATTTCCTTCTAACACTTTTGGGCTTTAACTCAGATTTTATATCGTACCCTCCGTGCTGGAGCCTACAATGTTTTTAGATAAAACATATTTGGAAGGGCAGTTGCCGAGGGAGGTCGGTCTGCTCCACACGGGCTGCGTTGTCTGACCACAATGCAGGTGTGGCCTCACTAAAGAGCCTTATAAAACGCGCACCTCCCACTTCATTCAGGTTTAGTCCGTCCGTCCATCATAAACTTATCAGACTGCTTGTGGAAATGCTGCCACAACTTGGATGAACTCAACTCCTTCCTGTAAACGGAGGTTCACCAATCTGTTATTCAGAGCGAACGCTTTGTTACAAAAGAAGTATTTCTAACTTAGGAGTGTTGAAATGATATCTAGAACCATCTTACGCCATGTGTGTCAGTAGGCTATCACCAGCAGCCGCCCAGGGAAGTACTGCCCTTCTGACTGAGGAGAGTTGATGGCCAGGACCATCTTACACCATCCGGGTCAGTAGGACGTAAACAGCATCCGCCCAGGGAGTGATGGCCGGAACCATCTTACCCCTTCCGTGTCAGTAGGTTGTAGGCAGCAGCTGGCCAGGGTTATACTCCCCTCTTGGTGCCCGTAGCCATCTTACCCCCTCATGGTAGGATTGCTGGTCATGTGTTCTAATCAGTTGATTACTTGTTTGTCTTGTACGAGAGGGTGTAGTTCTACCACATTCATGGGACCCCCATCTTCTAAACTCACTAAGGTACAGGAGCGGACAGTATTTATTCCGTACACTTCACCTATTTTTCCCCGCTCCGCATGTTCGTGGTCGGACCTCGTATCGCGACTGGAGCCACTGGTCATGAAAATGTTAAATAACAAAGAGGAGAAACATTTTGCCGTCTCGAAATTTTCGTCTGTGGTCACTTGAATCTTCAGAGCTCCACCTGTTTCAGCCAAAGAGTTCTTGTTGTAATTCCCGGGTACAGCGGACGTGTGTTGAAACGAACAGCAGCAGCAGCGACGGGGCACATTGTAAAGTGGGGCAGGACCGGGTGGGGTTACGGTAGGGGTGTGGTGGGGTGGGGTGTGGGGTGTGCGAGATCTGTGAGTCATGTTCCGAGTGCTGGTGGCTGGCTGGCTGGCTGGCTGGTGGTGGTGCCTCCCCAATCCTCATACGAAGTTTTAATAACTGTGATAATCAGATTCGTTACATTTAACGTTGTCTTGAAAGTAATGATAATTATCAGTCCAGGCGACTTTAGCCATTTTTTTTCCAAAGACTGTCAGCGTCCCATTGTTGCACTACCTGGAATAAGTTAGAGGACAAGTTTACTAAGTGCGCCGATGATATTTGTAGAAAAGGTCGGAGAGTCATCACAACGACAAGTGTGAGACTAACCTATGCTTTTAACAGAATAGGTAACGCCTTTGTTCGAGAGAGAGAGAGAGAGAGAGAGAGAGAGAGAGAGAGAGAGAGAGAGAGAGAGAGAGAGAGAGAGAGTACGACATTGAGTTATAGGTCAGAGGCCAGGCCGTCGTAACGTCTTGCTCGGGGGCGGGGGGTTGAGAACAGTCACTTGTACCGTCTGAAAATTTAAATATAATCTAATGATAGAGAGCACGCGACCCAGGTGCTTCCGTGTGCCAGTGACGCCCATGGCTTGGTCAGTCTAGCACAAAACAATTCCTTGCGGACGTTTATGTGAGCGACGGTCGGGTGGGGACAGCACCCATGGGAGCGTTATTTGATGAGGCTGAAAGTTAGGTTACGTACGTCTCTGTATTCTCCGCGGTGCCTCAGTGCGTGACAACAGTAATCATCTGGCCTCACATAATGGGGTTGTGGGTGATTCTTGCCTTATTGAACAAACACCATCGCAACATGTGAGGTAGCCAGTGAGTCGAGGGTAAAACAAAGCTGGACCCAGTGCAGCCCCTTGCCTCATCCAGTCCCCTTAAGAAAAGAACAGTGTCGTAATTATCCAGTTTCAGCATCTGTCTTGCTGGCGTAGTGAGGGAAGTGTTGCATGATAACAGGACGGATCTTCAGAATGGTGTATGCTTATGGAAGCATTAGAGAAATGCAATCGCCACACAACTAACGGTAATTCTGAATTGTATTCATGGTCAGAAATTTGCATACGAGAAGTGTTAGAATTTCCTCTGACAAGCAAACTGAAAACCATATTTTGTGCGCGTTATGTAGAGGATCTGTGAGGAAAGAGTCCAGTGTTTTGGTCCTATGTATTATGATTGATTACCTTGAAGTAACATTGGGTTAAGAAGACGTCGAGTAGGTTTTGGTAATTAGAATCAAGGATGAAATGTTCACCGATTTTGCAGAGAAATGATGAGTATAACGTTATCAGTGTAGTGTGGAAGGCGATGACATGAATGATGTTATTTAGGAAAATAAGACCTAACGAATTTTCCCTTCCGTCTGGCTTTGTTGTCCACTGGCGTACAACGAACAACGTCACACTTGAAAGAGTTCCACATCTGCGCAGGTGTTTGTGTGGACGACCCCTGGTACTCGATTAGGCTGCCGTGTTTTCTTGCTGTGTCCATCCTAAGGTGTGGTAGGCTGTAGTCTCCGAGGAGGACAGCGTTCGGGAGTGGCCTTCCAAGATCTCCAAGGCAAGATTGAGCGACTTCCTTACTTTTGTATGTATATTTTCCCTGAATTTCTTTTATTATAACTAGAACGTGAATTTCATCATTGATGAAAAAAAGAGAATAACATTCTTCTCTTACAAATTGACGTTACACTTACTAGTATAATGAAGTGTAGATTTTACTACTGATATTCTTAAAGTCGTATCTTATCTATATGTTATCGCTAGAGCTGCTCCGTAGTGCGTATTGACTGACTACCCAGTTGTGTGGACCCCCAGGGCCTGCTACTCCCAGGACTAGCTAATCTCAAGAAGACACGTAAACCCCAGGGCCTTCAACTCCCCCCCCCCCCCCGAGAGCCCGCTGCCCAGGGTCAGCAACCACCAGGGTCAGCAACCACCAGGGCCTACTACCTTCAGGATCCGCTAGCCCCTGAGCCCGCTACCCCCTGGGACCAGCTACCCCTGGGGCCCGTTAGCCCCTGATTCACAACCCGAGCCCAAGCAGAGAGCCTGGCCCCATGGAAAGGCTTACACCACGCATGCGCATTACCTTTGTTGTATATGAGTGAAATGATGGTTTTTGTTTACGTAGAATGATCCTCTTGTCAGTAAAGACCGAGGGTGTAAATGACATGAGGGTCATGTCTCAGGATGTGCGTGGTGCCGGAGGCGCACCTCAGGTTGCATAGGGTCGGGGCGTGCCTCAGGGTAGGGTGTGGGACCAAGATGGACGTGGGGTCGAGGCCGTGCAGTAGGTTGTACGCACAGCTGGGGGCGGCCACTGTGCCAGTGCTGGTGTTTGGAATCAGTTGATCCTCAGCCGTTCCGCTGCCCCGAATGTCAAAGATTTGTACCCGTAATGCATAAATGTCAGGCTCATGTTCCCTGCACACGAGCACCCACCCACACACACGCACACACACACACACACACACACACACACACACACACACACACAGACCCTTTTGTGTTCTCTGAAAGAATTAGCGGTGCTTCTGGCTCAGGAGCGGAGAAGTGTAGGTCTTGAAGGTAATGTAGAGTACAGCTACGAGAGGCAGCAAGAGTTACGAGCACTCTTCGCAGAGGCGCTACGACGTTGGAGGTGGCGAGCCGAGGACGGGGTTACACCTCTCGACCTTAGCGACCTGCCCGGGCGGAGGGAGGCGTTCGGGATGTTTCAAAATTTCAGTCATTTTAGCGCAAACGAGCGCTGAGTGTAGACGTGTTGGCCAGTTTACAATATGTTGTTCATGTACCAGTAGGTACAGACCTTGTGAGGTGATCACAGTAAATAACTCAAGCGATGTTAACAGTTACTTCACCTTCCTCATGTACCAAATTATATTTAATGTCAGATTTATTGGCTGGCGAATGCTGAACACTTGTTTAGCCAGGAGTCGCACGCACACGTTGAACACATAATTGCAAGAAATGTTGCAAGTTGATTTAAGGTCTGGTTTGTGACAGCATGTGTACACACGTGTTTAACACGTGTGTGACTTCTGGCTAAATGATCGTTTTGCAAAGGGTTGTAATATATATATATATATATATATATATATATATATATATATATATATATATATATATATATATATATATATATATATATATATATATATTCCTATGAATCCACGGGGAAAATGAAACACGAAAAGTTCCCAAGTGCACTTTCGTGTAATAATCACATCATCAGGGGAGACACAAGAGAGAAATATAACAGTCAGTTGATATACATCGAAGAGACGAAGCTAGGACGCCATTTACTTGTTTACCAAATGACGTCCTAGCTTCGTCTCTTCGATGTATATCAACTGACTGTTATATTTCTCTCTTGTGTCTCCCCTGATGATGTGGTTATTACACGAAAGTGCACTTGGGAACTTTTCGTGTTTCATTTTCCCCGTGGACTCATAGGAATATTTTGATCACGCGCAAAATTGTGATCCTTTCCAATATATATATATATATATATATATATATATATATATATATATATATATATATATATATATATATATATATATATTTCATGATGCCCTCTAACAGTCAGGACTCAAAACCAGCACCTTTGCTTGGTATTCGGGAACGCTAACCGCTCGGCTATGATCGCCCTTAGTAGAGAAATGACTTCGATCACAAGTAACCGAATACCCTTTGTCTCACATCCGTGAACAACGGGGTCTAGAATGGTCAAATCCCATCAGGGTTACATTACCAGCAGCTTACATTTTACAGAACCTTACTGGACAAACGCCGAGATATATAAACACAAGTATAGTGCATACAAACGCGCCCCAGGAGTCCATTCTATCCTTATGAGGCGACTGTACAATTCAGGAATTCACTCTAAGGAAGGCCGGCTCATTGACCCCACCCAACACTCGACCAGTTAGTGAAGACTTAATTTGTTCATTGCAGTGACGAGGAAGGCGGCTTGACCGGCCGGGTTCACTAGGAGTTGGGAGTCATGTGACGGTCCGGGATGGAATACGAGAAGGAAACCCCATACCCGGGCGCTCGTTAGCCGTGCTCAGCACGTGGATGCGCTGACGTTATTGATCCCGTAAGGTGTCAACATCTGTGGTGGAGACGCAGGCTAGGCTACGAGGTGCGAAGATATGGTTGTCATCCGCGGAGTAAGGCGGTCTGCGCCTGGCTGAGTGGGTGTTGTGTCCGCTCCGTCCGCTATTAGTGCTCTCCATTCGACTGCTTAGTGAAAGCCCCTGGGACCTGATGGTACGACCCTTGTGTATGATGACGTAGCCTTTCTAAGATCAGATATAAAGTTCTGGCCGCCATACCCGAGGATCGTACCGTCATGCTAAATCATTGTACCGTCATGTTCGGTGATCGCAGTCATGGTCAGTGATTGCACCGTCATGCTCATTGATCGTACCGTCATGTTCAGTGATCAGATCGTCATGCTAAATCAACGTCCCGTCATGCGGGAAACAGCGATTATGTTTCCCAAATAGCTTCTTAGCTACGTCTCTTCGTTGTATATCAACTGACTTATATTTCTCTTCTGTGTCTCCCCTGATGATGTGATTATTACACGAAAGTGCACTTGGGAACTTATCGTGTTTCATTTTCCCCGCGGACTCATAGGAATATATATATATATATATATATATATATATATATATATATATATATATATATATATATATATATATATATTATACTTTGTCGCTGTCTCCCGCGATAGTGAGGTTGCCGCCACCCCACCACACATGAAATGCCTACCCCCTACCCCCGCACGCGTGCATGGTAGTGCTAGGAAAAGACAACAAAGGCTACATTCGTTCACACTCAGTCTCAAGCTGTCATGTGTAATGCACCGAAATCACAGCTTCCATTCCACATCCAGGCCCCACAAAACTTTCCATATGCATAAGCGCCCACACACGCACATATACATACCTGTACATTTCACCGCGTGCATGCATATACATGCACAGACATGTGTACACCTGTGCATATTCATGCCTGCTGCCTTCATCCATTCTCGCCACCACCCCGTGGGTGCTTTAAAAAGAAAGAAAGTGCTTTTTAAAGCACTTTCACACACGCACACACACACACACACACACACACACACACACACACACACACATATATATATATATATATATATATATATATATATATATATATATATATATATATATATATATATATATATATATATTTTTTTTTTGCCGCTGTCTCCCGCGTTTGCGAGGTAGCACAAGGAAACAGACGAAAGAAATGGCCCAAACCACCCCCATACACATGTATATACATACGTCCACACACGCAAATATACATACCTACACAGCTTTCCATGGTTTACCCCAGACGCTTCACATGCCCCGATTCAATCCACTGACAGCACGTCAGTGGATTATATATATATATATATAATATATATATATATATATATATATATATATATATATATATATATATATATATATATAGATATATATATATATATATATATATATATATATATATATATATATATATATATATATATATATATATATATATATATATATATATATATATATATATATATATATATATATATATATATATATATATATATATATATATATATATATATATATATATATATATATATATATATATATATATATATATATATATATATATATATATATATATATATATATATATATATATATATATATATATATATATATATATATATATATATATATATATATATATATATATATATATAGTAATGAAAGGGTTAGAGAGATATGTGGTAATAAAAAGAGTGTGGTTGAGAGAGCAGAAGAAGTTATATTGAAATGGATTGGTCAAATGGAGAGAACGAGTGAGGAAAGATTGACAAAGAGGATATATGTGTCAGAGGTTGAGGGAACGACGAGAAGTGGGAGACCAAATTAGAGGTGGAAGGATGGACTGAAAAAGACTTTGATCGATCGGGGCCTGAACATACGGGAGGATGAAAGGCGTGCAAGGAATAGAGTGAATTGGAACGATGTGGTATACTGGGGTCGAATTGCTGTTAATGGATTGAACCAGGGCACGTGAAGTGTCTGGGATAAACCATGGATATATATATATATATATATATATATATATATATATATATATATATATATATATATATATGTATATATATATATATATATATATTCCTTTTTTTTCTTTTAAACTATTCGCCATTTCCCGTTTTAGCAAGGTATCGTTAAGAACAGAGGACTGGGCCTCTGAGGGAATATCGTCACCTGGCCTCCTCCTCTGTTCCTTCTTTTGGAAAATTAAAAAAAAAAAAAACTAGAGGGGGAGGATTTCCAGCCCCCCCGCTCCTTCCCCTTTTAGTCGCCCTCTACGACACGCAGGGAATACGTGGGAAGTATTCTTTCTCCCCTATCCCCAGGAATATATATATATATATATATATATATATATATATATATATATATATATATATATATATATATATATATATTCGGTGTTGTATCCCGATGAGCGTTGATGTATTGTATTTACTTTTTGTGTAGGTATGGTTGTTTAGACTGACGATGACGACAGCGCGACCCTCGGAACAAGATGATCTGTAATAAGGTGCTCTAGGGTCGTCCATACGTGCTCGAGACGTGTATAGTAGACTAGCCTAGGAGTGGGAGGAGACCCGTTACTCAGGTGGTTCTCCTAGAGAGCCCCTCGCCTTACCACTGGGTAAAACTTGCGTTTTGTTCGATGGTGTGACGAAGTGGTAATGGCTCGCTAAGTACGTCGATCATTTTGATATTTCAGGTGTCGTCAGCGGCACCAGTGGCTGGGGCTCGAGTGGGGGTCGAGGCAGGCAGGGCGGATCATGTTTGGCAAGTATATTTTCACTTGACGGTGGTGGTGGTGGTCGGAGGAAGTCAACATTATATTTGTCAATATAAAACATCCAAGAAAGAAATATGGTTTTTCTTGGTCTCGTACTCAGTACTGCCTGATGGTGAATTTTCCCCACTCAGGGCGAAAGATTTAAAGTCCTGAGTTGAATGTTACTAGAAATTATTTTTTTTTTATAAAATTCCTCGTCACCTCCACGCAGCGAAAGATGCATATCTGAAATGCAAATTTATATTTGGAAATTCATGAATTGAAGAATATGAAGACCATCAAACGCAAGAGAAACGTTATTCAGAGATTTCACCTTAAAACTGATATTACTCGTCGTGGAGGACACGATGGCTGAGAAACTTTAAAGAGATAGATGGTAGGGTTGTGGCTGGCGGCCCGAGCTAGGCTGTCTCCCAGGCGTCATCTGCCCGCACACACGCGCCTCTGTTTATCTCGGGATATTTCAGCAGTCTCTGATGGTGGGTTGTGATGTGGGGGAACTTTGAAAGAAGTTTTATCTTCTGTGTTGACTGATGGAGGTAGTTTGTTGCCGTGTTGATGGTGGCGCCGGCTGCCAACCGTCAATATTGATCAGACGGTTGGGCTGGACCCCGGGGTGTCGTGTGGCATCACGCTAACATTGTGAACACGTTGTTCACTTCTTGTGTTGCTGAAGGCAGAGGTGCATGTTACTGGCAAACCTAAAGTACGTCTCTCAACCTCAGGTCACCTCCAGCACTGGTGATACGTGGGGCCAGGAACCATTTTATTTTTGTTGTTTGATGACAGTTCGTGCTGTTGTGTCCTGCCATTTATTTATTTCTGTACATAATAGTGTGTATCTGGAGGACAAAGCCTCGTGAGATGTGAAGCCTTGTTGTCATGTTGGTGGACCAATGAAAATTGGTTAATGTGAAGGTGAGGAGCCGCAGCTGGCAGTCTGTGGGCCATTGGACAAGTCTCCGGTTCCGCGTGTGACATTCGATTTTCCGAATAAGGAAATGAGTTGATGGGAATATTACAGTACCCGCTTCCCTCATATTCTCTCTCTCTCTCTCTCTCTCTCTCTCTCTCTCTCTCTCTCTCTCTCTCTCTCTCTCGTGTATATATATATATATATATATATATATATATATATATATATATATATATATATATATATATATATATATGTGTGTGTGTGTGTGTGTGTGTGTGTGTGTGTGTGTGTGTGTGTGTGCTAATTCATTATTCATCAGTTTCATACTGATGTTAACTTGTCTAACGATTGTCTTGTACTGCTCAGGTACATTGTTACCGGTAGCCAGTATACATGAGTAGTATAAGAGGATGGTTAGACAAGTTACGAACATCAACAAGAAGCTAATGAATGATGAATTAGCAGTCACACACACACACACACACACACACACACACACACACACACACGCACACACAAGGAAGAATCCCTCAGATACAGATTATTGTCATCACATTGTAGGAGTAATTGAGGGGTACATACATCGTTGGTGAGTGGCGTGGTATGTCGGGCCAGGCCGGCCCGGTAGAGAGGCCCATCAGGCAACACATCAGGACTTCCATCTGGCCAGGCTGGTGTCGTGCTCCTCCTCCTCCATCTCGCCCTGGCCTTCCCAGGGATGGGTCGCGCCAACCAGGAATCCGGTCTGACTTCACAGGATTTGTTGCGCATTTGTGTTATTCAAGAAAAAAGTTTGCATAATCAATTGCAATGACGTCGCGCTAAATGTCAACAGGTAAATATCATGTGTTTTGTTGTAAGTCAAGCAGACTCGACAAAATGAATCTTTTCCTTTAATTCTAAGATGTTTTTTTTGTGTAAGTACACTTAGATCAGGCATTTGAGTGATGGCGTGGGTGATGGAGTACATGTATCGGGGTAGTAGCGACTAGGGCGAGAATACAGTGTACAGTGGGTACAGTACATCAACGGAGGAGGGTGCTCACGTGAGGGTGGGCCCCAGCAAGCCCAGAGGAGCCTCTCTCTCTCTCTCTCTCTCTCTCTCTCTCTCTCTCTCTCTCTCTCTCTCTCTCTCTCTCTCGGAGAATGAGAAAGGTTAAGAGTATATCAGATTCACGTGACGTCATATGAGCACGGGATGCAGAACGATGCAGACGGTGACACAGTAACATGATGGTACATGATTCAGGCATGCACGATACATACACACACACACATCACATGTAGCAACACTGAGGTGCCTTCGTCTCGTCATGACGTGTTAAGAGGAGCGAGACACGGGACCAGCGCGGCACCAGTCACTTGTGACCTCTGGTGGCACGTCCAGTTACCTAATCAAGTGACCACATCCATCGCTATTCAGCCATTCAGGTTACCGCATCCCTCGGCGATCAGCCAATCAAGTGACCGCATTGATTGGGCGACGCCTGCCCTCGATCAAGCCGTCGTACCCAGAGTAATCAAGGTGTTGGAATCGGAGTCGTCATCCCTCGAACTTGTCACCTCGACCCGAGTGGTAAACGACCGTCGCTGTACCTCGACCCGAGTGGTAAACGACCGTCGCTATGCCTCGACCCGAGTGGTAAACGACCGTCGCTGTGCCTCGACCCGAGTGGTAAACGACCGTCGCTGTACCTCGACCCGAGTGGTAAACGACCGTCGCTATGCCTCGACCCGAGTGGTAAACGACCGTCGCTGTGCCTCGACCCGAGTGGTAAACGACCGTCGCTATGCCTCGACCCGAGTGGTAAACGACCGTGGCTGTGTTCACATGTAAGAGTTATTGTGGTAGGTAGCGTTAGGGGGAGATGAAAGAGTCATAACCTCTATGATAACTTTAAACCTGCATCAGACAGTTCCCCGGTAACACCCATCCTTGTTTACGCCAAGCCTTGTGTGTTTGTGTAAACAAGGAAGTACATAATCAACGTGAGGAGGGTAAGTGAAAATCAGGACTGGACTCCTGTAATGCCGGTGGTCTGCTGCGGAGATGAAGTACAAGGAAAGAAATTATTATGCGACTCTGCCTCTGCTCCTGGCTGACGTCTGCTGTGCTGCTGGAGGCGTCAGCCAATATTAGATCCTCGCTGTCAGGCCACTGCTGACTGCGTCGTGATATAAAGTTTGAAGGCTGGCCACCAGGGGAGGATTCCCTGAAACTTTTCACGAATCACACACACACACACACACACACACACACACACACACACACACACACATACATCTATCTATCTATCTATTTATCTATCTATCTTTCTATATCTATTTATCTATCTATCTATATATATATATATATATGTGTGTGTGTGTGTGTGTGTGTGTGTGTGTGTGTGTGACGATGTATGGACCACGCAGGGGCAGGTCTGTCGTGCGGGAGTCTACTCATGAACGGGGAAATGTCTTTGTTATCTTTGTATACACTGGGATAGGAACCTAGGATGGGAACCGCCCTACAGGCAGTGGTCGTCACGGGCGGGGCCAAGGGCCAGGGCCTCCCGCAGGTGGTGTCGGCAGATGGATAGGTCGTCAGACCGATTCTTGCTTGTGGCCACCTTATATCATTGTTTACGGTACGACGCGAACGACTTCTGGGGTCGTCATGGGATCAGTGACGGGAGCAGGTGACCTGGTCGGGCACCAGGCTGACCCCGTCTACCCGCTGAGAGGAACACATCACCCCACAGTCTCCGGCGGGAGCAGGATGGTCATGAAGGCTCTGGAAAGAACCTGTTTTACTCTCGTTCGTGTCGGGCAGGTGCTTGTGGCGGCCGCACGACCACTCACTTTGCTTTACCTGCCACGGAGAGAAGACACGAAGAAGCACTGAGAGGTCTTGATGAGCTGCAGGTGCAGGTGGCAGAGAAGGGGAACAAAACACGCCTCCGTCAGGAGTCTGTTTCTGTCAACACTTGCGGCCTCCCTGCCGCTCCTCAGGCAGTGTGTGTACGCCAGGCCAGGCCTCACCAGGGAGGCTCCTTAGTGTGAGGTAGGCTGTGGCTGACCGCTCGTGACGATGGTCAGAGAGCGGCTGTAGTGGTTCAGGTAGAGTGTTGTCATCGCCTGTGTCAAAATAGGAGATGAGAATGTAAGGAACACTGGGTCGGTGGAAGAGGTACGACGGTACGAGCCTTGAGCAGACGGTACGACTCTTGAGCACGATGGTACCATCCTTGAACAGACGTTACGACCTTTTGGTACAACGGTACTGTCCTTATGATAACCAGGCCTATGATCTAACCATTGAGGGTCAGGTCACAGGTCACGCCGCGTTACCCAGGGGTCGTATCGTCGTGATCCAGGAATTATAGACGTGGTGTTGGAGCAGCTGGTGTGTGGCTACAGTGGACTTCCCCGTCAGTGTCAGAACGAACGTGTGTGTGTGTGTGTGTGTGTGTGTGTGTGTGTGTGTGTGTCAGTGTATGTATGTGTGTGTGTGTGTGTGTGTGTGTGTGTGTGTGTGTGTGTGTCTGTGTCTGTGTGAACGATGGAGAGAGGCGGAGGAGGGGCCTGGCAGGCGTCCTGTTACCCCATACTCAACCAATAACATGAATTAAGAACACATGTAACAGAATAACTTGCATTTACTTAGAATTATAGTGAATGAGTTAGTTTTGTGCACAACTTACTTAAAACAGCTCTACTCTTTTTTTCCAGTGGGGAACAGATGGTTCAGTGTAAGTGGCGTATGTTTGTTGCACGTCAGACGTACGTAGGTATGTACGTGTGGTTATTAAAGGGAGAATATTCCCTCGTCTGGGGTCGGCCAGACGCGTGTGTTCCTGCGCAGTGGCTTCCCTTACCCCCCCCCCCCCCCCCCATGGATGTCGTCCTGGTAACGTTCGTGGGAACACCCGAGCGTCTGCTGCACCTGCACGGTCGGCAGGTACGACCCTTACATACGACGGTACGACGGTACTGCCCATGGGTACGACAGTATGACCCATGGGTACGACGGTATGACCCTTGGGTAAGACGGCGCTGCCTATGACCTAACCCTACAGAATTGGGGCAAAGATCTGGTCGCATCTAAGGGTCGTACCGTCATATTCTGTGGTCGTACCGTCGTGCCGAAAGATGTTTATTTTCTAATGTCAACTGAGACGGCACGGCCAGCTGAGGCCCTATCAAGGCCATCCCATTAACGCTATATATATATATATATATATATATATATATATATATATATATATATATATATATATATATATATATATATATATACATACATACCTAGCCTGAACCAGGTACCCATTTTATCAGTGAACCTTTATGGATGGATGAACAGCTGGGTTGACTGTGGACCTACTGCTGTAACCAAGATTCGAACCTATGTGCTCGACCCTGGGCGGGCCGTGAATGCGTCACGGTCTGGAACGCTACGACACGGGAGTCGTATTCGAGTCGATCCGTAATCGACAAGGTCTTATCGTCGTGCTCAGGGGTCAACCTGAAACAGTCGTCACCGAAGCCTGGGCATCTAACGCAGACTGACCCGAGGGTTCATGGGACAGTGTCTGGAGGGTTCATGGGACTGACCCGAGGGTGCATGGGACAGTGTCTGGAGGGTTCATGGGACTGACCCGAGGGTGCATGGGACAGTGTCTGAAGGGTTCATGGGACTGACCCGAGGGTTCATGGGACAGTGTCTGGAGGGTTCATGGGACTGACCCGAGGGTGCATGGGACAGTGTCTGAAGGGTTCATGGGACTGACCCGAGGGTTCATGGGACAGTGTCTGGAGGGTTCATGGGACTGACCCGAGGGTTCATGGGACAGTGTCTGGAGGGTTCATGGGACTGACCCGAGGGTTCATGGGACAGTGTCTGGAGGGTTCATGGGACTGACCCGAGGGTTCATGGGACAGTGTCTGGAAGGTTCATGGGACTGACCCGAGGGTTCATGGGACAGTGTCTGGAGGGTTCATGGGACTGACCCGAGGGTTCATGGGACAGTGTCTGGCGGGTTCATGGGACTGACCCGAGCGTCCATGGGACAGTGTCTGAAGGGTTCATGGGACTGACCCGAGGGTTCATGGGACAGTGTCTGAAGGGTTCATGGGACTGACCCGAGGGTTCATGGGACAGTGTCTGGAGGGTTCATGGGACTGACCCGAGGGTTCATGGGACAGTGTCTGGAGGGTTCATGGGACTGACCCGAGGGTTCATGGGACAGTGTCTGGAGGGTTCATGGGACTGACCCGAGGGTTCATGGGACAGTGTCTGGAGGGTTCATGGGACTGACCCGAGCGTCCATGGGACAGTGTCTGAAGGGTTCATGGGACTGACCCGAGGGTTCATGGGACAGTGTCTGAAGGGTTCATGGGACTGACCCGAGGGTTCATGGGGCAGTGTCTGGAGGGTTCATGGGACTGACCCGAGGGTTCATGGGACAGTGTCTGAAGGGTTCATGGGACTGACCCGAGCGTCCATGGGACAGTGTCTGAAGGGTTCATGGGACTGACCCGAGGGTTCATGGGACAGTGTCTGAAGGGTTCATGGGACTGACCCGAGGGTTCATGGGACAGTGTCTGGAGGGTTCATGGGACTGACCCGAGGGTTCATGGGACAGTGTCTGGAGGGTTCATGGGACTGACCCGAGGGTGCATGGGACGGTGAGTGGCTAGCCTGCGACCACATCCTTCACAGGAGCTCCACGTCCTGACGGGGATCACCCGGTACAGAGCCCGCGTCAGTGGTGGGGCGTGGAGCAGGAGGCGGCGTAGCACGTTCCCTCCTGAAGGCGGGTCTAGCCTGAACAGGAAGTAGTACCTCAGGACGCCGTTTACAAGCGAAACGAAGTATTCTGCGTAATTACTTTCACTGGTAATTTGTTGGTACTAATTCTTGCGTTATGAATGAGTCATGATACCAGAGGGGATGTCGTGGCGTCACAGGAAGTCAACAAATGCTGGGTTTCTGTTAGTGTCTGCGAGTGTTGAGGTGGCTCAGGCTAAAGTATCGTACTTGTAGGGAAGTTATCGTACATCGTTGGGTGCATATCTTTGGTAGTTTTTTTTCTTTTATGTTCTTTTTGCCATTTTATGCTCAATATTGCTTCTACTTTATTTTTATTATTGTTGCCGGAGTTGATAATCTCAGTACAATGGAACATTAGTATAGCCGTCCTCAGAATCTGTGTGAGCAAAGCGAATGTCTGAAACTTTAATAAAGATAAGCTTTCATTTTGGTAGAAATGTTGGGTGTAACTTAAAAGGCAATGCCAACACTTTCCGTGAAGTAATTCCCAGAAAAACATACTCGTTAAGTCTGTATTTATTGCAATAAGTTGACGGTGTCCAGCACAGGCGCCACGGTTAGCAACCAGGCAGACCGCCATGGCCTGAGCTTGGAAGGTCGTGCAGCAGGGGATGGGAGGGGCCGTACGTCAGGGTTTGGGGGGGGGCCTTGCAGGTGTCGGGGGGGGGGTCATATAATGGAGGAAGCGTTGTTGTGGACTCCGCCCGGCCACTGAAGCGCCCAAAATGATAATTGAAGCTTTGAGGAACAAAATGATCGAAGCTTTGAAGCTGTGGTTCATGACTGGCTCGTGATATCAGATGACATAGATGAAGGGGGCTGGGTGGGCTGGGGGAGGGGGGGGGAAGGTGGTCTGATAAGCCTTATTACGTGGCTACCATCTGTTGAGAGTGTTATGTGTTCCCTTCATACATGCTCACCTCATCTCTGACAGGGTTTACTTGGTTACCTATTTGAAGCTACTGTACAGGTGGGGAGATCTGGACCAGTGTGGCTCTTACTGCCTGGTGGTCTGCGGAGTTGTGTGGTCTTCTGAAGTCTTCTACCCCAACAGCTTACGATAGGCCTAGGGTGTTAGGTTTGGTCGTTGGTCGACCAAGCTGTTGGGAGCCGCAGACCGCAGGCCTACATAGCCCCCACAGCCTGGCCTGGTCTGGTACACTTTGTAGGTACTTATCCAGGGAACTCTGACACTTCCTTATTGTGCCTCCCGTGTTTGATGACTGCAGGGTAGGTGTTCAAGATTGCTCCTATAGTTGGAGCAAGGCTGGGCAGCACCAGCTGGGCAGCACCAGGTAAACCTTGCACAAGATGTTGTTTACTTGTTTTATTTACTGTGTGCGTAACGCGTGGACGTCTTCCTGTGGTACTCTACAGCGACCGTAGCTCACAGACTGTAGCTGTTGGTCGTTTAAAGACATGTCTACAGATAATACATTCACCGGGACTCTGGCTGGTGTTTGAGAGTACGTCGCCCGGAAACGCTGCTCGGGCCAGCCCTTCGCCCTTCTGGACACTGCATCTGGTCTGACTGACCTTTACAACCTCAGCCATGCATTGCAAGAAAACTGGTCTGTGGACGCGATCAGATATCATTCTGCTTCTATATTTCACCTCTTGCATTCGGAGATATAGACAGAAGCTATATATACGTACGCATATAGACGGATAGCAGCGTACGAAGACGAAATTCTGATTGCAATTCCAGATTTTAAATTTTCCATTTCCATAAAAATACGAAACGACTGGACGGATTGCAATCAGGAGAATGTGGCTGAGATGAGGCCGTTACCCAACATGAGGAGCAATCAGGGTCCACAGCTGGACTGGCAGTCGAGGTTCCCGTGTCATCTGGGGTAATGGCTCGCCAGCCAGGCCAGGTGCGGCGACTGCCTGCAACCACGGGACACGGCCCTGGACCTGACCTCTCACCACCTGGCCGGGGCGACCCCGGACCTGACCACCTTCCGCTGGAAGGTGGACGGCCTTGGACCTGACCTCCGGCCAGTAGGAGGGAAAGTGAAACTCAGGGAAGGAAGAGAAGCTCAAGGGACAGAAGAGGGGAAGTGAAATCGGAGGAAGGAAGAGAGGATCAAGGGACGGAAGAGGGAAAGAGAAATCTTGGGAAGGAAAGGAGGAACAAGGGACGGAAGAGGGAAAGAGAAACCCTAGGAAGGAGGAGAGGATGAAGGATGGAAGAACAGGACAAAAGAAACAAAAATTATGAAACAGTTGCCCAGAAACAGCCAACCACTTGAGCGTGTTGAGGCACAGTGGTGAGGACCAGCCTGCTGGGGTCTGGTGATGGTGAGGACCTGCCTGCTGGGGTCTGGTGATGGTGAGGACCTTCCTGCTGGGGTCTGGTGATGGTGAGGACCTGCCTGCTCGGGTCTGGTGATGGTGAGGACCTGCCTGCTGGAGTCTGGTGATGGTGAGGACCTGCCTGCTGGGGTCAGGTGATGGTGAGGACCAGCCTGCTGGGGTCTGGTGATGGTGAGGACCTGCCTGCTGGGTCTGGTGATGGTGAGGACCTGCCTGCTGGAGTCTGGTGATGGTGAGGACCTGCCTGCTGGAGTCTGGTGATGGTGAGGACCTGCCTGCTGGGGTCTGGTGATGGTGAGGACCTGCCTGCTGTGGTCTGGTGATGGTGAGGACCTGCATGCTGTGGTCTGGTGATGGTGAGAACAAGCCTGCTGTGGTCTGGTGATGGTGAAGACCTGCCTGCTGGGGTCTGGTGATGGTGAGAACAAGCCTGCTGGGGTCTGGTGATGGTGAAGACCTGCCTGCTGGGTCTGGTGATGGTGAGGACCTGCCTGCTGGGGTCTGGTGATGGTGAGGACCAGCCTGCTGGGGTCTGGTGATGGTGAGGACCAGCCTGCTGGGGTCTGGTGATGGTGAGGACCTGCCTGCTGGGTCTGGTGATGGTGAGGACCTGCCTGCTGGGGTCTGGTGATGGTGAGGACCAGCCTGCTGGGGTCTGGTGATGGTGAAGACCTGCCTGCTGGGGTCTGGTGATGGTGAGGACCAGCCTGCTGGGGTCTGGTGATGGTGAAGACCTGCCTGCTGGGTCTGGTGATGGTGAGGACCAGCCTGCTGGGGTCTGGTGATGGTGAGGACCTGCCTGCTGGGGTCTGGTAATGGTGAGGACCAACCTGCTGGGGTCTGGTGATGGTGAGGACCTGCCTGCTGGGGTCTGGTGATGGTGAGGACCTGCCTGCTGGGGTCTGGTGATGCTGGGCTGAGGCGAGCCAGTGACGTGGTGTTACTGCAGGACGGGAAGACGGTGTGACGTGTGCCGTCACTTGTGTTGTGACGCCAGGATAAAATGGAGAAGTTGCAGCCTCCCCCCCCCCATCTCTCTCTCTCTCTCTCTCTCTCTCTCTCTCTCTCTCTCTCTCTCTCTCTCTCTCTCTCTCTCTCTCTCTCTGTATGGCAGAAGGAAGGCCATGATGGCCGCACTGCCCAGCTCGGGGGCCATCATGGCCTAACCTGGGTGATGGCATGGCGGTGCCAGCATGACGGGCCGCGCCACTACATGGCAGGTTTAGGTAATGACCCTAAGGGAAAACGCCACGGCGACTGCATGACAATGGCTGGGATGATTGGTTGGTGCAGTGGGCAGGGCCCCAAGGGCGAGCCAGCCTCCGGGCTGGTGTAACCAAGCCTTGGGAAAGGTCAATTTCTTCACTTGATTTCCCAACGCACATAGAGGAAGGGGCGCGGGTCAGGCGTTACAGCTTCTCGTCTTATGCAAATATAGTAAATGTGAGGCGAACTCACGGACGCCCCTGTGTTGTCACATTGTAAAAACACATCACAAATTGGGTTAGTATATATATATATGTATATATATATATATATATATATATATATATATATATATATATATATATATATATATATATATATATATATATATATACAGAGAGAGAGAGAGAGAGAGAGAGAGAGAGAGAGAGAGAGAGAGAGAGAGAGAGAGAGAGTATATACATATATGGACAGTAGAGGAATTCATGAGCAAATAAGAGATTTAGACTGAAGTTCTTGTACATCCAACACATGAACTCAGACAGTATGTGTAGGTTCTGCACCTATTTATATAGAGAGGAGAGCAGTGCATGAGGCTGAATACAGAGGCTGGGTGAATACATATATATGTACATGGAGAGTAGAACAGTACACAGGACGAGTTACAGAGAATTATGAGTACAGTTAGTTACAGGACGACATCTTGTAAGTCAGTGTTGACCGGGATTATGAATCGTAAGATCTGGAGGTTTCAAGTAGTCGACACGGGTACAGTGTGTTGTGTGGCGCTGTACCGTGTGTTTGTATGGTACATCACACGACTTGTACCTGCCATAGCACCTACCTGTGCCCGCCTGCCCGGCATGTCTGTACCACGTTGCATAACCTATGATGCCACACCTGCCTCGCGCTCACTACCCTTGAGATATAGCAAGCCTTGAAAAACCTCCCGGGTGGTTGCTGCCCCAGCAACATTACTTGTCGGACTTAGGGTCGAGGTCGACTGCTGGCGTAAGAATGGAGTCTGTTGGATCATTTCCTGGGCATGATGGTGAGTGAGTGATCCCGATGAAAGAGAGAGAGAGAGAGAGAGAGAGAGAGAGAGAGAGAGAGAGAGAGAGAGAGAGAGAGAGAAGGGGGATGGGGGGTGGTAATAGAACCAGCAGGCTAAGTCCTGTTGCGTTTAGCGGCTTAAAGTCGTCGACTACGTCAGCAGTTGACAGTAAGGTAAGACGCTGGTGTAAGACGCTTGGGAGACCAGAGACTTGTTTAGTATAACCAGATCTATGAGATCATGACACGCTCTCCCTCCCTCACTCCCTCCCTCCCTCGCACGGGGGAGCCACTCACCCGCTCTGTGTTGTCCTGGGGGTGGGGGTAAGAAGGGGGTGGGGGGCAAACGAGGCCATTCGTGTGTTCGTGACGGTGCCTTGTTAAGGCATGAAGAAAGGAGACCTGAAGTGTGTAGATGTGTCGGGTGAGGAGACTAGAGCTGGGTCATGTGCGGGTCAGGCTGCGGGCTGACCTGGGACACGACGGGACAAGGATGGGTCGTGTGCATCCCATAACAGTGATAAGGATCTGGAGGCCCACAGTGACGCTTCACTGCTCGGGTTTACAGTGCCAGTAAGCGTATAGGATGAGCGTCATGGCACCGGTACGCATCACTACAGGCTTTGTGTTAAGTATGTGGAACGCATACCTAACTATATAGATAGATAGATGGATAGATAGATTTTACGACCGCAGGCCTTTTTAACTTGCCAGTGTTTGTTATGGGTTTATGACAGTGTGAGAGCCGTTCCTTTAGGTTATTGATACACACAGCCAGTGTGTTGCCGCCACACCTACAGTATGGAGGCACAGCTCGACCATCGTCGTGTGGCCAGAGGGTCGCAGTGCGTGGCAGCGGCCTGTTTATGGTCGGTGAGTACCATGTGGTGCACACGGTAGTGAGGGTCACTACGTGGAGGTGGGTCAGGTCTGGTTCACATGGATCAGGGACCACGTATTGTCTGAGTCGCGATCAACACCGTCATCTGGTACTGAAAAAACATAACAGAAATGTAACAAAACATTACAGAAATGTAACATTACAGAAATGTAGCAAAACATTACAGAAATGTAACTAGACATTATAGAAATGTAGCATTATTATCAAGTGGGACTGGGAAAGATAATTGATGATTTATTACGATTACATCCACTGTGTGGTCACTCACTTTATATTCCCTCCTCATACAAAGAAAATGACTGAAAATAATGTTTTATGTTGCAAAATAAATAATAAAAAAATAAATAAATGGGAATGAATAAAGGCAGACAGTATGAATTATGTACATGTGTATATATGTATATGTCTGTGTGTGTATATATATGTATACGTTGAGATGTATAGGTATGTATATTTTGCGTGTGTGGACGTGTATGTATATACATGTGTATGTGGGTGGGTTGGGCCATTCTTTCGTCTGTTTCCTTGCGCTCCTCGCTAACGCGGGAGACAGCGACAAAGCAAAATAATTAATAAATATTTTTGTTGATTATAGTTTAGGTTCACTCGGGCCGATGTCTTCTTGTTAATACATCATGATGACTGGTGACATAGATAGATAATACATCATGATGACTGGTGACGCTGATAGATAATACATCATGATGACTGGTGACATAGATAGATAATACATCATGATGACTGGTGACGCTGATAGATAATACATCATGATGACTGGTGACATAGATAGATAATACATCATGATGACTGGTGACGCTGATAGATAATACATCATGATGACTGGTGACAGATAGATAATACATCATTATTGGTGACGCTGATAGATAATAGATCATGATGACTGGTGACGCTGATAGATAATAGATCATGATGACTGGTGACGCTGATAGATAATACATCATGATGACTGGTGACAGATAGATAATACATCATTATTGGTGACGCTGATAGATAATAGATCATGATGACTGGTGACGCTGATAGATAATAGATCATGATGACTGGTGACGCTGATAGATAATAGATCATGATGACTGGTGACGCTGATAGATAATAGATCATGATGACTGGTGACGCTGATAGATAATAGATCATGATGACTGGTGACGCTGATAGATAATAGATCATGATGACTGGTGACGCTGATAGATAACAGTTTGGTGGACATGTTTGCTCACCATGTGAGGGAGAGGGCGGCCCAGGGAGGGAGGGAGGTCGCCCACAAGATGTATCATCACAAGTAATGACTCAGCTTATCTGGTGTCAATAAAGATACATTACCTGGAAAACAATGAAACGTCTTTTAATGTAATCACTGAGAGATGGTAAAGTGACTATCCTCTTCATGGACGTAGTTAGTTACATTACAATTACATGTTATCATAGACTTTATGCATTTTGCTGCTGACAGATAATTACATTGAAATTTGTAATAGATTACGTATGATTACTAATTACCACCATAGTTGCAGGCAAGCCATGTTCATTGTGTGAGATGGTGTTGGAAAATATTTAAAGGGTAAAGTTAAACATTGACAGGATGGGCAAGAGGTTTGGGGGAGATAGTGAACACACGGTCACACAGAGGAATGTGTTGTGTTTGGAGGATTACACGAAGGATCGATGTAGCGATGACCAGGTATTGGAGGTCAACCTCAGACAGATCTCAGGTCAGACCCCAGTCAGGCTTGCCTGACCCACCAGAGGTCCGACGACACAACAGAGGAAAAAACAAGAAAGAAACAAAAACCTATTTAGATTAGAATATAGGTTTTTTCCCAGAGTTGCAGTAGAAGGATGTGTTACATGATAGTAATGATGATGTGATGGTTATCAAGATGTGGTGGGTGACACTGGCAGCAGTGTGCGTCAGTGGCAACTCACGAAACACACGAATTTTCCACACGTATCTCAAGCCGAGCCTGAGCCAGGTACCCATTTTATCGAGCTTCCTATAGGAGTGGATGAACAGTTGGGTTGACTGTGGACCGATTGCCGCAAGCGCGGATTGGAACCTACACGCTCGTTCCCGCTACACCACAAGTATAAGGATGATTATGATGCACCTGGGACTCTCTCTCTCTCTCTCTCTCTCTCTCTCTCTCTCTCTCTCTCTCTCTCTCTCTCTCTCTCTCTCTCTCTCTCTCTCTCTCCTGTGTTGGATAAGGATCTTGTATGTGAGACAAGGAAGCCAACAAGTTCACACACAACAGAGCACATCTCGTGTCACGGAACTAAACAGGTTCATTAAAGATACTGAGCAATGATGGTACACGAAGATGTAGGTAGGTGTTGTGGCGATAGCAGCTGACCCTGGGCTGACACGGTGGGCTTCCGTGCTGACACCGTGGGCTCCCCCGGGCTTGTGGAAGGCTGGTAATGTCACGTGTCATGAGTGACAGCGTAAGTATTGGCATGCATGAGAGTCACGCTCCCGCCTGGTGCATGACTCAGATTAATCTGTAAAATCTTATGAGAACTGATCAATTATTGGTGTTCGTGACATGTCCTCTGGTGTGGTGGGCTTAATGAAGGCACCGGGAGAAAGGTCAGGTCAGGGAGGCCAAGACCCGGTGGATGCGACCTTACAACAGCTCGTGGTAAGGTCGCCTGGCTCGTACAGATGGAAAGGCGGGGCTTTGTTTTATGTTGGAGGCTCCAGTCACGGCCAGCAGTCCTCACCCAGGCCAGGCCTTAATGGAAATACGAAGACGGGTGAGGCAAGAGGAGGAAGACCAGAGGGGTGAGGCAAGAGGAGGAAGACCAGAGGGGTGGTGCAGGAGGAAGACCAGAGGGGTGGTGCAGGAGGAAGATCAGAGGGGTGAGGCAGGAGGGAGACCAGAGGGGTGGTGCAGGAGGAAGACCAGAGGGGTGAGGCAGGAAGGAGACCAGAGGGGTGAGGCAAGAGGAAGACCAGAGGGGTGGTGCAGGAGGAAGACCAGAGAGGTGAGACAGGAGGAAGACCAGAGGGGTGAGGCAGGAGGAAGCACACAGGAAAGACATTTTAAAACTCTTGCAGGAAGTAGAGTGTATGCCCTTTATACGAAGGGTCAGGTTGTAGCTATTAGGGGAAAGTGGAGCGGGCAGTGAGTTTGAAAACTTGGTTGTGTAAGGAAAGAAGTAGATGTCACATCGGACCACCATTGTTATCATCATATCGTGGAGCCTGGCTGGTGGTGGGTTGCTGCTCGGCCACTGTGGTCACCGGAGAGGCGGTAGGGCCAGGATGCCAGGCCTCGACGGAGGTCACTAGCGATCCCTGGCCATAGTGTGTGTAGCAGGAGGCACTGTGGTGTTGCGGGAGGAGCTGCACGTGTCAGGTCGGGTCTTCCTAATGTGAGAGACAGAAAGAAGGGAAGTAATGATCTCACTGGGACCCGGATGCTCGGACGGACAGATCCCAGTCGGGGCGGAAAAGCTTGCCAGAATACGAGGCGCCCATGACGTGGGGTCACCACACTTGCTACCAGGCTGGGAGTGTGTGGTACGTACTGATGACCCTCACCACGTGAGACAGCCACAGCTGCACCACATTTCTGCCACACGGGAATCATGCTCTTGCACGTCACCTCTGCCCTCCCTTCCTCCTGCAGCTCCTGGTCAGGTCACAACCTGGGGTCAGGTGGAGAGTCAGTCACGAAGCCCTGAGCTACACTGACGCCACCACAACAGAATATCATGGGGTCAGTGTAGCACACTGCTGGAGGTACGGTAGTTGGTGGTCCTGACCTGGAGTGGGTCGTCTGCATCATCAGTTAGCGACCCACACTCCAGACTCACTATCTCACTATCCTGTCATCTGAAAACGTCTCCTGGAATGATAACCTGATTGTGATGACCCTCGTCACATCATTCAACTGTCTTCCGTGTGATTATAATAAACATGTGTGTGAAGTACGACGCTGGGGTATCACTCATTATAATAAACATGTGTGTGAAGTACGACGCTGGGGTATCACTCATTATAATAAGCATGTATGTGAAGTACGACGCTGGGGTATCACTCATTATAACAAGCATGTGTGTGAAGTACGACGCTGGGGTTATCACTCATTATAATAAACATGTGTGTGAAGTACGACGCTGGGGTATCAGTCATTCATGGTGGAATAAGTGTCCAAGTTGTCAGGATCTTCCGCACATACTTGGCCTCATAATGTATGTTACGACTGTAGTGTTACCAGACACACACGTCTGCCTGGGAGGCATCATGATACAGGAGGGCTTGTGGTCTTCCTGCGACCACCGCAAAACGTCATTCAGAGAAAACTGGAACAAAATATTTTAGACTTAAGGCGACGTGAGATCAATACAAGCATATACCCGGCAACAGCAAGAAGAACCACTTCATAACAGCAGTGCCATCGTGCACCACAGGTGTTGGGGTAGGTGCAGCAGTGCCATCGTGCACCACAGGTGTTGGGGCAGGTGCAGCAGTGCCATCGTGCACCACAGGTGTTGGGGCAGGTGCAGCAGTGCTATCCTGCACCACAGGTGTTGGGGCAGGTGCAGCAGTGCCATCCTGCACCACAGGTGTTGGGGCAGGTGCAGCTGTGCCATCGTGCACCACAGGTGTTGGGGCAGGTGCAGCAGTGCCATCCTGCACCACAGGTGTTGGGGCAGGTGCAGCAGTGCCATCGTGCACCACAGGTGTTGGGGCAGGTGCAGCAGTGCCATCGTGCACCACAGGTGTTGGGGCAGGTGCAGCGGTGCCATCGTGCACCACAGGTGTTGGGGCAGGTGCAGCGGTGCCATCCTCCACCAGCACATCTGGAACCAGTAAGATCTCATGACGGACCAAGAAGACCTTCCATCTTGTCCGGGACCGGATGGTCTTCGCCGGTCGGTCCTCGCTACACCCGCGGGCCCGTCCAGCCTGCCCTCCGGCCACAGCTTGTGTCTGGGGGGGGGGGGGGGGGTGAGGTGTACCCGTGTTACATGCTATGTAATGTTACATGGTAGCCAGGCTGGTGCCCCTACCGTCAAGGCCACCCGTGGCCCAGCAGTATCGTGTGTGGACCCCGGCTCCTGCACCGTGGCTTATCTGTGATGACAGCTGGTGTTGTGGGGTGAGGCTGGCACCAGACCCTCCCCCCTCACGGCAGCTGGTGTTGGGGGGTTGGGGGTCGGCACCAGACCCCTCCCTCACGGCAGCTGGTGTTGGGGGGTTGGGGGTCGGCACCAGACCCCTCCCTCACGGCAGCTGGTGTTGGGGGGTTGGGGTCGGCACCAGACCCCCCCCCTCACGGCAGATGGTAATGATAATGGTCGCTACAAAACAGATATTATTTTGTATAAATTCGTAAGATGAGTTTATCTTCGTTTAGATAACAATAAATGCAGAATACATTACTTCACTTTTAATGTATTTTTATTAGAAATAGAGAGGAGTAACAGTCCTGAGATCACATGTTGAACAGCTAGGGAGTGTTGTGAGACGTGGGGTGGTGGGCGTCTCGGCCCCACCTGGTGGGAGGGGAGGGAGGGGGGGGGGTGGGGGTGGGGTCGTCACCTGGTGTGTGTGTGTGTGTGTGTGGCGAGTCTTGTGGTTATGGCTGGCGGTAATGTGCTGGTGGGAACCCTGGGAGGTGGGCCTTTGCCGGGAGGATCTGACGTTGGTGTGTTAAGGCCAAGATGTACACTTCCTCCCCCCCCCCTAAAATATATATATAATATATATATATATATATATATATATATATATATATATATATATATATATATATATATATATCGACAGCCTCCCTTAGTCGCGACGTCTCTAGTAATCTCCCACTAGCCGACCGAGGTGAAGACTTGACTCCTCTGTCAACCTGATGTAGGTTTAATCGACCACGTCAGGGTGAGAGCGAGGCCGAGTGTTGGTCTCGCTCGTGGTCCACTTGCTGATCATCTGAAACTTCAGCCCCAGAGGGAAGGAGGGAGGGGAGGAGGAGGATACTTTTTTGGGAGTGTGTACACCCGAAGGTCAGTGGCTGCTTGGCTGTGAGAGCATTCTGCCTCCCCCCCCCCCCTCACACACACACACACACACACACACACACACACACACACACACACACACACAGGAATTACCTCCCAGAAGAACGTGTGATACACTTAACGTATGATTTTCCAGTCATGTATTTGGACCGTGCCTTATATTCCAGGTGAAAGTAGTTCCATCATTTGTATAACGTAACCAATGCCTGTATTGCCAACCTGTACTGGTACCTGACCTGCTGGGCTGCTAATGAGGTCAACGTAATTTGTTCAGTCGAATGATGAATTGCCTTACATTCGTAATGACGTAACCTGGTCCACAACAGGACCAGTGGGCTGAAGTCAGGCACAAGGATTTGGTTGTTTGTTAGTTGTTAGAGAAATGTTAGAGAAACATGACTTTATATTTCTGATGGTTTGGCATCAGGGGGTCACGACCTGACGTCCTAACACGTGACACTTGGATGGAGACTTGCAGTTAATGCAACACTGGTCGAAGAAATTACCCTGGAACTGTGATGCAAGACCTGCGCCAGACCAGATTACATGATTGTAAGATGCTGGAGTTCGACCTATAACGAGATAAGGAATTTGATCATCTGTCTTGTCTTGAGAGGTACACAGTCTGCCTGTGAGCGATGCTAATTGTCATCTGGTCAAATGAAATGACCTTCAGGTATGTTGACTTTACGATCACGTAATTACCTAAACCCAGATGAGAATCGCTGGACTTTCTTGTTCGCTCCGCCATGTAAGACACAGTATGATGGTGATGATGATGATGATGATGGTGATGATTATGATGGTGGTGGTGATGATGATGATGATGATGATGATGATGGAGAGAGAAGAGACAGTGCTTCACGAGGGTCTAAGATCTGTCAGCCATGAACTAGGTAGGAAGTCGAACGTCTTTCGCAGTGAGGGAAGTACGCCCACTGTGTGTGGCTACTCATGAGTTGGTATAAACATCATCAACGCACAGCTCTGTGTACATGGCGTCCTGTGGGAGGGTCTGGAGTACATACAGAGAAGAATCGAGCAACAGGTTAGGAAATGTAAGAAGTTGATGGCCCCAGGAGAGGGCCCAGCGGAATACCACCTGCCTCTACCGTTGTTACACACACATGGTATGGTCACTCCCTTCTCCAAGGTTAGGGAAGGCACGGGATGGCCTGGCGTGGGGAGAGCCAAATGGGGTGTCCTTGGGGTGGGGAGAGGGAGGAGGGATGGGTGGTCAACCCCAGAGGTGTCATCTTACAACCCCAAGGCTGGGGGTCGTCAGGACCGCCACTATGTTTTTCCGTTTAGATGGAGTGTTCTGAGGGAGAGTGATTGGGTAGTTTGACGTGGATGATGAGAGTGTGAGTGTGTGCAGGCGTATGGTGGAAGTGTTGTAATGATTGTGGATCTTCTGCAAGTGTGTTGTTAATGCACTGTACCCCCGGCACACTGGGGGGGGGGGGGGTTAGTATACGTGTATATCTTTGAAGAAGATTCACGAAACTGAGCTAAACAAGTGTTCGTTGTGTGACCCCTCCCACCATTTCAGGGACACCATGCCTGCTGTCTCTTCCCACCCCAGGGACACCTCCTCCTGTCTTCCCCCACCCTCCCACCCCGCACGTTCCCCTCCACCTCCAACGAAACCTGACACTCTTCCAGATATTTGCGTTGACTTACCGTTCCACCGTCCTGTTCCACATACACACCTCAGTGTATGTGTGTGTAATATGTTTGTGTATACAATGTAATTCGACAGTCAACATGTTGTTCTGTGCATGTATGACGCATTCTGAACTTGTTTTGTATCACACAGATAATGATACGTACATTGCTGTCAGCATGACTGGTTATTCTGTAACCATGTATCTGTAACCATGTATCTGTAACCATGTATCATGTAATGATGTAGCCTGGACCTTCCTCCGTCCCTCCCCCCAGGACGGGAGAGGGGGACGACCCCTGTGGGCCTCTGGGTCCCCCACTCGGGCCCACCTGTCACCCTCCTATGTGCATGTACTCTACTCACTGTACCATATTGTACCCACTGTAGTGTACTGTACCCACTGTACTATACTCTACCCACTGTACTATACTGTACACACTATACTGTACTGTACCCACTGTAGTGTTCTGTACCCCCTGTACTGTACTGTACCCACTGTACACTATACTGGCCTTCACCTACCCCTAGATATGTGCTCTTCACTCATACCCTCACTGAAATTATTTGTTTACGTATAGATCATGAATATGTTAAAAACTAGAATGTTGCTACTGTGGTGATGTGTGGTGGTGGTGGTGCTACTGTGGTGGTGTGTGGTGGTGGTGGTGCTACAGTGGTGGTGTGTGGTGGTAGTGGTGCTACTGTGGTGGTGTGTGGTGGTGGTGGTGCTACTGTGGTGGTGTGTGGTGGTGGTGTGCTACTGTGGTGGTGTGTGGTGGTGGTGCTGCTACAGTGGTGGTGTGTGGTGGTGGTGCTGCTACAGTGGTGGTGTGTGGTGGTGGTGCTGCTACAGTGGTGGTGTGTGGTGGTGGTGCTGCTACAGTGGTGGTGTGTGGTGGTGGTGCTGCTACAGTGGTGGTGTGTGGTGGTGCTGAGGTGGAGGTGGAGGTGGTGGTGTGTGGTGGTGGTGGTGGTGTGTGGTGGTGCTCAGGTGGTGGTGTGTGGTGGTGGTGGTGGGCATGGTGTGGCTGGCTGTGGTGTCAGGACGCCGTGATGGTGGGCACACATGAGGGAGCGCCATATATAGCCGGCAGCTCTGGCCTGGGAGTGTTGGAGCAAGATTTATTTGATCTTTATAGTGGGATGGGTTAGTCCCCTTCCCACCTTACCTCTTCCCTTCCAACTACCTTTCCCATACTCTTCTCTGTTTCCCCTGTCCCACATGCTCCCCTCCCGTACCTTCCATGTCTCCTGCTGTTCCACAGCTTCCTCTTCCAACCCTCTCCCATCACCCTTTCCATTCTTGTCATATTTGTTCCCTCTGTTCCATCGTCTAGTGTTGGTTCCATTCCTCTCGCTTCTTGCGTCTCTGTTTCATTCCTGTTCCAGGACGGACGCTCACCTTCCCGCCAGAGTGTATCCTCACATTCGACCAACATTTGTACGGCCATTTCGTTCCCGTAATGGGATGCGAGAATAGAGGTGTATCCCCTCGCTGCGTCTCGTTTTCTTTGATACTTGTCACTTCTCGACCGAGCAATATCTCGTTTTCTGTTGATACTTCCCCGGTCTCGATCGTGCGGTCTCGTGTTCTGTTGATCCTTGTCTCGGTCTCCACTGCGCAACAGTGTTTCGTTTTCTGCTGTTGCTCGTCTCATCTCGACTACGCATCTCGTTTTCTGTCGATAACCGACATCATCACAGTCGTACTGTTGGTCGTTTTCTGTCGACAACCTTATCTGCATTTCTCCAGCCTCACACACTGGATGTGAGCACCACGTAGTACCTTATGTTGTCTTCACCACCTCATACATCTGGTGCTCTCTCTCTCTCTCTCTCTCTCTCTCTCTCTCTCTCTCTCTCTCTCTCTCTCTCTCTCTTAATGGACGCTGAGGGGCATAATGGACCTCCTTCCGTTTTGCATGTTTGGCAGAAACGTGTCGTTGAATTCTCGAATAATAATAATAATGATAATAATAATAATAATAATAATAATAATAATAATAATAATAATAATGATAATAATAATAATAATAATAATAATAATAATAATAATAATAATGATAATAATAATGATAATAATAATGATAATAATAATAATAATGATATTGTTTTTGTTATTATTATTATTATCATTATTATTATCATTATTATTATTATTATTATCCAGGTTGAGGTTAACTGTGGCGGGGGAACAGCTCTGGCTGGCCTCGGGCACCCGGGCTGAGCCAGGCCTTCATTAAGCCACATTTCCTTCCTTCGACTGTAATATAATTTCCAGGTCTAAAGATGGACCCTAACTTAATGTAGACGTTATATATCCTCTCATGGAGGGACGAATTAGGTAGTATATATTTGTATATTCCTTTATCATAGAGAAAATGTTCTTACGTTATATATATACATCAAGTGAGGTAGTTGCCGAGTATCGTCAGATTTGAATCAGTTGAATCGGTTGTTTACTTGTTGTACCGGAAGTAGCGTCGTGGTGGCCGGGGTGACAACTCGCCGTCAACACAGGTCAAGTGAGAGGACGAAGGACGAGGTCCCGGAGTGACCTGAGTCACTCAGATTAGCGGCTATTTTTGCCGAGAAAAAGTTGATTTGTTCGCGGATGATAGTGTTGCCACTGTAGGTTGATCATATTTCCCCTGGTTTTTATTCTTGCTATAAAGGCTTCGTTAAGGGAGGCAAGTGCTGAGAGAGAGAGAGAGAGAGAGAGAGAGGCCAGGACTTGGGTGGATAAAAGTGGGGAAGAGTCTAAAAGAAACAGAAATTAGTAGGAAAGTTTTTTTTTTTTTTTTTTTTTTAGGGAGTGGAAAGCTGGTGTGTTGAGTAGGGGGCTTAGCGTTGGGGTCAGAGGCGTGGAGCTGCCAGCGATGACCTGGTCACCTGCGTCTGTGTCGCCTGCAGGGGCGCCATCGCTCGTTGTGCTTACCTGTCGGCGCTAAAGACAAAATATGACAACCAGTTTCTTGTAAATGATTGAGTAAACTTACTGGACAAGAGACGAGAAGTGAATGTAAGTACTTGGTAATCCACCATCATGCTGGTGGTAACAGGCACGTGTCCAGCAGGTGCTGGAGGGGAGGACTAGGGAGCAATTATGATCTTGCACATGCGAAGATAAAATCCGTAAACAAGATTGGTATTCAAAAACACACTGTCTGTATCGTAGATAACTTTGTGTCTGTATCGTAGATAGCTTTGTGTCTGTACCGTAGATAGCTTTGTGTCTGTATCGTAGATAACTTTGTGTCTGTATCGTAGATAACTTCGTACATTTTGAATGATATGGAAGATAAAACTGAAAAATGCTGTTGTACAGAAGTATGTGTATGATGAGACCGGTGATCAGATAGGTGTGAAAATATATTGATGATATATGGTACATGCAACAACTGGTAACATACAACAACTGATAACATACAACAGCTGATAACATACAACAGCTGATAATATACAACAGCTGATAACATACAACAGCTGATAACATACAACAGCTGATAACATACAACAGCTGATAACATACAACAGCTGATAACATACAACAGCTGACAATATACAACAGCTGATAACATACAACAGCTGATAACATACAACAGCTGATAACATACAACAGCTGATAACATACAACAACTGATAACATACAACAGCTGATAACATACAACAGCTGATAACATACAACAGCTGATAACATACAACAGCTGATAACATACAACAGCTGATAACATACAACAGCTGATAACATACAACAGCTGATAATATTCCTGAAGAAAACAGTGCTCGATGAAACACATTATGTTTGATGTCCGTTTAGAGAAACTTTCATTGTAAACTTATGTCACTTGTGTGGGAAGATTATGAAACTCACGAGGCTGTTTCATTATTCCTTGTTTCAATCTGATATATATATATATATATATATATATATATATATATATATATATATATATATATATATATATATATATATATATATATATATATATATATATATATGCTGGACTACACGCTGCAGCGTAGCCACAAACATTGAACACCTACACAATGGAACAAGTATACCTGCTGTAGGATGCCACCTGAACATGCTTGGCACACAACACTGCAGCAACACACTGCTCCTCCCGCTACTACTTCACAGGACACTAACAACACCTGAGTAGAGAAGGAAACTCGGGCAGTGTAGGACGCATCTAGCCACTATCCCGCCGGATGTTGTGCCGGAGGGAGAGGTGGGTGGGAGGTTGGGAGGTGGGAGGTGGAGGGGAGATCTCTTATACTCTCATTATGCAGCATCGGGTCGTGTGTCACCGATCCAGTCCATGCGATCTCTTCCGTCCCACACTGTGACAGCATCCACTCCCTCGTCTCCCCTTCCTCAGCTGACACAACACAGGAAACATGATCTCCCACTGTAATGACTCAAGAAGCTGTCATCATCGTTCCCCCACAGATGCCAGTCTTGACCTCCACCCTTGCCAGACATACATCCCTTGGAAACTACACTCCCCAGACGTGTACGAGTTACATTATCGCCTGCGTTGTGGACATCGTCCATCTTTCCAACACATCAACTGGTCGGTCAGGCCAGACGTCTTGCTTTCATCCCATATCACCGCACTTCGCGACTGGTTGTCCGGACCGGTGGACCTGAGGGCTTAGGGAGCCCTGTCGAAGGTTTAACCTGGGGTCAGGAAGGGAAGGTAAGATGCACCTCAGATGTAAGAGCAGACGACACGATAGATCAGGCCTTTATATAAACGGAGTAACTGTTCGGCAGAGAAGAAATTTCGGCATCTAAACAGAACGCACAGTTTCGTAGAGGCAGACTTTACTATTGCTGTAATGTGGGGTTTTCAAGTTTGTTCAGTGAGTCAGGAGGTGGAATTACAGAACCTTCGAAGGAGAGACGAAACTTTACGATAGAGAGTTGGGCAGCAACTGGGTCACGAACGCATCAAACTTAACCAGATTTCGTCTACCCCACTGAGGTATCCTGTACAAGTTTGAGTTTACTGAGGAAGTTGTGTCAAGACGAAATGCAGATCGAGGGAGAGAAGGAGGAGCAGGACTGAAGGATGTGGAGGAATGCAGTGTTGAGTCGTCAGCGTGTGAGCTGCATTTGTTTGTATGTAGAAGAAAGAAATCGTTGATAAGAAGGAGGAGTGTAGGAAATAGGACAGAGCGTTGAAGGACACCGCTGTTATTGGAAAAGGAGTGTTGGAGGAGAGGATGACCTATCAACAATCACAGAGATAGATCGGTCTGAGAGGAAGCTAGATATGAAGGAGCAAAGTGAAGGAGGGAAGCCAAAAGAGGGGAGCTTAGAGATGAGACCCCGATGTTACACCCTGTCTAAAGCTTTGGATATGTCAAAGGCGACTACACATGACTCCCCAAAATCTTTCAGGGATGATGACCCGACATTATGTAAGATAATACAAAGTATCACCAGTGGATCTCGCCTGACGGAGGCCCTACAGGTGATCAGAGAGAAGACTGTGAGATTCAAGATATCAGGGATATGGGAGTTGAGGAGGGATTCAAAGACTTTGGAAATGGTAGATGTCAAAGCAACGGGGTGATAGTTAGAGGGGTCAGAACAGGCACGCTTCTTAGGGATGGGATGTACCGACACATGTTTCCAAGAAGGAAACGCATCGGTTTTTATGTAGAAATGGAATATATATATATATATATATATATATATATATATATATATATATATATATATATATATATATATATATATATATATATCCCTGGGGATGGGGGAGAAAGAATACTTCCCACGTATTCCCTGCGTGTCGTAGAAGGCGACTAAAAGGGGAGGGAGCGGGGGGCTGGAAATCCTCCCCTTCTCATTATTTTTTTTTTTTTTAATTTTCCAAAAGAAGGAACAGAGAAGGGGGCCAGGTGAGGATATTCCCTCAAAGGCCCAGTTCTCTGTTCTTAACGCTACCTCGCTAACGCGGGAAATGGCGAATAGTTTGAAAGAAAATATATATATATATATATATATATATATATATATATATATATATATATATATATATATATATATATATATATATATATATATATCATGAGCTGTGTACGAGACCAGTGCTAATTATGGTCACAGGTTTGATTTTATCTGATGCTGTTTTCGAGACATCAAAGACAGGGACGACTTTATCATGATGTATAAATTCTCCGCTTCATATAAAACCGGTTTTGGGGTAAAAGCTTAATAGATAAACATGGGTGACTTGGCTGGTGTCAAAGGCGGGAGCCACGTCCACACACACGTGCCAGGCTGGAGAGTTATGTCCTGTGGCCGAGCAGGAATAAACAGATGTTTACATAATGTATAGAGGAAGCCTAGCTGCCCACCTGAAAATAGCGGCTCACCTGCTTGGCTGAATGATTTACAGCCAGCGGTGATCATGAGCATGTCCTGGTGTTGCCCGGGTGTTGCAACACTCCAGGAACTCCAGACTGACATGTCCTGGTGTTGCCCGGGTGTTGCAACACTCCAGGAACTCCAGACTAACATGTCCTGGTGTTGCGCGGGTGTTGCAACACTCCAGGAACCCCAGACTAACATGTCCTGGTGTTGCTGTGGACTGCAACACTATGGAGTCCAGACTAATATATTCTAGATTATGCTAGGTTATGTCAACATTCAAGAAAGTCCAAATTTAGATTTCCTGGTGTTGCTATGATATGACAACACTAGAAAGTCCAGACTAACATGTACTGGTGTTGCTGTGGTATGGCAACACTCCAGATAATCCACATTGACATCTCCTGGTGTTGCTATGGCAACATCCCAGGATATGCAAAGTAACATGTCTCGGTGTTGTTATGGCAACACTCGAGAATGTCCAAACTAACATATCCTGGTGTTGTGGCAACACTCTTAGGATGTTCAAAAACATGTCCTGGTGTTGTGGTAACAACACAAACTCTGGGGCAATATAATGACATGTTGAAATATGAACTAAGTATGTTTGACGATCGACACAGCTGCTGGCTTCATGGCCTGTGTATATAGCTGTACAGATCCTTGAAACACAATAGCTTTATTATGTACGTACTGGCTAGTGTTTCTTGAAGTGTTGTCAGCGTTGTGTTGGTCACGATGATCAGGTGTTGCTGATAACGACTGTGTTGAAGTTGAGCGGAGACGTGGTGACGGAGGCATGTGTTATTATATTTTGTTTATTAGTTTTGTTTGTAAGTTGTTGTTTGTGTGGAGTTGTGAGCGTTGGTTTGTTTGTTATAACGAGTGTGGTTAGGTAAGGTGGTGTGAGGAGGAGGTGGGTGGGGCTGGGGTTGCACCCCCCCCACCCACCTCCCTCCCTCCCTCCCCCGCACTCTATATTTACCAGGCTTTTAGAAGTCATTCGCTCCGTGTGAGAACAGCACCCACTCTACACACACACACACACACACACACACCTCGTAAGTCATTGCTAAGATCATGTTATTGAATGTTGATTTAAATGTTGACAAACTATGATGTGTAGTGTTGTGGGGGAGAGTGTACACTAACAGACTCCTTGTTGTGGTGCGGCGAGGTGCGTTAGTGTGTTATGGTCGAGGATGGGTGGGTGCGTGAGTGTGTTATGGTCGAGGATGGGTGGGTGTGTGAGTGTGTTATGGTCGAGGATGGATGGGTGCGTGAGTGTGTTATGGTCGAGGATGGGTGGGTGCGTGAGTGTGTTATGGTCGAGGATGGGTGGGTGTGTGAGTGTGTTATGGTCGAGGATGGGTGGGTGCGTGAGTGTGTTATGGTCGAGGATGGGTGGGTGCGTTAGTGTGTTATGGTCGAGGATGGGTGGGTGCGTTAGTGTGTTATGGTCGAGGATGGGTGAGGTGCGTGAGTGTGTTATGGTCGAGGATGGGTGAGGTGCGTGAGTGTGTTATGGTCGAGGATGGGTGGGTGCGTGAGTGTGTTATGGTCGAGGATGGGTGGGTGCGTGAGTGTGTTATGGTCGAGGATGGGTGGGTGCGTGAGTGTGTTATGGTCGAGGATGGGTGGGTGCGTGAGTGTGTTATGGTCGAGGATGGGTGGGTGCGTGAGTGTGTTATGGTCGAGGATGGGTGAGGTGCGTGAGTGTGTTATGGTCGAGGATGGGTGGGTGCGTTAGTGTGTTATGGTCGAGGATGGGTGAAGTGCGTGAGTGTGTTATGGTCGAGGATGGGTGAGGTGCGTGAGTGTGTTATGGTCGAGGATGGGTGAAGTGCGTGAGTGTGTTATGGTCGAGGATGGGTGAGGTGCGTGAGTGTGTTATGGTCGAGGATGGGTGGGTGCGTGAGTGTGTTATGGTCGAGGATGGGTGGGTGCGTTAGTGTGTTTTCGTCGTCCCATCACCGAGATATAGACGCACCTCATCAACTACTATCATTTCTAAGTAAGCAGATTGCACTTAAGGTGGATGACTCTTGTCCTTTAACTTAACCGACCGAACACAGACATGTAACCTAACCTAACTTACCACTGACTTAAAACGCTCACATACCTTAACCTTAACGTAACCCTAACTTAAGACATACCAAATATAACTTAACCCTATCGTAACTGCAACTTAAATGTAGCAAACATAACTTATCCCTAACGTAACTCTAACTGAGGCATACCAAACATAACGTAACTGCAACTAAGACGTACCAAACATAACTTATTCCTAACGTAACCCTAACTTAGACATACCAAACATAACTTAACGTAACTGCAACTTAGACGTAGCAAACTAAGCCTGACTCTAAAGAAGACTTAACTTATCAAGACTTGGCCTGACCGTAGGTAACGGAGCAAACTTAACGTAAGTTCCTTATAGTAACTATACCTCAGACACACCAGACACCTGCAGCAACTTACGTAACATAAGATGAACAAAACTTAAAGAAGCAAACGTCGAACGGATTGAACCTCATCGTAGATATTTACGAACCAGACGAACACTAACCGACCGTCGTATACTGTGGGCCGGTGTAGCCAAGCGGAAACACTGTAGGAAAATGTAAAGTCTTGTAGACTGTACTGGTGTGATGTTTACCACTGAGGAAACGACGCCATACATATTTCCCCACTGGAGAAAAAAAAAACAAACGAGTATTCAAAGTGTCGGCGCGTCTGGCTGTGGAGCGTTTCGAAGCAGACTTGAGCGGCTGAGGGAGGGAATCGTTTGAAGTCAATATTAACAATATATCTGAATATATCTGCTCCTGAACTTTAAATAAGAGACATTCAAGTCCCGGGGGAAAAGTTGTATGTTGTTGGTGAGTGTGGCCAGCTAGTGGTTCCTCCGTACGCGTCATGATGTAATAACAGTGAGCTGTAACTGGCCTGGCGTGTGAGGGAAGCCAGTCACTGGAGCGTAGTTTATATGCATGAGAAACTGGAAGTTAGGAAGAGTAATGGTGGAGGATGGAGGAGTCACTCCTCTACCCGGGGGAAGACACCGTTTTCTTTCTCCATATTAAAATGTAACACCCTCATCTGCACTTCCCTTACCTATCTACCTACCTACCTATGTACCTACCTACCATACTAGAAGGTCTACCTACCTACGTACCTACCTACCATACCAGAGGCTCTACCTACATGCCCACCCACCATACCAGAGGGCTCTACCTACTTACCTACCTACCTAATTTACCAGAGGCTCTACTTCCTTACCTACCACACCAGAAGGTCCGTTCACAACATTGTTCATTAGTGGCAACAGATGCTACGTTACTGGGGTAGGGTCCGCTTGGCGGTAAATCTGGCATGTGTTACGTGAGTAGGGCGCCACTACTGTTACTTGAGGAGGACCTAAGACTTGCCTGGGTGAGGTCCAGTTTTGCTCCTGGAGTAGGAGGCGGTCGTGTCTGGCCATGACCCACACAGGTCACTGCCAGCTCACCGCTGATACCCATACTTCGGGGAGGTTCACCCTCCTGAGAAGCATGACTCAGTGTGGTCCTCCCTCCCCAGAGACATGACTCAGGGCGCCACCCTCCCCAGAGACATGACTCAGGGAGCCACCCTCCCCAGAGACATGGCTCAGGGCGCCACCCTCCCCAGAGACATTGCTGAGGGAGCCACCCTACCCAGAGACATGGCTTAGGAACTCCATAAATTTCCTCCATGGTCAGAGGGGCGATGATCGCCTGACCGACGCCCGTCACCACACTCACCACCCAGTACTGTACACGTACGAGAAGTGTGCCATACCTGCAACTGTGAAGGTCATGAACCATCATGAACAAGTTCAGCCAACTAAGTTGACCCCTAGTTATGTGTATGTCAACTACTGTATTGCTGTAACACAACCAACGTAACAATATTCGCCATTTGATGTTGAATATTCGTCACTTAATGTTGACCATTAGATACATAATATGTTAATACAGTATTACTGTACTTCAACAAGCATGTAACTTTACATCATGTAATGTTGACCATTACATACATAATGTAAGTCAACTCAGTATTACAGCAGTTCAGCCAATATGTAACTTTACATCACGTGATGACCACTAAATGTATAATGTAGAAACCATAGAATTTGTCATGTAAAACTTCCTGTGTTATGTACACACACGTCACTCATGTGCTGATCCAGCTACGCCTTGAACATTAGCTCTTGTGTGATTAATTACCTACTTACCATTATGACCCCAATTATGTAATTCCTGAATTGTGTGTATTCAGCCGAGTGGCTGACTGAGCTCCATAAACCATTCCATATTTACTGTACACACACCAGCCTGAGCCAGGTGATCGACCACTCCTAAGGCGAGGATGAACGCCTGTGTTGGGTGCGGGTCGACCACCACGACCAGGATTCGAACCCTTGCAGGCTCCACCCCGGGCGTCGGGACCGTGGTGACTCATACAGTGTGTGTGTGTGTGTGTGTGTGTGTGTGTGTGTGTCCCTCAGTCAACGCTAGTCCCCTCACTCCCCCTCTCCCAGCAGGAGTGTATGGGCTGGTCACTGGCCGGGGAGGCTAGCTGTTAATCCACATCAATTCTAGCCTTCTCTCCCCTCCCCTCTCTCTCTCCCTCTCTACCCTCCCTTCTCCCCTCTCCCTCCCTCCCTCCCTCTCTCCCCTACCTTTCTCCCCACTAACCGCCTCAAAGCGTAATGACATTTTTACAGCAGATGAAGTGTAGGGCTTGACTGTGTCCCTGACGAGATACAGGGGTAACTAGGGGAGGCGAGGGAGTAACTCTTGGCTCTTAGGGAAGTGAGGAGGTAACAATAAGGTCTCGGGGGAGATGGTGGCGGTGAGCGGGGAGGTCAGGGGGTAAATCGGTCATGGGGAGGGTAGGTACCAAGGTATTGGAGCAGTGAGGAGGGTATGTAGGTCCTGGGATGAATGGATAACAGGCTAGGGGATACAGTGAGGGGTAACTTGAGTGCTGAGGATTGAGGGAGACGCGAGCTGAAGTAGAAACTCGAGGGGGGGGGGGGTAACTGTGGTAGAAGATGGTGGAGGGGTAACTTCCCTAGGAAGCGACACAGCTGCAGCATCCCCGGGGGGGGGGGGGAGATACGTCAACATGGCGCCCTGTATACGAAGATAATTTTCGTGGCAGATTACGGGAGACGTTTGTTTACCTTTTAATACTAATTTATGATAACGTATGATTGTTCCCTTGTGAAGGAATTGCATAGATTGCAGTATAATAAACATGATAATGTTATCATCTTTCGTTCTTGAACTGGTAAATAATTGCTCTGTGTTTATATTTTCAGTTATGTATTAAGTCAAAACAGGTTTGATAAAGTTTTACGTAGTATAAATATTTTCCCGGCAAAGTCTGGTGTGCATCATGTTGGACGAGTGTAAACAGGTGTCACGTGATCTGACATCACTGTTGATTCCAGCTGCTACCGTGTTGCCAGACGTACGTCGTGGCCGCCACTAACCAGGAATGGAGAAATTTGAGCATTTTGTTTTCCCGTGAGCCGTCCAAGTGGCCAGACGGAGGAGAAACAACAGCCAAATGGCAACATAACATCAGCAGCGGCTGGCCACAGTCAGGGCTTTGTTGGGGGAGACAGTTCGCGCTGCTCGTACCGTAAACTGTGAAGAAAAGAAATAATGAAATTCAAGACGTTAATGTCCGTCTCTCCGGCTGTGCTTCTGGGATAGAATTCAAATAATTTGTAAAAGTCTTGTGTATTATGTTAACGGCTGGTGGCTGACCTAGGCTACCGGCCCACCGAGGCAAGCAACGAATATAAAGCATATATATTATTATTGGGCAAGATAAATAAGGTCCACGGAATAAGTGAAATCCACGGAACATATGCGTTCCAAAAGGAGTGCAGCAGAGTTTCCATGATCGGTAGTTCATTATTTATTATTTCTGCCCGACTTGTGAGGGTATACAGCTTACAATAACAAACACACACACACACACACACTCACCGACTTAGCTGCAGTTGCCACACAAATACCATTTTCTTTTTACTCGATTGCCATTAGTTTACAGACTCTCCTGGCTGTCGCGTGAATCACTGATCCTTTACGGCTCCTTGTCGGGTTTGTTGTGTCGATGATTATGGTACATACATCACCGTCGGCCATATTGTTATAGTACGTAGTTACAGGATGACGTCATCATACGTCACTCGTCATCTTGCAGGATCTGGGTCGTGAAAGTCAACATGGCGGCGGCGACTGCTCACCCGCTATATAAATTAGTTCCTCATATTTACAATGTTTTATTTGATAAACATTTATGATTTATATATATCTAAATATTTACACTTGTTTCTTGTTGAAATATGAACAGGAAAATACCATCAAACGTCCATGCGAGTTTTCTAATATAAATGAATTTCAATATATCTTATTTGCCATATATCTTATTTGTGAATTGTGTGCATGGGTATATATGTATGTGTCTGTGTGTGTATATATATGTGTACATTGAGATGTATAGGTATGTATATTTGCGTGTGTGGACGTGTATGTATATATATGTGTATGGGGGTGGGTTGGGCTATTTCTTTCGTCTGTTTCCTTGCGCTACCTCGCAAATGCGGGAGACAGCGACAAAGCAAAATAGATAAATGAATACCCTATACGTTGTTGTATGTTATGACCTACGAGAATGACATTGTCTTTTTCATAATATGTAAGAGTAAGAATATTATGAGCAGTAATGATATCACTTCCATATTGTCAGTAAAATGATATCTGTTTACGCTGTGGATGCGCTAATTGTGACGTGGTTCCGTTGAGTTGTGATGGCTGACAGATGAGCAATGTTGTAAGTGACCGTAATACATTTTCTAGAAACTGAGCCAAGATTTCGTGATATGAATGGCGGAGAAGTGTGAAGTGAAACAGGTGTGTGTGTGTGTGTGTGTGTGTGTGTGTGTGTGTGTGTGTGTGTATGTGTGTGTGTGTGTGTGTGCGTGTGTGTGTGTGTGTGTGTTGGCCACCGCTTCCTGAGGGGTCGGTAGTGGAGAGACGGAACAGTGTGGCGTGGCCAGAGGCCAGGGATCGTGTTGACCCTGGGTACTGCTGCTGCTGCTGTGTGGGTACTAGTGTTCTACACAGGAGAGCAACTCCACCACAAGAGACGATGGAAGACAAGTCGGCAAGTTTGTATTGAAATGCTTCATGCCAAACTTTTTTTTTAACGTTTAGGGTATACCCTGATCAACCGTTTAGGGTATACCCTGGTCAAACGTTTAGGGTATACCCTGGTCAAACGTTTAGGGTATACCCTGATTAACCGTTTAGGGTATACCCTGATCAACCGTTTAGGGTATACCCTGGTCAACCGTTTAGGGTATACCCTGGTCAACCGTTTAGGGTATACCCTGATCAACCGTTTAGGGTATACCCTGGTCAAACGTTTAGGGTATACCCTGATCAACCGTTTAGGGTATACCCTGGTCAAACGTTTAGGGTATACCCTGGTCAAACGTTTAGGGTATACCCTGATCAACCGTTTAGGGTATACCCTGATCAACCGTTTAGGGTATACCCTGGTCAAACGTTTAGGGTATACCCTGATCAACCGTTTAGGGTATACCCTGGTCAAACGTTTAGGGTATACCCTGATCAACCGTTTAGGGTATACCCTGGTCAAACGTTTAGGGTATACCCTGGTCAAACGTTTAGGGTATACCCTGGTCAAACGTTTAAGGTATACCGTGGTCAAACGTTTACGGTATACCCAGGTCAAACGTTTAGGGTATACCCTGGTCAAACGTTTAGGGTATACCCTGGTCAAACGTTTAGGGTATACCCTGATCAAACGTTTAGGGTATACCGTGGTCAAACGTTTAGGGTATACTCTGGTCAAAAGGAAAATATTTATCAAAGTCAAGAGGAAATATGAAGTTGTTTTCATGAGGCGATCATGGCCTCCAGCAGGCCCCTGCAGGGGTGGTGTGCACGATGCTGGCGGTGGAGGCTGGTGGGCTGTACCTGGATACAGGACCGTGGATCAGCCTCATCCTGGACGCTGCTGTATTGATCCGGTTACAGGACGATGGAAAAGATTTCAGTGGAGAGGAAGATTGGTCAGTAGATCTGACGAGGGGGAGAGAGGAGTATCTGGCCACCTCTGTGTGGAGGCTGGCGAGGGGCGGTGGCTGGGCACCAGTGTGGGGCGGGGTGTCTGGGAGTGAGGGAAACACTGCCCACTGTGGGGGTGATACGGTGGCAGGTTGTGGGGAGTGGGTGTGTGGTGGGGGTGACCCAGTGTTGTGTGGTAGGTGGGGGATGACCCGATGTTGTGTGGTAGGTGGGGGATGACCCAGTGTTGTGTGGTAGGTGGGGGATGACCCGATGTTGTGTGGTAGGTGGGGGATGACCCAGTGTTGTGTGGTAGGTGGGGGATGACCTGGTGTTGTGTGGTAGGTGGGGGATGACCCAGTGTTGTGTGGTAGGTGGGGGATGACCTGGTGTTGTGTGTAGGTGGGGGGTGACCAAGTGTTGTGTGGTAGGTGGGGGATGACCCGGTGTTGTGTGGTAGGTGGGGGATGACCCAGTGTTGTGTGGTAGGTGGGGGATGACCTGGTGTTGTGTGGTAGGTGAGGGGGTGACCAAGTGTTGTGTGGTAGGTGGGGGATGACCCGGTGTTGTGTGGTTGGTGAGGGGGTGACCAAGTGTTGTGTGGTAGGTGGGGGATGACCCGATGTTGTGTGGTAGGTGAGGGGGTGACCAAGTGTTGTGTGGTAGGTGGGGGATGACCCGGTGTTGTGTGTAGGTAGGGGGTGACCCAGTGTTGTATGGTAGGTGAGAGGGTGACCAAGTGTTGTGTGGTAGGTGGGGGATGACCCGGTGTTGTGTGTAGGTGGGGGGTGACCCAGTGTTGTATGGTAGGTGAGAGGGTGACCGGGTGTTGTGTGGTAGGTGGGGGATGACCCGGTGTTGTGTGTAGGTGGGGGGTGACCCAGTGTTGTATGGTAGGTGAGAGGGTGACCAAGTGTTGTGTGGTAGGTGGGGGATGACCCGGTGTTGTGTGTAGGTGGGGGGTGACCCAGTGTTGTATGGTAGGTGAGAGGGTGACCGGGTGTTGTGTGGTAGGTGGGGGGGGATGACAGTGTTTTGTAGCAGTGGAGGGGGGGGGTAACCTGGGGGTGACGGGGGAACTAGAAAATGTGGGGGATGCTGGGGTGGGGGGGGCGATACAGGAAATTGGAGACATGAAGGTAAGGAGGAAGATATTAAGGAAACTCTCCTCCCCAACCTATCTGAATTATCATATACCTTACCCTCCTGCCTTAGGAGTCCTCTCTATCTTTTTTTAAGGCTCTTGCATCACTCAGGAAGCTGGCCACGTCCACTTGTCGGGACCGCGGGCCGTAAAGTGTTGTGATGTGCGTGCGTCTGTGTGTATAGAATGCAGGACAATATAGCAGTAAGTGTTCGGTGTCGTCTTTATGGTAATCGCATCGTGGTCATGACGGGTCTTGGGTTATGCTGAACCGGTGTTTGCAGTGATGTAGTGATGGGTAATGTCCTGAGCGTAGACGGGAGGGTGTGCCTCGTGTGTGTCTGGGGAGTGTGGTTTCTGATGGGTGTCTGTTTGATGGACTAGAGTTTAAGATTGAGTTGGGAGGATGATTGTTTAGTGCTTGTCGGGTTATTTCAGTGTGTATGTGTTTTGTCCGTATTATATTTGTCAGGGTTCGGGGATGTGTGAGTAGAGGTTACTTAAGTGTGAGGCAGGGGTAAGTATGAGGCAAGGGTAAGTGTGAGGCAAGGGTAAGTGTGAGGCAAGGGGTAAGTGTAAGGCAGGGGTAAGTGTGAGGCAAGGGTAAGTGTGAGGCAGGGGTAAGTGTGAGGCAGGGGTAAGTGTGAGGCAGGGGTAAGTGTAAGGCAGGGGTAAGTGTGAGGCAGGGGTAAGTGTGAGGCAGGGGTAAGTGTAAGGCAGGGGTAAGTGTGAGGCAGGGGTAAGTGTAAGGCAGGGGTAAGGTTTTTATTTCTACTTGAGTGTTGTTGGTGGTTAATTATCGAGTGGTTTGGGTGGGAGGTGTCTGGTGGTGCTGCATAGAACTGAGTGGCGAGCATGTTGAGGTGGGGCTGTACTGGGAGGATCTTTGTTTCATGGTGAAGGTGTTGAGTGTTTGCTGGGCAGCCAGGCATTGTTCTTAGTGCAATATTGTGTAGTTTGCATCTTTTGTTATACTTGCCTTTGGACGACGAGGTGGGAGAGGTGAGGCGGGAGCAGGGTAAGGTTGTGTCTTTGTGGGCAGGAAGGGTGGCGCTGGGCGAGGTCCCTGGCTGGTTGAGGGCAGACCACCGTCCTCCATCCCCGGCTCCCGGAGGAACAGAGACCCAGGGTGATGGTGGCCAGTGATGACACACACACACACACACACACACACACACACACACACCACGTGTGGCAGACCCAGGGCACGGGTTCATGTCAGCGACGGAGCGAAAAATTTTGAAGATAATTTTGAAAAACTTTAATTGATCGACAGATCACGATATAGAGTTTTGAACAATCTTATATCACATGTATGATGTGAGACGTCTTCATTATGGCTCCCTGATGCACTGCCATGTTGAGATTGTTAAAGCTTATCTGCCAAGCTGGAATTAGTCTTTGAGAATTGTGTTAATGGCGACGTTTGTGGAGTGTTAACCTCTCGTAATTACAGTTCCTCTGGTCATTATAATACCTGAACACTTAGTCTGATGGTTGACCTCGTTATTGGCAGAGTGAATTGTCATCATCAGAGAGGAATTGTGTTGTGGTGGACGAACACACTCGAGTGCTGTGGTGGTGCCCCTCCCCCTCCCTCCACAACATTACCTGGGGTGGGGGGTGGGGGGGCTGGTCCCGCTCACCTCATGATGTTATCTTGTAGTCGTCTTGCGTGGGGAGGCCCCCCCCCCAGGGGAGGAGTGGCCGGCCATGGCTCCCCCCAGCAGGAGAGCACTCAGGCCCCCGAGTGCCTGGCTGTACGCACGAGAGTGGGAGGGTAAGTAAGAGTAGCGACCCGCTGGGGGTGAGTGGGGAGATGATAGTGTCTCGTGTGCGGGGAGAGAGACCCAGCTGCATGAACGTTATGGTCGCTTTGCCGCTTTTGAGACGCTGGTGTACCCGTCCTTATGGAGGGTCGACCTAAGGTGCTCCCTGGCCCCCCAGCGGACACTGGGAATACCAGGGAAATTATGGAGGGAAAAAATCCGTGCTGGGAAAATTAAGGAATTATACAAAAAGGAAAATGTTCAGGAAAGAAAAGAGGAATTTCATGGTAAAGAAAATGTGATGGTTTTTTTATCATTTTTCCAAGAAGGTTGTGACAGTATGAGGTGTTGTAGTGATGAGCCACAGGTTGTGAAGTACCAGTGAGTGTATATAGTGTGTATATAGTGTGTAAATGGTGTGTCTATGGTGTGTATAAAGTGTGTATAGTGTATATATATATATATATATATATATATATATATATATATATATATATATATATATATATATATATATATATGGTAAACAGAGAAGAGGTAGTAAAAGCTTTGCGGAAGATGAAAGCCGGCAAGTCAGCAGGTTTGGATGGTATTGCAGTGGAATTTATTAAAAAAGGGGGTGACTGTATAGTTGACTGGTTGGTAAGGTTATTTAATGTATGTATGACTCATGGCGAGGTGCCTGAGGATTGGCGGAATGCGTGCATAGTGCCATTGTACAAAGGCAAAGGGGATAAGAGTGAGTGCTCAAATTACAGAGGTATAAGTTTGTTGAGTATTCCTGGTAAATCATATGGGAGGGTATTGATTAAGAGGGTGAAGGCATGTACAGAGCATCAGATTGGGGAAGAGCAGTGTGGTTTCAGAAGTGGTAGAGGATGTGTGGATCAGGTGTTTGCTTTGAAGAATGTATGTGAGAAATACTTAGAAAAGCAAATGGATTTGTATGTAGCATTTATGGATCTGGAGAAGGCATATGATAGAGTTGATAGAGATGCTCTGTGGAAGGTATTAAGAATATATGGTGTGGGTGGCAAGTTGTTAGAAGCAGTGAAAAGTTTTTATCGAGGATGTAAGGCATGTGTACGTGTAGGAAGAGAGGAAAGTGATTGGTTCTCAGTGAATGTAGGTTTGCGGCAGGGGTGTGTGATGTCTCCATGGTTGTTTAATTTGTTTATGGATGGGGTTGTTAGGGAGGTGAATGCAAGAGTTTTGGAAAGAGGGGCAAGAATGAAGTCTGTTGTGGATGAGAGAACTTGGGAAGTGAGTCAGTTGTTGTTCGCTGATGATACAGCGCTGGTGGCTGATTCATGTGAGAAACTGCAGAAGCTGGTGACTGAGTTTGGTAAAGTGTGTGAAGAAGAAAGTTAAGAGTAAATGTGAATAAGAGCAAGGTTATTAGGTACAGTAGGGTTGAGGGTCAAGTCAATTGGGAGGTGAGTTTGAATGGAGAAAAACTGGAGGAAGTGAA